>NC_064643.1:475255973-475905973 GCF_023864345.2 Schistocerca serialis cubense
AAATTAAAGTGGATTACTAAGGGCATAAAAATTTCCAGTGTATGGAAAAGGCAACTGCACACAGAACTAAAATACAATAAAGATATTGATTTCATTGAATATGTTAGACTCTATAAAACCATTCTTAAAAGAGTTGTCAAGGCAGCAAAACAACTGGCAAATAACAGGCTAATTTTAAATCACAAAAATAAGACAAAGGGAGTGTAGTCAGCCATTAAATCTGAGTTAGGTGTTAAAGCACGTAACCAAGATATTTCAGACATTGACAATGAAGTAAATACTATTGTAAGTCCATCTCAAATACCATGATACTTTAACGAATTCTTTATAAATGTAGCAACGTCTGGTGTAGATGTAACCGATTATCACAACAAAGTACATCCCTTTGGCCTAAAATTCTGAAAACTTTACAAAAATTTTAAAAGTCTGTGTTGAGGATGTAGAAAATGTTATTCTAACATTAAGAAACAAAAAAATCTGCAGGTTGGGATGGAATATCCACCAAAGTTATTAAAGTGGTACAAAATGTAATTTCAAACCCTCTAGTTCAAACAATAAATGAATGTTTTGAAGAGGGCTGTTTCCTGATGGTACTGAAATATGATGAAGTCAAACCACTCTTCAAGAAGGGATCAACAGAGATCAGGGGAAATTATCATTCTATCTCAATTCTTCCAGTCATAGCTAAAATATTTGGAAAACTTGCTGTTGCCCAAATCCAAACCTCCATTGCAAAATATTCTGATATTCTAAACAATCAATTTGGTTTCCCACAGGAGAAAAATACCATGGATGCAGTGAACAGTTTCATTGAGAAAATAAGTACATCATTAGACAAGAAAAAAAAAGGTGGCAGGAATTTTCTGTGAGCCCACAAAGGTGTTTGATTCTGTAAACCATGCATTGCTTATTTACAAACTTGAAAAGTATGGCATTAGCAGCAGTGCCATTTTGGCTTAAATCCTACTTATCAAAGTGAAAGCGAATGGTTATCATCTCTCTAAATGGCATATATTCAATTCAATTTACTGCTCAGAACACGTAATTTTACGTGCATGTTTATTTTCAATTAAGTATAAACTTTTTACAATTAAAATTTTTTTAGTTTACATTATTTCTTATTACATTTTAATTCATGATAAATTCAAGTTATAAGGGGTTTTTAAATAAGCCACTGCTTGACTCGCTTTTTAAAAGTATCCCCTGTCAATATCTTAACCTCACTTGTTAACATATTGCCATATGAAAACTCTTTCATATTAGTTTAGCATGTCCCACCCCACAGTAGTATTTCAAAAGACAAGAAAGGATATACTAATCCATAATATACAGTCCTTAGGATTTCAGAATTAAGATATGGTGATAATCTTCTGATACATATAAACTGGGTATTTTTTTTTAATACAGACGTAATCAGCTTGCTGCTTCCAAGTAAGTTGATTATCTATGCATAAACCAAAGAATTTACAATCTGTACAGGTTTTTGGTAGAATTTCATCAATCACAGTATTTTGTCTGTTTGGACCACTTTGTTTAAAATGAATAATATTAGTTTTTTCTGTGCTTACTTTTAGGTTCTCTCTTCCAAAGTAAGCTCATGTCTTTTCAATAAAGTTATGTGTCTCTTCAACTAGGCTGGGCTCATTGTGTGGATAGCAGACACCAGATGTATCATCTGCATAACTAGTGATCAATTGCTTACTGTCAAGAGAACTTGGGAAATCATTTACATAACATATGAATAGGACTGGACCTAAAATAGAGCCCTGAGGAACACCAAAATGTAAATTACTTATACTTCACCTTCTCCTCTCCAGTATTTCTCCATTAGAGTACATAATCTCTGTTCACTGTTTTTTACTCTTTAAATATATTTCTAGCAATTGCATGAGTTTTCCAATGACACCACTCTTCGCAATTTTTGTAAGAGCACATCATATTACCGCCAAGTCAGCTAAGAAAGCTAGAGCTATAATGTATAACAGTATCCTTCTAGCATCACTGCTACCACTCGCAGCCATTATATCTTTGAGTGTCAATACTACCGTCATAGTTTTTAACATATAAAACAATGTATAGATATTTTAGTCTGTCTAGATTGGATGTAAAAAAGACAATTATGCATCAAATTTCAAAACATATGCGAAGAAAACATTTGGCCACTACCAGCTTTTAACAAATATAATGAACATTTCCACTACGTTGACACTTTCATCACTTTCGCACATGCGTCATGTTGTTGTCGATGTTCTTGTGGTCTTCAAAAAATGGTTCAAATGGCTCTGAGCACTTAACTTCTGAGGTCATCAGTGCCTTACAACTTAGAACTACTTAAACCTAACTAACCTAAGGACATCATACTCATCCATGCCCAAGGCAGGATTCGAACCTGTGACCGTAGCGGTCACGCGGTTCCAGACTGTAGCGCCTAGAACCACTCGGCCGAGCAGGCCGGCTGTGGTCTTCAGTCCTGAGACTGGTTTGATGCAGCTCTCCATGCTACTCTATCCTGTGCAAGCTGCTTCATCTCCCAGTACATACTGCAGCCTACATCCTTCTGAATCTGCTTAGTGTATTCATCTCTTGGTCTCCCTCTACGATTTTTACCCTCCACGCTGCCCTCCAATACTAAATTGGTGATTCCTTGATGCCTCAGAACATGTCCTACCAACCGATCCCTTCTTCTAGTCAAGTAGTGCCACAAACTCCTCTTCTCCACAATTCTATTCAATACCTCCTCATTAGTTATGTAATCTACCGATCTAACCTTCAGCACTCTTCTGTAGCACCACATTTCAAAAGCTTCTATTCTCTTCTTGTCCGTACTACTTATCGTCCATGTTTCACTTCCATACATGGCTACACTCCATACAAATACTTTCAGAAACGACTTCCTGACACTTAAATCTATACTCGATGTTAACAAATTTCTCTTCTTCAGAAACGCTTTCCTTACCATTGCCAGTTTATATTTTATATCCTCTCTACTTCGACCATCATCAGTTATTTTGCTCCCCAAATAGCAAAACTCATTTACTACTTTAAGTGTCTCATTTCCTAATCTAATTCCCTCAGCATCACCCAGCTTAATTCGACTACATTCTATTATCCTCGTTTTGCTTTTGTTGATGTTCATCTTATATCCTCCTTTCAAGACACTGTCCATTCCCTTCAACTCCTCTACCAAGTCCTTTGCTGTCTCTTACAGAAATACAATGTCATCGGCGATCCTCAAAGTTTTTATTTCTTCTCTATGGATTTTAATACCTACTCCGAATTTTTCTTTTGTTTCCTTCACTGCTTGCTCAATATACAGATTGAATAACAGTGGGGAGAGGCTACAACCTTGTCTCACTCCCTTCCCAAACACTGCTTCCTTTTCATGTCCCTCAACTCTTATAACTGCCATCTGGTTTCTGTACAAATTGTAAATAGCCTTCCGCTTCCTGTATTTTACCCCTGCCACCTTCAGAATTTGAAAGAGAGTATTCCAATCAACATTGTCAAAAGCTTTCTCTAAGTCTACAAATGCTAGAAACGTAGATTTGCTTTTCCTTAATCTAGCTTCTAAGAAAAGTTGTAGGGTCAGTATTGCCTCACATGTTCCAATATTTCCACAGAATTGAAACTGATCTTCCCTGCGGTCGGCTTCTACCAGTTTTTCCATTCGTCTGTAAAGAATTCGTGTTAGTATTTTGTAGGTGTGACTTATTAAACTGGTAGTTTGGTAATTTTCACACCTGTCAACAGCCATCAGCCATCTTTGGGATTGGAATTATTATATTCTTCTTGAAGTCTGAGGGTATTTCGCCTGTCTCATACATTTTGCTCACCAGATGGTAGAGTTTTGTCAGGACTGACTCTCCCAAGGCTGTCAGTAGTTCTAATGGAATGTGTTCTACTCCCAGGGCCTTGTTCCGACTTAGGTCTTTCAGTGCTCTGTCAAACTCTTCACACAGTATCATATCTCTCATTTCATCTTCATCTACATCCTCTTCCATTTCCATTATATTGCCCTCAAGTACGCTGCCCTTGTATAAACCCTCTATGTACTCCTTCCACCTTTCTGCTTTCCCTTCATTGCTTAGATCTGGGTTTCCATCTGAGCTATTGATATTGATACAAGTGGTTCTCTTTTCTCCAAAGGTCTCTTTAATTTTCCTGTACGCAGTATCTTTTTTCCCCCTCATGAGATAAGCCTCTACATCCTTACATTTATCGTCTAGCCATGCCTGCTTAGCCATCTTGCACTTCCTGTCAATCTCATTTTTGTTACGTTTCTATTCCTTTTTGCCTGCTTCATTTACTGGATTTTTATATTTTCTCCTTTCATCAACTCAATTCAATATTTCTTCTGTCACCCAAGGATTTCTAGTAGCCCTCGTCTTTTTATCTACTTGATCCTCTGCTGCCTTCATTACTTCATCCCTCAAAGCAACCCATTCTTCTTCTACTGTATTTCTTTCCCCCATTCTTGTCAATTGCTCCCTTATGGTCTCCCTGAAACTCTGTACAACCTCTGGTTCTTTCAGTTTATCCAGTTCAATTCCTACCTTTTTGGAGTTTCTTCAGTTTGAATCTACAGTTCATAACCAACAGATTGTGGTCAGAGTCCACATCTGCCGCTGGAAATGTCTTACAATTTAAAACCTGGTTCCTAAATCTCTGTCTTACAATTATATAATCTAACTGAAACCAGCCAGTATCTCCAGGCATCTTCCATGTATACAACTTCCTTTTATGATTCTTGAACCAAGTGTTAGCTATGATTAAGTTATGCTCTGTGCAAGATCCAACAGGCGGCTTCCTCTTTCATTTCGTACCCCAAATCCATATTCACCTACTACGTTTCTCTCCCTTTTCCTACTACCGAATTCCAGTCACCCATGACTCCCTTCACTATCTGAATAATTTCTTTTATTTCATCATACATTTCTTCAATTTCTTCGTCGTCTGCAGAGCTAGTTGGCATGTAAACTTGTACTACCGTAGTAGGCATGTGCTTCATGTCTATCTTGGCCACAATAATGCGTTCACTATGCTGTTTGTAGTAAGTTACCTGCACTCCTATGTTTTTATTCATTATTAAATCTACTCTTACATGCGTCATAAGACAGAGAATACAATGAAATATCAAATTCTCTCAATGTGATACTGCAAGTTATCACTGCAAGAAGAATTTTTGATCCCTTACCCAGTGACAATAAACAGAAAAAGTTTCTTCTTGACAACTTCTGTTCCATATACGATTTTCTATTATTGTGATGTATAAAAGATGGCGGGTAGGAATTACTAACTCACACCTGTACAATTTTTTTCAATTGTTCAACATCTAGTTATATTTTCAAATTAATTTGTTATGTGAATGTAAAATGACTCATTCCACATTTTTATGACTTATCATACACTACTGGCCATTAAAATTGCTCCACCACGAAGATGATGTGCTACAGACGCGAAATTTAACCGACAGGAAGAAGATGCTGTGATATGCAAATAATTAGCTTTTCAGAGCATTCACACAACGTTGGCGCCAGTGGCAACACCTACAACGTGCTGACATGAGGATAGTTTCCAACCGATTTCTCATACACAAACAGCAGTTGACCGGCGTTGCCTGGTGAAACGTTGTTGTTACACCTCGTGTAAGGAGGAGAAATGCGTGCCATCACGTTTACGACTTTGACAAAGGTCGGATTGTAGCCTATCGCGATTGCGGTTTATCGTATACCGACACTGCTGCTCGCGTTGGTCGAGATCCAATGACTGTTAGTAGAATATGGAATCGGTGGGTTCAGGAGGGTAATACGGAACGCCTTGCTGGATCCCAACGGCCTCGTATCACTAGCAGTCGAGATGACAGGCACCTTATCCGCATGGCTGTAACGGATCGTGCAGCCACGTCCTGATCTCTGAGTCAACAGATGGGGACGTTTGCAAGACAACAACCATCTGCACGAACAGTCCGACGATTTTTGCAGCAGCATGGACTATCAGCTCGGAGACCATGGGTGCGGTTACCCTTGACGCTGCATCACAGACAGGACCGCCTGCGATGGTGTACTCAACGACGAACCTGGGTGCACGAATGGCAAAACGTCATTTTTTCGGATGAATCCAGGTTCTGTTTACAGCATCATGATGGTCGCATCCGTGTTTGGCGACATCGCGGTGAACGCACTTTGGAAGGGTGTATTCGTCATCGTCATACTGGCGTATCACCCGGCCTGATGGTATGGGGTGCCATTGGTTACACGTCTCAGTCACCTCTTCTTCGCATTGACGGCACCTTGAACAGTGGACGTTATATTTCAGATGTGTTACGACCCGTGGCTCTACCCTTCATTCGATCCCTGCGAAACCCTACATTTTAGCAGGATAATGCACGACCGCATGTTGCCGGTCCTGTATGGGCCTTTCTGGATACAGAAAATGTTCGACTGCTGCCCTGGCCAGCACATTCTCCAGATCTGTCACCAATTGAAAACGTCTGGTCAATGGTGGCCAAGCAACTGGCTCGTCACAATACGCCAGCCGTTACTCTTGATGAACTGTGGTATTGTGTTGAAGCTGCATGGGCAGCCATCCACGCTCTGTTTGACTCAGTGCCCAGGTGTATTGAAGCCGTTATTGCGGCCAGAGGTGGTTGTTCTGGGTACTGATTTCTCGGGATCTATGCACCCAAATTGCCTGAAAATGTAATCACATGTCAGTTCTAGTATAATATATTTGTCCAGTGAACACCTGTTTATCATCTGCATTTCTTCTTGGTGTAGGAATTTTAATGGCCAGTAGTGCAGAATATGAAACTAACTAGCTAATTAACTAAACTAGCTTGCAATTATAATTGTTTAATGTATGCTAGAGAAAATAAGTAGAAATTTCATACAAGATTTAATGTGCATGCACACAAAACTAGAAACAGCAGCTGTGTGGATTAATCTTTGTCGAGACTCTCCCTGACTGATAATAATGTTAGTGAAACTATCTATAAAAATAATTTTTCAACGCATTGCCACTCCATTTGTTCACTGTCATTAAAAAAATCATAAGAGAATGCTAGAAATATGATTCTGTTGCAAAAAAATTTACTCAAACAAAGAATTCTTTGAACTCATCTATTAAAAAACTGATTTGCTTATGTGAGTAAACTTTTTTCCATTTGTAAGTAATATGTTTCTGTACTCATGTAATTATTGCAAATGTATGTGTAGACCATAAAGGAAGACCTCCAAATTTTTATGTGAAGATTCTTAAATCTCTTTAAGTAAAACGAACTTCCTTAACATTCTGCATCTTTATTCTTCATGTCTACCTCTTTATTTCTCATCATAGTCACCAAGGTGACGAACACATTTCTTAAAAGGAAGGTCAGCGTTGGCCGTAATATTGATGTTTTATTGATAGCAGAATCGATTTTCGATTACATAGTGATCATCTTCAGTGCTGGAAGCTGTGGTGTACCAGTTAAACTCAGACACTGGTATCAAGTTATCAATAACCAAAACTGAGAAGCAATCACAATAACACATTTCTCTCAACAAGTGGCGTATTTGTTCATACCGTCACTGTAGAATATTTGACTTTGTTGACAGAGCCACAGACTCATCTCTCCTTTCATTGCTTCATCATCATTATCATTGTGAAGTCTTCGAAGGTGTCTTGGAAACAGATGAAAATTGGAGGGGGCCAGTTGGGACTGTACAGAGGATGATCCATGATAATCAACTCAAGAAGTCGGATTGTTGCAGCTCTCGCAGCACCTGCGTGTGATGTGGCGTAGTTATGCTGAGGGAGAAGATGTTCCATGTGTAGACAAAGTCTTAAAATTCATGCTTTTAGCTTCCTGAGAGTCTTGCAGTATCTTGGAGATCTCATGCCTTTAGACATGAGTTCCAAATGCACCACACTTTGAACATCTCAGAGTACTGTGAGCATGACTTTGCCTTCTGATGGCATGGTCTTGAACATCTTTGGCATCAGTGATCCTCTGAGGTGGAACTCCATTGATGCTCTCTTGGGGGTCTAAATGGTGAACCTGGCTTTGATCAACTGTCAAAATGTTATTATTGAACCGATCACCCTCACGCTCAGAAAGCCAGAAAAGAAACTGTTAACAGATGACTCATAAATTTTTCTGTAGTTCTGCAGTGATGCCCTATAGCTCTACATGCTCTTGTAATACACCACACTTACCTGACAACTGTGTCTGTGTTACATGACGATTTTCTCTGAAGAGTTCATCAACCTCGTAGGTTTTCATGAAAGGCCATGCAGTCCGAGCTCTGTCAGACACATTTAGTTTGGTTCAAATGGCTCTGAGCACAATGGGACTTAACATCTTAGGTCATCAGTCCACTAGAACTTAGAACTACTTAAACCTAACTAACCTAAGGACATCACACACATCCATGCCCGAGGCAGGATTCGAACCTGCGACTGTAGCAGTCCCACAGTTCCAGACTGCAGCGCCTAGAACCGCAAGGTCACCGCGGCCGGCACATTTAGTTTAGTACCACTGTTTTCTTCATTAGAAGCAAAACCAATCCACACCACACATTACTGTTATCAGTACAATCATTACATTACACAGCTTTCGTTCAGCTGTGGATTTCAATTGCAGGCACGTTTTCTGCGTTTAGCATCTCCATTGCAGTACACTGTTGCTCACGCACCAACAAAGTTACGTTACGCACCACCAAGTTGGGCGCTCCTGCAGATGCAATGTGCAGCTATGATCGCGCCAGTGTAGGCGCACCTAATTCATTCACCAGCGAGTGTTGAGAGTATAGTCAGAGTGGACAAGTGGAGGAAGCTGCAGCTTTCACTTCTGCCTGTCCCATAATCGTCAGATGCCCTGGAGATGAGTCGTGTTTCACAACCCGTGGCAAAAGCAGCAGCTCAGCATCGTCTTTGGCTGTCCACACAGCTACAACATTTTAAGACTGTTAACTGACAACGTAGAACTAATATTGTTCAGGCACTACCCAGTGGCATTTATTTCACAAGCTTTAATAACTAGCTTTCTTGAATAATGACATGCAACAGTTAAAAATGGTAGGGTACCTGTATAGTCATTGTCCTCAGACATTGTTACCAAGCTAGGCCGCTTTCCTGTCCATGCCATCACAGAGCGTCGTAAAAATATGAAAACTGATTAACGATTTACTGCCAGTTTTGTTTGTTGCCCCAGTGGGATGGCGACCATTTAATTATCCATATTTCCTAATCGGCATTTTTGTATTATCAGTGTTTTTTGTAGTAAAAACATTACATAGTACCCTTCGCCCCATCCCACACCTCTGTGCAATAGCGCTATATTCCAGCCATTTAAAAATTATCATCAGTATTTAGATTAGGTTTAGAATAGATCATTCCTTCAGAGGGGTCTGTCGTACACTTTCCTCCTAATGATCGGTATTATTTTCCTTCGGTAACAATAGCCTTACTCATTGTAAAGTTTCATTAGGTATACGCAATCACGGTCATTTAGATCGCAATCCAATAGGCTGATCAGGACGGGGCAGTTTACAAACTCATTATACCTTATTTGGCAATACCTGCAAGCTTTAGATATGCTCATTGCTTTCAGCCAGACCTCTGAGCTGTATAAAACAGCCGGGAGTATGAAGACGCGCCATCACGCCATTTAATCAGTTTTGCATGAGTAGAAAGTGCATCAGGGTGAAGAATTGGGTACAGCTGTAGGAAATTGGCTGTAATGTCCGCTTTCTGCTCATCTGAATAGGCTACATGATTTTCACCGCAGAGTGGCCATAGTGAACTGGCAGGCTTTTTCCACTGCTTAATGAACCCACAAAGCCAGTGAGAGTCATAAGCAAGATATGTGCAACTAAACTTCTCTTCCCACCAGTGAACTCTATGCTTTGTAAAGCATTTTTACGCTGACCTCAAGTCACCTCAGCATTTTCCTGTCAGCAGGGTCGTTGAAATGCAATCATTGCTGCCAGGGCATGTGCTTGACAGCTATCAAGTTATTAATTTCAGGGGGGTGTGGGTGAGGGGTGGGGATCATATACCAGCCTTGTGCTGTACTCGACAGCCAAGCTCAACTCTGTTGCAGGACGCATGCATGGGAGAATCTTGATGTATTGTCTAACTAGTTTGTTATAGTTCTCTCAATTCATGATGTAAGTCAGCAGAGCCACCCTCCTAGTAACATCTTCAACATTGGCAGTTTCCAGAACAATGGGATTATGGTCACAGCTAAGCTTGAGGGACACAAAAGATGAGTCCTACCAATGCAGGTTTTTCAGCACTGAGAGATCCGATACATCTAACCTATGCAGTGAATTTTTAGAAATATAAGACAGTTTATCAGACACCGTGATATGGACATTTACAGTATGACTGGCCCATGCTACAAATTGTGGTCACCAGCAAATATCACTTACACCGAGGACTATTGAACTAACGAGCTGTGTGTGGAAGGGGTGTGAGGGGTGTATCTGGACTTTGGTGTCGCCCAAAGTAGTCTTCACACAAGTGGCTTCAGCAGTAGCAGCACAGTCTAATAGGTACAGTCATGATACTCTATGGCGCAAAAGTTTTTACCATTTGACGGCTGGAGCGACACTAGCGCTCCAAGCAGTGAGGAAACAGACACAAGTGTCGTTTGAATAATGTTTGTTTTCAATAATTTTCTACTTAATTAACGTAATAGTTGCTGCATTTTTTAATTCAATGCTTTAGTTAGTTACCAAGAGACATGAATTATCGTGAAATACATGTAAAACAGCCGAATCACATGCACCATGATTTAGTAACATAGGCTGCAACTAATTCGTGAAGAAATCCTTTCGAATATGTCTGTATCTGCAAATTACTCCGCTGAAATCAAGAGAATATGAACACATTTCGTGCATGAGAAGCGTATATTTCTGTCGTTGTCTGTTGTTATTATCACAGGTATTTTCCTTGGTACTTAATAATTTTCACCCATTCTTACACTTCACTCGACTTTCTAAAACAGGAATATTTTGGTAAATGTAACTATTTTTGCTTTAAAAGAGAATATGTTGAAGATTCCTGCCGTTTGTGGATCAGATCTAACAACAATTGTGGAACTGATTTCTTCTGTATTGGGAAATAGTTTTATTGCTTTTGACGATTTATTATCACGTCTGTGTGGTTTTCCCTTAGCTATAGTTGTGGTGGCTTATTTGATACGTTGAATAATGTAGGTATTAAATTCCATTTTGATTTCCTACATTCCACATTCACTGAGTTGGCCAAAAGTGTAGCGAACAAAATTCTGCTTTGTTAGATAGCTATACGACGTCTTTCTGTAAAAGGTAAGGTCTTCTGGCATTCACTAATAATTTTTTGTTATCAAAGGAAAACCACATTATTCTGTAAAAATGGCTCGAATGGCTCTGAGCACTATGGGACTTAACTTCTAAGGTCATCAGTCCCCTAGAACTTAGAACTACTTAAACCTAACTAACCTAAGGACATCACACACATCCATGCGCGAGGCAGGATTCGAACCTGCGACCGTAGCGGTCGCGCGGTTCCAGACTGTAGCGCCTAGAACCGCTCGGCCACTCCGGCCGGCTATTCTGTAAATGTTTGTACGTTACATGAGAATCTTAAGTAAACTGTTCTGTAATGAACCGTTTGATATCCCCGATGGTTCTTAAGAAACTAATTAATCAAAAATGTAGTATAATTTCTTAGTTATTGTCGACTTTTATGGCACTACCTATACTCCCTATTGTTAAAACTGCACTGATGTCCAAAATTAAAGCAACAAACGGAAATTTCGCAAGACTGATTTATTTTGCCACAAAACACTGTAAACAAGTGACAGTAAAGTAGGAACAATGTGTTGAATCATAACGTAAACAACAGCAACAAGTATAAATAGGCAAAAATGTTATTCGTTTTTTCAACTTAACGGGTATGCGCACACATTCTGACAACTAGTTAATTGACTGGCCGGAGTGGCCAAGCGGCCATTTGAATTAGTTAATTTGCTCAGTATGGGGTGTGGCCACTTCTCGCAGCAGTGTAGGCCTGACAACGACAGGGAATTGTGTTGCTTGCAAGTCTTGGAGAATGGCTGGTGGATGTTGACGTGAGGCAACCCTTCTCCCTAGTGGATCCTACACATGATCTATGGAAATCAAATCGGGAGAGCGAACAGGCCACGCCAGGCTTGGAATAATCTGTTTCCTAGGAAACATCAACCACCCATGCTCTATGAGGTCGAGCATTATTGTCCTTGAATACTAAGTCCCCACAGCGCCTTGCAACAATCGAACATGTGGTCCCAAGATCTTGTCACGACACCTGACAGCAATTAAACCTTGCTGATTCACCTGTACAATTTCTTAAAGAGCTGTTACAGTGTTAACATAATCCCTGCCCACACTGTTAGGGATCCTCCGCGGTATCGATCTCTTTCCATAATGGTTGGGACCCGAAATCGTGTTCTATGTGCCCTTCAGATGCAAATCCGTCGAGAATCAGTCTCCAGACCAATTCAGCACTCATCTGTGAAAAGAATATTGGAGCTCTGTTCGACCTTTCAGGTGGCTTGTTAACGACTCCACTCTAGACGTTTCCTTTGAAATATTCCCTTAGAAAAATTATACATTACTGTGCTTAAACTGACACACAATATTTTTTTAGCGCAACGCAATCTGACTTTCAATAATCCCTACAAGAGAATGGCCCTGACTAAATTAACCTATACGTTTCACAAATCACTTTCCTCACAAAAATCTTCGTTACTCGAACTACTGCAATACAGCGAGCGCCACTACTGCCAGCTAAATAAAAAATTCAAACTACTGAAGGCACTAACTACTGATAGGCATAGTTAGCAAAAGAAAGATTTTGATAGAGAACAAACAAGGTATTTACCTTAATGGTGTTCAAAAATCATAATATATATAGCAGTTCATGACATCCAGTCTTACCATGGAGGTAAGAATAAGGGGAGATGGCGCTACGTATCCCAGCCGTACTACGTTTTGAAGCCATGGGGGCGTGGCTCGCTGCCATGACACTCTGACCAAAACATTGCCATTGTGCTATAGCGCTGCGTGTATTACAGTCGCTAATTGCACCATATACGCATGTAACGTCATCAGATTGGTTGTTTCAAAGTTTTTGTTTAAAATAAAATCTCGTAAAGGCGAAATTCCGCGTTTCTTCTGATTAAAAATAGTTTTTAATGTAATATTACGAATAGATAGTCTTCAATGTAAACGATACAATTTTGTTAATTCAGTAATAAACGTGTATCACAAACTAAATAATAGTAACTGAAAACTAAGTCAGCTATACGCTCCCTCCAAAGCCCCATAAATACATTTTGTTTGTAATATGTACGGAACATTTCAGTTACGTTACACTACTGGGAAACACTCTTCACTACCACTAATATTTACTGAAATACGGTACATAGAATGGCAAATCTACACAGTGTCCTGTTTAGGCCTATACTGTACGCCAGTTAATGTAGTGTTAGCTTTTAATTTGGTACATGATGAAGACAAAGTGAGTTACTCAACACTCCGATTATCGACGATACGTACGTATTATACTGAAACGAGAACGTGAAAACTAAGAATTTAATTCTTTGAATTAACATACCTTTTGCAAATGTTCTGGGTATGTAGGGAAAACTGATGGTACAGCATTTTCACGCAGCCTTACTGTTGAAAGGGAAGTTCGGTCTATGTCCTCTTCTCGAAAATGCTGAGAACACACAGAGCTCCATTTAGACGCACGACAATTCTTCCTCCTCACGGCATTCCCACAGAGCTTTCGGACTTTTATTTTTAGGAAATCTAAAATCATACAGGAGAAAAATACGCTATAGTACAAGTACAGATGTAGCACACGTTCGTTCACAATGAAGTTGTAAAATCACACCTAACGAGACAACTTACACATGAAATGTTATTCCCTTCGATTTCGCATCACAATCAGAACGATTCGTACATCCGAACACCGCACAAGTCACCATAATAGCGCAGAATCCTTCCAAAAGCGAGCGACAAGCCTATGCACACAAGCTTACAGCAGCAATGTTTTGGTCGGATTGAGATGGCTACCCTCGGCTTCACATAGCTTTGCAGCTGTGACGTCACGGCGTCTCCCTCTATTCTTACCTCCATGAGTCTTACAAATGTACTGTTTCTGATGGACACACGTCCAGATCATCCGCTCTCAAAATTCCGCCATTTCTCTCCCCACATCCACCACTGCTGGCGACCCACCTCCAACTGCGCTACGCTATGCGCTGTTAACAGCCAACTGCCCAACACTACAATAGCAGACAACAATGCAAACTAGCCACAGACTGCACACAGCACAGCCAGTGATTTTCATACAGAGTGCTACGTGGTGATACCAATAAGAAAACCTAAACAGCCTATTTACACCTTCTGTGAAGACACGTCAGAGGTAAACATACAGCAGGTCTCCACCAATAAAGGCCACTCTACTAAAGCATTCTGTACACCGTTTGCCTCGGTACAACACGTCCAGTGTGTGCTGCGAGGTCAGATGCCAGTTGCAGTGCAGTACGAAAGCGGTATGTTGTATCCTTACAGCGAAACAACGGTCTCGTCTTTCTGATGTCCCACTTGGTCGGCACTGCCCTGGTCTTAGGGATAAAGTTCCGATCTCTATAAAGTGTCGCAATATCCGAGAAACAACAGAACGATTTACATCAAGTCATCGTGATTTTGCGACTGTTCTGCTTCCATTCTTCCTACGGTCCTCCACTGCAGAGTTACTGGTAGGCGTCTTCTCTGCGCCACACTGCACTGCCTGTGACAGTGCACACGGCGATTGTGATTGTGGAACCCTGGCAAACATTGCCCCGTTAGATAGGAGCGCCGACGTCATTGTGGTGTAATTTTCCGTTGACCGGAATGCCGTTTTCCGTGCAGAACACGATCCTATGAACATCTATTGACATTTTGTATGACTACATAGTGAATTAGACACAGGACGGTGAAATAGCCGTTTGTTACTTTACTTATTGGACACCGGTGTATGTTACAAATCATTACAAACCTTAGTATTCGCCATCATCTGGTACCATACTCAAAAGTGTTACTTGCCGCCGCTTGGGGAGCTGCTATCGTATCAAAGAACAAGACGTAGTGTCGCAACTGTTATGTTAGACTGTGGTAGCAGTCTGAGGGAGCTCTAGAGTAGTAAAACAACGTCGAAACTGCACCAGGCGGCCACGTTTCCTCCCAGCTGTCCGCCGCTGTTCACCCAGTGCACAGCGTAGTTCCAAGGTACTCAGTCTATCAAGTGCGTCTCAGAGATATACACAAAGTGAATGTCACATTGATCGAGGAAACACCCCTTTTTAGAATATTAGCAAATTCCAATTCAAAACGTGAAAAGGTCGCGTTCTAATCTGGGCCGTCACAGTAAAAGCCTGAGCTATGACCAGAATTTTAGCAAACTTGCCCCGTGCAGTACACAGTGTCAGGGAGGGGTCGTTGCAGTGAATCCGCACAGCCATACGGCTGCTGGTGGTTTGTTAGAACTGATGCCTATGCTGACTGTCTACTGATTACACAGTACTATCCGCCACTCTTTATAATGGCGGATCCACCTCTCTTCACATCTAGTGCCCAATTTAGCATTAGATAGAGTTGTCCAGATACTTTTGATCCCATAGTGTACTGCAGTTACCAAACGATCGCTCCTGTAGAGCCCCAGAATACGAGAGTAGACTAATTGCAGTGTGAAAGAGGCATTCCATGCACGAATGGTACGGAAGCAACCCTGTTAAGTGACAGAATGGGAAATACAGTACCAATTGCCATATAGTTCTGTGATTTGCACTTTTGCAAGATAGACGCAAAAACATCGAAACTACTAGTGGGTTTCCAACGTTTTTAGGACACTAACGCTTCACAAATTGTTGGTGTATATGTTTATCAACTGATAATGGCATCCTTGAGTCTGCTTATTTTTTTTATTAGTTGGGGCATTCGCTTTGACAGATATGGTTTAGAGAATCATTTTTGCAATATCCACAAAGTATGAATCAAGAGGAACACTCGACACATGTCGTCTGCTTTGATCAGTGACGCAGGAAACATGTGACAAATGTATATGTATGCCGTGTGTGACTTAATAACTGCTGATTCTTGTCAGACGTAATAAAGAGAAAAAAGTTTTATATCACGAAACAAATACATAAAATTACGAGTATTATAACGAATGATATAAAAATAATTATTTTAATGAAGAAGCAGTCGATTATTGTAAAAAGATACTCTAGGTTGCTATAATAGACGTCATAACATTCAGTATGAACTGAAAATAATCATTTCTCGCAATAACAGAAACTATTGGTGGAAAATACACTGCACCTATATACAGGTCAGTCAAAAACGGTCTGGAAAGCCTCTAAGGGAGTTGCAGGACAGGTTGTGCTGAGAAATAATTGTTAAGAAAAAAATCGATGCGTTCCGAGATAATAGGCATTGAAGCCAGCCAATCAGGCCTTTGTGCGCCCAAATTCAAGTGGCACCCCAGAAGGTGTCAGTAAAACTGTTCTTCGTTGGGTTTTCTAAAACCGAACAAGAGAGCCTCACATGGGACCTGGGACGGTAGTAAATATAGAACCTGAGCCAAAAGCTGAGCAGTTTCATGCGTTATCATCTATGCTTTGAAAACAACTCACACAAATTGTGTCTGACAGGCCACTTGAATTTGAGTGCAACAGCCTGATTGTCTAACGCCAGTGCCAACTAACTCGAAAACGGCTCAACATATCGAATTTTTTTCTTACAGCCTATCCTGCAATACCTTTGCAAGCTTCTCAGACTGTTTCTGACCATCTTGTATACAGGGTGAAACACCTAAAACTTGCACAGCAAATATTGAGGAAACTGTAAATGCTGTCGATGTGCAGTTTTAGCAGAATGGATTGGTAATCAGGCTCCGTAATGTTAGCTAATCACCAGATTGTAATAATATTTAAAAAGTGTATTTTTGTGCAAACATACTCTTTTTTAATGGGGCAAAGTCCGTTGACATTAACAAACTAAAATTAGGGTAAATTAGTATATCAGTGGTATCTGTTGAAGGATTCTAGTGCGAGTCACTTACGGGATACCGTATTTTGAAAAGTTCACACATCTACACTTGCAGAATGCCTGTGGTAGTACACAATAAAAAACAATATAAGTTCATACAATAGCTATGTGCTTCTTTCCAATAATGAGACAACTGACTATCACAGACTGTGTTCAAAATGACCACTGAAAGTGGCAATTTACACTTCCAGTCTGGTATGGAGATGTCTATGTTGTATATCATTGAGTGTAGTTAGTATGTCCTTGCAGATAGCGTCTTTCAGCTTTCCCCACAAAAAAGTCTACAGGCATCAAATTCCAGGAACGTGCCAGCTAAGGTGCAGGTCTTCTGCGTCCATTCAAGCGATTTGGAAACAATTTGTGAAAATTTGCTGGCATACTTCGTGCACTATGGGCTGGATGACCATCATATTGATGCCATGGGTTGCTTCTAGTCTGCATCCGTGGAAGGTGGTCTGTAAGGAGGCTGTGATACTTGTGCACAGTCAGTGTTCTGTCCATGAAAAATGGGCCTCTGAGCTGATGGTTGACTATCCCACACTCCAAGGATGCTGACATTCCACCTGTAGAAGCCAATGGCGATTGTCAACAGACCAATAGTAGTAAATGTTCCAGTGGTTTATCTGGGCATGATTCGTAAATGTGGCTTCATCACTAAACATAATACATAATACAATATGGGTATCCCATCTTAATGCCCATGTACAGATATCAACGAGATTCTCATAATCGTTTCTATGCAGCTCTTGATAGAGTGAGATATGATAAGGTTAGAACCTAAGTCGATAGAGAATGCATAAGACAATTACCTGACTCACGCCATTTCCGCGTACTATTGCGTGGAAGCTAACGTGCGATCAACTGAAACAGCTGCAAGGACATTAATTTCTCACTCTTTTGTCGTCATTTGTTTCCTTCTGTTACTTTCTGTAGGTGCTACACTATCACTTGCACGAAGCTGGTTGAAGAGGTTGATAAATAATTGCCGAGATGGTCGACATCTATTGGGATCTCCTGCCATACACACTGTACAAGAACGAACTGCATTCTTCCTACACTATCCATACGCCATGAGGATGTTGGCTTTTTCTGCATTGGTAAATCCCCTAGGCCACTCACTACTTACTGCTCGGACTGTCACATACTAACCGATTAGCAAGTCCCAGTGCACTCAACGTACACATAAGTATGCTGTAGGCAAACATAGCAACATCATATCTAGCAACTACGCGCCTAAATGACGCAAAACAAGTGTAGGTGTGGAAACTTTCAAAAATACGATATCTCGTACATGACTCACATTAGAATCCTGCAGCAAATACCACTAACTTTCTAATTTACCCTTACTGACTGACTTTTAGTCTGTCAGTATCAATAGGCATTGTTCCAATTAAAAAGTGTATGTTTGCACAACAAATACACTTCATAATTATTGTCAGAATCTGTTTATTGGCTAAAAATATTAGCCCCTGACTATCAACCAATTCTATGAAAACTGTAAATCAAAAGCAGTTTCCATTTCTGGAATGTTTGTGACACAACTTTTAGGTGATTCACCCTGTATGTATCGAGGTCGTACAGGTATAGGCAGTTACAAATGCTATACATAACCTGTTAGACACCAAGTGGAATCATAACTGACAAGGATTGCTATCTGTTGGAAACGATGTACTTACCAAATTGAGAAATACACATTTATTGTAAAGATATCGAAGGAAATATCGGAAAACGTACTCTATGTAAATAAAAAAAAAACTTGCTACTAAACAAAACAGCTCAAAACTATCACATATAAAATCTGGACAAAGAGCACTAATGGTGGCAGCAACTTTTCTACAGTCTGATATTAATAATGGCTACTGTGATGAATAATGGGAAGTCAACATGACAAATCATCACTCGCTTATGGACAGCCAAGGGGTTTTTCCTTCAAAATGTTACTGCTTCATACATAAATGTAGATGCTGTAGTAGTAGTTTATTCATCCATAGACAATTTACATTGCATGGATTTCGTTAGAAAATACATTATACAGGGTGATTCAAAAAGAATACTACGACTTTAGGAATTTAAAACTCTGCAACAACAAAAGGCAGAGCTAAGCACTATCTGTCGGCGAATTAAGGGAGCTATAAAGTTACATTTAGTTGTACATTTGTTCGCTTGAGGCGCTGTTGACTAGGCGTCAGCGTCAGTTGATGCTAAGATGGCGACCGCTCAACAGAAACCTTTTTGTGTCATTGAGTACGGCAGAAGTGAATCGACGACAGTTGTTCAGCGTGCATTTCGAACGAAGTATGGTGTTAAACCTCCTGATAGGTGGTGTATTAAACGTTGGTATAAACAGTTTACAGAGAATGGGTGTTTGTGCAAAGGGAAAAGTTCTGGACGGCCGAGAACGAGTGATGAAAATGTAGCACGCATCCAGCAAGCATTTGTTCGCAGCCCAGGAAAATCGACTCGCAGAGCTAGCAGAGAGCTGCAAATTCCACAATCAACTGTATGGAGAGTCCTACGAAAAAGGTTAGTTATGAAACCTTATCGTCTGAAATTGGTTCAAGCACTATCTGCAGCTGATAAGATTAAAAGAATCGATTTCTGTGATTTTATCCTTGCTCAAATGGAAACAGATGAATCTTTCGTTTCAAAGATTGTGTTTAGTGATGAAGCAACTTTCCACACTAACGGGAAAGTCAACCGTTACAATGTCTGTATATGGGACACTGAGAATCCGCGGGAAACAACTCAGTATGAACGTGACTCGCCTATGGTGAACGTTTTCTGTGCCATTTCAGCCAATAAAGTTTTTGGTCCCTTTTTCTTCGAAGGTGCTACTGTAACTGGACTACAGTATCTGGAGATGTTAGAGAATTGGCTGTTCCCTCAGCTCGAACAAGAAGCACTACAATTCATATTTCAGCAGGATGGAGCGCCACCACATTGGCACTTATCTGTCCGTAACTACCTGAACGTCAACTACCTGAGGCGATGGATCGGCCGCCACGCAGCCCGTGACAAAGCACTTCATCACTGGCCTCCAAGAAGCCCTGATCTTACCCCCTGCGATTTTTTCTTATGGGGGTATGTTAAGGATGTGGTGTTTTGGACACCTCTCCCAGCCACCATTGATGATTTGAAACGAGAAATAGCAGCAGCTATCCAAACTGTTACGCCTGATATGCTACAGAGAGTGTAGAACGAGTTGGAGTATCGGGTTGATATTGCTCGAGTGTCTGGAGGGGGCCATATTGAACATCTCTGAACTTGTTTTTGAGTGAAAAAAAAACCTTTTTAAATACTCTTTGTAATGATGTATAACAGAAGGTTATATTATGTTTCTTTCATTAAATACACATTTTTAAAGTTGTGGTATTCTTTTTGAATCACCCTGTATATGAATATTATATAAAATTGAGAGCTCAGCAAAAAATGGCCACGGAATGCGCGTTGAAGCAGCAAGTGCCATGACTTGCACTGAAACATGCACGATGTGTGCAAATTTGCTAATGCAGGAGGAAAGAGTGGAACGTTTAGAGTATCAAATCGCGCGCCTGAACTTAAAGCTATCAGCACAGCAGCCCAAATTCCGACGCTGCTATGAGTGCACCCCTTACCAGCAGACAGGGTGTCAGAAAGATGATTGGCGTATATTTGATATGACTACTGTTCAATGGTGCTTCTATAACAGCGTTTTGGGGATGCAGTTTCTCCCTGCTGTTGCCCAAACACCATAGATAGACAGATATTAGAGGACTTTGACATTCGTCCGCAGCAGTGTGTTTGTATGCAACAAAAGGATGAAAGATAGCTTGCAAATGCAATACCGTCGGCGTTGCACCGTTCACAGATGTTATTATGCACGATTGCATCTCTGGTAAAAATTTTCTTGTAGATTGTGGGTCTGAGAAGGGAGTCTACCCCAGAAAGCTGTATGTTATACCTGTCTAACCGACGCAGAGTATACTCGCCACACCGAATGACTTGTGCATTGAAACTTTTGGTGAACAGAGAATGACATTAGATTTGGGTCTTCAGTGTGAGCCTTCTTGGGCATTTATTATCATCAATGTCGCCAACCTTATACTCGGTGCAGATTTTTTGTCTCATGTAATTAGTGAACTGCCATTTAATTACACTGAGTTGGAGTGGTGATAGGTCAGCCATCTAATCTAACAGGTAATGAGGAGTCGATTGTGCCTGGTACAACAGTGTGGAAACCACCTGAGTGTGGCTCCAAAAGTTTTTTTGGCTGATAGAAACAGTTACTACAGTAAATGATGGCTATATTTTCAGCCCTGTACTACCAAAATTTCCAGCACTCATCTGTCCAGTGAAATGTCACTACTTGACAGTGCACCATCTTCACACATCACCTGGTCAACCCATTGCAGCTCATCTGAGGAGGCTTCCACCAGACAAGCTACTGGCAGCGCAAGTGGCGTTCCAGGAGCTGTTGGAAGTGCGTTTTGCGAAAAGCTCGGATAGTTTTTGGTTATCTCCACTACAAACGGTGGACAAAAAGACAGCACCTGGTGATTATGCAGGGTTTACAGGGCAGTCAGTGCGTGCACAACTCCCGATCGTTACCCTGTGTGTAACGTGACTGACTTTAACAGTTCCATCGCTCATGCTCTGGTGCTTAGTGTGGTCGATTGTACAAAGACATATTAGTAAATTCCAGTAGTGCCATAGGATGTACAGTACAGAAAACTGCTATAATAATTGATTTTGGGCGTTCCAGTACAGACTCATGTCTTATGGATTGCGAATTCCTATTCTGTTACATGGATGATATATTCATATTTTCACCTACAGATGAAGAGCATTTGACCCACTTGCAAGAGCTTTTTCAATACCTACAACAATTGGTGTAGTCATTAACAACGCAAAGGTTGTTTTTGACAAGTAAAAGGTTCAATTTTTAGGATAGGTAGCTCATCAGTCAGTCTGTCATCACTTTCTGGACATGTAACAACAGTGCAAGATATGACTTTGCCGTTAGTCTACAGAGGATTGCCCAGGTTTTTAGAAATGATAAATCACTACTTGCGACATCTGCCAAGGCTGGTATGTCAGCAGGAACAACTTGCTGCCCTGCTCTCAAGCAAGCACACAACTGGTAGTTGGAAGATAGCGTGGATCCCAGGGAGTGAAGCGGCATTTTATAAAGTCAAGGAACGTTTGGCACAAGCAGCATGGCTCACTCACCTGTGCATTGGTGCTCCATTGGCTCTCATGGTGGAGGTGAGCCAAAATTTAGTTGGCGCCGATCGGCAACAGAGAGTGGATGGTCGATGACAACCGCTCGCCTTTTACTCGCGCAAAGCCTTATGCTGCAGCAGAAGAAATGGAGTGTTATTAGTCGCAAATTGCAGGTGATCTACAGGGCCATTAAATATTCTCCATCACCTCTGAAAAGAAGACATTTTGCAGTTTTTACTGACCATAAAGCACTAAACAGTTTCTTACAATGTGCAACAGATCATGGCTCACCACAGAAGTGTGGATAAGTGGAATATGTAGTCCAATTTACGACTGATGTGCATCACATTTCAGGTAGAAACAACATTGCAGCAGATTTCCTGCTGGGAAACTGTGCCAGCCTTCAGATGGTGCATTGGGCTGAGACAGCGGCAGTATTGGAGCATGAGGGGTATGGCCCCAAAGTACCATTATCCAAGATGGCGGCGATGATTTCACCCAAGATGGTGGCCATGATGTCAATCAAGATAGGAGCCATGAAATCAATCAAGATGGCGGATTTTGGCGGGAAGTTTGAATTTTGGCGGGAAGAAGGTCAATTGGGCTACCTCCACTAACCTAACCCCCAGAAAAACGGCGCGAACGTCAAATTCCAACATGATAATGCACCACATCCCTGTTATCTTTACTAAGCAAGGAAAATGGTGGGAAAACGGACTTGTCTTTATTATTTAACCAATTTCAAGCAGATGTGTTCGCCACTGGGTCTGAACTCCAACTGGCTTAGTTCATATCGTCGCCACCAGAGTGCACTCTCATGATGTCAGATCATGACGCAAGTACCGTTATTCAAGATGGCGACACCCAGTGTGTTCACCACGACCTCCAGAGCCCAACTGACTTAGTTCATATCGTAGCTACCAGAGACCGCTACCGTGACGTCAGGTGATGACACAAGATCGTCTGCTCTCTCTCTCTCTCTCTCTCTCTCTCTCTCTCTCTATCTCTCTCTCTCTCTCGCACGTTATAACCAGACACGCACCACGTCAGCGGTCTGCGAGCGTGCGACTGTTGACCTCATAGCCTCCACCTTGCACGTTCATACCCATGCCACAGAAAGTCTTCTGCAAATATCGTAACGAATGTAAGAGAACACTTGTAACACCCACATTGTGCATCTGAGCTATCAATTACCTACGTACTTTATTCCATTTCAGTTTCAATCATATTCCATAAATCAATGTGCAATTTGCATATTCAATTATGAAATCACAATTTTCACATTTTCCCACTAGGAGCAGCAATATTCATTCTTCCATGACATACCACCCCCCACCCCTAGAATGGTGCACTCCTATTGGCTACTGCGTTAGTCACGTGACTCTTCGTCATCGAACCCCAGATGATGGTCTGTAAGGGGAAAAGTGTGTGAAAATGACTCAGACTGGGCTGGGCTGCTGGGGAGAGTAAGGAGGGAGTGCACTGTATTTATTTTGGAACATTTTATTTATCACACTCATACAAAAGACATACTTTGGGCCATCTCACACTGCTCACAGACCTGTAAACTACTTCTAAATAACGTTCTCCAGACACGCAAACAACTCCTAATTTACCGAAATAATTTAATTACACACTTGCAGACTCCTCCTAAATAATGCAGCACAGGGATATGTAGACACGCTTAGTATTCGTAAACTGTCCAGATAACGCATAGCACAGCCTACAGACCTGCTCGCAAAATAATTCAATCAATGCACAAAAGCACCCTCCGCCAACTCCTATCCAGTAGAGACATAGGGAACCCCATCGACGTGGCGCGGCTGTCAGCTGTCAAACCACGCACAGGCTCCCGCTCTTGTCCCATAAGCATGAGGCGGCGACATCTCATTCATACTTCGTTTCTCAGAAATTCCTATCCAAATACGTGTCCCGCCGAATGCAGGTGAAAGTTGTATGTAGGCACCGTTCATGACGCGATTGGACAGGGACGAAGGCTTATTTAAAGAGCACCCACTCCAAGCAGGGTGGTGCATGTGGGGGGATCCTCACTACCCTCAATAGTAGTTTTCGTCTTCTCTCAGCTTGTATGCACGGAAATTCTTGCCCTAATAGAACCTCTTTACGAAAATAACGCACAATAACGTCCAATGCAGTCCTAACGTGATACCCACTCCATCACATGACACCCATCCCGCTCTCAATATATGCAAATGTTCTCACAGCTATGTAGGGGCTCCCATATCCCAGCACAAAGCACGTGAATGAATCCAACGTTATCATTTCCTCTTATGGAATTTACGCGTCGAATTACTGATGCCGCCGGCGTCCAAGCACCATCCACCTCTTCTTTCTGGGACTTTCAGTGGTAAAATTATTTTGCACAGATCGCTAAAGTGCATTGACAATTAAACCCTTAAACTTGTATACAGATCATCAAATACATACCATACTCACAACGATATTGGAAGCCAGGAATATATCTACCAATGTAACTACAATTAAATATTACCATTGCTGATACAGTTGGACACCCATCATTGTACAGTTAATGTCTCCTCTTGATGGCTGTGCTTCTGGAATCAGTTTTACTACCTATAGCGCACATAATTCTCAACATAAGAATTCTCTCTCCGTTATCCATGTGCTGAAACTATACATCCCTCACGATAGGACACACAGTCATCCTCTCTAGTCACGCCACAACATAAACAACACTAACTTTACAATGCAATATATACACTTTTACACAACATAATCCACATTATCATTACAATGCAATAGATACACATCTTACACAAAGAGTGCACTTATCTTTTATATCTGTACAGCACCCAAAAAAATAATCATATGCCTGCACTCAAACCCACTGTATGTCACTGCGCTCCTCAGTCCTAGGGAAGCACCGTCCACCTTTTCTTTCTTTCTACAGATGTGACATTAAGCCACAATAAGCTATTTTGCACTGATCGCCATATTGCACCAGCAACTAAAAATCGAAAAGTGCCATACATATCGTCAAATACGTAAACACACCTACTCATTTACACTCTCCTCCCACTGGGTCCAGGAGCTCGAATATTAGTGTGTGAAACCGATCTCCAACTCAGCAATATATCAATGTGTATGGTATCGATGTAGTAAACATACAATTCATATCCTACGCAATACAAAATCACCCATTTTACATCAGAAAGCCCTCGCTGAATCGAAGTCACTCTCAGAGCTGACGTGCAAAGACCGAGTCCTTTCCCCATCGATACAAACGTGCTACTGTTTCAAGTCTGGACCTGTCTGCTTGCTTGCCTTTCTACACCCATCTCCAGACTCTGGGGTTACACGAACACAAGTATTTTCGCATCATCAACCATAATTTTATATGGTTATCGCGGTAGTTCCTGACATCAAGCACACAGTAGTAGATATAGACTCGAAATTATTTCTCTACAAACCTGAAACTTTACCTAGGTGCAGCGTGCTCTAGACCTTTGAGTAACTAGAAACAAACAGATGAAAAAATGACATCACCACTTGCGAATACCGATCTCACTAACTTAACATACTCCAAATCACCAACACATACTAAGTATTAGTTCTCTATTCGATCGTCTAAAGACGTCAAAGTTAACTCATATACATTCCTACACTTCTATACTCCAACAGGCCTCAGCATTAGGACGGCTGCTGCCGTTAACAGGCAACATGAATCATTCCCATCATAGCCCATGCATACACGGAATTATTCCAAAAACTGGTCACATATATCTTTTATCATTATACTTACAATTAAATGTTACGATCACGATCTCAATTGAATGGCATTCGACAATGAGCGAAGTATCGGAAATACCCCCTGCTGTCGGCAGTGGCTCTGGAAATAGAAAAATCTGTACCTTCCTTACGACTAGACATACTCTTCCTTTGCTATCACAATACTCCATGTCAAATCCAGACCCTCCTTATGAGTGGACATGGTCATTTCCTTTCCACAAACACATACTTTATAAACCTTATGCTCAAATGCGAACATATCACGCATTCCCTCTACTACTATATGTAATACT
Source organism: Schistocerca serialis cubense (assembly GCF_023864345.2). NCBI lineage: Eukaryota > Metazoa > Arthropoda > Insecta > Orthoptera > Acrididae > Schistocerca > Schistocerca serialis. Next base: position 475,282,351 of record NC_064643.1, read on the forward strand.
TCTTCAATACACGATTGCCTGCAATACGAAATGATACTGACCGAAAATCAGCCATCTTTGTGCATGTCAATTACGTTTTTCTTGAGTGTCCTTCCACCCTATCCTAGACAGAGAGATGTAATTGGTGATATGTTAAGAAAAAACCTGATCACAGCAACTACCATATTTTACTGTCACAAGTGGTCTTGGTTCTACAGGTGCGCACAAGTATCCATGTTGAAAGCTATACCCACTTCACGAATCGAGGTACGACATTGCCTGTGAATGAGGTGTTATTTTTTTTCGGACAAATACCGTGACGGTGATTGTAGGCATGCGTATTATCAGCCCATGATGCAAACTCGTGATAAAATTACCCCATTTTGAAAGTGATTCGGCTAAGGAACGTCGTGGTGAACAAACTGGGTGCCGCCATCTTGAATAACGGTACTTGCGTCATCATCCGACGACATGAGAGCGCACTCTGGTGGCGATGTTATGAACTAAGCCAGTTGGAGTCCAGACCCAGTGGCGAAGCATCTGCTTGCAATTGGTTAAATAATAAAGACAAGTCCTCTTTTCCTGCCATTTTCCTTGCTCAGTAGAGATAACAGGGATGTGGTGCATTATCATGTTGGAATTTGAAGTCCACGCCATTTTTATGGGGGTTAGGTTAGTGGAGGTAGCCCAATTGACCTTCTTCCCATAAAAATTCAAACTTCCAGCCAAAATCCGCCATCTTGATTGACATCATGGCTGCCATCTTGGCTGACGTCATCGCCGCCATCTTGGACAATGGTACTTTGGGGCCATACCCCTCTTGCTCCAATACTAGCAGCCAAACAACAAGAGGACACAGTACTACATGACTTAGTGCAAAGTGAACACACAGGCCTGCAGGTTCGACGTATATCTGTCCCATATTGAGCCACAGGTGTTTGGTGTCACACATCCTGGGACAAAAAACATGCATACATTTCCACAGAATTCTGACACATAGCACTCTGCATAATCTGGTTCCTCCAGGCAACAGTCACAAGTGTTTAATGAGCCCCTCCAACTACGCAGCTGCAACCATCCTGGCACCACTAGCTTCCATCCTGCTAGTAATGGAGTGGTGGAGAGGCTGCATCACCTGCTGAAGGTGCACTAATATGTTACTCATCAACGTGATTGGACAGCTTGCTGCTAGAATTATTAGGCCTGTACAAATCAGTAAAGAAGGATAGGCGATATTCGTCAGCCCAAATGGTCTGTGGTGGGCAGCTGTGGGTGCCAGGTTAACTCATTGTAACAACACCACTTTTGCAAACTGCTGCAGAAACAGTGACAGCATTCACATGACATTTCAGCCCCCAAATGCAACATTTGCCTGCAGCCCCACCTGTCAGGCACGGAGAGAGGTTCATCCATAAAGATCTGCTTACAGCATCACATGTCTGGCTAAGATATACACCATGCACCTATTATTTCAATGATCCCTGAAGGGTGCTTTAGAAAGAGCAGAACACTTTAAAGATTGACCAAATCGGTAGACACGAAACAGTTCCATATAGCGACTAAAGCCTGACTATTTCTACTAGGAGGAAACTCTGCAGCATCATCCTGTCTGTTTTCTACTGACCTCTACCGAGCCTACAACGCCGAGTGACACTGCAGCCTCGCCAAGGACATCATAGGTCGACACAATTCCACCAGAGGCTGCCAAGAGCGCCTCATCCTCCCACTCCCTCCCCCCCCCCCCCCTCTCCCAGCGATCGTCACAAGGGCTGACTGACAGGCTAAGCACCAGTACTCTAATATTCCTGCAGCACTCAGCTTTAAAAAGGGTGGAGGGGGGGGGCTAATGTGGCGACATTACCTTGCTTGTGTCAGCTGCTTGCACAGGAACTGAAGACGCTACACCAGGCATCCTCCTGCCCTCCTGCCCTCTTTAAAGCCAGGTGCTTCAGTAATAGTGAGGCTCTGGTGCTTAGCCTGTATATTCTAAACTCTCTGGACACAAGAGATAGAAGATGAATTGCTGGTTTGGCAAAGATTCTTTACTATCAAGAGAGGGTTTTGTTAAATATTACTTACTTTCTTAAATATTACTACCTTTGTTAAATATTACTTACTTTGTTCAATATTATTTATTTATTTGTTACATGACTAACTAAAAATCGTAAGTGGATCTGACATTCATCTGAAATTGGAACTGGAAAGAGATCATGTGACAGCCCTCAATTGTTACTTTTGAAGTGTCTCATTAGGTTCATCATAAATTGGAAAGTAAACCGCAATACCAAAAAGTAATTAATGTAAAGTAATTAAATTTCAGGAATACATTTGTCTAGCTAACATACAAGTATTTAATGATTAACATAGTGAGATAAGACACTGCAAATGTGAAATGCTGGTACATTAATGACCAATGTAACCGCCAGAATGTTGAATGCAAACATGCAAACATGCATGCATTGTGTCGTACAGGTGCCAGATGTCAGTGTGCTGAATGGAGTTCCATGCCTACTGCACTAAGTCAGTCAATACAGGGATGGCTAGTGCTGTTTGTGGAGGTCACTGGCGTGTCGTCTGATAGTGTCCCATATGTGCTCGAATGGAGACAGATCTGGTGATCAACCAGGCCAAGGCAACATGGCGACACTCTGTAGAGCATGTTGGGTTACAACAGCAGTATGTTGGGAAACACTACCTGAAACGCCGTTCATGAATGGCAGCACAACAGATCGAATCACCAGACTGACACACAAATTTGCCGTCAAGGTGCGTGGGTTAGCCACGAAAATGCTCCTACTGTCATATAAAATCGCACTCCATACCATAACTTGAGGTGTAGGTTCACTACGTCTAGCGAATAGGCAGGTTGACTGCAGGTCTTCAACTGGCCTCCTTCTAACCAATGCACAACCATGACTGACACCGAGCTAGAGCCAGTCATCATCAGAAAACACAACAAACCTCCACCCTGTCCTCCAAAGAGCTCCTGCTTAACTCCACTGAAGTAGAAAATGGCTGTGGTTTTGGGTCAGTGGAATGTGCGCTACAGGGCATCTGGTCCGGAGCTGCCCTTGAAGTAACTGCTTTGTAACAGTTCATTGTGCCACTTTGGTGCTAACTGTTGCTTATATTGCTACTGTAGATGCAGTACAATGCGCCAGAGAAATAAGCTGAAGACGGTGGCCTTCCCTCTCAGTAGCGCCACATGGCTGTCTGGAGCTTGGTTTTCTTGTGACCATACAGTCTCGTGACCACTGCTGCCAGCAATCATATACAATGGCTACATTCCTGCCAAGTCTTTCGGCAGTATCGCATAAAGAAGATCCAGCTTCTCGTAGTCCTATTACACCACGCCATTAAAACTCAGTGATGTGTTGATAATGGCGTCTTTGTCGCCTTAAAGGCATTCTTGACTAACATGAACTCACGACGTCCAGTCTCAAAGGAAACTAACGCAGATGACCGTTGCAACGTGTGTAAAAGAGCAAATCTAATTTGCATCCTCATAGTGGCGCTACTAGCACCACTCTTATGCGACTGGCGCGAAATTTGATTAGACATCATCTTTCAAACGAAGAAACTCATCTATCAACTTCCGTTTTTAAAACACAAGTTCATTTTGGTGTTGCAACATTTTTTTCTGTCAGTGTATTTCAGTTGTTTCAATGTTATAACTTGGGTGTTATGTCAGTATGCCTTTTAAGGTGAAAGCACAGTAAAGGTTTATCCCTCTAGGGGCGATTTGTTATAATTAATTGTCATTTAATAACGTATCATCTGTTGAAGTGTATGCCTATGAACCGTTTTAAAGCATTATTTAGTCTGTGTTTACTATAGTTGTGTGGTTAGAGATGCATAATTGTGGAGTGGAAGGAAGTAGGTTCGAATCTAGGTACACAGTAGTACTTTTTCATCTCTGTGTTTGTAACACGTTCTGGGACTTCCTTATTCTTGTAACAGAAGTATGTTTCGCAGTATTCGATGTTATTTATATATACGAGTGTGCTCTCTCAGTAATGAGTTCGTTCCAAGTTGTGAATTCTCACCCAGGAACCCAAGAGCGCAGCTTAAATTGCTCAAAATAAAACGAGGAGCAGTTACATCTATTGTCTTGCCTGTACCATTGATTTAGTGTTTATTCTGAATATAGAGAGATTTCCTGATCAAAAAAGGAAAAATGAAATTGCTGCTAGTGAACCAACCTGCAGAGATGTTTGTATTCCTTGTTGTCGCAAATATTTGACCGGTTTTCCCGAATGTGTCACGATTTCCAATAGTATGCTTAGGCAGAAACCTAAGAGTACAGTTTAAATTGCTGCAAGTGAAAAGAGTGGCAATCTCATTCATAATCTTGTTTGTCACAAATACACTCTAAGATATAAAAAACGACGCAACACGAAGGGATTATCAGAAGGGGATAGAAATCGTTAGATGTGCTGTATATGTACAGACAAAGAAACGGTTATAATTTCAGAAAAATTGGTTGATTTATTCAAAAGAAAAAGCTTCACGAACTCAGCAAGTCAATAATGCCTTGTCCACCTGTGGCCCTCATACAAGAAATTATATGGCTTGAGATTGATTGAAGAGTTGTTGGATGTCCTCCTGAGGGATATTGTGCCAAATTCTGTCCAGCTGGTACGTTATATCGTCAAAATGCTAGCTGGTTGGAAGGCCTTGCCCATAATGCTCCAAACGTACCCGACTGGGAAGCAATCAGGTGAACATGCTCTCCAGGTAGGGTTTGACAAACACAAAGACATGCAGTAGAAACTGTACCCATAAGTAAATGGGCATTATCTTACTGAAATGTAAGGTCAGGATGATTTTTCATGATGGGCGACAAATCGGGTTGTAGAATATTGTCAACGTACCACTGTGTTGTAATGGTGTCACAGATGACAACGGAAGTGATCCTGCTATGAAAAGAAATGGCACCATAACTTGTGGTTGTCAGGCCATATGGTGGGCGATAGTCAGACTGGTATCAGGTGTGTCTCACGTCACGTCTTTGGTGGTCACTGGGGCTCAGTTCGAAGTGGGAGTCGTCACTGAAAACAATTCTTCTCCAGTCAATGAGAGTCTAGGCCGAGGATGTGTCTGGAGACGCCACAGACAATGGTGGGATACCTCATATGGCCCGACAATCATGAGTGATGGTTTGGGGCGCCATTTTTTTCACAGCAGAACCCCTTTAGCTGTAATCTGAGGCACCCTTACAGCAAAGCGATATGTCATCAACATTCTGCGCCCAGTTTTATTGCCTTTTGTGGCAAGCCATCTTGGACTTACATTTCAACAATATAATGCCCCCTCCCCCCCATACAGGGCAAGAGGTACTACTGCTTGTCTTCGTGTTTGCCAAATATACCTTGGCCATCAGTGGTGCTGAATCTCTCCCCAACTGAGAACGTTTGGAGCATTATGGGCAGGACCCTCCAACCATCTCGGGATTTTAACGATTAACACGCCAATTGAACAGAATTTTCCACGAAATCTCTCAGAAGGACGTCCAACAAATCTATCAATGAATGCCAAACCAAATAACTTCATGCATAAGGGCCAGATGTGGACCGACACCTCACTGGCTTGCTCAATTTGTGAAGCTCTTTCTATTGAGTAAATCGTCCAAGTTTTCTGAAATTGTAACCGTTGGTTTTTCTATATGTGTATACCACATCTACCGATTTTCGTCCCATTCTGGTAATTACTTCATGGTGTGACTTTTTTTCGTCTCAGAGTGTCGTTAGATGCGATCGAATCCTTAACAGTTCTTCAGTAAATTTGTCAGTCAAGACAAAATTCGCACCACATGAGCGAGGGATCTCATGTGACTACTTTCTGACTCCAGCCAAAAGGAACCTACTGATAAATCGCCTTGTCCACAGTTCTTATACGGGAATCATTTCTTGTCTACAAAATATCCATAATACAAACACATCAAACAGTGTTTATGGGGGAATATAGACAGCCTGTTTACTTTATCCATTATGTTTTTTTTCCCTTACGTAACTAATAATGTTATAGATAACTGGCTGCTCGTATGTTCTGTCCAAAATAATATTCATATGTCAGGATTGCCAGAAACTTCATTGATAGTTGTAACCACAAACTGTTAAATGTACTGCAAGATTCAAACAATCAAGGACTAACAATAAAATCCAAGGAGTAACAGAACTGTCAATTGGGTCTGTCCCAGATAATAAAAAACAACTTGCACTACATGCACTTCACACTGGCACTGACTGCTCCCGCACAGCCTCCCCTCCCTCACCCCTGTATAGCAGAGCTCCAGGGACTCAAGGGTATTTGTATCGATGTATCGTCCTGCCCTAGGGTGACATACAGGTGTCTGTGATTTCACCACTGGGTCGGCGTGATGTGTGGCTAATGATGTGTTTCTTTTCTGTGTTCTTTCCTCTTCCTGCAGTTCCTTCGAAGCAGGCAGTGTTTCTTCCTGTCGTCCATGCTCTGTTTCCGCATCTGACATTAGCATTTGGGCAGGTTTTACCAGGTCTAAGAAGATGATTTGTTGTTTCCATTGCACTCTGTCTTTTCGTATGCTCACCTCTTGTCAACACCTTATAAGGTCCAGAGTGGCTGGTTGCAGTGGTGATGGAACTGCAACCATCCTTAACCACTCATAGGACCAGAAACAAATTCTTTCTGTATGAATGGGCTGCCTCCATTGCATCTTGAGCCCAGCGCTGTGTGTAGGTACCTACCTTAGGACGTCTGGCATTTGTTCCATCTCTGACTGTCAGCGACATGAAGAAATCTGCTGGTCGGAGCAAGGCCTCTCCATAAACCAGATCTGCCATGGATGCCTCTAAATCCGGTTTATAAGTGGTTCTTAGGCGCAGTAACACTAATGGAAATGCCAAAATCCAGCTCACCATGTGGCACATGAATGTTGCTTTTAATGTCCTGTGCCAGCAGTCGACCATATCATTATTTGCCAGGTGGTAGACAGTCATGTGGTGATGCTGATATCTGCACATCTCGGCCAGCTCCAGAATACTGTCGATTCAAACTGATGGCCTTGGTCTGTGGTCACATGCAATGGACAATTGAACTGCACAATCCATGCCAACAGAAACACAAGGGCCCCTGTCTCCATCGATATATTTGCCAGTGGCACTGCTTCTACACATCACTTGTACCAGTCCACAGCAATCAGTAAATAACAGTAGCCTTACAAGGGCATAAAATGTTCTACAATGCCCTGGTGGATGTACGAGAACCAACGTTAGTTGGTGGGAATTCTCCCGCTGGCTTGCAGAACTACTGGCCAAACTTATACTTCTGGTACAGCATGCACATCTTCACGAATCTAAAGCAATCCTTTTTAATGCTTGGCCACACAGACCGGTCCGTCTGAAGTTTCATGCTTGTGGTACCATTTGGGAGGGTTAGCCTGTGGATGATACAGAAAACTGCCTTTCATAGTTCCTTGGGATCTAAAGGTCTAGGCTAATCTCATGTCATGTCGCCACCAAATGCTAACCCTCCCTCCTGCCAGCTGCATTTGATTGAGCTGCAGTTCTATAGGAATGTCCTGCTAGTACTCCTGTCGTTGAGGGTCTGTGGCTTGTGACACTGCCAACTCCTCATAATCAATTGTCTGAGAGATGGATTCAGCTCTTGAGCAGAAATAGGCGATGACGCTTTAGCTCCCTTAATACGAAGCAAATCTGTCGTGAACTGGCCGATGAATTCTAATTGTCGGAATTGTCATGGAGAACAGTTGTCTTTATGCATGCTGAATGAGAATGTGATGGATTTGTGGTCAGTATAAATCATGAATGCCCTGGCTTTTATATATGGACGGATATCTCCCACTGCCTCATACATCATGCTCAGTTCCCTGTCATGTGCACTCCATTTTGTCTGTGTTCCTGTGAACCTGTGCAAGAAGAAACCAAAGGGCTACCAATGCTTGTCCATCTATTGGTGAAGGGCGACTCTAATCTCTTTCTGACTGGCGTGGACCACTATTGATAACGGTACTTGTGGTAATAAGTGCGCCAACAGAACTGCCTTTTGTAGGTTTGCCCTCACTTGGTCGAACGTTTTATGGATTTCTGGAGTCCCTGCAAGGACTGTCAGCCACTCTTGCCTGCTAGAGGTGATGTCAACAGCACCTGCACTTCGGCTTGCGCTGGAAGATGTTGTTAGAAGAAGTTTACCGCTCCTAAAAGCCTTCTGAGTTGGCGGTAATTATTTGGTCGATGCATCGCTTTGGTGATTGATATTTTATCCTTCAGGGGGCATATCCCGGCTGCCGACACTGCTTAGCGCAAGAATGCCATCAGCTGTTATCAAAACATGCATTTCGCCTTATTGATTACCGCTCCATAAGTGGCACACTCGAAAAGACCTAAAGGTGCTCTTCATGCAACTTCTTCAGCTTTGAGAACCCCAATATATCATCCAAATACACGAAATGGCACTGCAATCCCATTAGCATCTCGCAAATAAACTGCTGCCACATCTGCACCACGTTCTTCAATCCAAACAGCACTCACACATTCTGAAACAAGCTGGAAGATGTTGTTGCTGCTGCCTTTGATACATCATTTTCCGCAATTTGCATCTGATGGTATGCCTTTTTGCAGTCAATTATTTGAAATATTGTCGCTCCTGTCAGGAGATTGGAAAAGTCCTTGATGTTGGGTATCGGGTAGCAGCAGTTATCACAGGGCCTCCATTTACCATCTTTCTCTTTTACCCTGTGTAGTGATGAGGCCCCTGGCCTTCAGATCTACATAGCATGTCAGTCTTCAACAAACCTTCAAATTCTTGCTTTGCTGCTATGAAACGATCTGGGCCTAACTTCCATGGCCACTTCAAGACTAGTTGACCTGAAGTCATCCTAATGTGGCGCACTGTGCTGTGTGACACATTCGGCATATGCACCAAGTTGCTGCCACTTTCACCATTTACTACCAAACTGTGTGTGTGTAGTTCATGGTCTGATTTGTTTTTCGTCCTAGTATACCTGTGACGAATTCTCCATCTTTCCTAACCTGTGTGGCGCTGATACATACGTCTATTCCCGTCTCATATAGGAAATTGGCACCCAGTATGGTCTCTACCACTTCCGCTAGTACAAAGGTCCCTTGGTAACTCTCTCCGAACCCTAAATCTACCTCCATTTTGTAGTTTCCCTAGCTCGATGTTGCTGACTTAGTCACTGCTATGAGATTCATTTGCGGGGCTGTGGCTGCAGTTCTGCTGTCTCCAATGGGCTGTGCACTAACGTCTGATCCTGAATCAATTAGGATGTTGTGTCCCAACCTCATGTCTTTAACATATAACCTGTGTGGTGGAGTAGATAAGTTGACAAAGTTTCCTCATCAGACTCATCTCTCTGCTGAAAGCGCTGCTGTTGATTTTTGCAGCCTGCCAGGCCAACGTCCGGACACTGTTGTCATTTGGCGTCATTTTGGTATGCAAATTGTTTGGTCCATCTTGTTGCTCGGCCGCCAGACAGCTGTTGATACTAACAAAACTCTTCCTGTTGGCTATTTCCAGTAGCTGTGTTTTACTTGTTCCTGGCCTGGGTACGTTCTGCTTGTTTTGCAATAACATCGACACTTGCCTCTCTAGCACAGGGCTGTTGTAGCTTTTTAGTAATATCCATGTGCTGGCCCTTCCTTATTGCTGTGGTCTCTTGCTGTGCAAAACAGTCAGAGACCATTGTTATGTATGCTGTATATGTACTGTTCAATATTGCGAAAACTTCGTCTGCCAACGTTATCTGCACCTGCACATCGTCTTTATCACAGGTCACTACTGCTCCCTAGGCTGCCCCCAATAACTGTGCTAGCCGTATGTGAAACAGCTTTGCATCAGGTAGCTCTCCTTCACTGTTGGTGTCACTAATATTCGTAGGATGTTATGTCTTCCATTTCCTTGATCTTCAGTACCTGTCTAAATGTTGAGCTAGCAGTTTGCACGTCCTGCTGATCATAATTTTCCAAGTACATATACTATCATTCTGCTGGCTGGCTTAAGTTTGTTGTCTAACAGCCACCTTCATGTATAATTTGTTGATTGGCACCAAAAACCCCACGCGTTCATTGCATATTTCATTCTGCTCAAATATTGCTTAAGCATCACAAACCAAAGTTTTAGGTACTTCAGTCCGGAGCCACGCTGCCGCTACGGCCACAGGTTCGAATCCTGCCTCGGGCATGGATGTGTGTGATGTCCTCAGGTTAGTTAGGTTTAAGTAGTTCTAAGTCTATGGGTCTGATGACCTCAGATGTTAAGTCCCATAGTGCTTAGAGCCATTTGAACCAAAGTACCGGTTTGTCTGGCAGGAACTGCACCATCCGCACCTCCGTTTGCAGGTTGTTTGTCGCCGCATATCTGCTGTACTCGGGCTCGGCATTGAACTCCCCCGCTCCTCCATTGACCATTGTCAACTGCAGCTCTTCGATCTGTCTGTGCAACGCATCTCGGAGGTTTGCTAACTGCTGGTTAGTATGCATGCACATCATAACTTGACCCGATAATATTGCTTCGCCCTGCATGTCTGTTTGTGAATCTCTGATTGTTTGGGAGGTCATCACTTTGTAAGTACCCTTACTACTCCTATGACGTATCCAAAAAATTTTCACACGTCAAGATTGCAATAAAATTTATTGACAATCACAGGCATAACCAAGAAATAACAATAAAATGCAAGGAATAACGGAACTGCCAACTGGAACTGTCCCAGAGAATAAAAAACAACTTGCACCTATGCACACTTCACTCTGGCGGCGACTGCTCCCACTATGTCATAATTTAAACAACTATGTTTTTCTCCTTCATTAGAGCTGAATGTTTCTCTTAACATGTTATTTAATGAAAATTGCTTCATCAACTTAAGTTCTTGTACACACATGGTACGGGTGTCAGCTCTGTTCTGTTATTTTCAAATCTAAATAATTTTTCTGTTTCCAACAATCAACACCGCTTGTGGAAGAAAACCCAGTATTAAAAGAAAATCCAAGTCGCCATGGAACATGTGCAGTTTAGCACTTCCGATGAAAACAGATGCCAACTTTGTCAAACTTTTCTCCTCGAGAAATCTTGACGTGACGGTCAGTTGAAGGTGTGGGTGAAAGCCACCATTGGAAATGCATTGTAGAATGTTTAGATGTATCGTGAAGGCCTGTGTGAATGAGTCTTTACAGGCGTCTAAAGCTAGCGAAATGAGGGATGCTCAACTACCGGACCTACCGATAGATGGCTCTAGCGCGTGCCGGCAAGAGGTTATATCATTGAGTGTCCGTCATATCTGAATTTGGCAAAAAAACGAAGTGTCAAAACACGGATGAAAATGTTTTTCGTTCTGCGCCCTCATAAGTATTTTATATTGGATGTTCTAGATATCTACACATCAACATAATTAAGTGTTTCTAATCTAGCGGGAAAAAACAGTGACAGTTCTGCTATGAAATTCCTAAATTCGAGTGTGTTTTGAAAGTTTGAAAAGCTGACCTACTCAGGGATATTCCTCTTCCAGAGATACGATTTTTGAGATTCATTTTTACAATATGTACAAAGCATCACACACTGAACTCTTGTACGTACTCATTCTGTGAATTATACCATGCAACAATTTTTTTAAAATAAAAACTCGTTATTTCTTTTAGTCAACCACCTTGGTTGTTATCGACGACGAAAGTAACATCTGAGGTTGGAAACAAACATGGCATCGACAGCGGTGGAAGAACCTGTAACATGGGGAGATGGAGAGGTAATTTGTACAACTGATGTACCTATCACGCTACGTAACTTTTTTTTCACTATGCTAATTACGCATGTGCCTGATTAAGTTGCATCTTGCAGAATCTTTTTATTCAGAAACAACAGTTTCAAAGTTTGGCCATGTCAACGATGACTTGTTCAAAATTGAATACTGTAGTTATAGGTTAAGAAACAGTATCTTGCAATTTTCGAATTCTCGGCTTAATTACAGTTTCAGTTACAGGTTAACAAGTGTCATCTGTATATAAGTGCGTGTTTTCTGTTTACAATTGTAGGAAGGCTTGGGGGAGGAGGTCCTCCGAATGTCAACAGATGAACTCGTTAGTAGGACGAGGCTTTTGGATAATGAAATAAAAATAATGAAGAGTGAAGTGATGAGGATATCTCATGAACTTCAAGCACAAAACGAAAAAATTAAAGAAAATACTGAGAAAATAAAAGTTAACAAAACACTTCCCTACCTTGTATCAAATGTTATAGAGGTAAGTTCACAGCCGTCAAACAACTTTTTCTATATCGTCTTGATTTGGGTTGACTCGTTCATACTAGCTGTATTTTAGTTCCTAGCCAACACGAGATTTAGTTTCGTAAGCAAACAAATGTGATTAAAGGAAGGACGCAATGTAGTGCATGGAGAGTAACTTGCAGATAGTGTTGCAAGTGATGTGCGGTGTGTTGATTTGACAAGTTCCGAAGGTTTGCTACACGAGGAACGTTTTATTTTTGTTGCAATTGTCTCAGAAGCTATTAACATTGCACAAGTGCTAACACTTCAAAACTCATATAGTACAACAGTGCACAATTCAAACATAAAATGCCTTTAATTTCGTGACTTCGCAATATCTTAGAGTTACTAACATCGAAATAGTAACATTTAACATGTTGATTTACATGAATAATCGTCAAATGATTTTGGGTAGTAGTAATAACATGTCTGGGTAATATGTCATTTGAAATACTGAATTACTAATAGTGAGTAGGAAACACCTGAAGTCAAATCTTTCCCAGACTGACTTCAGCTGAGAATCAGTTTGAAGAAAACCAGAGCACATAACGAAAGTAACAAGTGTACAGAGCCATTTGGCATGAAATATCAAAACTGTTAAATCATTCACGTCAAGACTAATGAACGTGTGAGTTACCCCACCCTGCTCAATTGTTGCTAACAGTATTTAACATGCCTTTGGCAGCAATTGCTTAAGAACAATTTTCAATGATTTATGACATAAGGTCGGTCTCTCTCTCTCTCTCTCTCTCTCTCTCTCTCTCTCTCTCTCTCTCTCTCTCTCTCTCTCTCTCTGTGTGTTTAGCTACATTAGTCAGGCTTAAACAAAGCATGAAGTCCATATTCCCCTGAATATTAATTTTTTTTTCTTGCAGCTGTTAGATGTTGATCCTCAGGATCAGGGGGAAGAAGATGGGGCAGTTGTTGACCTTGATTCACAGAGGAAAGGAAAATGTGCTGTAATAAAAACATCAACAAGACAGGTATGGTCATATTATAATGAATAGTCATTTACTGGTGCCGTAAAGGAAAAGCAAATCCTGATAAATGTTAACAATATACCAAATATACAATCATCTTACTGTTCCCAATTTTAGTGATGGGATTTTTTAAAGTAATTAGCTGTCTTGACCTGATAGCTCAGGCACATAGGCTATGCTTCTACTCCTAGGCCTCGGGCTATGCTGCAGATCCGTGACACCACAAACAAGATTCACTCTAACCAGCCCGTATGCAGCAGTCATCTTCTTACTGTTAATTTTCTTTTATACAATCTTGCATATATTTAGTAGTAAATGGCTGCTGACTGCATATAGAGTGTGTGTTGCCACTGTGCATTGCTAACTCCATTGCCCTCATAACAGTTTCTGGTAGTCCTACAGTGTTTAGGGCTTGTAATATATTTTGTTTTTAAAGAGATATGGTGTGTGTACGGGCCTTTAAAAGTTTTATTGGAAAAGGAAAAGATTTGGTAGATACCAAAAATCCAATACTGGTTGTTGGCTTTCACCCCCCCCCCCCTTCCCCTCCCCGCCTGAGGTCAACAGCAGGGTGGATACTGTATTTTGCCTTTGTTATGACAGCCTCAGTGTCACACATTCAAGATGCAAAAACATGAAAACAATCCCATTATACAAAATTTAATCAAAAGAATTTGAAGGAGAACATGAAACTTACGGAGCAGCTATATGAGTTGGAGGTTTTGGGTGCTGACAAACAAAATAAACAGCATTCCTAATATAAAATACATACTCGAAAAGAAAAAAGTAGGGAAAAATCCACAAAGCCTCCATACACAAACAAAGCAGTAAAAACTTATGTTGAAGGCATCACTTGACCTATAGCTCGAACGAAGTCCCCAGTAACACAGTATACAATGCGCTGTAAAAACTGGTACAGAAAAGTTCATGTATGTAGCTAGAACGAACTTCATAACACCAAAACCCAAGAAGTCGCTGCACTATTATCACAAATCTAACTAACTTAAAATAGCTAGAACAAAGTCCATGACACTAGAAACCAAAACTCACTGATTGTACTGTTATCGAAAACCCAAGTTGACTGAAATAGTTAGAACAAACTGCATGATCCCCACCAATCTTAATAATTAACTGCAGCTAATAACACAACCTACAGATTCATAAAAAATTCAATGAACGCCAATTTCCGTACACAGCTAAAACAGTCATGTGCGTACTAATGTTCACCATGCATTGATGATAAAAATGAGTGTGCCCCCCCCCCCCCCCCCCCCACACACACACACACCAGTCCAATCAGTCTCTAACAACACTGAAACATTGTCATTCAACACAACCAAATACTACAAAATGCCCCCTTCATACAAAGGCATCTTAGAGACATGATATACAATGCTACAGGGTGTCACTACACAGTACAGAATGTCATATGCTGCACAACCATAATGTCATGTTATAACAATCATATCACGAGTCAAAGCTGACATCCAGTATCACATGTTTCACTTGATCCAATATTTGTGCCATCTGTGGCAGAAGACGAAAAAGAAAAATTTCAGAATTAATACCCTCATTCCTTTCACAGAATGCTCTTTTATGTAAGTACTGTCAGCAGCATTAACTGGTTGTCAATGTTTTGAGTATTGGGTACTTTGCTAGGTGACTGGACTAAAACCTGTTTTGACAGTTAGATACCTCATCTTGTACCTATAGTAAAGTAGTTTTTGTTGATTGAATGTTTCCTTTATTCATGAAATTGGGGTATGTATTGTGGCTGTGCAGATGAGGAAAGTTGATGTAGCTTTTTTGCTGTGGTCATAAAGTTCATTTGATAATTTGAAGCATAGAGTGATAACATTGAAGGGTGTTGATTTGGTTAACAGTGTTACCTGGTTGAGTTATTGTTGCTTTGGAAAATGACCAACATTTTATCAACTTTGATCTCTGTTGTTATCTGGAACAACTTTTGTTAGATGTAAAATGTTAGCTGATGCTTCCTGTGGTGCTGTATTTGAGTTGGTGTATGTTGGTTCCTGACATATCTATGGGGCTGCGCAAGAAAGTTTTGCAGGCCTACCTGAGCCAATAACGGAATGCGATTTTGTAAACATCGTGGTGGAAATGCCTCAGTGTTGTCACAGCTCTATTGATGGCCACGGTTTTTGCCTGCAGCACTGGCTGCGGATCCGGGGGTTAGAATAGGTCCAAGGTATTCCTGCCTGTCTTAAGAGGCAACTAAAAGGAGTCTCATACTTTCCGGATGTATGAGTTCAGGTCCCATTCTATGATTTGACCTGCCACTTTCAAAATTGTACAAAAGTGTGGGCCATATGGGGAAGGATGCATTACATGGTGCATGAGTTAACCATAGTGCCCTTAGAATCGATCTCCTGCCTCTCGTCATGGCTTTGAATCTCCACCTGTGATTCAACTATATGGAGGAGGACATATTCCTGGGTGTATCATCTTCTTCCATTGTCTCCTGTCTTCATTCGCCCCCACGACAATATTGGATTTCTGTTTCCAATATCCAGCACTGTAGCCAGTCCGTTGTGGTTGGGCTGTGATATACCCATTTGGTGGTAGCCCCCAGACAACATAGGATTGCTCTGCTGATGCCTGAGCTGTAAACTCCCCATGTATGCCAAGGAGTAGATTCCTGTCTTCCTGGGGCATCAGGACACCCAGAAACGGCCATCATGCCAGTTGGCCTTTGCTGTGGCTGTGGCACCTGTGGACAGAGCCCCTGATCAGAGTGGGTGGCATCAGGGCAGACGACCCTCAATGAAGCACACTAAGTCATCTCTTGCTGGTGACCGTATGGCACCAGCAGTCTCTAAGAAGGGCAAGATTGAATAAAACGCCAACAGGTATGACCCTAAATGGTTTCCCTCCCTTGCTACACCATGGGAGGAACATAGGGCTACAGAACGGAGAGAGCCATATTCACCTTGGTTTTTAGTCTGTAGCAGAACTGATGAGGACTCCTTCCTACTTATGAATCCTCAATTTTTCATTGAACACCTTGAGGATAAGTTTGAAGAAGTGACAGCGCTGTCCAAGATGCGAAATGGGTGCGGTCTTGATTCAGACAACATCACCAGCCCAGTCCTGAACGTTACTCACCTGTGATAAACTGGATGATATTCTTGTTTCCGTCACTCCCCATAAAAGCCTCAACATGGTGCAGGGGATCAGTTTCCATTGCAATCTCCCCTTGCAGTCTGACGACGAGCTCTGTGCCAACTTAGAATGGCAGGGTGTTCATTTCATCCGGTGCGTTTACAGGGGACCCAATGACAACAGGGTTGCTACTAGTGCCTTCATCTTGGCCTATGAGGGTGATTTATTGCCTGAAAAGGTCAGGGTGATGGTTTACCACTGTGATATTAAACCATACGTCCTTCCCCCTTGCGGTGCTTTAAGTGATGGAAGTTCGGGCACATGTCTTCCTCCTGCACTTCCAGCACCACATGTTGAGACTGAGGATGTTCACTGCACCCAGATACTCCATGTGTGCGTCCTCCAACTTGCATCAACTGTGGGGAGCAGCACTCCCCATGCTCACAGACTGCCCAGTACTCCAAAAGGAGCGGAAAATTGTGGAGTACACGACCTTGGACTGGTTGACTTATACAGAGGCTAAACATAAATTTGAAACTATACACCCCATTCTATTGACGTCGACAAATGCTGCAGCTATGTTACAAGTGCCAGTGGTTCCTCACTTCGTGCCATGAACAATGGGCCCTCTGGGCCACCACAATACATCCGCCCCTTTGGTGGTAGGGGGCAAGTCTTCCTCCGTTGCTCCCAGAGCACCTACTTTGGGAGCAAGGCTCCCCTAAACGTAGGGGACATCGGTCCCCTCCCCCCTGCTGGAGAAGCAACAGCCTTCTCTGGCTCCTCTTGTGCGGAAGGGGTCCCTTTGGGCCCTCTCTACAAAGGTCTCCACTAATGCCACGGTGGACACTTGACAGTGGCTCAAGGAGCCAAAAACTGCTGGACGAAGAGCTTCACGGTCTTCCTCTGTGCCTGAAGCTGCTTTGGAGAAATCTTCCCAACAAGCTCCTAAAGAGAAGCGAGAGAGCAAGCCAATTAAGAAGTAGTTTGCTAAGAAACAGGACCCTCTGGTGGCCCCAACACCACCACTCCCTATCAGTTCTGCATCTGAGGATGCGGTGGAGATATTATTGTTCCCTGAGGACCTGGATCTCACTGATGCCTCATCCACCGTAAAAACGGCTACAAATACTCATTCGGTGGCAGCAGGTGACCCTGAGTCATAACCTGCCTCCTTGCGCGCTTCATGCCTTCCCAGCATCACGATAACTTCATCCTCCAGTGGAATTACGGTGGATTTTTCCACCACTTGGATGAGCTACAGCAACTCTTAAGCTTTACGCCTGCTTTCTGCATTGCCCTTCAGGAAACCTGGTTTCCTGGAAATGCGGACCCCTGCCCTCCACAGCTATAGGGGACATTACAAGAATTGTAGCGAATATAATAGTGTCAGATGGATTTTGCATTTGTCATGGACTGCGCCTTCAAACCCCTCTTGAAACTGTGGCTTTCAGGATAAGGACGATACAGGAAATAACTGTTTGCAATGTATATCTTCCTCCAGATGGTGCAGTACCCCTGAACCTATTGGCTGCAATGATTGATCAACTCCCTAAACCTTTCCTACTTCTGGGAGGTTTTACTGCTCATACCCGTTGTGGGATGGCACCCTGCTTACTGACTGAGGCAGAGATATCAAAAATTTACTGTCACAACTTGACCTGCTTCTTAAATACAGGTGCCCCACAACTTGACCTGCTTCTTAAATACAGGTGCCCCCACACGTTTGTGTGGCCCATAGCACATATTCGGCCATTGATCTCTGTTTGCAGTCCTCGCCTTGTCCCATCAATCCACTGGAGAGCACATGACAACCTGTGTGGTAGCGACCACTTCCCCATTTTCCTGTCACTGCCCTGGCGTCAGGCCCAGCGACACCTGCCCAGATGGGCTTTAACCAAGGCAGACCGGGATGCTTTCACCTCAGCTATCACCGTTGAACCTCCCCCACATGGTAACATTGATGTGGTGGTTGAGCAGGTAACTACAACAATCGTTGCTGCAATGGAAAACGCTATCCCTCACTCTTTAGGGTGCCCCTGGTGAAAGACAGTCCCTTGGTGGTCACGCTGAGGCAATTAAGGAGCATGGGCGAGCTCTACAGCGGCATAAGTGGCACCCTTACCTGGAACACCTCGTAGCCTTTAAATGGCTCTGTGCTTGCATTTGCCAGCTTATCAAAAGATGGAAACAGGAGTGTTGGGAGGGAGAGATAACTCTCGACCACTGAGTGTCATACGTCACCTTCCCAAGTCTGGGCAAAGACCAAATGAGTTTTTGGGTACCAGACCCCAATAGGTGTAACCAGTGTTAATTGTAAGTGGCATGTTATCTACTGACACAAACGCGATTGCCGAGCACTTTGCTGAGCACTATGCTCGCGCTGCTGTGTCAGAGAATTACCCTTAACCCTCCCCCTGCGCCCACCTTTCGCACTCTCAAATAGCGGATGGAAGGGAAAGTCCTCTCGTTCACTACACACCACAGTGAACCCTATAACGCGCCATTCCAGAGTGGGAGCTCCTCAGTGCACTTGGTCATTGTCCTGACACAGCACACAGCTCCTGGACCCAATCAGATCCACGGTCAGTTGATTAAACATCTCTTGTCTGACTAAAAAGTGACATCTCCTCATAATCTTCAACCAAATCTGGTGTGATGGCGTCTTTCCATCGCACTGGTGGAAGAGCACCATCATACCTGTGCTCAAACCCAGCAAAAACTCGCTTGATGTGGATAGCTATTGGCCCATCAGCCTCAACGACATTCTCTGTAAGCTGCTGGAATGTCTGGTGTGTGAGCAGTTGTGTTGGGTCCTGGAGCCACGTGGCCTACTGGCTCCGTGCCAGGTTGGTTTCCGCCTAGGTCTCTGTCTTGTGTACCTCGAGCCTGCCATCCAAACAGCCTTTTCCAGATGCCAACACATTGTTGCCATCTTTTTTGATGTACGAAAAGCTTATGACACTATCTGGTGACATCATATCCTTGCGTCACATTATACGAGTGGGGCCGTCCGCCTCACCCTCTCTGTATGCAGACGACTTCTGCATTTCATACTACTCCACCAGTACTGTTGTTGCTGAGCGGCACCTACAGGGAGCCATCCACAAGGTGCAGTCATGGGCTCTAGCCCATGGCTTCCAGTTCTCGGCTGCACAGTCGTGTGTTATGCAGTTCTGTCGGCATCATACCGTTCATCCGGAACCAGAACTTTACCTTACTGGCGATACCCTCACTGTAGAGGAGACATATCCATTTTTAGGACTGGTTTTCGATGCCTGATTGACTTGGCTTCCTCACCTCCATCAGTTTAAGCGAAAGTGCTGGCAGCACCTCAATGCCCTCCGCTGCCTGAGCAACACCAACTGGGCTACAGATCGGTCTATGCTGCTGCAGCCCTTGTTCAATTCCGTCTTGACTATGGGAGTCTGGTTTACGGTTCTGCGATGCCCTCAGCATTGTGTTTACTCGACCCAGTGCACCACTGTGGCGTTTGACTAGCGATGGAAGCTTTTAGGATGAGTCTGGTGACCAGCCTCCTAGCAGAGGCTAGAGTCCCTCCATTGCAGATCAGGCATGCTCAACTGCTCACCAGTTACGTTGCATAGTTCATAGTTCTCCTGCGCATTTGAATTACGGTTTCCTTTCCCCACCCCCGGCAGTTAACCTCCTACATTGGCGGCCCAGGTCAGGGCTTACAATTGCAGTTCGCGTCTGATCCCTTCTATCTTGCCTTTACCACCTATATTCTAAGTCCATTTGTGTGCACCTGCATGGTGTACACCTAGGCCGCAGCTTCGCCTGGACCTTTCACATGGCCTAAAGGACTCATTTCACCCCGCGGCTCTCTGCTGTCACTTCCTCTCGATTCTTGACATGTACCGAGGCCATGAAGTGTTTCACACAGACGGCTTGGATGGCTGATGGTCATGTCAGTTTTGTGTTGCCCATGGAGGACATATTGAAGAGCATTCCTTGCCAGATGGCTGAAGTGTCACTGCTGAGCTGGTGGCTACATCTCGTGCTCTTGAGGACATCCGTTTATGCCCAGGGGAGTCGTTTCTTCTGTATACTGACTCCTTGAGCAGCCTACAAGCTATTGACCATTGCTACCTTCATCATCCTGTGGTAGTGAACATCCAGAAGACTGGTCCTAGGCCCTGGAATGGTCTGGTCGTTCAGTGGTGTTTGTGTGGACCCCAGGACACATCGGAATCCCAGGCAATGAACTTGCTGACAGGCTGGCCAAACAGGCTACACGGAAATCGCTTATGGAGACCAGCATTCCAATAACTGACCTGCGTTGAGTTCATTTTTACGACGCCAGGATTTAGTCTTTGGGAGACGGATTGACATAGTCTTGGTATGAAAAACAAAATGCATGCCGTTACGGAGACTATGAATGTGTGGCAGTCCTCCATGTGGGCCTCTTGCAGGGACTCTGTGCTTCAATGCTGGCAGCTCCACATTGGCCACACTTGGGCGATTGACGGCTACCTGCTGCGCTGTGAAGAGCTGCCTCAGTGTCGATGCGGTTCCTGGTTGACAGTGGCCCATATTCTGGTGCACTGTCCCATTTTGACTGCCCTGAAACGAAATCTTTGGTTACCGCACTCGTTGCCACTAATTTCATCTGACAATGCCTCATTGGCTGATGTAGTTTTGCATTTTATTTGTGAAGGTGGGTTTTATCATTTGATCCAAGTTTTAGCGCATGTCCTTTGTCCCTCTTGTGTCCTCCACCCTAGTACTTTTAGGGTGGAGGTTTTAATGTGTTGCAGAGTGGCTGACTTCTCCTTTTTATTCTCATGGTCAGCCAACCATGGTAATATGTTTCGTTGTTTTAATCTCTTCTACCTGTTTTTTGCCTTTCTGTGCTTTTCTTCTCCCCTTTTGTCCGTTTAAGTGTTTGTTGACCCCCGTCGTTCTTGCTGTTTTTCGTTTCTCTCTGTTTTGTGTTGTCAGTCTCGCTTGTTTTATTCTCACACTTGTGGCATTGTTTTATTCGGAACAAGGGACCAATGACCTAGCAGTTTGGTCACTTCCAACCTTTTTGCCTACAGTTGGTAGTGCTTTGCAGCTGAAAGCTGATAAGTGCTCCAAGCTGTGAGGGACCTTCTTATGTGGTGCCAACTACAGGCGTCCTTTCGTGTTGATTATGCCTAAGAGGTGGCAGAGCGTAGACACTCTGTGGTGTCCTTTATGCCTCGTATGTTGAATATAACCCAGTCCACTGATGTGTATGAAAGGGGCATGACCAGCAAAATTTAAGCTCCTGACTCGCTTCTAAAATTCCCTGGACTCGCATTTGGGAGGACAAAGGTAGAAACCCTTGTCTTCCCATCCTATTTAGTTTTTCAGTGATTTCCCTAATTACTTAAGGCAAATGCTGGGAAGGTTCCTTTGAAAGGGCTTGACCGCTTTCCTTCTCCATCCTTCCCTAACCCGAGTTGGTGCTCAATCTCCAATGACCTCATTGTCGACAGGATGTTAAACTCTTAATCTCCTCCTCCTCCTTCTCCTTCCTGTGGGGACGTGTTCCTCTTCCTCTCAGATTTGGTCTAAGCCCTGTAGCCTTTTGCCAGTGACAGTTAACTGTCTAGGGTTTTATCCTACAGGGTCCTTGCAAAATGCCTCATGACACAGTTTGCAGCAACATTGGTGTCCTCTTCCTATCTTACTACCTTTCTTTGGCAGACACGACATGTTCAAGAAACCTCCCTCTGTTTCAACCCCCACCAAGCTGTAGCCTATAATGAACCCTTATCTGAATATCCTTCCACTACATCCTTCCCCAAGATTTGTCCTAGTGTAGTATCACTACCCTCCAATCCTTCTGAATTCTTCAAATTAAATGCCTGCGTGACCTCAGTTGCCAAAACTTCAGCTGTAAATGTAAGACAAACTCTGTATTAATCTATTACACAACATAAAAATGTTGACCTCAGCAGCAAAAGCTGAATCTGTGAATGTAAGACAATCCTTTGTAGTCTTGCAATGGTTTGTTGCGCAGACTAAGATTGTGGTCAGAGTGGGTCATTAGATATGTAACTTAAACTGTTACTTCAGAAGTGTAACTATTTTTAACAAACTGCCATAGATTGCCAACAGCCTTTTCTACATTAAAAAGTTGCACATCCTGAGGATGTGTTAGGTATAGGACATGAAAACTTGCCTCTGAGACAAGACTAGCCATTGTTCTCTCATTCAACAATTGAAATACGCTGTTAACACATACCCTGACATTCCAGTCACACCCCACAGCAAATTATGCCAACATTACTACAGAAATAACACTTTGCTTTATTCTTAACTTTGATCTGTTTTCCCTGACTTTCATACAGTAGTTATGTCGAGCATAAACTTTTTATTTATATAACACGTATTAGTGGAGATTCCTGTAGAGGTAAGGAACATGGATTGATTTTGCTTCAGAATTGTTGTCAAAAGTGGTATTTAATATTTTATTTGAATATGAAATCTGATTTTGGTTCAGAATTGTTGTTAAATTGGTATTTATTATTTTATCTGAATGTGGAATCTTGTTTGTGGTGGGAGACTGATACGTGGCATAGCCTGAGGGCTATGTTAGGTTGGAAGATGATAGTCTTATTTTCCATGAGCAAAGTGAATGGTGTAAAGAAGCTTCAAGATGAGAATTTTTAGGATTGTGTCAGTTAAAGATTATTATCGGTCAGCCATGTGTTAATTTTCTGTGTATTTGGCTATTCATCACTGCAAGCACATTTTATTTGTTCTTGTATGGATAGTAATTTGAGGTTGTTGTTACTAATATTTTCTTTTATCTCACAATAAAAAGAAAATCTCATTAATATGAGGTTACCAGCATATAACTGGCTTCTGTTCAGCCATTTTCATCCCTTTGATCACTTGTGGCAGGATTTAAAAAGAATAAAATCACCAAAAGACAAATTTATGAAGCAACATCTTAATTTTACATGCATTTAATAACATTAGTGGGTCCATCGGCGTACCTGTGCCAACTCTCTCTCTCTCTCTCTCTCTCTCTCTCTCTCTCTCTCTCTCTCTCTCTCTCATTTACACTTGTTCACATAGGCACATATTTGACTAACTCATCACAATTCTTGATGTATTTCAGACCTATTTCCTGCCTGTTATTGGACTAGTTGATGCAGAACGTCTAAAACCTGGTGACTTGGTTGGTGTAAATAAGGACTCTTACCTAATTCTTGAGACATTGCCTGCAGAATATGATGCCAGAGTTAAAGCTATGGAAGTTGATGAAAGACCTACAGAACAGTACTCTGATATAGGAGGACTTGACAAACAGATTCAAGAGGTTAGTCAGTCTGTCTTATGAAATACTGTATATCTGCTTTCAGGTCACTGCCATTATTTTTTGGTGCCCCCACCTCTCAATATCGTGTTGCTAACACTATCAATTTTGTGTGTTTTAATACTTGCAGTTAATTGAAGCGGTGGTACTGCCAATGACACACAAGGAAAGGTTTGAGAACCTTGGGATACAGCCTCCGAAAGGCGTTCTGTTATATGGTCCACCTGGAACAGGTGACAACTTATTAGTTTTTAAAAGACATAATGTAGCTTCACCTAAGCTTTCATTCGCTATATTTAGTGTATTTACAGTAGTGACATACTGGGTAAAATGAAAAGAAATTTTTTCAAGTTGGTACCAATTTAACTGTGAAATGCTAGAGTGAATAAAGAATGTTCAGTCCCCTTCTAAAACCAAAGTAAAATAACAGCCAAGAAAAGAAAAGTTAATTGTTAAAAAAATAAAGCAGTAATATTGTTTAACACATCCCAACTGCAGTAAACCTGTTATATAACTGCAAATGTTTGGAAGCATTTGAACATAGATATCTAAAATTAAGGTGAGTAGTTCTTACTGCCTGTAGTATCCAGGAAGCTGCACATGCACATGCAAAATGAACACCTCAGAGAAATTAACCAGCTGTGGCTGGTCTTGACTTCAGAAAGTTGGAAGTCCTAAGACAGGGCTACTAAGCTTTTCCAGTATGTGTTCCCTTTGCTAAGTATTGTAAGGTCTAATGACACTATCAATCATCATGGAAAGAGTGGCTCTGGTGTAGTACATGGATTACAAGGATTGTAGAAAACACTTAAGAAAGAAAACTACAAAGCATGAGGCAAACCGTATCCAAAGAAAATGCAGGGATGTGGAGGCAGAACATACTGTAGCAACCAGCTGCTGGACTCTTGCCACACCTGTGGGTGCTGCTGAGGCGGCGGAAACTGTGGGGGTCTCCAGACTACTTGTAAGTTTATACATTTGTGTGGAAGTAGTTCTGTTAGTGCACTTATTGCCTGATACATGTAACTGATGCAACTTTGTGTTAAAAAGATTATCGGTGTATAGGTTGGGCCATGATTTCCTTGATGTGCGAACTATCACTCAAAAACTGGACTAATTCTGTACGAGTCAATGTATGGACATTTTGCAACCTGCCACTTTACTGCTGCTGTTGTCAATTTGTAGAATTATTTAGAAAGAAAGATTAACAAACATAACAGCTGCTGTCCTGAATGGCTGAGCCAGTTTGATCGCATTGACATAATTTCATGCGTGTACTCAGTAGGTTTCACACTTTTCTGTAATTCTGCTACAAATTGTTGAGTAAGAAGTCTTGAAAGCTCAAGATGAAAAAATTGCTCAACAACTAACCTCCCACCTTTTTTTTTTTTTTTTTTTTTTTTTTTTTTGTGTGTGTGTGTGTGTGTGTGTGTGTGTGTGTGTGTGGGGGGGGGGGGGGGGAATAATTATACTTTGTCATTATTTTAAAATTCATAATTTATCAAAGAACTAAACTGAATATGAAAAATAAGTCTTGGAACTTCGTCATTTTTTAGTATACTGTCAAACGGGGTGATTTCAGACGGTTTTGTCGTTATTTTGATTGTAACTTTCATATATATTGTTAGATTAAATTGATTGTTATGGAAGTGGTAGGGTATATGTGTAACGAATAAAATATCACAGAACCAGAAAGTGGATGTGTAGGTATATTTATCTGAGGCAGTTAAATAAAGTGTCGGAAGTCACCCCATGAGTTGGGGTGATTTCGGAAATGTGTTTCTTAAATCTTTGTCCGAAGTGACAGTATACGAGGGTGAATTCGGACAGTTACTGCCTCTTTCTAAAATTCTACATGCTTTTTATTTGATTCTGGTGACATTCTACACATTTTAAGGGAGCCCTTTGTTACGAATAAGTGATATGGAATGATATTTTGTTGTTGTCGTCTTCCGTCCTGAGACTGGTTTGGTGCAGCTCTCCATGCTACTCTATCCTGTGCAAGCTTCATCATCTCCCAGTACCTACTGCAACCTACATCCTTCTGAATCTGTTTAGTGTATTCATCTCTTCGTCTTTCTCTACGATTTTTACCCTCCACGCTGCCCTCCAATACTAAATTGTTGATTCCTTGATGCCTCAGAACATGTCCTACCAACCGATCCCTTCTTCTAGTCAAGTTGTGCCACAAACTTCTATTCTGCCCAGTCCTATTCAATACCTCCTCATTAGTTATATGATCTACCCATCTAATCTTCAGCATTCTTCTGTAGCACCACATTTCAAAAGCTTCTATTCTCTTCTTGTCCAAACTATTTATCGTCCCTGTTTCATTTCCATACATGGCTACACTCCATACAAATACTTTCAGAAACGACTTCCTGACACTTAAATCTATACTCTAAGTTAACAAATTTCTCTTCTTCAGAAACGCTTCCCTTGTCACTGCCAGTCTACATTTTATATCCTCTCCACTTTGACCATCATCAGTTATTTTGCTCCCCAAATAGCAAAACTCCTTTACTACTTTAAGTGTCTCATATCCTAATCTAATTCCCTCAGCATCACCTTAGTTAATTCGACTACATTCCATTATCCTCGTTTTACTTTTGTTGATGTTCATATTATACCCTCCTTTCAAGACACTATCCATTCCGTTCAACTGCTCTTCCAAGTCCTTTGCCGTCTCTGACAGAATTACAATGTCATCGGCAAACCTCAAAGTTTTTATTTCTTCTCCATGGATTTTAACACCTACTCTGAATTTTTCTTTTGTTTCCTTCACTGCTTGCTCAATATACAGGTTGAATAACATCGGGGATAGGGTACAACCCTGTTTCACTCCCTTCCCAACCACTGCTTCCCTTTCATGTCCCTCAACTCTTATAACTGCCATCTGCTCTCTGTACAAATTGTAAATAACCTTTCGCTCCCTGTATTTTACCCCTGCTACCTTCTGAATTGGAAAGAGAATATTCCAGTCAACATTGTCAAAAGCTTTCTCGAAGTGTACAAATGGTAGAAATGTAGGTTTGCTTTTCTTTAATCTAGCTTCTAAGATAAGTCGTAGGGTCAGTATTGCCTCACGTGTTCCAATATTTCTACGGAATCCAGACTGATTTTCCCCGAGGTCGGCTTCTACCAGTTTTTCCATTCGTCTGTAAAGAATTCGTTTTAGTATTTTGCATCCGTGACTTATTAAACTGATAGTTCAGTAATTTTCACATCTGTCAGCACTTGCTTTCTTTGGGATTGGAATTATTGTATTCTTCTTGAAGTGTGAGGGTATTTCGCCTGTCTCATACATCTTGCTCACCAGATGGTAGAGTTTTGTCGGGACTGGCTCTCCTAAGGCTGCCAGTAGTTCTAATGGAATGTTGTCTACTCCGGGGCTTTGTTTCGTCTCACGTCTTTCAGTGCTCTGTCAAACTCTTCACGCAGTATCGTATCTTCCATTTCATCTTCATCTACATTTTCTTCCATTTCCGTAATATGGTCCTCAAGTACATCGCCCTTGTATAGACCCTCTATGTACTCCTTCCACCTTTATGCTTTCCCTTCTTTGCTTGGAGCTGGGTTTCCATCTGAGCTCTTGATATTCATACAAGTGGTTCTCTTTTCTCCAAAGGTCTCTTTAATTTTCCTGTACGCAGTATCTATCTTACCACTAGTGAGATAAGCCTCTACATCCTTACATTTGTCCTCTAGCCATGCCTGCTTAGCCATTTTGCACTTCCTGTCGATCTCATTTTTGAGACGTTTGTATTCCTTTTTGCCTGCTTCATTTACTGTATTTTTATATTTTCTTCTTTCATCAATTAAATTCAGTATTTCTTCTGTCACCCAAGGATTTCTACTAGCCCTCGTCTTTTTACCTACTAGATCCTCTGCTGCCTTCACTACTTCATCTCTCAAAGCTACCCATTCTTCTTCTGCTGTATTTCTTTCCCCCATTCCTGTCAGTTTTTCCGTTATGCTTCCCCTGAAACTCTGTACAACCTCTGGTTTTTTCAGTTTATCCAGGTCCCATCTCTTTAAATTCCCAACTTTTTGCAGTTTCTTCAGTTTTAATCTACAGTTCATAATCAATAGATTGTAGTCAGTCCACATATGCCCCTGGAAATGTCTTGCAATTAAAAACCTGGTTCCTAAATCTCTGTCTTACAATTATATAATCTATCTGAAACCTGTCAGTATCTCCAGGCTTCTTCCATGTATACAACCTTCTTTTATGATTCTTGAACCAAGTGTTAGCTGTGATTAAGTTGTGCTAAATTCTATCAGGCGGCTTCCTCTTTCACTTCTTAGCCCCAATCCATATTCACCTACTACGTTTCTTTCTCTCCCTTTTCCTATTACCGAATTCCAGTCACCCATGACTATTAAATTTTCGTCTCCCTTCACTATCTGAATAATTTCTTTTATTTCATCATACATTTCTTCAATTTCTTCGTCATCTGCAGAGCTAGTTGGCATGTAAACTTGTACTGATGTAGTAGGCATGGGTTTCGTGTCTATCTTGGCCAAAATAATGTGTTCACTATGCTGTTTGTAGAGTCTTACCCGCACTTCTCTTTTTTTATTCATTATTAAACCGACTCCTGCATTACCCCTATTTGATTTTCTATTTAAAACCCTGTGTTCGCCTGACCAAAAGTCTTGTTCCTCCTGCCAGCGAACTTCATTAATTCCTACTGTATCTAACTTTAACCTATCCATTTCCCTTTTAAAATTTTCTAACCTACCTGCTCGATTAAGGGATCTGATATTCCATGCTCCGATCCGTAGAATGCCAGTATTCTTTCTCCTGATAACGACGCCCTCCTGAGTAGTCACTGCCCGGAGATCCGAATGGGGGACTATTTTACCTCCGGAATATTTTACCCAAGAGGACGCCATCATCATTTAACCATACAGTAAAGCTGCATGTGCTCAGGAAAAATTACGGCTGTAGTTTCCCCTTGCTTTCAGCTGTTCGCAGTACCAGCACAGCAAGGCCATTTTGGCTAGTGTTACAAGGCCAGAACATCAATCATCCAGACTGTTGCCCCTGCAACTACTGAAAAGGCTGCTGCCCCTCTTCAGGAACCACACATTTGTCTGGCCTCTCAACAGATACCCCTCCGTTGTGGTTGCACCTACGGTACGGCCATCTGTATCGTTGAGGCATGCAAGCCTCCCCACCAACGCAAGGTCCATGGTTCTTGGGGGGTGGGGGGGGGGGGGGATGGAATGATATAATGAATTTTATATATTACAGCTAAGTTTTTATTTTGCAAGAATTTAAATAAACAGTCTCTTTGTTCACTTCAGCAC
This sequence comes from Schistocerca serialis cubense, assembly GCF_023864345.2. Classification (NCBI taxonomy): domain Eukaryota; kingdom Metazoa; phylum Arthropoda; class Insecta; order Orthoptera; family Acrididae; genus Schistocerca; species Schistocerca serialis. The sequence continues at coordinate 475,311,338 of NC_064643.1, forward strand.
GAGCTCATATAATATTTTCGCTTAAGCGAACGGAAAGATCTGACTGTCGTTTGAGGAATAAAAGCAGCCATTCTTCTCCTGGCAAGATGATATGAAATTCCTTCTCTTTTTGGCTAGATTTATCAAGGTAGCCTTTAACTAAATATCTAATATCGAATTTAGTGAAGGTAAATCCCCAGTGTGAAGCCCTCAAGATACAGTGGTTCAACATTTCTTCTTCTCTTCTTCTTCTTCCTCCTCTTCTTCTTCTTCATTTCGCACTGGCTGTACTCCATTTTTTTTTCCCCCCCCCGAATGTGCTTCCTGCACTTTATTTTATAGGGTTGATTTAGGTATACCATACAAATTGCGTGCTTTTCTGTACGATAATTTACCACTGTGAATATCACGAACAGCTTTATCTAATAGTTCCGGGTCATAATTACACTGTACTGTAGCACCTTTCCTGCTCTTATACATTCTTGGCATTGTCCGAAATCACCCCACACAGTACACAGTTTTACAAAAACCGTCGTTATTTTATAACCTTGCACGAGAAACTCGACAAACTTGTACAGACATTGTCTCAATGCTGTTAGCTACTGAGCGCGTCGACAATTACAGTTACAATAGCTTCCCGCTCGGCGCAACAATAGAAAGTTTCCACTTTACGATAATGCATGGATTTTTAACACTGAGATTGTTCATCAATTATTCACCTAGGGAAACAATTGATGCAAAATAAAAGTTGTGTAAAGCGATAAATCCAATCTTGCGCTTAAAATAACTGGCACATGGACGTTAAAATAAGTAACTCTTTGTTTCTATGCAGTAGGAAAGAGCAAATAAGCCATACTGTCTGAAGTTGCCCCAGTGTCCAAAATCACCCTGTTTGACGGTATGTTACTCCTGAAGAGGCATCAATTACATGTATGTCAGTAACACTTTAAAAACAGCATAAATGGGCTGTTTCCTAGGTTCACTATTCTTTTAAGTCGCCAGTCTCTCAAAAGCATTAAGCTGTTTTATAACCCTCCTGTTAATATTTTCTGTCATTGTAATATTATAAAAATTGATAATCAGTTGTATTAGTTGAAAATTTTGAAGGATAGAGTCAGTCAATTCCCTCTTCTTAGTTGTTATAAAGTAACGCAGTATCATGAAAAGGAATTCAGTTCCTGGTATGCTTATTTTCTGTTACCACTATACTTGTGCAGAAGCTTGAAAATAATGGAAGTGAAATAGTTTGGATTTTTGCAGAGCAGAGCAACAGTAAGTTGTAATTATTAGTAATTTTTCACATTTCAGCTAATTGTTATCAAAAGCAAATTATCAAACATATGATTATGCTAAAATAACACTGTTGTTGGCAGGGGCTGGCTGATTCTGCCAGCTAGTGTGCAGAATGCCACATTTTATATTTTATGAATAAAATAGTCTAGTTTGAAGGTGGCTTAATTCAGCCAAAACTGCTGATTACAATTGGATAAAAACAAGATGACTGCTCTCTGTTGCAGTAAAATGCTGCCTTTCTGCTTATGCATTTGATAGTTGGAAGTGTGCATCAAACTAAAATAAAGTGCATAACTGTTGCTGTTGTTTCTGTTGTTTGTGGAGAGGATAGATGCACTTCAGTTATATCACACTGTCAATATGTCAACAAAATATTAACAATATTTACTGGGTGTTTAGTGCATAAAATTTCTGCATTTTGGGCTAAAAAATGGAATGACTGTCATGGAGAGAGAGAGAGAGAGAGAGAGAGAGAGAGAGAGAGAGAGAGAGAGAGAGAGACGGGAGGGTGGGGGGGGGGGGGTGAGAGAGAGACTAGTAATCTATCAAAATGAGGCCTATTCCAAAAGTAAGCAACTGTTCATGTAATGTAAAATTTGATTCTGGCCAAGTTTGAAAGACATTATTAAAGGAATTGGTAAAAAGTGCAGTTAACGGTGTTGGTGGGTTTTGCTTTGCATGCTGCAGTTTGTAACTGTTTGCAGAGCGAATGATAGGAAATGAATATGACAGATCATTAGTCGAATGATTAGACAACCATCTCAAAAACTGGGGCATCCTGAAACAGTCCCACAAAGTTGTTGAAATGATGATTGCCTATGGCTATAGCCTGATATGTAACACAGCCCAGTTCTCCTCCCATAACATTTATTGGCTTCACCAACTCATAACTAACGATAACATTGGAATTTGGAACAATATATAGAGAAATCCTGTCATATTCCGGAAATGTGCAATACAAGAAGCAAATACGAAAACCAGTAACCGAGCTTCTAATTCATCTAGCCAGATCAGCAGTTGTCATTATTGTGCTTGACTCATATTGTACACCAAAACTAGTCATTAGATGCAGCAATTCTCATTGGCTACTGTGTACTATCACCTGATTGGCTACTACCAATGGAAATAAATCGCCAAGAGCAGCATGCAGTGGAAGATCTGTCAGCACCATAGGTGCACTTTTCCCTCAGGTTTAGCAGGTTTAGTGGTAGGGCTACCTGTGCTATATAAAATCTATTTATCCTGATGGAAGAGATAGCTCTGAAATAAATTTGTGTTAATCATTTTTTTTCTTAGCAGTGTGTGGCTTGAAGAACCCGAGTATCACATTTTTCATTGCAAACAATGTGTTGAGGTGTGATTGGCTGCTTAATTTCAATCCATCATAATAACTATCACAAATAACTTATTGATAGCCTGTTTGGAATGAATCTATGATGTGGGACCATAAGGTGAATAGAATCTTTTTTTTTTAACTGAACAATTTCCTCAAAATAACGTGAAGACCACATTGTCTAGAAAACATCCAAACCCAGACAAGAGTTTTAATGGTGCTTGCCGAAAATTTCGTATCTGGCAATGAATATTGCTGTGCTTCAGTTGCTCTTTTTTCCCCATTGAGTCATAGCATATGGTATGCTTTATCAGCATTTGGTTCTCCACTGTCTTTCCAAAGAGACCAATGTCTGTGCAAATAACGACACAGTTACTGAGTTGTAGAAATTTTATGCACATTTTTCTGTTAGGTGTAGCACAGAGCAGACATGTTTCCTGCTATGCTCACCCATTGTAATGTGAATGACAGAGCTGTGCTTACAAAATGTGCAGCATGAGGGAACACATGGAGATTGGGAATCACCTGCCGTTGGATGACAGCTGGCCCTTTGTACATATGACAGACAATGGAAAGTCCAGGGTGGAATAATAACAATATTATGAAAAGGATAGATTGCTACTCACCTTAGAGAGGAGACGCTGAGTCACAGACAGGCACAAGGGAAAAAGACTGTTACACATTTTAGCTTTTTCTGGAGTAGAAAACACTCAAACATTCACACAAGCACAGCTCACATTCACATGGCCATTGGCTCAGATCACTGTGGCTGAACTGATTTCTAACCATGCCTGACGGGAGTAACACTCCATCATGGGTGGGAGTAAGGAGGTGGCATGGGGTGGGGAGAGGGAGTCACAGGTTATGTGGCAGAAGGTTGAGTGCTGCTTGTGGGAGTGTGCAGGAATGTGGTTGGGACAGGGTAGGGGGCTGCTAGGTGCAATCATGAGGTTTGGGTAGGCAGAGGTTGGGGGGGGGGGGGGGAGGGAGGGAGGGAAGAGTGTAGAAAAGGACAGAAACAGAAGAAGGAAAAGGAGTAGTGGGTGCATTGCTGGAATAGAGCACTGTGTTGTGCTGGAGTGGAAGCAGTGAAGGGAGATTGGTAAGTGGAGGACAGGGACTAGTGAATGTTGAGGCCAGGGGGTTATGGGAATGTAGTTTATGCTGTGTGGAGATTTCCCGCCTCCAAAATTCAGGAAAGCTGGTGGTTGTAGGAAGAATCCTGATGGCACAGATTGTGAAGCAGTCACTGAAGTGAGCAGCATGTTCAGCAGCTTGGAGGTCCAGTCGCTGCCCAACAGCAAGAAACAACAATCAGTTATTTAAAAAGTGTATAATAGACTATCAGCTACTCATTTATATGTTGTGTTTATATCCTACTAGGTAAGACACTGTTGGCACGAGCTTGTGCTGCACAGACAAAATCAACATTCTTGAAGCTTGCTGGACCACAGCTTGTACAGATGTTCATTGGAGATGGTGCTAAACTTGTACGTGATGCATTTGCCCTTGCCAAAGAGAAGGCACCAGCAATAATATTTATTGATGAATTGGATGCTATTGGCACAAAAAGATTTGATTCAGAAAAGGCTGGTGATAGAGAAGTACAAAGAACTATGCTGGAATTGTTGAACCAGCTTGATGGATTCAGTTCTACTGCAGACATTAAGGTAATTATAAATAATGTAGCTATGTTTGTGTGAGTAGCAATTTATGAATTAAATGTTGCTGAAACACTGCAACATTAAAATGACTGTCACTTGCTCCCCTAGAGGCACATTTCAGAGGAAGATGGATACCTACTAGAAATTTTTCAGAAGATAGTTGTATCTGGTACTTCAACTTATCGTAGTTTCAAACTTTCTTCCTCCCCTCCCCTCTCCTCCTCCTGCTCCTCCTTCCCCTGTGTTTTTATCTGTGTCAGATCTATTAAACTAGTTCCACATTTGCCAACTGGTAAATGTTATTTTATCTTAATACAGTTGCTGATAGCAATTAATGATTGATTTTCCTCGTGTCATTCTTCTTTATCCTTGAATAGTCCTGTTTCCTTGTACAATTTCTTCTCTTTTGCCAGATAAAGAAATTAATATGAAAGGTGCTGTTTGTGCCATACCTTTTATTTGACTGGTAGAGAGTGTGTTCAGAGTTCTTTGTTTGTTGCTAGTATTTCTGCTGATTACAGTATTTGACACCACCAGATTTTGTATGCTATACCTTTTTCATTTTGATGTATTCAGTGTCAAAATTAGAGTTAATAACACACTCAGAAATCATTACATTTCTTGTTAACTTACTTGGTTACTTACCTTTCAGATCGCAGAATTTGACAGGGAAAAATGATAGAACTCTCTCTCCTTGTGCATTTTTGTAGTCCATACAGTAACATTTTCTTTTAATATCTGCATAAGATTGCATGAAAATCATCATACCACTATGGAAACAATTATTTAACTTTAATGAAGCTCCACAATTGGAAGAAGACAATCTGAATTTCATGCAGTCTCAGAAGCTCTACTTTATGTAAACACACCATTAGGGAAGAAATAGGGAAAAAGTAGATTTGTTGACCCATGCTGTATGTTCCAAATTGTAGTGTATCCATCTTCTGTGCTCATTCCACCTAGGGAGCCCCCCTTACTTTGCTTTCACATAGTTTCAGGTTTGACAACAATATCTCGGGCATGAAAGTTTTGTTTAGACAGTTTTCAGCACATTGCTTGTGTTCACCCAGACAGTTACTAATGTGGCATTTCAATTTTGCTACAAAACTGTCTTCATACCTGTTCACTACTATTTAACAAATCTACAAATTAAGCACAACACATCATATCTAGTAAAATACTAATGACTTTAAAAGGTACTTATTGTATTTAATTTGTTAACCTATTACATTTGTAAGGTAGTGGACTAATCTGAAAGTGATTTTATAATAAATTTGAAACTAGTTATCATGCTAAATTTATGTATATATGTTTACCACTTTTAGGTTATTGCTGCTACCAATCGTGTAGACATTTTGGATCCTGCACTTCTGCGATCTGGTCGGTTAGATAGGAAAATAGAATTTCCACATCCAAATGAAGAAGCCAGGGCTCGAATTATGCAGATACACTCTCGTAAGATGAATGTCAGTAAAGATGTAAATTTTGAGGAGTTGTCACGCTCGACTGATGATTTCAATGGAGCACAGTGCAAAGCGGTTTGTGTTGAAGCTGTGAGTATAAAATCTGTTGTTACCTAGACTTTTATTCTAGTGAGATGCTTTTTTCCTCCAAAATATTGGTGTTTAAAGAAATGGAAGGGATTCAGAAGTATACAGAAATTGTGCTATTACACATGTGTTGTAAACAGTAATTCACACTGAAATTCTGTCAGTAAGCTAAGTGTACAGTTAAGTTAAAGATAAATTTATTTGTGTATTCAAAAAATTTCTTGCTTTTGTATGAAATAAATTATCCTAATTGTTCCTCCAGGGTAAAATTTATCACTGTTCTCACAGTAGTGACTTCAGGTACAGCTTCATTTACCAGAAATGTTTTCACTTATATGTTTTTTAAATTCAACATGACTTTTTTATTTTGGCAAGCAGCATTCCCTGTGTTAAATACACGTCATATCATTGTGGATTGCACAGTAAATTTCCAGAAAGACCACAGCTTGTCCAGTTTAATTTTTAATTAGAAGAATAAATTTTGGCTGCAGTTTACTGCTAACTCACAGCGGACAAGACACCTAGCCATAAAGGCAAAATAGATAACTGTCAAATCACAAAGTGAAAAGCAAACCCAATTACCACGGGCCAAAACCAAGAATAAGAACACCAAAAAGGAGACTAAAATCATTCTCATGTAAAAACTAACCTTAAATATTCTGGTTTATCCTGTACTATGATGTGTTTTGAATGTTTAGTTCTTAGTTATTACATGAAAAGCATATCTGATTGATGGTTCAGTAAGTGAAGATTATAAAATATCTGTCAAGAAAAACCATTTACTGTGGAGATCCTTCAGTATTTATTTTAGTCACTGATCATGACAGTTAATAATGCAAATACTCCAGAAGTCCATAGTTTGTGCTGTTGTTGATAAATTTAAAATTGCTGCACCAAACAGACACAGAATGGTCCATTACCACAATATTGAAAATCTTTTTGGATGAGGGCTATATATCCCATAATCAGTCACAAATAAATAAACAGTTTGGTAGACTGAGATTGCATTACACAAGTGACTGGATCAGTATTTATCTGGACTGGATTAGCATTTATCTGGAGTCTTTAACAGCATCAAAAGGTAGCCCATACTCATAATTTATAAGAAAATTGATGCTGTATTCTTGTGAAAGGGGTGTCTGCTACTCGATGTCTTCTCCAAATGTGTGCATTTATTCCACTTAATATTTACAGATATAGCAAATGGAATTTATTTGTACCCAGTTTTGAAGTTATAATAGAAATTCAGTGAGGTCATTTCTGCTTCATCTTAGTTTAAAATGTGCATAATTGGGGACCTATTCAACTTGCAAGAAAGAAGAGATTGTCAAATTAGCACCAGATGAGCTCAATTCAAAATATGATCCTTGATAACTGTGACAAATACTGGCAAAAAAGAAGATACAGGTACTAATCATAGTAAATTCAGTTGAATGCCTAGCAGTTTTTTCCATGAAATTTTGTGTAAATATTCTATTCGTCGGGAAAGTTTTAAATTGTGGACCCAGTTATTTGTATTTAAATAGTTCAGCTGGGAAAATCGAAACAGTACTGTTGCTTACATGTGCTTGAACAGGCTTAGATGACTACATTGGTTTAAAATAACCTATACAGCAACGTAGTGTCCAAGATCTGAATAAAGCATTCAGTTGTTTCTGCACTTCTTTTAAATAAGATTTCTGTGCTCCTTGTTGATTCAAAATTTTGAAATATGTTTCGCATGTTTCCAAATTTAGGGAAAAGAACTGTTTCAAAAGGACATTTAAGAAAGCTACTTTGTCAGACTTCAATTTCTGTAACTGGAACATTTAAACTGAGCATTGAACATTGCTGGGTCATGTTACTCATACCCAAGTGTACTTGAAAATCCTGAATGCTGTTATTGTGATATCTCACTACAAATATTTTTTTCAGGGAATGATTGCATTGAGAAGGAATGCACTGACTGTCACTCACGAAGACTTCATGGATGCTATACTGGAAGTCCAAGCCAAGAAGAAAGCTAATCTTAATTACTATGCGTAAATGTTTTGTGTTTCACATTAATCTGAGACACTAATGTATGAACAGTTTACTGTGGTAAATAAATTATGTAATTCTGTAGTAGTATGAACTGTGGCAGCAGCAGCTGACTTTCATTCATCTACATACATTCAGAAATGTTCAGAAATATGATGCCTAAATTAAGGTTAACATTTTAGTAAAATTCCTTGTTTTGCTGTGATTGTCTCTCTTACAACTTATTTTCTCTCCTAAAAAGTTTTGATATTAAAGAACTGTGAGTTATGTTTTTTGAAATTGTATTGTATTGTTTTGTGAATACAACTGGTGGTCTCATTTGTTTATACCACACAGCCTAATGTGTCATGTAATTGTTTCAGGGTCAAGTTTTATCTATGCACTTAAACATTATGAAATGTACAGGTTGTCGAGGAATCAGGACTTAGGAGTGGGCATCAAGGACTGATATTACATGAGAACAGGAAATTGGGTCAGATAAAGAGCATGTATTTCAGTATATGGAATACATGGGGGCAAGCCTAGGGTAGGAAGTTAACAGGTGTAGGTCAGTCAAGGAAGTTGAACAAACAAAAGAAATGGTCAATGAGAGAGGTGGTGGTTCATGTTAAGTTTTGTTGGTGACCGATCTTGGAGTGCAGAGCCAGAGACTCTGAATCCAAAAAGAGATGTGTTCTCTAGTTGAGGTTTGGATCACAAGAGTGACAAGAAACTGTTTTGTTCTTTAGAACCCTCCAGTGTCCATACATGTGACCCACCTCCATGCTTGCTATAGGCCAAACTGATGGTGTGAATTTATCAGCAACTTCAGCAGAGGGCTTGAAGGCATCTCATGTCAGCATATTTAACCAGACAGGGCTGCCTCTTTTCTGAAGGCAGGCAGCTGGGAGAAAATTGGTAAAAACTTAAGTGGGGTGTTTCAAATAAATTTTTTAAAACTAAATCCTGAAAAATTCCTTGATTGTCTGCCACCTTGTACAAAAATTCTTCCTCCCACAGGAGTAATGGCACATTGTTTACAAAAGGGAGTCATCACTCCCTGGAAAGATGGTCTGCTGAAGTAGGGGACTTGAAAACCTAAAAGGGGGGTTTAATACACAATTTTGTTAAAGTGGGAGGGATCTAAATATAATTGTATTTCAGATTTCATCAGATAAGTAAATAATAAAATATTAAATGTTCAAATTTTGTGCAAGAATGTAACATTCTTAGTAAATGAAATTGTTCGTATCAATTAAAACCAGTCATAGTCAGTATAGCAACATAATGAATGCAGTGGAATAATGGAACAAACTTTAAAGAATCAAAAAAATTTCTCCTAATAGTTCAGTTTTACAGTGCTAAACTGGATCTAATAAAAGATTAGATACTTGCTGCACTTAATTAGTGCTGATATTTTAAAGATTCACATTGCCCCTAGGAATGTGTAGTAGTGTGTTTGCTGGCACATATTAATCTCATTGCTACACAGGGAAACCAATGCCAAAACAAAATGCCTCAACAACATAATCAAATGCTTAATTCTACAAAAATCAATGTATTTGGGTGACAATGGAAGATAATAAAATTTTGATAAAATGCAGAATTCAGTTAGCAAGTTGAGGAGAGGGTGTATTTCAAAACACATAACCCAAACATTACCTACATTAAACCATGCTAAAATATAGAAGCACGAAATTTTTTCTTACATTACACAGAAAATTCCATTCAAAGTAAAAAAAATTTCTAATTGCCAGATACAAGCAGGTAGTTGATTTCCCTGGAATGCCAGGAACTTGTATTCTAATGCAGTTACGAAGGGCATGACAACCAAGCTGTTTGTCCTCATGAATGGCCACTGACAAACTGTGGTCAAGAAACAGTCAGATCACCAAGTTGCTGAGCACGCTGCCCAACACAGTGATCATCATTTTACAGGCTGTGCTGTCTGGATTCTTCCTACCAGTACCAGCTTCTCTGAATTGTGCAGGTGGGAATTTTTCATGCAATATATCTTACATTCTCCTAACCCTCCTGGCCTTGACTCTCATTAGTCATTGCCCTACACCCACGTATCCTCTTCCCTGTTCCCTTTCTGACACTACACAGCCCAATGTTCCACCAATGCACCCACAGTCTTTTCACTTCTCTCCTTTTCCTGCTATCCCATTCCATCCCTACCACAGCCGCCTCCTTACCCCCACCACCCAGACTGCGTCTCCCATCATATGCTGCTGCTTGCAGTCTGACCTCAGCAGCCAGAGACTGCATCGCATGTATGAGGGGTGGGTGTGTGTGTGTGTGTGTGTGTGTGTGTGTGTGTGTGTGTGAAGACCTTCATAAAATAATCAAAAAGAGGGTGCAGAATAGATCCCAAGGTAAACACAATTCAAAATGGTGAGTTTGATTGCTTGTTGGTATGTAGTTCACTATGGCAGTATCACAAGAGCAGGGTACTAGTAGGACACTGCCACATGGGACAAATGGTAAAATTTTTAGTGTAAAGATGAGAGCAAAACTGGTACAACTGTGAGGGTTCAGCCTAAACTTCCCTTCGTTGGCAGAATAGAGGAAGAATAGTGCTGATGACACAGTAGGAGGATAAGAGTCAGGTGGGAGGGAGGTGAGGAAAGAGCGATCACCCACTGAGATTGGCAGAACAGATGATCATGATCTGACTTTCTCAGCAGCTTGAATAAACTGTATCATAAATTGTCCAAAGTAATCTCCCATTTGCTGTAGGAAAACAACAAAGTATCAAAAACAAAAACTGTCGAAAGTGTTGGTAGTTAAGGTATAATAATTTTCCTCAGTTAACTGTATCACATGTTTAAATGGCAGAAAGAACAAGGGTTTAATTGAATCAGTTTAACAGTAAACTCACAAATTTCTGATGTTAAGGTGCTTGGTCTGGGATGTAGGTGATATTTTCCATTGCTTAGTTGACTATTACAAATGAGGTTCTACAAGATCTTATATGCTTTGAAAATTAAATTATCATTTCAGTATATAACTCTTAAAAGCAAAAATATTGGATAATCAAAACAGAAATGGGGAAAGGAGTAGTTTCCAGTCAGTATTGAAAGTACAAAATGTTCTAAAGCTTGTCAAAGCATTGTCACCAGCTAAGCCAACTGGGAATCAGTAGAGTTTGGTACCAACAATACTAAGAAAAATGGTAATAGTTCCTAAGGACTCAGTATTAAAATGTTCTTGATAATGGCTTGGGTTTCAAGGCTTAACATTTTTGGGATTTGCACACAAGTGCAATCATTGGAGACATACCACTATAATACATAATTAAAATAAAACTACAGAATTCAACTATCAACTGGAATAATGATGCAACATAAAACATACATGCTAGGACTGGTGAGATTTAGGAAAAGGAGAGATTTATGGAAAAGTCACACTCATGCGTCACAGGAGACGTAGTGGACGGGATGAGAAGGAAAGACAGGCTTTGGGGTACCACCAGATGGGATATGAGAACCTGAGAGCTTGAAGGTGGAAGATAGGTTAATAAGCAAGACAGAGATTACTAACAAAACAACATAACAGGAGTTAATCAAAATGGAAAGCTACATGCATCCCTTCCCCCACCCTTTCAAGATCTCAGGTTTTCAAATCCCATCTGGTGCAGCTCTTTTCCCTCTTATTCTATTCAATAAGTATCCCCTGACCTGATGTTCTGGGTAACTTTTCCATAATCCTCCCCCTTTCCTAAAACTCACCAATCTGTTTTTCATCCATCGTACTTCCCCTTCAACCCTTCTGCCAGAAGAATGAGCCACTGGCTCCAAAAGCTTGGCTCCTGCAACTGCTTGGTGAGTAAATTTTTTTTATCTAATCCATAATATGCTTCAGTGTAGGGCAAAAGCCAGAAAGTCTTCCACTTTAAAATTACAGGAAGGTTTCAGTGGACATACAAATTAAAAGTGCACCATTATTTTTAACCCTTAGTGACACTTTGAAAGAAAATAATGGAAATGAATGCTTCTCAATTGACAATGGACTTAGCTCATCAGCAGAGCAGTGGAACATAATTTAAAAAAATTAGACGAAAATGTTAAGTGTAAAGGTCATTGAGCAATAAAGGTAAACAGAGGAGAGACTACAAAAAGAGTTGCACATTCTTGATGTGGCAACAAGACGAAATGCGCATCAAAGCAGATCTAGAAGACAGGGTGTGGCAGAAAATCTTATGCAGCAAGTTAAACTTAATGCCTTCTTTCATTGAGGCCCTACTGCTTGCACATAAATAACATCAATGGAAACACCACACTGATTCATATATCAACAAAACTTTACTGTCCTCTGCGGGGTAATAGCTGAAAGTAACCATATTCTTGCTTAATAACCTGCAAGGGCACAACATATCACTTCTCTTTTGCCACTCATTATAAATCGTAACCACATGATCTCCACACTACGGATCATTAACTGCTCCATATCGGACCGTTTAATGCATTGTAGCCTTGTGCACTGAGTTAACCAGTTACAGGCAGTTAACAAATATGAAAAACAAAAGGGTATGGACCGAAACAGAATAAAAGGTGGGGAGAAGAATGTAGTGGGATGCAGAAAGAAGAGAGAGAGAAGAGGGCGAAAGTTCAATCCTTTTGTTTGGTAATCTGGTGTGTCACAGTGTCTCAGCAGTACTGGCAACACAAATGCTAATCGCCTAATTAAGATTGTGTACACACTTGATGTCTAAAGTTGCCTATCCTGCAGGTAATCCGACAGATGCTACCAGGATTTTTAGAAAAACACACACACACTCTCTCTCTCTCTCTCTCTCTCTCTCTCTCTCTCTCTCTCTCTCTCTCTCTCCCCCCCCCCCTCCCTCATCAAGGTTCAGAGGATTTAATGTGCCAATGATTTCAGAAGTCTTACAGTTGTGGTATGGAGCTGCTGGGGGCTACAGAACCTTTAAAGTGATCACGTATGTGGAGCAGGGAGTAGGAACATACAAAATACTCTCATCAGGAGTCCCAGAAATGGTGTTACTAGGAAAGGCAAAAGAAAATAGTATGGATCATGACACATAAGTGAAATGGAGGAAAATCCCATTAATGGCTAGGAAACTGTGTGCCAGACACAGGGAAATCCATCTGTATGTATTATTCAATTGTGACTTTTTTTAAGATTGAAATTTTTGCTGAACTGTCTGTGGTAGATCATAGGATGTACAGTCAGTGTTACTAGCAGTGCTTTTGTTAGTTTATAAATTTAAAATACCACAAAATAAATTGATGGAACAAAAAGATTTTATAGCTAGTCCAAGTATTCTTGGGGCAAATGCCTGCTAGTACCGCTTGGCACTCCTTGACAGAATTCATAAGTTGTCATGATGTTTGCCACTGTGCTTGTTACTGCTGAAAATCTGTCAAGATGACACAGTTGCACTGCAGTACCTACTACTCTGTACTCTTCTTGTTATTTGACCTTGAGCTGTGGCTGTAATTTAATTTTGTATTGCTTTCATTTATACAAATAATCACCACATGTGAACATGAATGTTGCTTTAATGTGCTTCTTCACAAAACCTTGTTTCTTGTGTACATAATTTTCTTCGTAGCAAGTGGTCAGGATACAGTGCCAGCTGCAAATATTGTCAGTGCTGCCGGAGATGTTCCCCGCACAACATTCCTCACCCAGTGGCCACCATAGTACCTACCATTTCATTTCCTGCGCAGGGCCTCTGATGTAACTCAGAAGCTGGACAAGCTATAGCCATCTAACTATAGAAATCAATTTTACAATAAATATTGATTATCAATTGCAGCGGTGCCTGAACACCACTGTCACCAAGTTAAGTGATAAATCCCCATGTCTAGCTCTTGGCACATTTGTCAGCGACAAATAATTGTAACTTTTCTGGAGATTAAATATATTTAAATACAGACTGAGCAAGTTTTTTGGTGACACAAATAGTGTTCATTCCACTAATGGCAAGCCTACAGGAGTTTAGAGATTCTAGCATTGTGATTTTGTTAGTTACATAAAAACTGTGTTGGCAACATTACTGATGACCATCATTTCCACACTTGGCTCTTTTGTCAGTGTGCTGCTATTTTACATGTGCTGTGTTTCCGATTTAAGTACAGTGCCTATTTTCATTTATTCAGTCACATCCCGAAAGGTTTACCAGCAGCTAAGGAATGACTCTTCTGTTGGTCATGCTTATTACTTCAGAAGGATCCCAAGAAGCCCATTTCACCTAAGTTAGCTAAACTACGTGAAGAATTTGACTACACGAAAACATCTTGGAACATACTGTGCTCTACTCTTTGTGATCATGAGAATAGTTTTCTACATAAAAATAATTATTTAGCATGGACGTGTTACAGACTTGTAGGTAGCAGTGTGCATTCCTTGTTCCAGAAACTACTGCAGAAAGAAAGCAATTTTTTACGTGAGCTGTTAAAGAAATGTTAGACATTACTTTAGCCTTACGAAATTTGTCATTTATGGGAAGTAGCCACTAATTAGGACAGCCAGGTAATGGTAACTTCTTGGGATTGAGTTATTGGCTAAATATGACCATTTTAAGAGAATATACTATTTATGTTGAAAGCTGTCAAGAGAAACAGAAAAGGTAGTGCACTATTTGTCTTGGAGGGCACTGAATGAGCTGTCTTTGTGTGGGGACAATATATTACAGAGAATCATAGAAGCAAGGCAGGAAGCTCTGGTTTTTTATTTATTTATTCATTTATTTTATGTCCGATGCTACTCCAGATGTGTCTGACTGTGGTATTGTCCAGACATTGTGGTGCCGTGCCTTAGTTGGCAAATTGTATTGATACCACAGGTGTTAGCAACGGCTCATTGCAGTCTGGAATAATGTATGGAAGGCACTCCTGAAGACCACACCTCTCCCCTAGCACTGCAGTCTCCTTCCCCCCACCCCACCCCCAGCACTGCAGTTTAGTTCCCCCTGCACTGAGGTCAGTATAGTGTCGAGCATCCAAGAGCTACCCCAGGCTGTGACCAGTTTCAGCAGTCATCATTATTTAGTAGACAGTGTTAGTTAAAGTCTCAGTGGAACCCGTAGTTTTGTTGATTTTGAACACTGTACTTAAAGAGAAAAGTTTGTGATCATTAGCATCAAGTGATACTTTCATAATCAATAGTTGTGAATATTCTACGCCCTCTTGTGACAAAGAACTGTCTGAAGCTAAGTAAATCTTTTTATTCATTCATGTAATAAAATAAACTAGGATATCATCTGTTGTTAAAATGAACCGTCTCCCAGATTATTCAAAGAACCCGCAATTGTGGCTGGACAATTTTTGTTTCATCTAGTTAGTACAAAGATTGAAAAGAACATTCTTATTGTAAGATATGGTTTGTTTTTAGTTCTTTGTGTGGTTTTTTTTTTTAAAGGAGGAAAAAAATGGAAAATTCATGAGAGGCATCTGGAATATTTTGATTTACAGAAAAATTCCAGTGCTACAATTAGTAATGCTATCATAGATACAGTTACCAAGCATTAAATTGATTTACAGCTCTGTCATGGTCAGTGCTTTGATAATGGATAAAATATGATTGGGCAAATAAAAGGCGTGCAAGCAAAAATTAGATTCATTTATCTGCTGCTAACTTTTTTTTGCCTCATGCAGCTTATACTTTGAACTTAATAGCTCGTCTCATAAGTTATCGCTTTCTGTCGCGTGGGAGGGTATTGAGATCCTGGCATTTGCCCGAGTGCTGAGGGAAACCTCCCTAAAACCTCAGCAAGGATCTGTTGATGCTTCTCTTTCTTGTGTTTTGTTGTTTTCTCTTCTTTGTTGTCTTGTTAGTGTGTGGTTGTGATTTTCATTCTTGTTTTATGTGTCGTCTTCCTCTTCTGATTCTTCGTCCTGTAGGTGTTTTGTCATGTCCTGTTGTATGTCATCGTCAGTGAAGTTTGTTGTACCTCAGTACGGTGTAATTTCCTAGTAGAATGTCTGTTGTGGCTGTTCTATTGCCCAATCTGTTGGTGCCGATTTTAGCGGTTAATTCTAGCCATCTTCTCCTTAGGGGGTGCACTTGTGCGTTCCTGTATACTACTTCGTTTCGTGTCCTGGCGTTCATCTGGCCTGTTATCCTTAATATTTTCCTTTATGTTGCCATTAACCTCTGAGTCACTGTTTTGTTCGCCATCCATACCAGAGCGGCATATTCCAGTATGGGGTGGACAAAAGCTTTGTACGTGTATATCACTGTATCCCTTTTGGCTCTGTTTGTCCTGCCTCTGAGTAAGCGGAGTAGGTTTAGTCGTGTTTTGGCTTTTATCTTGATGTCTCTTGAGTGTGCCTCCCATGACATATACTTGTCGAGTGTAATGCCCAGGTATCTTGCCGTGTCTTTCGCTTTTATGGTTTGTCCCCATAGCTGTAACCTGCAGTCTTCTTGGTTCTGTTTGCGCGTGCGGGCTCGTTTGTGGTTGAACAGAATAAGTTGTGTCTTGGTAGCGTTAGGCTTGATTTTCCATTGGCTGAGCCAGCTTTCTAGGAGGGATAGGTAGCCTTGAGTTTGTCTGTTGGTATCTTGTGTTGTTGGTGTGTGGCACCAGTACGCTGTGTCGTCAGTGTACAGTGTCAGACCCTCGTTCCACTTGTTGGGTAGTGGGATGTCTGCTGTGTACAATGTATATAACAGGGGAAGATATGATGGCTCCCTGTGGGACTCCCGCTTTTGGCGTAAAAGGGTCTGGTTCTGCATCGTTGACCAGACCTTGGATGGGCGATTTTTGAGGATGTTTGACAAGAGTGTGGTGATCTTCGCTGGTACTCTCAGTTTTAGGAGCTTGTAATATAGGCCATTGTGCCACACTTTGTCGAATGCCCTTTCAATGTCTAGAAATATGGCAGCGGCACAGTCCAGGAGGTTTAGGCCTCTTGTGACGCCGCTACATAGCTGTACTATTGGGTTCTATGGTGGCGTGATTTTTTTCTGAAACCTGATTGGCAGTCAGGTATTAGGTGGTTTGTATCCGCAAAGGTGATTAATCTGTTCTTGATTATTGTCTCGAAAACTTTTCTTATTACCGGAAGTAGGGTGATGGGCCGATAAGATCTTGGGTCATTGGGTGGTTTCCCTAGTTTGGGGAGCATTACTATTTTTGCTTGTTTCCAGTGTACTGGGATATTGCCTATTTTCAAGGTCGCATTGTATAAGGTCTTTAGACAGGTGAGTATCTTTTCTCTAGGGGCCAATCGTATCTGGATTCTTTTGATGCCATCTTTTCCCGGAGCGCTGTTTTTTCCTTTTAGGATTGCTTCTTCCACTTCCGAGTCTGTAATTTCCGCCGTTAGCGCTGCTTCGGCGTCTGTCAGTGTAATGACAGTTTTTTGTAATTTATCTAATTTGAGGGTGATCTCCCTTTCGTGTCTTAGGTCGAATTTTGGGTCAGTTGGGAAGCTGTGTACTTTGTCTAGAACTTCTCTAAATATATTAGCTTTTTGTTTGTCATCTGTTATAATATTTCCTTCATGGTAAAGGGGTGGATCTGATTTGTGGTGGATTCCTGTTACTTTTCTAAAGGCATGCCAGTATCTGTTTGTTTGCCTGTGAGCTAGGTTCTTGCTTATTTCTGCCCACTTGTCTGCTCTGAACTCTTTCAGCTGCTGCTTGACCAAATTGTTTAATCTATTCCATTCCCGTTTATATTCGCAGTCAGCCGTTTGTTTGAAGAGCTTGTAGATGCGTCTTTTTTCTTTTATTGTACGTAGTATTATCTGCGGAATTCTGTCTGCGTTGGGTTTAATGACTTTGATCGGCGCGTTGTTTGTTGTCGCTTTCGTAATTGCCTGTATAATGTTGGTGTTACATTGTTCCAGATCTTCAATGCTTACGATTTCTTTAGCTGGCGGTAGGCTCTCCGTGAGTTCATTTTCGTAGTTTTGAATGTTTAGCTGTTTAATGTCGATTATGGCTTTTCTGTTTTTGTTGTTAAGTGGTGAGTGCATTAGGTGCGTTTGTGTTATTAGCGGCATATGATCTGACCCTGTGCTGTTCCGTGCCCATGGAGGGCTGAAGTGTGTATATATGGATTTTGCGCAAATGAAGTGGTCCGGGATGGAAGTTCCCTGGTGGTTAATAAATGTTGGTTTGTTGTAGGGCAGTCTTACTCCGTTTTCGATGTCTTCCAGGTGCGTTGTTAATGCTATTCCGTTCCTGTTGTTCTTGTTGTCTCCAAATGTTTCCGACCTTGCGTTGAAATCCCCATGATTATAAAGTCGCCTAAGTTTCTGATGTATAGAAGGAATTCAATTGGGATTTCGTCGCCAGGTGGGATGTGGACGGTTATTAGGTGTAGGAATTTCCTTACACGTGTTTGTAACTGTAGGTGGATTGCCTGGACATGGGAGAACTGGGGCGGTAATTTGACCCTTATAGCTGGGGTTTTCTTGTTGTGGAAAACCGCCACGCCGCCTTTAGTAGTGCTTCTGGGTACAGGAATGGCTTTTAGTACATGTGTGACGAAGTCAAGTAAGCGTAGAGGGTAGTTCGTTGTCCTCGTTTCCAGGACCCCTAGAATGGCTAGTTTCTCCTGAAGCCATTGGCATTGACGAAGCCAATGTTAATGTCGTCTTTGTACGCATCCTCCATCCTGAGTGTGTCTTCTGTCTAGTGTGTGTCCTGGTTACAATTGTGACGGCCTTGATTTGTGCGCCAGCGCTTCTTGTACGGAATGTGATGTTTGTTGGCTATCTGAGCTGCGTGTTGTGGGTTCTTGCGTTGTTGGTTCACTATTGGGAGTGGCTGGGGTCGTGGCTTCCTTTAATGCGAGTGGTTGTGTTCTATTTTGTGTTGAGGTGATGGGTACCTCTTCAACTGGCCCATTGTGGCGGGAATCTGCTGGCGTCTTCGTGGGCTGCAGATGGAAGTGTAATTTGTTTCCTACTGGCACTGTTTCGAGCTTTCTGCCGAAGAAAGTTTTTGACACCTCTTTCATTGCTTACACTACCTTTGATTTCCTGTCTGGTACGATGTTGATCATGGCTGTTGTGATTGCCCTTATTAGGTCGTCTGTTTTGACGTACTGGTCGTTCGCGGGTGTTTGCGACTCCTCCTGTGCCGGTTTGTCCATGCACTTTATTGTTTGAGTAGTTTCTAGGGTCGTGGGGGCTGTTGGCCTTTTCGGGCATTTGAGGTCCATAGGGTGATGGTCGCCTTCGCAGTTAGCGCATTTAACCCTTTCCTCTTTCGAGTTGCATTCGCTTGCGAAATGCGCCCCAGCGCATCTGGCGCACTTTGGCGACTGGTTGCATTTGTTGACCGTGTGTTCGTAGCTGAAACACTTAGTACAGTGATCTGGTTGTGGAAGAGGCAGGTGAGGCGATTCTACTTTATACGAGCGCATATGAATTCTAAAGTGCTCGGTTAGGAGTTTTTCCACAGTATTTTGCTCCCTGGTCAGAACCCTAATGTTGGGTGTGAGCTCCGACGTGTTTCATGATCTTATGCAGACCACGCGCTCAAAATTGTACGCCAATGTGGTGAGTTCCTCTTCGATCTCCGCCGTGCTGACATCGAAATCGATGTTTTTGATTACCACACACATGCATGGTTTAGTGTTGGCCTTTCGGTCTTTTGGCGTGTGGTACACTTTGATAGTGCAACTGGCTTCCGGGCGGTGGTGAGACAGGAACTTATCAATTTTGTTTTTAATATCTTGGTGTGTGCTGTATATAGTGGCGGACCTGTTTCGATGTACTACTACATTGGTTATGTACTGTGCCACATTTAACGCCTTTAGTGCATAGCAGAAGGATTTTTGGGTTTCTTCTGCTGCAAGATTTTGCACTGTCAGAGACATGCTTTTCCATGGTAAGGCTCGTTTTTGTTCTCTTGCTTTGCGTGTTCCTCTGATTTGGGAGGCTTTACTTTGGTCACGACAATATTCGTGCCGTTTGGTGTAAGTGTTGCTTCATATTTCGGTGTTTCAGCTCATGGTGTTGCCATTACATCTGAATATGATTTTCCTGCCAGTGAAGATTGCGTGATTGACCCTTTGGGGGCTGTTGCAACTTTTGCACATGTTCTGGGTTTCGCAGTCTTAGATCCTTTGTCCATGGCTGAACCGGAAGTGAAGATGCTTGGTGAACAAAGGTGGCCTGAGGAAGGGCGTGCAGTGTGCGCCGTGTATAAGTGCTGTGTGATCGAGTGCGTAATTTCCTCTTCGCGGATGTACTGCTCTGTTCCTGCTCCTTTGTCTTTGCCTCTGCGGGCGTGGGCTGATCCGACTGGTTCGTGTATATCCTATCTAACAGCCCTATTTCCGGCTATCCGGAATAATGTCCTATCCCTGACTCGCCCTAAGGACATGACAATTTGCTTTTTTGGATAGACAAGGTAAACTTGTCGAATATGCTCTGCGCGTGCACGCTTGTCGAGAGTGTGACTGTGACACAAACTGCTTCTGCGGCGTTTCGTCAGCTACGGTGTAGAAGAAAGATTACCAGAAGTGTATCATGATGGGATAGGTGAGCTGATCAATTATTTCTCTAAGTTTGAAACATTGATTCTCTTGAGTATTCAGAGCATCGTTTTTGACCATATAAGTGTAAGAAGTTTGATTCTGAAGTCAAAAGATACTTCTCTTGAAACTACAATGAAAAATATTAAAGCTCCTACATTTACCCTAGATAAGGTGCAAGACCTCTTGGGTTTGAATTCTTTAGCAGAGTCAAAAGAAGGGCTACTGAAATTGAGAGTGAGGTTTAAAAGAAAAAAAAAGGGGGGGGGGGGGGGGGGGGAGAGGAATAGAGGGAGTTCTTTGAAGCAGTGGAGCACCTGACAGTCCCAGATGAAACTGAAAAACAATAATTTAAAAAACAGATTTTTTGATGTGATCAGACACAAGATTCTTTCTCAGACTGTTTCTCAGTATGATGAAATGGGGAATATTTGTACAATTTTTGAAGCCATTCTTAGAATGATGGTGGTTATACAGTTAAGAAATTAATAAGAATTTATCATGATGATCTAGCTGAATTTTACCAATGAAATAGAAATTTTTAAGTCAGTGAGTGTAGCTACTTTCCCAGATTTGACAAATATAACAGAAAACAAAGGACTTCTATTTGCTCTTATAAATAAAATTTATAAGTTGAGGTGATAATACACTGCACTCAGGATTTTCATTACCGTACCAGTGACAGTATCTCAAGGTGAGAGGGGATTTAGTAAATTAGCATTAATCAAAATGTCACTGATGATACACTTTTAGGCCTTCAGAAACCTAATCTCCTCACATCATTATGAATAGAACAGGAACTTGCTTCTAAAATGAGCTTCAGTGATGTAGTGGGTAACTTCATCAGCTGCATGAATAGAAGATTCTGTGTTCCATCTACAGCTGTCAAAAATTGTTTAGCTGACACTGACAGTTTCAACCAGACTTTCTAAATCAAGACACAAAGTATGCTAAAAGGTTTCTCACTAAATGTTAGGTTTGTTTCTTTTCATAGCTGTTATTATTATTATTATTATTATTATTATTATGTGTATTAAAATTTGTGTCCATTCAAATACATTACATTCAGTTAATAAATAAATTATTGACAGCGCACTGTGCAGCATGGTTTATTTACTGCTCACATTAAAACATTGTACTGAAGAATGTGTATTTATGATTATTAACTCCTGTGGGATGAGAAAACTTGGGGGCCTTCACAAAAGTTTGGCTGGGCCCCTATGAAATCTAAGGATGGCCTACTGGAAATTATCAGAAAACTCTACTATGGGGCCACCTTAGCACATAACATTGAAAAATATACACTACTGGCCATTAAAATCGCTACACCACGAAGATGACATGCTACAGATGCGAAATTTAACCAACCGGAAGAAGATGCTGTGATATGCAAATGATTAGCTTTCCAGAGCATTCACACAAGGTTGGCACCGGTGGCGACACCTGCAACGTGCTGACATTTCTCATACACAAATAGCAGCTGATCGGCATTGCCTGGTGAAACATTGTTGTGATGCCTCATGTAAGGAGGAGAAATGCGCACCATCACGTTTCCGACTTTGATAAAGGTCGGATTGTAGCCTATCGCGATTGCGGTTTATCCTATTGCGACATTGCTACTCACGTTGGTCGAGATCCAATGACTGTTAGCAGAATATGGAATCGGTGGGTTCAGGAGGGTAATACGGAATGCCGTGCTAGATCCCAACGGCCTCGTATCATTAGCAGTCGAGATGACAGGCATCTTATCCGCATGGCTGTAACAGATCGTGCAGCCATGTCTCGATCCCTGAGTCAACAGATGGGGATGTTGGCAAGACAACAACCATCTGCACGAACAGTTCGACGACGTTTGCAGCAGCATGGACATTCAGCTCGGAGACCATGGCTGTGGTTACCATTGACACTGCATCACAGACAGGAGCGCCTGCGATGGTGTACTCAACGACGAACCTGGGTGCACGAATGGCAAAACGTCATTTTTTCGAATGAATCCAGGTTCTGTTTACAGCATCATGATGGTCACATCCGTGTTTGACAACATCGCAGTGAACGCACATTGGAAGTGTGTATTCGTCATCGCCATACTGGCGTATCACCCGGCGTGATGGTATGGGGTGCCATTGGTTACACATCTTGGTTACCTCTTGTTCACATTGACAGCACTTTTAACAGTAGGCATTACATTTTAGATGTGTTACAACCAGTGGCTCTACCCTTCATTCCATCCCTGCGAAACCCTTCATTTCAGCAGGATAATGCACAACCGCATGTTGCAGGTCCTGTACGGGCATTTCTGGATACAGAAAATGTTTGACTGCTGCCCTGGCCAGCACATTCTCCAGATCTCTCACCAATTGAAAACGTCTGGTCAATGGTGGCCGAGCAACTGGCTCGTCACAATATGCCAGTCACTACTCTTGATGAAGTGTGGTAGCGTGTTGAAGCTGCATGGGCAGCTGTACCTCTACACGCCATCCAAGCTCTGTTTGACTCAATATCCAGACATATCAAGGCCGTTATTACAGCCAGAGGTGGCTGTCTTGGCTACTGATTTCTCAGGATCTATGCACCCAAATTGCGTGAAAATGTAATCACATGTCAGTTCTAGCATAATATTTGTCCAATGAATACCCATTTATCATCTGCATATCTTCATGGTGTAGCAATTTTAATAACAAGTAATGTACCCATAGAAATGTCTCCTCATCATGTCACAACTAAGTGTGAAACGCTTGGAGTTCAAATAAATGACAGTGAAGTAAACAGGACTCAATATGAAATCAAATAGTACAACTGACACGCACATTAAAGAAAGCAAAGGGGATGCCTAAACTAGAACTGACCCTAACTAATAACACATAAATACTGGTACTCCAAGAACCAAGGCTCTCTGGCAATAGTGTAGTGGATTGTGAAAATTACACCTTTCCACAAGTAAAATGAATAAATGAACAAGTGAATACTGGAAAAACATACAATGCTCAGGTGTTGATTTGGCCATAAAGGGATACTTACTTGTCTCCATAATAAATGTGTAGTCTGTAGACAATATGCTAATGACAATGGTCCTGAGGTATATTGACAAAATGTGACCACCGATCAATGCACACATGCCATCAGTGCTGGAAATAAACTGCGAAAATAAACAGATCATGGAAAACACTAGAAACATTAGTAAGTAAAATTTCACTAATCTATGTCAGAACATTACTACATACAGATTCTTCCCAGCAAACTAACTAAATAACATAAAAAATTTAGCCTCCAGGTGCCTGTGGAATGTGCAGAGACAGCTTCTGGCTGACAGTGAAATAACAGCTGCAAATACTTCTGACCAGATACACAACACTGAACATGAACTGCCAGTGTACAAGTTGTCAATCGTTCAGGATTTTTGGAGTGGGCCTCCAGGACTGATATTACCTGAGAACAAGAAATTGGGTCAAATAAAGAGCATATATTTCAGCATGAGGAATACATAGTGCAAGCCTCAGGTAGGAAGTTAATAGCTGTAGGCCAGTCTAGGAGGTCGGACAAACAAAAGAAATGAGCAATGAAAGATGAAGTAATTGAAGCTAAGTTCTGCTGGTGGCTGGTTGAAGAACACAAAGACAGAGGCTCTGACCCTCAAGAGACATGTCTGTTCTAGTCAAGGTATGGATCACAAGAGCGAGAAGTGACTCCAATTTCCTCACACATGACCCACCTCCAAGCCTGCTATAGGCTGAACCTATGGCATAAATTCACCAGCAGCGTCAGCAGAGGGCTGTTGTCAGCAGCTTTAACCAGACAGAACCGTCTTGGTTCTCACAGGCAGGCAGCTTGGGTTTTTAGCCATAGCTGAAGTTACTCTGGGGAAAATATTGTAAATACTTGACTGAGGCCCTTGAAACAATTTTTTTTTAACTAAATCTCTACATAGTCCTTGACTGTCTGCCACTTTGTGCGGAAGTCCCTACATGTGGTCCTGCAAAATCATTGAACCTTATTGGTTAATCTCGTCCATGTTTAAAGTCGTTTGGGAACTCATTTGAAAAAGTTTCCTCTCTTATCATTTTTGGTAATTTCATTTAGATCAGGACTGTTGACTGAGCTGCAGACTAGCTACTTGTCATACATTGTTATTCTGTTTGCATATGTCAATTCCAAACAAATTTAAGGGTTGCTTTGTTTTAAGATTTTTGTATACATATGTATTAGTACTGTTTCCTGAAACATTGACTGTAGGTGGGTGACAAATAGGCACAGCCTTCGTCAGTAAAAAGCGCATGCACGCGCACCCTCTGATTGTCTGTGCACATTGCACTTCATTTAGTGGCCCAGCTTGCATCCACTGTGGGTGATAGGTCTAGTAACTGGTAGGTTACTACAAGCCTCTCCCATACTGTCACTTTAATTTTTTTTTATAGTTGGTGGACACTGTACTTGGTTTTTTTCCCAGTGCTAAAATACCATTAATAGATAATACTGATGTCAGACATATGTTATCTTCACATTTTGTTACGTGGACGAACCTGCCTTCTAATGAGCCAGAATTTTTATAACAATTTACAAGATCTATTTGGAGAGAAAATCTTCAACCTGTTTGCCATTTCTGTGTCTGTGGTATTTAACTTCACCTAAAATATTGTTTTTGACAAAGTAGCTTTCATAAAATGTGCGGCAATGGATTATTGTGAAAAGTGGGGAGGGACTGATTACCCATGGTGTTCCAGCTCCTTTGGGTTCTTCTACTGAGAAGTTATTCTCTTTCCATGGTATTACTCAAATCACAACTCCTCTGGCAGTTGTTAATATAAAATTTTGCTGTCAAAAAAGATTCAACTTACTCAGAATATATGAGTATGTTAAGTGTACATTGTTCTGTAAAACTCAGAGTTTACAACAGTTTAATAATCACTGGTTATGTGTTCAAGCTGATGACAGTGACAGATTTTATGTAGTTTCCCCAATCTGTCCTTGATTTCAGTGTATGAGTATGTCAACCAGATGTAGAAAATTTCATAAAAGGCAAAATTGATCACAAATCATTACCACACTTACTATTTAAAATGAGAATACAGGCTTTCTTATCAAATTTCATTGATGAAAACTGTCCAGGTTATCAGTCAATGAGTTTCCTACTTTTCATCTTCAGGTGAATTGTCTGGTTCACACCCAGTTCACTCCTTTTTAGCCACTGGACTGCAGACTTCTCTGTCATTAACCAAATGAGTGGGCCTACCACATTCCTCCAGAAAGGATAATGGGTGCTGTTGTAACGGCGACCGGAACGGTCGTGGGGTTGTAGTGACGGAAATGTGGCGTGACCCGCAGAGTGGCCCGCGAACAACAACACAATGGGAGAGGACGGACACGACCAACGGAGGACCTTATGACACAACAAGAACAGACAACAGAGTCATGAAACAAACAAGACAACTACGTCCACTCGTATAGAAACTCGAAAGTCAATACGCTGTCTGAGGCGATATGTCCTGAGACGCACGCAAGCTTAGACTGGTGGCTGAGCAACAGGCAGGCTCTTAAGTACTTGATTGGGGACGCTGCTATTGGCTGCTGCAACCACATGTTCCACTGTGGTGCCCTCACTCTAAATGTGGGCCAGGAGGCACGCACCGCCACAGCTTATGGCGCGATGGTACAGAGACCTCTATGGGTATTCGATGTCCATGACGTCTGGCGGGGATTAAAATTCCACGGCGTGCGGTACCAGGGGTGCAGTCATAAGGTGGCCACCTGACCGGATGAAGAGGTATCTAAATGTCAAGTCATGGTGCTACCTGTTTATTCCATGAGCTGCCTGTCTTTTCCATGAGCTGCCTGTCTATTCCATCTGCTGCCCTGTGAGACGCCTGTGTATTCCGTGTGCTGCCTGTCTATTCCAAGTGCTACCCCCACTGCTTTCACATCATAACATTACTGATGTAGTTTTGCTCATGCCATATCTCATGCGGAGATCAGTTGAAAACTACTGTTCCGGCTTACAAAATCATAACGCAGTTGTATTTCCACTGCCTCTTTTATGACTGAATTCCAGAGTCCATTGGCACAGCACAGCATCTTTGTTCAAAAACAAACTTGTTGACAACAACAATTTCAACAGCTAGGTGAGTGCTCCAAAATATTTTGGTTGAATTCAGGATATGTGGCAGTATTTCCGAGTGTGAATCTAATGAATTCTGGTTTTATGTTTGCTTCGGTTATAATAGTCTATGTTATTTGAATTTCCTCTCAGATAAGACCAGCCCCACCACATATGATTTGGGGGGGGGGGGGGGGGGGGGTATGGCGAAGGTGGCGAGGATTTCAACATCCCTGCTGCTCAACAATGACAACAAACAACTGCCCAGTGGTTACCTGAAGATACAGTTCTCTTTCAAGCATCTCCAGGAACTACATTGGACTCCCTGTTGTATGCTATCAGCTACATGTTAGTGGTTGTTAGGTGTGAATCTGGGATACATACTGAAGAAGAGAAAATGGAGATTAAGAAGAGGAGCCCATCAGCTGTCCCACTATGAGAAATAAGCATCAAAGTGAGGTTAGTCTGAAATTAAGAAATCCAAAAACCTTTATTGCAGTAGCTAACCAAGTATCATCTGCTTCTGTTGTTTCAAATGTATCTGGTTCCCATGTAAAATGCAGCTTATGTTTCTGATCAGTGTCAACAGAGTGTTAGAAACATTCTTCCTGTAGAGTCTGTAACTACTCAAAGGTCTCACAACTTTTACAGGTGTGCAGATGGTGGTCTGTA
The DNA here is from genome assembly GCF_023864345.2 of Schistocerca serialis cubense. Taxonomy (NCBI): domain Eukaryota; kingdom Metazoa; phylum Arthropoda; class Insecta; order Orthoptera; family Acrididae; genus Schistocerca; species Schistocerca serialis. Next base: position 475,338,387 of record NC_064643.1, read on the forward strand.
CATAGCTTACTATGGAAGCTACAGCAAATATCAGCATTCCAAAGAAAAAAAGATTTTATTATTATGAAGCAATATTATCCTTCTTGGTGGAATCTTGATTGATCTAGAGAAGTTGTGAAACACTGACGCTCTGAAAACCAATCACCAGAATCCTAACTTGGATAACTTCTAGGAAATGAGAAAAGTAAGTGTGTGAGTAAACAAATTTCTGGGAGGAGGAGGGGGGAGGGGGATTGGATTCAGTTTTGTTCTCCACTCAATAAAGTAACCAGTATGACCAAAATTTGATATAAAACAAAGGCTTTTAGAAACGTCTGTCTATCATCCACTCTTCCTACTACAACTGCCTGGATAGATGAGCTTATCAGTACACTCACTCCTCCCATGATCCCATTCCAAAATTATCCTCCTCCTGTGGAATGTGACTATCATCACATCTTCCCAGAATGAGATTTTCACACTGCAGCGGAGTGTGCGCTGATATGAAACTTCCTGGCAGATTAAAACTGTATGCCTGACCGAGACTCAAACTCGGGACCTTTGCCTTTTGCGGGCAAGTGCTCTACCATCTTAGTGCTCTACCATCATTCGGTAGCTCAGATGGTAGAGCACTTGCCCGCGAAAGGCAAAGGTCCCCGAGTTTGAGTCTCGGTCGGGCACACAGTTTTAATCTGCCATAAAGTTTCATATCAGCGCACACTCCGCGGCAGAGTGAAAATCTCATTCTGGAAACATCCCCCAGGCTGTGGCTAAGCCATGTCTCCGCAGTATCCTTTCTTTCAGGAGTGCTAGTTCTGCAAGGTTCGCAGGAGAGCTTCTGCAAAGTTTGGAAGGTAGGAGACGAGATACTGGCAGAAGTAAAGCTGTGAGTACCGGGCGTGAGTCGTGCTTCGGTAGCTCAGATGGTAGAGCACTTGCCCGCAAAACGCAAAGGTCCCGAGTTCGAGTCTCGGTCGGGCACACAGTTTTAATCTGCCAGGAAGTTTCATCATCACATCTTGCTTCATCCCTTCTCTAAAGAACTGCTAAATGATGCTATTAAATTATCAAGTGACTGCTGTAGAGTTATTGATCCTGTTCATTATTCTACGCTTGAGAATCGGCGCATGTGAGCTAAAGATTTGCTCTTGTTCATCTTTAATCAGTATTGGATGAAACAGACCCTATTGGAAACATGGGAGACTAAAGTTATAATTCCAGTTCTGAAAAATGGGAAAGATCCAAATATTGCCTCTGTTGATCAATCTTGTTGTCGTCTTGTGTAGCACAAACTCAGATTATTCCTTTGACGAATTACTCACTGCTGTTAAACAGATTGATGAATGACTGTCTAACAATGGGCTAGAGATCTCAGCTGAGAAATGGGTGTCATACCTTCATATAAATTTAATGCTGCTCACTGTACTGCTCACAAAACATGGCAAAATTATACTTCCAAGATAAAATCTCATGCCCAGTTCCTTGGAATGATATTTGACTCTCATCTGAGCTGGACACCTCATGTACAGTCTGCAGTTTATAAGTGCAAAGAAGGATTAAATATAATCCACTGTTTCGGTTGTGTGTGGAAGGGAATGGATCAAATTAATCTGCTCACAATATAATAATGGATAATTTGATCTTGACTGGACTATGGTTGAGTACACAATCACATTTGCGTAAGACTTACCTCACCCAAATATGATACTCTTCGAAACAGAGCCATTCGTACCTGCCTTGGAGCCCTGCACTTAACACCTACAAATACTCTTTTAATGAAGGCTGGGGAGATGCTGTTAAGCATTAAACATGAAATATTCTCAGATAAATTTTTCATTCAAGGCATAGCCTAGCCTACATGGGTAATCCTGTCTACAACAGAGAGATTCCATTCACCAATTATGGAATGGCTTCAACAGAAGAACAAAAACTCTGGCAGACTACATTTTATATATTGCTTAAAAGAGATTCAGTTTTTATGGCAGAGACTGTGGCATTTTTGGAAGCAATAAAGTTGGTTTCTTCAACTTTACTCTTAAAGATATTAATCATGTATAGCTCCTAGACCGTTCTTAAAAATATTCAGCACCAAAGATGGAATAAAACAACCAATTGTTATATTTTGGTTGTGGTTTAGGAGTATGTTCACTGTAAAAAGAGAGAGTAGACAGCCATTCTGTTGTGGAAGCATTCCCATAATGAGGAAGTAGACTTCTTAGCAAAGCAAGCTGTGTCTATAGAACTGTTCTTGATTCGAAATTGCTGTATAAGACTATTTATGTGAAGTCAAGAGCCACGGAAAACAGCTACGGCAAAAGATGTGGAATGTGTTACGAGAAATCAAAGGTGGATATTATGTGGCATTGCAACCCCAAATTCCTACATGGCCATGGTGTACAGGAACACATTTGGACTGATATATTTGTATGATCTCCAAAATCATTTGATTCCACTTTTAAACATGCCTAATTTCCTGTGCATCTGTGTAAAATCAACATTTACGATTCCCCTGTGCATGAGTGAATCTGAGTCAGAAACTGATGTAAACCACTTCTTGTTTTTTGTGTTCCAAATTTGACAATGAAGGATCAAAATTTTTGAAGACCTTGAGTATGGGTAACTTTCTCTCTCTGTCAGCACCTTCTCGTTTGGTTTCTAAAGATATTTGTCTTCTTAAAATGATTGATAGTTTTCTTAACCCTGCAGAGGGCACCTGGCAGCTTACAGTACCACCAATTCAGTTTTCTTTCCGTAATTAAGTTAGCACGCCAAGCACTCAACAATAGTGCTAGATATGATTCGATGACATTGTCAGGTGACAAGATTCATTGTTGTTGCATTATAAGAGCCATCATGATAGCGGTAACTGATCTGTGAAGTCAATAACTACACTGAGGTGGCACTGCATACTGCACGCACCTGGTAGTGCAAGTAAATGTGACGTAACCTCTGCTGAATGTTTTGAAGATCAGAGGCTATATTTTACAAAAAAAACTTCAAGTGAATGATCATTTAGTTACTGAACATTAGTATTATACTTTTCCTATTGTCTTGAATGTTCACTCAAAGAAAAGGATTGGGTGCCTTCTTCTGGAACCATCTAATGAAGAGGGTTATGCTGATTTCTGTGACAGCAGATGATGAAGCAGAAATGATTGAGGTTGCAGATTATTCCAGAACAATCATACGGCGGCAGGAATGAACTGAACGAATTACCAAGTGATGAGTACCATTTTTATATTGTTGAGGACCAGGAAACTTCATGGATAAATACTCTGTTAGTGGTGCCAGGTAAAAGAAAATGTAAGAACATAATCAAAGATTTACCTGGCCCAAAATGCAATGCTAGAGGACTAAAACTGAAATTGAAAGTTTTCTGAAATTTTTTGATCCTGAGATAGTTCATTGTGTTGTTTCAGACACCAATAGACACATAAATAATGAGGTCATCTGTGAATTATGTGAGGGGCAGAGAGCTCAGAAATACTTCTGCTTCTCAAGCAGCACTTAGGAGCACTGTTTCTCATTGCTGTACAAAAAGAAGAACACACAAATGCATTAGAGCTGTGGGCATCAAGCGGCACAGGAATGGTTATATTCATGACAGCATTTAGCTGAAAGCACTTTCTGCTCTTGCTCTGGTCAATGAGGTTTGACGATACTTCAAAAAGAAAAGAGCAACTTGCAACTGACAAAATTGCTGCCATTCGCGATCTCCACTCTGCATATTTGAACAGCCACAGAAATAACTACAGCCCAGGAGACTTCACAACCATAGACAAAATGCTTCTTTGTTTTCATGGATGTTGTGGTTTTGTGCATTACATGCCCAATAAGCCCACCAAGTATGGTGTTAAGTTGTACGCACAGTGTGATAGCAAGACATTTTACAGTTGGAACTTTGAAGTATACTGTCACAGACAGTATTCTGGGCCATATGGATCTAACCAGCCTATGCATATCGTGAAGAGATTATTTGGACCAATAAAGGGTACTAACAGGAATATAACTATGGACAAGTATTATAGTAGTTACCTTTAGGACCGTATCTTCCAAAAATGGGCTAACATTCATAGGGGCAATAAAAAAGAACAAGATTGAAATTCCTCTGGAATTTTTGCCAAACAAGTCATGAGAAACTGGAAACTGTCTTTTTGGATTTCAAGATGACTTTTGACTTGTTTCATGCCAAATGAAAAGAAACAAGGCTGTGTTTTCTCTGCCATCAGTGCATGAAACTAATGAAATAGACACTTCTACAGGAAAGTCCGCTGTAAATCTGGACTACAATGCAACCAGAGGTGGTGTAGATACTGTTGATTATATGTGTACATCATACACTCAGAGGATCTGGATATTGTTGGAATTATTTCCTAAATGCTGTTCTTCACAAATAATTCAGATAAAAGGTTCAGAAGAAGAATATACCTCACAAACCTGGCCTTGGTTCTAATGGAGAGCCTATGAAAGAAAGGGCTTAAGTCTTCACTTTACCATGGGACATCTAAGGATTTCTGTCACCCTATAGATCAATCCCCATTAGTAACGAAGAGTCTGTTAGAAGCTGTGGAAGATGCTGTCTTTGTGGTGGTAAAAAAAGATTTGTTTATAAAAAACACAACCACAACATTGTGATTTGTAATGACTGCAGAGCTTGTCTAGAGGAACAAAGTGTGTGATTCTTGATATGTGTTCACAATATTTTTTCCTTAACTGGATGTCTTGTTCTTTATTATGACTTTACAGTATTTCCATTTCTCTTCACTATAAATTTTTGTAAGACTTGCTTTTATAAAGACCTATTATAGCACTGAAATCTATGGTTATAATGATACTACTTGTAGCTCAAAACCCCTTCTATAAATTCTATGAGAAAACTTAAAAAAATTGTCTGTTAAGTGGTATTTTATGTTTGTCAGCACTGGGTGCTACACTTGCCTTTTGGTGGAGTTACCTTCAGCATACCTGCCATAGGGTTAAGAGTATAGGAAAAAATGTGTAGATTTGAGTAGTTTTCATATTTTCATTTATCTGCATCGCTTAATATTCAGTTTAAGATAGAGTGCGAATAGATAATGTAAACTATTTGTTAAGATTTTTTATTTTTTATTGATAAAATAAACTATTTGTTAAAAATTTACTGTGGAAAAAATGATGGCTTCAGCCTTCAATTTTGTGACTATGCATTTATGTATTTTCTCTGTACAGTCATGTATTCTACATAAACATGTGGTTTTGATAAGTAAATACAGCACAAACTCTGAAGACAAAATAAAACAAAAAGCATACAAACACATCCTTAGTTGATGCCGTGTTCTGCCACTGCAGACTTGTTGGTTTGCTCAAAGCCGCTCCTCCCTAGCTCCAAACAGTGCTGCAGAATGCATAACTGCATCTGGCCAATGTACTACATACAACACTTTTGCTGTAGACATGGGGTGCCTGTAACCCCAGCTGCTCTTTGACTGAGCACAGCATATTCTCCATTTTAAATTTTGGGCTGAAAATGGTTTTTAATTTTGTTTTTATGTTATCATGGTAATCTTGGCTGTGGGCAGCATTGTAGACAGGAAGAACATTAGTTTCTTCTTCTCATTTGACTAGAGAGCATAACTTATTTGTGTCTCTGATTTGCCATTCTTGATAAAGATTTCACTCAGATGTTGTAAATTGGTAGACAGATTTTTCTTATTCCATGTGGCTTGCACTCAGTGTACCAGGGTGGTGGGTGCCATTTTCTGCTTGACAATTACAATCAGTAATATGCTGGGCTCTGTCGAGGCTCAATTAGGGCTACAGGCATCTGGTGTCTGCAGTGTCAGTTGTGAGTATGGCATGCAGTACATCAGCCACACAGAGCGATGCATCTCACAATGCTGTTTAGAACATGTGAGAAGTGTTAGCCTTGGCCAAATTGAAGGGTGTACAATGGCTTAACACTGCATCAATGAAAGACACTTGTTTTTCTCTGAATAGACAAAGGTGCTGGACCATACCAATGGGCTCGTGTGATTTGGTCATCAAAGAAGCAGTGAAAATATGGGTACATGATGATCTTGTCAACCCGAACAGCTGTTTCCAACTGAGCTGCACATGGGATGTAGAATTAGCAAAACTATTTCATGAACATTGTGATGTGGAAAAGGTGGAAGCAGAGGCTGAAATAGACAGTCATCGCAAGAAACTGATGCCCCAGAAGCCCACCTGCACTGCGGGGAAGTGGGCGGGGTGTCCAGCCACTGTCTTTGCCATCTTTTCCAGAGGCACGTGGTTGGCTCACTCCTAGGACTCTTGGTATAGGAATCTGCGGTCCAGCAGCTATAAGGGAACAAACTGAAATGAACGAAACACTTCACTTGAAGATGATGAGAGAGAAACTCCGAGAATCATTTTGACAATGCCATGACTCTGTTGATAACCTGAAAAGATTTGAGCAGTATTTCAAATGACAATCCACTTGCCAATATGTAACTATTCAAGGATACGACATATGTTTCATTGCACTGTGTGTTCCAAGTAACTTCTTCATCTTACAGATATTTGTATTAAACTTCTTTCCATACTTCATATCTTGGATTGCAGTATATTAATACTTTTAAGTCATTATCAAGGAAACTGATCAGAAGGTGACATTTTCTACCTTCAGATTTGAAGTATTTCTGATTTTGGCATGAGTGATTATATTCATAAATGTACAGTTTTATCACATAAGCTACACTTTAAAATTGTGTTACTTTAACATCTTCATATCACAATATTTATCCATTCTTACAGCAAAAGAGTAGGTTTTATAGAGACTGTTTGATGATGAAAGCCTTATATTTCCAAAAGATTTTCCTCCAGATACTGCAAAATGAGACCTGCATTCTTCAGTGGAATCAGTTTCTGTGTTCAGAACAATTTATCATCAGAAATAAGAAATTTGCCCAGTCTGGGCAAATTTCTGTACATTTCTTATAGAATAATTGCATTTATTAGATAATCATCCTTCCCACTTTAGATGTTCAAGACAGTATACTTTCTCTTGATCTAAATGTTACACATTTTATAGTACTACTGAGTAGAGGTGCTGTGTACTTCTAAAATTCATTTTGCCTGGCACTGGTTGTTGTTAATATTAACTTGTAAATACTGCTATTTATAATTGTATGATGTGATGATGTGTTAAACTATTCTGGAGTTCTGAAATTCAGAACTATCCCAGCATATAAAGAATTCTATGAATTTTTGTGTGAACCGCTGATTATCATTGGCTTTAGGCAGTCTCTTGGCAATAGATCTCTAGGTGGCCCAAAGGCTGTGCAAAAGTATTGGGGGAGGAAGTTATTGTGAGATGATAGTTTGCCCAAAGATTTATGAAATACACTGGAATTTCTCTGAAACCTACAGAATTGATGCATACTAGTCTGAGTTAATAAATGGTCCAACCAAGCTACCAAAATCCAAAATGATTAACCTATGCAACTGAACTTCATCTGAAGGGGTATGGGGTAGAACTTTCAAATGATGACCATTAACTTTCATTGCCCAGATTTCTTGTTCCAGCTGTGAAACTAGACATGTCATACATCTCTGCCTGTATGCAGTTACACACGCAAAAGTTGTATGAACAGTCATAACCATCGTCTCATGATCTTATTTCATCTCTAAGCTTAAAAAGTTTTCCAGGAACAATTTTAAACATCTAAAATGAGCCGTCATCAGTCACTTTGCCATTACACACCTATAAATATGGACATAAGTGATGGTGAGAGACTAGGACAGCCAGTGGAAATTGCAACTAGAGAGATGCTTAGGGAAATGTGCTGTTGATGTGTTGGAAGACTGCCAAGTGAATATCTTTTACCTAAAGAACAAATTTTTAATTCTATATAAATACATTTAGACATGAAACAGCTGAGAGAATGTGGTTACTACAACAGCTACATTTCCCAGTGTTGTATGGATGTACAGAACTGCAATCTAATAAATTTTAAAGTTTTATGTTGTAGTTAATAAGTTGTGGGCACCTTACTTATAGCCCGAGACCAAAGAACAACTAAATTAGGAGATTTTTCACCTTTCAAACTGCTTTGAAAAGGTGAAAATGCCTCCTTCAAAGGAAGTTTCTCAGTACTGATTTAGTGGCTATTTGTAACAATGAAAAATATTAAACAATTTGTATTGTATTTATACTTTAAATTTTACGAGAAATTGACAATAAAGGGATCAGGTTTGACCAATAACAGGATTCTCTTACATAAAGACATTGCACCTATCCATATCTCCAAAATTCCATGAAGAAAATAGCTAAATTCTACTGCAAAGTGCAACATAATCCAAGTTGTTCCCAGTGTAGGAAATTTCAAACACTCTTTACTTTGCAGGCTCATAAAAAATCTTGATAAAAACAGTCTTATGACCAAAACTCATATTTTGCAGAGACTGAGAAATTGTAAGTTGTCAGAAGCTTATCTAGTGTTGGATCAAGTGTATTGAGCTAGATGGAAATTATTTAAAGAAATAATTTGTATTTGAACCAGAATGCATAAGGCCATGGTCCAAGGCATGATTTTCTGTCTAATGTTTCATATCCCATCACTGAAGACTTCATCAGAGGCTTTAATGACTGGGAAACCAGTTACAGACTCAAGCAAGGTCAGCAATCTGAATTACTTATATGTACCTCAGCAACTGTTAGTTTGTGACATCATCAGACTGCTGCCTAAGGTGGCAGAGTCATGCTGACTTATGCTGTAGTGCTTGTAGTGTGGGAAACTTTGCATTGTATGTTGTATTTAGCATTAAGGCCCACAGCTTGTCTAATTTCAATCCTCCTTTTCTGTTAAAATTATTTTGTGCTTTCTAATTTTTGTGGCCTCTCTGTACATACCAGCATAGTAATGGTTAGATCTTGCTAAAACCGCAGTGCCAGAGAAACAAATTTGGTGGTTTTCTGGTCCTAGTGCATGATCTGCTACTTCTGATTTATCTGTCTAGCCTAGGCTACAGTTGCTCTTGCGTTCCTTAAGGTGGATGTTAATGCTTCTCTCTGCACTTCCTGTGTACATTGAGATGCAAGTGGCAAGCTTTGGATGTAGGTCCTTTGAGGTGTTCAAACATTCACACATCTTAATTGTTGGTTTAAACGCTACCAATATTGTGTTTTCTGAGTGCTTTGCTGCTGCAATCTGTGACAGTTTTTCCAAATACAAGGAAAACTTTCCCTTTTGTTCATTCTTTTTCATTACAAGGAAATTACATAGCAACTACAAAAAGAAGCATTACTGTCTGTTACGGAACGCAAGAGCAATTATCCCTGGGCATGACAGACAAGTCAATAGTAGCAGATCATGAACTAGGACTGGGAAACTAAAAAATTTGTTACTCTGGCACTAAGGATTTGGCAAGATCTAATAGCTACTATACTAAGATGTACAGAGAGGCCATAAAAATTTGAAAGCACAAAACAGTTCTAACAGAAAAAAAGAAAGATTGAAACTAAACAAGTTGTGGGCCTTAGTGCTGAATGAAGCAAACACCACCAATCTTGCCCACTACAAGCTCCATAGCATAGCTCGATAGTGTGACTTCGCCATTTTAGGCAGCCATCTGATGACGTCATAAACTGACTGTTGCATGGATATGTATAAACAGTTCATCTTGCAGAGCTTGTTCAAGTCTGTAACGGCTTTCTTAGTAATTAAAGCTTCTGATGATATCTTCAACTTTGGATGACAAAACATACGTGTAGAGCTACACCTTGGACCACAGCCTTATGTCAATAAAACAAATATCAGCAATTACACAATATTGGTTGTGAAAAGCTGCATTCTATGACAAAATGTTTAGTTTAGCACATTTACTTTATCTTCTTGCATTGTTTAGTGCACACTTGAAATGTCTGTGTCGTTTAGTGGCTTTCCAAGTAGTAAGTGGGAAGTAGCCAGGAGATGTATGATGGCATAAAGTAGTATATGGGTACCTGTAGGTCTCTTTTGCCAATTTAGCAATAGCAGATTTACCATGTGTGGTATCTGGTATAACCATCTTAAGAGAGGTATTGACTGAATGATCTCCAGTTTTGTCTGTTCTGTAGCTTTTCCCTAATGTGGTAATACCTTTGTTCATTTGTAACGTTACACAGCAATCCAAGTCATCTTCTTCCTCTGTTCACTGCGGTCTTTCCTTCAATAATTTGTTATCGCAGGTAATTTCTTTGCAGTCTGTGTCCACCCAAAATTTTTTCCTAATTCATATGGTGTACACTAGTTTTCTTTCTTCTTGTCTTCTTAGAAGTACTTTCTTTGTTTGTCATTCTATCAATCCATTACACTTCTGGTAATGTTCTTCATGGCCACATTTAGGAAATATCCAAGTATTTTTTTCTTTTTGTTATTGACTCTCTCTGATGTGCCACCATATTGTAATAGCACCACCATTTAAGACAGGACAAAGTTAGATTCGGTGCAACATTTCTGAGCAGCCAGGCATGGGCCTGTTGACAGTAAGTTATGCTTACGAGTGGTTACAAAGTAGAATGGAGGCTACAGGGCCATAGAACTGCTGAAAAGAGTGAACGCAGCAGTTTGCATGGCGCAGGTTACAGGCAGAAGGGGCCCACTGGCCCAACCTAGGTGTTATGAGTACATGACTTGGAGCTGTGTGTTAGAAAATCAGAGTTGCACAGCAGCGTATAAATAGGTGCCAGTTTTCTAATGAGGGGGATTCAAGTGTGGCAGCTCTCTTGGATGGCGGAGCGTGTCACACCACTGGCCACAGGCAGTAGCAGATGGGGCGCCAGCATTCTAGTCCACAGCGGGTCACTGGTTCGACCCTCTGAGGCCAATGCGCGGTCCATAGCCAGCCAGTGGTGGGCCACTTGACGGCTCACTACTGCGGGCAGTCTTGTTGGCTCCCAACACACACCAGAGGCATCCTGAGGTGAGGGTCACAGATTTGGCTGTTGGATCGCAGGCACTTGTTGTTGCTTGTGATCTTAACCACGACAGCGAAGAAGCTTGCAGCGGACCGCCCCGCGGCTCCCAGAAAGTGGTGCTGAGGCAGCGAGGATGAAGGCCACTGAGTTGGCTGCCGACACATCCCGACATTGTCAAAACACCACAGCAGTACATTGCACGGGTCGCTGAAGTAGCCCTTCCGCGCCAAGCTGTTTTGCAGACAGTGAAGTGGCATCCTCGGCATTGCAGGACCCTGTGACACAGACAGAGGGAAACTCAGCACTGTAGCTGGGAATAATAAAATATTTGAAGATCACGACCGAGTTTTAATATGGTGCATCCTGACAGTTTCCATCCATGTCCAACATTCCTCCACCTCATGCCAACATCTACATTTGGCAGTGACAGCTACATTTGGTGTCAACCCAATACAAAAGTAATTAAATGCCATGGGAAAAAATCTTATTGTCCGAAACACACTAGCACTTACTCCGACAACACAAAGAAAAAAAACTTCCAACATTCCTCCACCGCATGCCAACATCTACATTTGGCAGTGACAGCTACATTTGGTGTCAAAATAGCGGGCATCATCTGTACAGTACGATGTTCGACCCCACTGCCTGCATTACAGTCACAAAATGTGGTGAATGTTGATCAATTTTTCTTTTTGAGTGTTGGACGTTTTCTTTCTTTGCATTGTCAGAGTAAGTGTTACTGTGTTTGGGGCAGTAAGATTTTTTTTTCATGGCATTTAATTACCTTCGTATAGGGTTGAGTATGATGTTTTATTTATCTCCTCCCACTACATCATCACATAAAATGTAAGATGAGATACTGAGCTGTAGGAAGTCAGTTTATTTTTGTAGTTAAATGTTTTGTTTCTGTGGGATTTCATAGGTTGAAATGGGACTAACTGGGAATGAAACAACACAATGGCAGAGTCATGGACGCAAGGTGTAACGGAATGAGAAATAGTACAGATTTTGTTGGAAAAGGTAGCACAATTGACAGTGGACAATACGCAGTTGAGAAGTGAATTAACATATAGGAGTGAGCGGGAAACCGCATGTGCCGCAGCAGGAGATTGATCCAGCTGCCGTGAGTTTGATTATTCTGTTTTCTGGCAAGGCATCTGAGGATGTGCGTTCATTTGTGGAGGACTTGGAAACTTCAACTGTGATAAATGGTTGGTCTGATGAACAGTTGTTACATTTAAACAAGATTAGATTAACGGGTGAAGCGAAGACATATGTATGGTGTTCTTGGTCCTTAAGGCAGGCAGGACAAATTAGGCAGTTGAAGGAGGGGCTTTTACAGAGGCGCAAGAAAAAGAATAGCACTCGGTACTTTAAGGAGAGGTTGAGTACATTAACAAAGAGAGAGGGGGAGACGGTAGAGAAATTTGTGGGCGGAATAAGAGAAATTAACGAGTATACTCACTAGTTGGGTCAGAGCAATGAAGCAAATGGTATTCTGTTACAGGAGGCCGAGCAAAGGGCACTTGATGTATTTTTGAGGGAGTTACTGGTGCATGTGGCACAGAAAGTGCATGAAGGGACTCCGAAAAATTTGTATTCAGCCACTCAGCTGGCAATGCAAAGGAAGGAAATAGATGTGGCAGCAGGGTACGTGATAGACAAACAGTGTTTACAGCAGGTATAAAATGTTATGAGTGTGGTCGTATGGGAAATGTGCAGAGGCAATGTACCCAGTCACCGAGAAATAGAGGAAGGGGTGGAAATCGGCAGTGTGGAGGATGGGTAAGTGGAGTTAGTAGAGGTGAACAATCATTAAACAGCAGAGGGGACCCAATACCCACCCAAGGGAGCTCCCATTTAATTTCAATGCTAAAAATATGTATGCAGAGGTGAAATGTTCAGTGGTAGGATCCATGGGAACTAAAAAGCTTAAGATTTTGTTGGACACAAGGGCGCAAGTATCAGTGGCTACTAAGAGCTTAATGGGACGAAGGAAGTTAGCCCCACCATGTTATAGGTTGCGTGGAGTTGGGGAAAAGGAGGTCACACCTTTGGGGTCAGTGACAGTTGACTTTCACATAAGGACAGTCTGATTTGATGCATGCATGGAGGTAGTACCATGGGTAAGCAAGGGCTACGACGTGATCCTGGGAGTAGATTTCTTGCATCAACATCATGCCAAAATTGACCTTGGACCATGAACTGTGGAACTTGGCGGAATGTTATTTCAGCTAGGGGAAACTGTTGTTGATGCAGAGCTGTCGCAAGGGCTGTTCAACATAATGAACAAACAAATTGAGCCACGTACATTAGCATTAAGGCTTAATTCCCATGAATGTATGTCTAATGGCACCAGGAAGTCTCTTTGGGTAAGTGTAGAGCTAAGTCTACCTGGGGTACGCTATGTGTTACTGAACCACTGGAGGATAATGAAGTTTTGGATCCATTAGGTTGTTTCATGAAACACAGTATTGTACACGTACAAGAGGGAAATGACAGGTGAGTAGTCTCTGTGAACGTGGATAATTTTAGCGTTGTAGATGTGAATTTGGGAAAAGGAGTTTTAGCAGCGAATTTGACGAAGACTGGTGTTCGAGAGGTAGGCATAGTGATCAACCATTAACTGCCGATAGAACTGCATTGCATAACAAAGTTAAGCATTTGAGAGGAGGAGAAAAAGAGCATGTGGAAGAATTGTTTTGGGAATTTAACAATTTGTTTTTCCCACAAGGGCCATTACCAGCAACTCCATTAGTTCAACATAGGATACCAACAGGGAACAAAGCACCTGTTTACCATAAACCATACAGAATACTGAGGTATTTGCAGCCAATTGTGGAGGATTTCATTGATCAGCAGCTTTTGGACGGTATTATAGAACATAGTAATAGTTGCTAGGGATCGGGCATTGTCGTTGTGCCTAAAAAATCTATGGATGGAACTAAGAAATGCAGGTTCTGTTGTGACTACCGATGCCTCAATAATAAGACAGTAATGGACGCATACCCCATTCCAAACATATTGGAGACTTTGTATCACTTAGGACAGTGCCAGTATTTTTCTTGTTATGTATCATTGGGTTTATGTAGATTAATTAGGCATTGTATTTTCATATGTTGCATGTGTTCCCGAATATTGTGAGCCTGCTGGGGACAGCAGTATTTTCGAAGAGGGGGAAAGGGTGATGGTGATTCCTGTACTCAGGTCACTGAAAAAGGGAGTATAAGAAATTGCATGAGGCTTATGAGACGCTACGGAAGCAGGTAGGATGGACGGAGAAAGTAGTGCACAGGTAAGAAACGAGGGTGACTGAACGAGGGTGGCTGAATGCAGGGGGGGAAATTTTGAAAACAGTCTTTGGAACTGCGGACGAAAGCGATATAAAGGAGCTGAACAACACGGTGGAAAAGGTGAGGCAACTTGCAGAGGAGAGTAGAGCGGCGGAAGCTTGGCACACAACCCAGATAGGGACATTGGAAGGGGAAGTCCTGAACAACACATGGTTACTGCGCTCATTAGCAGGGCAGGTAGTGGAATACGCTAAGGCATTGGAAGATGTAATAAATCTAACTTGGGAACCTTACATGGGCGTCTGGAAGTCCTAGATAGCTGGGTGATGTTAACTAGACTTCTGTAGGGGGTAGCTGACAGTGTGTGGGATGTACAGGGAGTAATAACGAATCTGCGGGAAGCACTGCAACACACATTACGAGGCCAGATAAGTATCGATTTGTTACCACCAGACCAATATTTACGTGGGTTGCGCAAGGTGCAGAAGGAACTGCCATCAGAGCTATATTTAATAAGGGAGCCCAGGAAGCAAAATTTGCCATTTTTCTACCATGTTGCAACAGTAAAGGTAACAACCGACCATGCATGAGTGTATTTTCTGGTCCAGTTCCCAGTTATGGGGAAAAATGTGAGGTTGCAATGTTACACGGTCCATCCATATCCAGTGAAATGGGGAGCATTGAGCAAGTTTGTAGAAGTGAAAACTGAGGAGGTATTGCTGATCTCAGGAGTTAACAGCTGGTACGCTGAGATGACAAGGGAGGAATTACGGAGTTGCCATAGAGGGAAGGTAACAGTATGTCCAGCCAGTGTGATAAGCACCAATCCGGACATGTGACAGTGCAGTTATTTTTAGCCAAGAGGAAAGAAATAGACTGTCCAAGGGATATCATGGAGCCAAAATTGAGCTTGCAACGGGTCAGGATGCATTGGATCTTACCCACCTACGAAAATTTGATAGTAGTAGCAAGTTGTTTTGAGCAGGGAATATTTGTAGAAGTGAAACATACAGAGCTCGAGGGGAGTGGAATTTTAATCAGTGGAACTGCGTGTAACATAATAGGACCAACCTTCCATTTGCCAGAGTCAATTTCAGGAGTCACACAATTGAATGTTACACAGCCACACCTGTACTGGCCAGAAACAACTTTAAAGTTTTTGCCAAGGCAGAATCTGACCTTGTTAAATAAAACTTGAAGTCAGGTCTGTTGAGATCCGTAAACCAGTTCATTTCAGAGCAAGCGGGGTGCATATCAGCCGAGCAGCTTGTGCAGCATGTTGCTCAATATAGGGAAAGGCAATGACAAGTAACAATTGTTTTGAGCACCTCTGTGCCAAGTATCATCACAGCGTTAACTTTGTTGTGAGTTGTTTTCATTCTGATCAGGCGGAGAGCCAGTTCCAAGAGGGAACTGTTGGTAGTCCAAATCCCAGTGGATTGGATACTGAGGGCATAAAACGGATAGGGAAGAGGTTGATCGAGCATTAAGTGGAGTGGTCATCCAGTTAGGAATTTTTAGGTTTTGTCTTGTGTCAGGTGTTTTAAGAGGACTAGACCACATCTAAGTTTTCTAATAGTAGTAATAAATATGCCGTAAGTATGTACTCACCCAAACAAGTTTAAGAGTAGTTAGAGGTTGATCCAGGGACTAGGTCTTTCCGAAGGGGAGAATAATGTAGTGGCACCACCGTTTAAGATAGGAAAAAGTTAGATTCAGTGCAATATTTCTGAGTGCACAAGTTACAGCCAGGTGTGAGCCTGCTGACAGTAAGTTACACTTACCAGTGGTTGCGAAGTAGAATGGAGCCACAGAGCCATAGAACCACTGAAAAGAATAAACGCAGCAGTTTGTGTGGCGTGAGTTACAGGCAAAGGGGCCCACTGGCCCAACCTAGGTTTTATGAGTACTTGACTCGGAGCAGTGCGTTAGCAAAACAGAGGCGCACAGCTGTGTATAAATAGGTGCCAGTTTTCTAACAAGGGGGATTTGAGTGTGGCATCTCTCCTGAACGGCGGAGCATGTCACACCACTGGCTACACACATCAGCAGATGGGGCGCCAGCATTCCAGGCTACGGCAGGTCGCTGGTTCAACCCTCTGAGGCCAAAGCAGGGTCCATAGCCAGCCAGCGGCGGGCCACTCAACAGCTCGCTACTGCGGGCAGTCTTTTTGGCTCCCAACACATGCCAGAGGCACCCCGAAGTGAGAGTCACAGATTTATCTGTTGGATTGCGGGTGCTTGTTGTCACCCGTGATCTTAACCATGACAGTGAAGAAGCACACAGCGGACCGCCCCGTGGCTGCCAGTGAGAGGTGCTGAGGCAGTGGGGGCGAAGGCTGCTGAGCTGGCTGCTGGCACATCCTGATGTCATCAAAACACCACGGCTGTACACAGCCGGTACGCCACAGTACGTTGCATGGGTCACTGAAGTAGCCCTACCGCGCCAAGCTGTTTTGCAGACAGCGAAGTGGTGTCCTCAGCATCACGGGACCCTTTGATGCAGACAGAGGGGAACGCGGCACTGTAGCTGGGAATAATAAAATACTTGAAGGTCATGGCCGAGTTTTAATACCGCGCATCCTGACAGTTTCCATCCACGTCCAACATTCCTCCACCTCACACCAACATCTACATTTGGCAGAGACAGCTATAATATAATACCACACTGCCATCAAAATGTTTAGGCAAATCTCTTCCTTAGTTCTTTTGGATTTCTGTATGCTGTCTTCAAACCTCTCACCTATTCAAAGGTTCCTTTATCCAGAGATATTATGCTTCTTATTTCCTCCATACAGCTTTCACTTTCTGCTACTTCTGCAGTCCTCTCCATTAAAAATTAAAAGGTTCCTTTGATTCAAACAACATTGCTTGATCATTCATTGTCTTAATCCTTTCCCTCCTACTGTTACACCTCTTGATTTTGCTAATATCTTTGTTAATTTCTCTGCGTAAATATTGAATAGCATTGGTGACAAACAAACATCTTGTCTAACTCCTTTTCCAGTATCCATCTCATCTGTTCCCTCATTGCCAATTCTTACAACAGTTCTTGTTTCATGTGCTGTTGTGGTGACCTCTAGGTGGTGGAGGACTCGGCCATTAGTAAATGAGAATGTGCCATTTTCACAACAGAACATAGATTGGAGAGGTGGTGGTGGCTGTAATCACTTAGCAAGCTGTTTATGAAACATTCCTGTTTACAACAGTCCTTTACTTATTTTAGTACAGAGGCAGGATTACATCATTGTTCCCCCTTTATGACATCAGCGGTAGCCAATGCACCAAGCATTGGGATCAGTAAATGCTGCTGGGAACACAGCATGCACCGGAGACATAGTGGTGTCAGTGAAGCTGCCGCATAAAGTGTGTCAGATGGCACTCTTCTAAATTATGTTATCTGATTACTGCATTGGGATAGGCGGTGTTTGAACCATAACATCCAGCATGGCTTAAGTCGAATGTGTAAGCCCTCACAGGGTTGTGATCAGTGACAATGGAAACCTTCAAAAACTGGTGTAGAGTGATAGAAAGCCCATGCTGCTTCCAATCCAGGCTTGAACCTGTCCTGCTAGGGAAGTGGCCACCAGCAGGTGGTAGTCAGTCATACAGAGGGAGAGCCAGTGGTGTGAAATCACCAAATGGTCTGCTTACAGTCCCAGCTTAGGTGGTTGCCTGTTGCTGCTGGAGATGAAGTCCTTGTTAGATGAATGGATAATTCATCTGGCACTGCTGTAGTCTCCACCTCAAAGTCAGCAGCTGATGGAGGTTGGTTGAGGTTGTTTTGGGGGAGGAGATCAGACAGCGAGGACATCGGTCTTATCGGATAGGGAAGGACGGGGAAGGAAGTCGGCTGTGCCCTTTCAAAGGAACCATGCTGGCATTTGCCTGGAGCGATTTAGGGAAATCACAGAAAACCTAAATCAGGATTGCCGGATGCAGGATTGAACCGTTGTCCTCCCGAATGCGAGTCCAGTGTGCTAGCCACTGCGCCACCTCGCTCAGTAGCTGATGGAGATTGCTGTGGTCAGCATCACATACACATCTTGATACAGTTGTGTGGAGAGAATGTTGTTGAGGATCTGAGAACTTCTGAGAGTGAGGGTCTGATTTGGAAGAATGCTTATGAGAGTTTGCTGGCCAGTACTTCTCCAACAGCAGCACGCCAAACCTGAGTAGAGGAAACAGGCTGTGGTGACCAGAGCTGTAGTATCACCCAACTACCCCCTTCTGAGGCACTGGCTAGCTTCTCCTGCTTTGTAAGCTTCCTGAACAAGCACTCTTTTGTTCTGAATACCCCTTTTGTGAAATGGTGTCTGGGCTTCAGACTGGCACATGCATCCCTCTTTATAACATTGTTTAGCTGAGCAAAGCGAGAGCAGCACCTAATGGAGTAATGGTTTCTCTATCAGTCTGCTGTCGTTCCAGGCTACACTGACTCTAAATGTTGTCAGGAGGCTACTCAAGTCATCTCTGTCAAATGCCTTTTTCCCCATTAGCAAAACAGATGTACATATCCCTCTTAACTCCTAACATTCTTAGTCTTATCATTTTCAAATATCCCATAGCATCTCATGTCCCTTTCCCTTTCTTGAATCCAAACATGATCAGTATCATGTCCTCAGTTTTTTTCTACATCTACATGACTACTCAGCAATTCACAATTAACTGCCAGACAGAGGATTCTTTGAACCACCTTCAAGTTACTTCTCTACTGTCCCTCCCTCAATCAGTGTGCTGGAAAAACGGACACTTAAATATTTCCATGGGAATTCTGATTTATCTTATTTTAATATTATGATCAGTTCTTCATATGAAAGTGGGCACCAACAAAATATTTTCACACATTGAGGAGAAGGTTGGTGACTGAAATCCCACAATGAAAAACGCTGTTGCCACTACAATTTGTGTATCATATCTGTGGCACACTCTCCCCTATTTTGCGATAATACAAAATGAGCTGCCCTTTGAATGTCTTCAGTGTCCTCCATCATGTCTACCTGATGTGGATCCCACAATGCACAGCCATACTCTAGAAGGAGGCAGACAAGCATAGTGTAAGCAATCTCTTTAATGGACCCTTTGCATTTTCTAAGTATTCTACCATTAAATCACAATATTTGGTATGCTTTATGTGATTGTTCGTAACTAGGTTTCCTAAGTATTTAACTGAATTTACAGCCTTTAGATTTGTGTGACTTATTGTGTAATCAAAATTTAGCGTTTTCCTTTAAGTACTCGTATGGGTGACTTCACACTTTTCATTATTTAGAGTCAATTTCCGCTTTTCACACCATACAGATATCTTGTCTAAAGCATTGTGCAATTGGTTTTAATCATCTGCTGACTTTATGAGACAGTAAATGACAGCATCATCTGCAAACAATCTAAGAGGACTGCTCAGATTGTCTCCTCGATCATTTACACAGTGCAGGAACAGCAAGGGCCAGTAATATTTCCTTGGGAAACGCCAGATATTACTTCTGTTTTACTTTATGGCTTTCTGCCAGTTGCTACGAATTGTGACCTTTCTGATAGGAAATCAAGAATCCAGTTGTATAGCTGAGACAGTACTCCATAGGCACACAATTTCATTAAACTTGCGAGGAACAAAATCAAAAGCTTTCTGGAAATCTAAAAATATGGAATCAGTTTGACTTCACCTGTTGATAGCACACTTACTTCATGTGAATAGAGAGCTAATGATGTTTCGCAATAACAATATTTTTTGGCCATTTCTCAATAAGTCATTCTCTCTGAAGTATGAGGTAATTCATAATGTTTGAACACAGTATATGTTCCATAATACTGCTGCAAATTGATGTTAGTGATTTTTATTTGTAATTCAGTGAAGCACTCCTTTTCCTTTTCTTGGTGTTAGCTGTACAAGTTCTTAGTCTTTAGGTACGGATATTTTGACGAGTGAGTGGTTGTATGTGATTGCTAATAATGGAGCTTTTGTGTCACCACACTGTGAAAGGAATGTGACTGGTATACAATCAGGACTGGAGGCCTTGCCAGTAATTTAAGATGCTCTGATACACTGAGGACATCTACATCTAGTTAATCATCTAAGTTATGGTTCCTCTGATTAAAACCTACACTTGGCCATTATAATATGACACTTGAAAGCAATTTTTCTATAATCTTTACATTCTGAGGCATCAAGGAATAGTTTGGCTATAGGGGGAAATGTGGGAATGCGGTGGGTGGTTAAGAATTGTAGGTGACTGTGCTTGTTGAGAAGCCACTGCATATTCTCTGCAGGTTGCTGTGAAGAAATACATGTATGTAATTTTTCATTTGTTTGTAAAGCACAACAGAAGAATCCTACAGTGATAGACTAGGCCATACAGTTTGTCCCAATGAACAGGCTGCTAGACTACAGTAAAATCAGTAAAATGTACTCTGATCTGGTGCCTAGACCAGTGGTCCTCAAACTGCAGCCCGAATCAAATATTTATGCAGTCCATGATCCTCAATCATATTTTATAATAATTTCCATCTAATGACTAATAGCCAATTCCAAAACTGTCAGATAATGTTAAGAGGATGTTAAGAGCATAGTTTCCTTGCTTGGTAACAGGCAAAAATACTTACAGAGACAGTGATATTTTAAGATGTGATTAGTTTTAATAAGCACTTGTAAATTTGGTTGTGAGCTAAGTAACATTGGCCACTTACTTCAGGGGCAGAGGGGCAGTGGAATGTGGCCACTGTGTGTTATACTACATTTATTTAATTACTGAATTAAGCTATAATTTAATGTAAACAGAACCCTGACTCTTAGTTTTCTGTGTGTCCCAGAGATAAGGGCAAGACAGAAATTATGTAATGTTATTCTTTGTGCAGTAATAACTTTGTACTAGTTTCATTTTAAGGCAACACTTTTCAAATTATAATTACTGACAGTCGCCAAGGTGGCAGCATCCATTAGAAAAGCTCCTTGGTTTGAAGAAGGTTGCCAGGAGTGTAGAGATGCATTCCTGGGGATGGAGTTTGTGGTGGGGGCCAGCCAGGCAGTGACAACCTGACAGATTTGGAGAATTCCTCCAGAGCTCATTGGTAAGACAGACATAGATTTCTATAGGAACAGCAGTTTAGTTCGGCAATAGAAAACAGTGCCAACCCCGACAGTCTGCTGTTTTCGTGTTGGACCAAGTTTTTAAACAGGACTCAGAAGGCCACTCAGCCTCACTTTTGTTGGTGTCTTGTAACAGCCAACACGATGTGTCTATGCCTGTCACAGAGGTCCTCATGGACAACCACCAGCTGCTGTCAGCTCAACACAGTGAGTTGATATGGTCTACATACAAGGTAGCATGCCACATGCTCCACTGTTAGTATCATGCAAGGTTCACAATGGTTATCACATTGGACTAGCATTTGGAAGGACAATGATTCAAATCCACATCTGGCGATCTAGATTTGGGTTTTCTGTGATTTCCCTAAATCTCTCCAGGAAAATGTCAAGATGGTTCCATCAAAGAGACATGACAGATTTCTTTCCCAATCCTTGAAACAATCTGATCTTGAGCTCAATCTCTAATAACCTCTTTGTCAAATGGACATTAAACCCTAATCTTGTTTCCTTCATTCCACTGTTGACCCTCTCTTGCTCACCTCAACCTCATAGGGGTATTATTGATTGCAGTTTTGAAAGCTTTATTTGACTTGGTGCTTGATAACCTGTGATTTTGATACTGAATGTGTCTTCTTGATGCTGAACATTCTTAATTTCAATTCTTAATATGAGTTTTGTACCTTATAAATTTGGATTGCAGTATATATCTGAGTTATTGAGTCTAATTTGAGCTCTTCCCTTTGTTATAATTGTGTACTGCCTTCCTGTTCACACATGTCAACATGATTAACTTTAAGTTGTCTATATTCAAAGTAACTGCTTGATTCTCATGTGTATATAGGATTGAGTCAGATGCTTCCAAGACCACATGGTGTAACATCATCTTCATTGCCTGTCATTTATTAGTGGAAGTGGTGGGCAGGCAAGATGTAACATGACAGCCTGGGATAGAAGATGTGAGGGGGAGTGTTTTCTTATTTGTGTTCCAGTGCCGACAGTGGCAATCAGCTGCTATGGTATTGTGACAAAAAATAATAATTCCCTGAGGCAACAAAAATAATACTTCTACAAGATCACAGCTTTCCCTAATTGGTTTGCTCATGAGTGTAAAGTTTTAGTTGGTTCCGTAAAAAAGTTAGGTGATTAACTTTTTTTTTGCAAGTGCTTGTGTTTAATCGTTGTAGACCCAGAAATTCCTGTGAAATAGTATTGTAGCGTGCTGCTAGAGGAGCCAAAACAACTCATTTAGCTGTCTGTATCGGGCTGACAGCTGCATCATTTCTGTGCTGCAAAAAATGTAAGTTTTTCAACAGCTGAAATACAGTGGAACGCCTTCATAAAGGCTTTGCTTCCTGCAGTTGAACATAATACAGTGTTGCTGTTACCAAGGACATATAGGCAAGAGGTGGCACAGAGAGTCTGCAGCCTATGATTTAGTGGCTACACAGTTGCCTCTGGATCATGGAGTCCCGAATTCCATTCCTGGCTGGCTCGGGGATTTTCTCTGGCTGGGAACTGGGTGTATGCGTTGTACTCATTGTTTCATCAACATTCAGGAACATGGCAAGACTGGACAGTGCAAAGATTGGGAATTGTTTGGGCGCTCATAATCACACAGTTGAGCTACCCCCCCCCCCCCCCCCCCCCCTCCCTGAACCAAATATCATCATCATCATGATGAAACTGAAACTCTCTACCGATTGATGAATAAAATGAGACAAACTCATTGTGTATGTTGACAAGAAAATGAAAAATCATTGGTAGTTACAGTTGTATTAAACTGTGTGAGAAGTTAGTGACACAAAACCTCGTTGAAATTTCTGCCATGAAGCAGTGAACACACATCTCATCCATAGTAATATATAAGCTCACAAAGTCTGTTGGGTTCTTTAAAAATAGACCAAAGTGGGCTGAGAAATTCATTTTCAAATTTGCTTTTTGTGATCATTCAACAAATGTGACATTCAGCTTTGGCACAGCTTTGTCATACTTACTCCATCGTGTAAAGTTTATTCTGCTACACCTAATATTGCTGCAGCACAAATTATTCCATAGTTTGTGATCACCACTCATTCAGTGATTTAATTCAATAAAATTAATTTCAACTA
Organism: Schistocerca serialis cubense; assembly: GCF_023864345.2. Classification (NCBI taxonomy): domain Eukaryota; kingdom Metazoa; phylum Arthropoda; class Insecta; order Orthoptera; family Acrididae; genus Schistocerca; species Schistocerca serialis. The sequence continues at coordinate 475,361,769 of NC_064643.1, forward strand.
CAAATCATATTTGCTGGAAAATTCCTTAGAGTTCATAGAACAATTTTTGATTTGTAATGCTGTAGTGGATGTGTGCAGTCTTGGTGGGCCAATGGTTAAGTTACAGGATATAGATCCAAGGGTGTTGGGTTTGATCCCGGGTCAGTTCCAGGATTTGTATTGGTTACTTACCACTTCTTTCACGTCTGGAAGTGATTGTCAATGTGAAAAATCTCGAGCTTCACAATGATTCAGGATCACTGGAGGAAAGCAAGGTTACACTTCCTTCAATAGCACCATGTTTAGTAAGGCACTGAGATGTATAAAGCATTCTTTGGGATGATAACAGCTGAATGTTTGTTTAATACATGCATCTGAGGGAGGGAGAAATCACACAGAGTTAATTAGAATTCACCATATCTACGCAAAAAATTAAATGATGTTTGAGGTTAGTATAAAATGATGTTTGAGGTTAATATAAAAGACAATCATTAATAATGATAAATATGTTTTTCACTGAGAAGTTGTATTACGTTTGTAAATTGTCAGATTACCGATCCTTGAGAGAGATCCATAGAAGTCACAAATAATTAACTAAGCAACTATTACCCAACAGTGCACCTTTTGAATGTTTTCGTTCGTGGATTTGAACTGCGCCACAAATTTTGTGTAGCACTGAAGATGGTAGACCCTATAAACTTAAAACAGTGGTGGATGAATTCTTATTGCCAATGAATGGTCCAAAATAAGGAGTTTACCATGGTATTCCATTTAACCATTTTAATGAAACACAAATAACAATTATACTTTAAAAATCTGTACAAAAAACTAGTTTGCAAATGAAGTAGACAGTTGACTTATATCTTACCCTAAAACCGCCCTGAAACAACTCATATTTCCTTTTCCAGTGGCAGCCCAACACAACAATGAATCCATTTTTGTTTTAGTTCTTTGTTAAATTGCTCAGATGTCTGAATAATTGATCCCTGCAACAAAACCATCACTAATGACTTCCAGCTTACTCAGAATGAACTGCTGCTCCCCTTTAAAGACTCCATTCTTGAATCGGTAAATAATCATGGGGGAAAATCATGCATTTTATTACAGCACAAAGGGCTCTGCCCGTGAAATTATTTACTTTCACATCTTAAGGTTTTGTGCAGTTCTCTTGTTTAAACTGAGAGTTATTGCAAGATAATATGGGCTGGCACATTATCATGAGAACCATTTTTTTCTGGAAGAGAGCTGCTTCAAATAATTTTATAACTGAATTTAGGTCTGAGGCAAACATTTGTTGCTGTTGATTAATTAATTTTAGTAGAAGCAGTTCATATTTTTACACATATCAGTTTTCTAATTTCACAACTGATTATTGGAAACAAAAGTAGCATGAAAGTTGAGAATTTTGAAAAAGGCAAAGAATTCCAGAAATTACAAACTACATTTAACACAGGATACTATTTGACTGCTTGTCTGAGGGCATGCCTACATGTATGGGCTAGTTGCACAACTGTTATCATTCTTGCTAATTAAATGCTAATATTCACAGGATAATCAACTTGCTGTCAACAACAAATTCAGTACAGATTGCAAGTCCACAGGCAGAACTGGCAAACCACAGGAAGTTGAATAAGTCAAGACAGGAAGAGTAAGATGCTTTACTAAGGGGGAGGGGCAGGAGCCATAAGCAGAAACAACTGAAAGGAACTGAATTCTCCTCATTTATATGCTTGCATAGCCGTAGTCTGCAGACCTGTATTTACAGTCGTACTGCTTAGTGGAATACTGATAATGGTGAGTGCACACTAAATTTTATATTGTGTAAATTATCACACTGTCAAAGTTGTGAGAGTTTCTTAGTATTATAGTTCTTAAATTAATTGGCAGGACCTCTCATATTTTTGGATGCATGCATTTCAAGCACTGTATTTTTGTAAACTGAAGTTTCTTAGATGCTTGATATAACAACACACAAACATACTGTGACTGAGTTGAAAAACCTTTTAAGGCAGTGCAATTTGCACTCAATCAATAACAGGCCCACAAGAGATAAAGCATGTCTTGACAATATTTTTGTCAACTTTAAAACTACAGAAGAATCATGTGCTGTTACAGCGTTTCCATTTTCAGATCATGACTCTGTATCTTTAAACTATACAAGTAGGTTCTGTATTGATAATAGTAATATTCCTAAGCCTGTCCCAAAAGTTATAATCACCAGGCCTGTCACAGATGACAAAATTGTTCAGCTCTGTAAGTCCCTTGCTGAGAGAGACTGGTTCAACCAATGTCATGGTGACACAAGTTATAGTCTTAGTGCTGATTTGTCAGGGAAACTATTATTTGAGAGTTTTTTTAAAACATTTCTGACACAATTTAATGACAATATCCCCATAAAGAAATGCAAATTAACTGACAAAGGCTTTACAAACAGGGCTACAAACAGACAAAATTCATGGTTCACTAAACAATTATCAAGTATGAAAAACCAAGTTATGGTGTTGCACAATATATGTAGCAATCAGAAAACAGAACATGCCAGATTAGCCTATATAAAATGCAGGAATGAGTATAAAAAAGCCATCGTGGAAGCCAAAAAAGCACATAATTTCAATACCATTGATAATTCTACAAATAAGTGCAAAGCTGCATGGAAATTAATAAATGGTGTTGCTAAAGATGTAAGAAGCAAAAAAATTAATATAAGTCCCCAAAAATTCAATGATTTCTTTATTAAATCTGTTGAAAATGTAGGAAATACTATAATCAAACCTGATATCAATTCATCAGAGTTACTTTCTAAAAATGTTTGCAGAACACCAACAGACACAGGTACGTTTATGTTCTCCGAGGTCTCACCTAGTCATGTCCTAAGCATTGTAAAACGGATGTAATCTTCAGACAGTGTAGATATATATGACATATCCTGTAATTTACTAAAGAAAGTAATAGACTATATTGTGTACCCCTTAACATTCTGTATAAATAAATGCATATCTGAAGGATATTTTCCCGAAGAACTCAAAGTGGCTAGGGTAATTCCAATATATAAAAAGGGAGATATGGACTCACCTTGCAGTTACAGACCAATCTCCATAGTCCCAGCTTTTTCTAAAATACTGGAATGTGTAATTTACCAACAGCTATCTGTCTATTTTGAAAAATTAGGAATAATTAGTGAATCTCAGTATGGTTTTAGGAAAAAGTTGTCTACTGTGGATGCTATAGACTTTGTAGTCAAATACTTACATCAAGTGTTTGAGGATAAGGGCTATGCTCAACTCACATTTTGTGATCTAAGCAAAGCTTTTGACTGTGTAAAGCATAAGCCACTCCTAGAAAAACTGGAATTCTATGGCATTAGACATAACAGCCTTAAATTAATAAAATCATATCTTCAGAATCGTAAGCAAGTTGTTTGTGTAGGGAGAGAAATGTCGAGTATAGAGCAAGTCAAGGTAGGTGTTCCACAGGGATCTGTGCTGGGGCCCCTTTTTGTTCCTGATAATGATAAATGATCTGCCGTCATTTATCAAGTCCACCACTGTGTTGTATGCAGATGATACAACATTTCTTCATGCTAGTGAGGATTTCAATAGCCTTAAAACTTGTGCAGCAAAGACAATTGACCAAGCATCCTATTGGTTCAAGGCAAATGGATTCCTGCTGAATGAAAACAAAACACAGCAGATGGTCTGTAGTCTTAGAGAAAAGCTTCTGTCAGACGATCCAAGTTATGTCAAATTTTTGGGGGTATACATTGATGATAAATTATCTTGGGGTCAACATGTACAATATATTAGTGGTAAATTGTCTAGAGTTATTTACCTGTTAAGGCGACTTATGGATTGTGTTCCTGAAAAATATGTTAGAACATCCTGTTTTTCATTCTTTCAGAGTATAATAACATATGGAATTATTTTGTGGGGGAACTCTAGCTGTGTACATGACATATTAATACTGCAAAAAAAAGCTATTAGGATAATTACTGGTTCTGCATATAAGGCACACTGTAAACCATTGTTCTGTGAACAGAAAATCATGACTGTTATAAACTTGTACATATACTATGTTCTAATTTATACGAAGAAGAAATTACCAGAAACAAAAACCAGAGAAAATGTACACAGCCACAATACAAGAAGGAATAGGTGCCTCTATATTCCTTACCACAGGTTGTCAAAGTCACTCAACAGCTACGAAATCATGGGGTACAAATTATTTAATAAACTTCCTCAATCTGTTCAAGAATTACCTGAACAATTATTCAAACAAACAATTCATGACTGGCTAGTCCTCCACCCATTCTATGACATAAGAGAATTTATCAACTGTAATATAATACTATAATGTTTCTTTCAAACTATTAATTGTATTTTAGTATGTATATGACGTTGTCTATTGCTGTAATGGCCGAATGACAATAAAATTATTATTATTATTATTATTATGTTAAAGTGATGCTATTTATTGTATTGAATTTTTTGAAATCTGTGGTTAGTACAGCATCTAGTAGCAACAATATGAAAGAACAAACAGTCTCCGTTGCAAAACAGGTTTATTTAATTTTTTTTTCTCCAGTTGACACATTTTCCCTTATATAAGGCATCTTCAGATTGGCTACAAGGGAAAAAAATCAATCTTTCATATAAATGAGATGACCCTGATTTAGCAAAATTGGACTAGCAAGAAAAAACAAAACAAATTACTGGCAAAATATGGTGTTAAGCACATAGGATGCCATGCATACAAATGACTGCCATGGTCAGAATTTTGAAAAAACAACATTGTGTGGTGTCCTGTAAGATAAAATATCAGCCATATTCAGGAGAATTGCCCCAATTCCTCATACCACTGAGAATATGAGTGAAATAAGTGCTACTGGTGTTAAGAAATTGCTAAAATCATTACAACTGAACAAAGCTCTATGGGCCAATGTAATCCCTATCAAATTCTATACAGAATTTGCAGCTGATTTACCCTCTCTTTTAACTAGAATCTATTGTAGATCTGCCAAGCAAAAAAACATGCCCAGTTGTTGGAAGAAAGCACAGGTCACACTTTTTTTTCAAGAAGGGTGGTAGGAATGATCCACAAAACATGCACCCATTATCCTTGGAATCAGTTTGTTGTAAAATCTTAGAACATACCTTGCACTCATACATAATGAGATATCTCAAACAACATGACCTCTTCTCTGCCAACCAGCATGGACTCCGAAAACAATGATCACATGAAACCTAACTCATACTTCTCTCGCATGACACACTGATAGCTTTGGAGCAAGGCTGAAGGTAATCAGGCTGATGTAGTATTTCTCAATTTCCAAAAAGCATTTGACTTAGTACTGCATCAACACTTATCATTATAAGTATGATCATATGGCGTATAAAGAAAAATTTGTGACTGGAGTGAGGATTTCTTGATAGGGAGAATGCAACTTGCTATCTTGCATGGAGAGTTATCTTTTTATCAGATATAGAAGTAACTTTGGGTGTGCTTCAGGGAAGTGTGTCGGAACCCTTGCTATTCATGTTGCATATTAATGACATTGCAAACAATATTAATAGTAATGTCAAACTTTTTGCAGATGATGCTGTTTTCTACAATCAAGTTCTGCCTAAAAGAAATTGTCTAAACATTCTGTCAGATCACGATAAGATTTCTTAGTAGCACAAAGACTGGCAACTTGCTTTAAATCTTCACAAATATAAAATTGTGAAATTCACAAAATGAAACTAAACATGACATTCCATGACAATAATGTCAGCAAGTAACAGTTGGAATCAGATAACCCATACCAATACCAGGCTGTAACTTTTGTAGGGATGTGAAATGGAATGATCACATAGGCTCAGCCATGGGTAAAGCAGGTAGGAGGCTTTGGTTGATTGGTAGAATACTAGGGTAATACAATCTGTCTACAAAGGATATCATTTACAAATCACTAGTGCAACCATTTCAAGAATATTGCATAAGTATGTGGGACTTGTACCAAATGGGAATAACATGGTATATTGAACATACACAGGGAAGGGCAGCATGAATGGCCAGAGGTTTGAGGACCCATGGGAGAGTATCACAGAGATACTGTAGAAAGTGAACTGGCGGATCCTTGAAGACGGGTGTAAACTACCCCAAGAAAATCTACTTACAAATTTCCAAAAGCCAGTTTCAAATGACAACTCAAGGAATGTACTACATTCTGATAAGTATTGCTGCCATAAGAATTGTAAGGACACAATTAGATTAATTAGAATTAAATTTAAACAATCATTCTTCCCACATTCCATATATGACTGGAATGGGAACAAATCCTAATAACTGGTTCTATGGGATGTACCCTCTGCCACACACTCCACAGTGGTTTTTGGAGTATAGGTATAAGGGCAGAACAAATAAAAATGGCCCGGATGAGTGGATCTGATTGGACATGAATAATGCATATAACCACACCTTGTGAGATGCACACCATGTGTACACCAACCACATAATCCACAGTGGTTCATAGCATAGTGTGGGCTGTGTCACTGAGTGGAGCAAGCCAAAGGGGACAATGGTACTCACAGTGAAACATGGTGTCAAAATGACAGCAAACAGTGTCATACAACCCTTAGGCCAAAAATGGTATCAGACAGGATCTGTCCACATACCAGAGACTGTATCCGCAGTTCACCAGGAAACGCTTGAGTCCTACCAAATCAACTTGATCCCTGTTGCAAGAGACCAGCATATCACATTGATCATGCAGACAAATACTCCTCTTGGATCTGCACATGCATCCTTACTGTGTGTCTGTTGTTCATGCATTAAAACCAGCAGATATTCCTCAGGGCCTCCAGTTTTGTGAGTGGCTGTTCACTGAGATAACAATGAATGTCTTGTATATGGATCTACAGTATTCTTTATGTCTGATGAAGCCAGGTTTCACCTGAGTGGTTATGTAAACTCACAGAATCACAAGTTCTCGGCAGCAGAGAATCTGCATCCACGAAATGGCATTGCATGATCAGAAGGTTGGAGTTTAGTTTAGAGTGTCTACAGGCTGCATTATTGGTCCCAGCTTGTTTCATCAGACACTGACTTTAGCACATTACATTGCCAATGAAACCATTTATGATATCAGTAACAGAGGAGGAAAAGACCTACAGTTTCTTCTAACAGGATGGAGCAACTGCCCACACAGCAGGCTGAACCTTGGAGCACATTTACACAATGTTCATGCCTGACAGAGTTGTTAGCGGAGGTCAATCTGTTTGCGGCCCTAGCTGGCCACCCAGGTCACCTGGCCTGTCAGTGTGTGATTACTTTGTGTGGGGAACACTCAAGTCCAAGATGTGTCACAACAACCCTCATAGTCTTCAAGAACAGCAGCAGAATGTTTCGAATGAGATTACAGGAATTCCACCATCAGTAACTTGCTGACAAGACCCACAAGTACCAAGAGGGGAATGGCGGTCACTCAACATCTTCTGTAGTCCAGTTAGTACTGTATTTCATTTCTTCCTCTGTGTTTCTTTGTATCCTGGAACTCTGTTCTCTGGGCCAGTTTTATTTGACCCACCCCGTGGAATAGGTGGGTAGATGTCATTAGAAAACATGCATGAGCAACAAGGATGCCTATAGTTGATGTTAATTCATGGCAACATCTAGAGAAGGCATTCATCCAGCAGTGGATGTCAAATTGCTGGAGATGATGAATTTAGTTCAGTGGACTTGATTTGCAGTTATGTATAGCAACATTACAAAGACAGAGGAAAAAAATAGCACAACTCTTGCTTTATTATTACATAAACAAAAAGTTATATTGCTGTCTGCATTCGTTATTGGCCCATTTGAGAGAATGATGATGGGTGGTGTTGACATCATAAACTTAAACTCTGGCCCTTGTACATGCTTACCAATGTAAATGTTAGTGTAGCACGTCAGGGTGCAGTGGCCACTACTCTATGGTGGGAGCCATCTTTGTGTTTGTCAGGAGGCACTAGACTCCAATCTGGAGTATCCTACAGTCTGTAGCTGCAGTGAAACACTTGGCAAACTTAACAGTTCTTTATTATTCCATTAGCCCTGAACAATTATGTGGGCATCCGCACGACTCAGGCTAGCCTGTGATGTTTCTCCCATGTTGGTGCAACAGACACAGTGGTCTCATTATGTAGTTCACATACACTTCTGGGAAGCAGGTTGCTTGCTCGATGAATGCCAACACGCCAGGTGCTGTTGCGGTGGTGGTGGTGGTCATAGCACTCAGGTGGCAACCAACAACAGGTGGCAATCTAGCAATATCTTCTTGTAATGTGGCCTATTGTCCCAATTACATGATAGACAGCGATGTTGCTGAGGGGACAAATCTGGGACCGTTAGCTGCAGCACTGCATCTGATAGTTTTGGACCCCAGCAAACAAAGTTGGGTGGTCCTCTGTTGATGCCTCAGATCTTGAGGTGGAGGCAGGATCCCCAGGGAGCTGTCTGGGAGATATGGTGGCCTTTGGGCAGTAGTTGTTGGTTTGCAGCCTGATTAAGATGAAGGTGGCTGTACCAGTAGTACATTGTGAGCTCAGCAATGAAGACTGAACTTGGTGGGCATCGTGCATGGCCATGTCATGCTGATGAGTTGCTCTGGTAGTGGGGTCTAAACATGGCTAAAATGGACGTGGCAATGTGGAAGGCAAGTACTGCCACATATTTCCATTGTCCTCCAACTCCCTTGCTAAAATGGAAGCTTCCCATAAAGTTGTTAGTACTGAAGGTATGTTCATTGTTTCACAGAAGTAGGTTGAGACATGTAAGCCGCCACACAGTGGAGGGAGTTTGTGTCAGTGTGTCTCGTTGAATCGCTGTAGTTGGTGCCAAAACTCGGCTCTCTGCTATCAGCATTGTTTGATTCATTGTATTAATTTTCAGTTCAGTGGCAGAAACACAGAAAAGTGACACTCCTCTGATAACTAAGTTACTTAATAAGCAATTGTGCAATCCATTTTGATGTACTGCTTCTGTGTGTACAGTGATCCAATAGCCAGCAAAATTGGGTAGCACCTTTCATGAATGTTTCCGTTACTTTACATCGAAATATGAAGTCGGAATACAGGGATATTCAAAAAGAAGGTACAGATTTAAAACATTTATTGCTTCCAAGCTTTAAAAGATAGAAACAAAGTTACAACGTTTCTGGAAAAAGAAAGAGCAAATTTTTATCCATTCATTGTGAGCACCATGTGTTATATTGCAAATATCAAAACGGTGGTTCATTCCTGCCACACACGAAGCAGCTGGTCTTTTGCTATCGAATTCACAGCTTCAACAATGCGATGTCGCAGACTTTCAAGAGTGACACGCACAGGGAGGATAAAAATGCGGTCTTTTACGTAACCCCACAGACAAAAGTCACAAGGTGTGAGATCTGGAGATCTTCCAGGCCACCGGTGATGAAGTTCATCTTCTGCTCCTCCTCTTCCAACCCAATATCCTGGAATGGTGTCATTCGGGTAACGTCAGACGCGCCGGTCTCCAGATGTCACACCTTGTGACATATCTGTAGGGTTACATAAAAGACCGCATTTTTATCCCCCTATGCCTGACACTCATGACAGTCTGTGACATCACGTTGTTGAAGCTGTGAATTTGATAACGAGAGACTGGCTGCTTCCTGTGTGGGAGGACATGAGTCACCATTTTTATATTTGTCATGTAACACATGATGCTCACACTGAATGCAAAAAAATTGAACCTGTCCCCTTCCAGGAACATTGAATTGTGTTTCTACCTTTTCTAGTTTGGAAGCAATAAATGTATGAAGTCTGTTCCTTCTTTTTAATAGCCCTGTACTTTAAAGCGGGATACTTTAGAAGAAAGGCACATGCAGTCTCCTGAGAAATTACTCACAGAACATCAAGAGCCATTCTGCACAGATCTCAAAGATAAGATTAAAATTAATTTGATCATTGGCAGGAACACAGGTGATCAACATACTAGTACTTGTCATACAATTCTGATTCGTTGCGGAATGGAAACTACCGAGCAAGGTGGTGCAGTGGCTGTCACACTGGACTCACATTCAGGAGGACGACTGTTCAAATCCTGCATCTGGCCATCCAGATTTGGGGTTTCTGTGCTTTATTTTCCTAAATCAGTCCCAGCAAATGCCATGATGTTTTCTTTGAAAGGGCATGGCCGATTTTCTCCCTCATCCTTTAACCAATTCGAGCTTAAACTCCATCCGATGATCTCAATGTCAATCTACATCTACATTTATACTCCGCAAGCCACCCAACGGTGTGTGGCGGAGGGCACTTTACGTGCCACTGTCATTACCTCCCTTTCCTGTTCCAGTCGCGTATGGTTCGCGGGAAGAACGACTGCAGGAAAGCCTCCGTGCATGCTCGAATCTCTCTAATTTTACATTCATGATCTCCTCGGAAGGTATAAGTAGGGGGAAGCAATATATTCGATACCTCATCCACAAACGCACCCTCTCGAAACCTGGACAGCAAGCTACACCGCGACGCAAAGCGCCTCTCTTGCAGAGTCTGGCACTTGAGTTTGCTAAACATCTCCGTAACGCTATCACGCTTACCAAATAACCCTGTGACGAAACGCGCCGCTCTTCTTTGGATCTTCTCTATCTCCTCTGTCAACCCAACCTGGTATGGATCCCACACTGATAAGCAATACTCAAGTATAGGTCAAACGAGTGTTTTGTAAGCCATCTCCTTTGTTGATTGACTAAGGACTCTCCCAATGAATCTCAACCTGGCACCCACCTTACCAACAATTAATTTTACATGATCATTCCACTTCAAATCGTTCCGCACGCATACTCCCAGATATTTTACAGAAGTAGCTGCTACCAGTGTTTGTTCCGCTATCATATAATCATACAATAAAGGATCCTTCTTATACGTTACATTTGTTTATGTTAAGGGTCAGTTGCCACTCCCTGCACCAAATGCCTATCCGCTGCAGATCTTCCTGCATTTCACTGCAATTTTCTAATGCTGCAACTTCTCTGTATACTACAGCATCATCCGTGAAAAGCCGCATGGAAATTCCGACACTATCTACTAGGTCATTTATATATATATTGTAAAAAGCAATGGTCCCATAACACTCCCCTGTGGCACGCCAGAGGTTACTTTAACGTCTGTAGACGTCTCTCCATTGAGAACAACATGCTGTGTTCTGTTTGCTAAAGACTCTTCAATCCAGCCACACAGCTGGTCTGATATTCCGTAGGCTCTTACTTTGTTTATCAGGCTACAGTGCGGAGCTGTATCTACGTTTTTCTTGCTTCTTCTATCCGTGGAATGAAAACTTATTATGGAACAACTTTCGCAGGAATTACGTGCCACTGGTTATTCAGAGCGTCACTTTGCTCTGAAATTGTCAGTTGAGTTGAATATGTGTGGCAGATTCTCTACTTTAAAACTGGCAACAGATGCGCTGATAATGTTCTAGTCAGATTACTATGAGCATCAGAGAAAGCACTTACCATCTACAATTCGACCTAGCGAGAACAAGTGAAGTGGTTTATTATGAAAAGGAGGTCCATAACACGGAAGAAAGAACTCCACGTGTAAGGCTGTGAAGTAAGTAGCTGGATTTTCCCTGCTGTCCATGAGAGTGCAACTCCATGAAGCCGACATACAAGTGTCAAATCAGCGTTGAGTGTGCTAGATGCTCGGATACGCAAATATCAGTATTCCAGCACAGCCACGCACTTTAGGGAGGAGAAACGTCGTCTGCATTCTGTAGTTACGGCTAAAGAAAGATTAATTAGGGAGTTTCTTATTCAGAAATCGCATTTTAATGTTTCGTGTGTGTGAGTTGCGGCAGCACGCGGAGGCGTGCCGACAGTGGTGTGTCCAGCAACACTGGATACTAGAGTGGCATCACGCAGTCTTTTCAGACAAGACCTGATTATTGGTACATCACCACAATGGACGTATACGTGTTTGGAGGCTCCGAGGGAAATGAGTGTAGCCAGACAGCATTTGTCATTGTGATGTTGGACAAACACATGGCATGGTGCTATTGGGTACTCAACATGGTAACCTTTGGTTCTCATAGCCGATAAATTGGACAAGAACAACTATATTTCTGACGTGTTAAGGCTGCTTGATGTCCCCTATCTTCGAGTTCTTAATGAAATTTTTCAACAAGATAATGCAAGACTGCATGTTGCTCATGCTGTCCTGGTCTGCCTCAGTACTGAGGATGTCTGACTGTTGCCCTTAGGCAGCACATATTCCCTGATCTCTCACCTGCTCATGAGTCGCCCAGAGAAACTGCTTGTACTAAATTTCGCAATTTGTATACAGGACCGGATTAACTATGTCAGGGCTCCTAGGCAATCCAGGTCTTGGGGTTCCGTTACCCTTTTCTAACTTGCTAAAATATATTTTTTCTGCCACAACGCAATTTTATTCACAATTATTCAGTTTTTTTTCTTTACTACATTACAAAAGTATGCCATCAAAATATTCATTAAAAAATGGAAACAAATGAAAACAAATTATGTGCATGTTTATTAAGGATACAAAGTACTTTTCTGGCTCAATATTATGTAAAAATCAACACCTATTTCTTTCACGCACTGTTTACAATGTATATGTTTTACAGATTTTTTGTTGATATCAAGTAATGCAGCACACTTTTCGAAAAAATCAGAAGTATTTTGAATATTTTTGAACCTGCTTAGGTTTATAAAAAAAAAGTTACAAAGAAATTGATGCAATTTTTTTTTTTCTAAATGCTTCCTCAAATTGAGGCACCATTTAATCCAATGTTATGCATTTGAAGGAGACCAAATTTTTACCAGATATGCATGACATGATGGCTGAGGCACTAGACCTATTTAATTCCACCTATTACGTATATTACAAGGATAAAAAATATCACATCTTACTTTTTAATTTTTATTATTTTTTCCCAATAAAAATTTTATTTTTTCTATAATTTAGTTGATTGTGCAATAAAGTTTAGGTCTACTACATACGTATGGACTATTGCAAGTTCCAGAAAAAATTAGAGGAATGTTTCATAAACTTTAGCAAATATTTGTACCTGAATTCTGAAAAATACAACTCGCGGGAAAATGGCGAAAGAAGATATGAGTCCAATTAAACTGTGCCTCAGAACATTCATGAAGCATAGTCTTCATCCTGCAGCATTTATTCATCTTCAAGCTCCCTCTTGGCATTCCTTTTAGCACTTCTTGCTTCTTTGGTAACTTTAAGAGCTTCATGCACCTGTTGTCTGTCACATGCAAGCAATTGATCTTCCATATTAGAGCCACATTTTATGATTAAATTTCTCAGGACTTCCAATCTTCATATCATTCCATCGTTGAAACATATCACTGCATCAACTTTTAATGTACTTAAGAAAGGTTAAGGAAAGGCAAACCTACGCTTCTAGCATTTGTAGACTTAGAGAAAGCTTTTGACAATGTTGACTGGAATACTCTCTTTCAAATTCTAAAGGTGGCAGGGGTAAAATACGGGGAGCGAAAGGCTATTTACAATTTGTACAGAAACCAGTTGGCAGTTATAAGAGTCGAGGGGCATGAAAGGGAAGCAGTGGTTGGGAAAGGAGTGAGACAGGGTTGTAGCCTCTCCCCGATGTTGTTCAATCTGTATATTGAGCGAGCAGTGAAGGAAACAAAAGAAAAATTCAGAGTAGGTATTAAAATTCATGGAGAAGAAATAAAAACTTTGAGGTTCGCCGATGACATTGTAATTCTGTCAGAGACAGCAAAGGACTTGGAAGAGCAGTTGAATGGAATGGACAGTGTCTTGAAAGGAGGATATAAGATGAACATCAACAGAAGCAAAACAAGGATAATGGAATGTAGTCTAATTAAGTTGGGTGATGCTGAGGGAATTAGATTAGGAAATGAGACACTTAAAGTAGTAAAGGAGTTTTGCTATTTGGGGAGCAAAATAACTGATGATGGTCGAAGTAGAGAGGATATAAAATGTAGACTGGCAATGGCAAGGAAAGTGTTTCTGAAGAAGAGAAATTTGTTAACATCGAGTATAGATTTAAGTGTCAGGAAGTCATTTCTGAAAGTATTTGTATGGAGTGTAGCCATGTATGGAAGTGAAACATGGACGATAAATAGTTTGGACAAGAAGAGAATAGAAGCTTTCGAAATGTGGTGCTACAGAAGAATGCTGAAGATTAGATGGGTAGATCACATAACTAATGAGGAAGTATTGAATAGGATTGGGGAGAAGAGAAGTTTGTGGCACAACTTGACCAGAAGAAGGGATCGGTTGGTAGGACATGTTCTGAGGCATCAAGGGATCACCAATTTAGTATTGGAGGGCAGCGTGGAGGGTAAAAATCGTAGAGGGAGACCAAGAGATGAATACACTAAGCAGATTCAGAAGGATGTAGGTTGCAGTAGGTACTGGGAGATGAAAAAGCTTGCACAGGATAGAGTAGCATGGAGAGCTGCATCAAACCAGTCTCAGGACTGAAGACCACAACAACAACAACAGTCCTACAATGGGTAATCTTTCCCATATGCATTGATTGAAACTTTCATTTGTATTCTGCGTGCCCCCATGAAGACATTTACTAAGCAAAACAGGGTCACTCAGGTCTCTAAAAATTAGCTTTATTTCATTCATAACAGGCTCTGAAAGAGAATGCTTATGATGGTATATTTGACCACTTTCTTTTACTTTTTGGTAACCACACCAAGAATCTGCTCCTTTATGGCAAAGTCCGTGAACAGGGTGGTCATCTGTGGGAAACTTATGAAAGTAGGTGGCCCATGCAGCTTTTCTCTTTGCTGTAACATCATAACGTATGGTTCGCGGGAAGAACGACTGCAGGAAAGCCTCCGTGCATGCTCGAATCTCTCTAATTTTACATTCATGATCTCCTCGGGAGGTATAAGTAGGGGGAAGCAATATATTCGATACCTCATCCACAAACGCACCCTCTCGAAACCTGGACAGCAAGCTACACTGCGACGCAAAGCGCCTCTCTTGCAGAGTCTGGCACTTGAGTTTGCTAAACATCTCCGTAACGCTATCACGCTTACCAAATAACCCTGTGACGAAACGCGCCGCTCTTCTTTGGATCTTCTCTATCTCCTCTGTCAACCCAACCTGGTATGGATCCCACACTGATAAGCAATACTCAAGTATAGGTCAAACGAGTGTTTTGTAAGCCATCTCCTTTGTTGATTGACTAAGGACTCTCCCAATGAATCTCAACCTGGCACCCACCTTACCAACAATTAATTTTACATGATCATTCCACTTCAAATCGTTCCGCACGCATACTCCCAGATATTTTACAGAAGTAGCTGCTACCAGTGTTTGTTCCGCTATCATATAATCATACAATAAAGGATCCTTCTTATACATTACATTTGTTTATGTTAAGGGTCAGTTGCCACTCCCTGCACCAAATGCCTATCCGCTGCAGATCTTCCTGCATTTCACTGCAATTTTCTAATGCTGCAACTTCTCTGTATACTACAGCATCATCCGTGAAAAGCCGCATGGAAATTCCGACACTATCTACTAGGTCATTTATATATATATTGTAAAAAGCAATGGTCCCATAACACTCCCCTGTGGCATGCCAGAGGTTACTTTAACGTCTGTAGACGTCTCTCCATTGAGAACAACATGCTGTGTTCTGTTTGCTAAAGACTCTTCAATCCAGCCACACAGCTGGTCTGATATTCCGTAGGCTCTTACTTTGTTTATCAGGCTACAGTGCGGAGCTGTATCTACGTTTTTCTTGCTTCTTCTGTCCGTGGAATGAAAACTTATTATGGAACAACTTTCGCAGGAATTACGTGCCACTGGTTATTCAGAGCGTCACTTTGCTCTGAAATTGTCAGTTGAGTTGAATATGTGTGGCAGATTCTCTACTTTAAAACTGGCAACAGATGCGCTGATAATGTTCTAGTCAGATTACTATGAGCATCAGAGAAAGCACTTACCATCTACAATTCGACCTAGCGAGAACAAGTGAAGTGGTTTATTATGAAAAGGAGGTCCATAACACGGAAGAAAGAACTCCACGTGTAAGGCTGTGAAGTAAGTAGCTGGATTTTCCCTGCTGTCCATGAGAGTGCAACTCCATGAAGCCGACATACAAGTGTCAAATCAGCGTTGAGTGTGCTAGATGCTCGGATACGCAAATATCAGTATTCCAGCACAGCCACGCACTTTAGGGAGGAGAAACGTCGTCTGCATTCTGTAGTTACGGCTAAAGAAAGATTAATTAGGGAGTTTCTTATTCAGAAATCGCATTTTAATGTTTCGTGTGTGTGAGTTGCGGCAGCACGCGGAGGCGTGCCGACAGTGGTGTGTCCAGCAACACTGGATACTAGAGTGGCATCACGCAGTCTTTTCAGACAAGACCTGATTATTGGTACATCACCACAATGGACGTATACGTGTTTGGAGGCTCCGAGGGAAATGAGTGTAGCCAGACAGCATTTGTCATTGTGATGTTGGACAAACACATGGCATGGTGCTATTGGGTACTCAACATGGTAACCTTTGGTTCTCATAGCCGATAAATTGGACAAGAACAACTATATTTCTGACGTGTTAAGGCTGCTTGATGTCCCCTATCTTCGAGTTCTTAATGAAATTTTTCAACAAGATAATGCAAGACTGCATGTTGCTCATGCTGTCCTGGTCTGCCTCAGTACTGAGGATGTCTGACTGTTGCCCTTAGGCAGCACATATTCCCTGATCTCTCACCTGCTCATGAGTCGCCCAGAGAAACTGCTTGTACTAAATTTCGCAATTTGTATACAGGACCGGATTAACTATGTCAGGGCTCCTAGGCAATCCAGGTCTTGGGGTTCCGTTACCCTTTTCTAACTTGCTAAAATATATTTTTTCTGCCACAACGCAATTTTATTCACAATTATTCAGTTTTTTTTCTTTACTACATTACAAAAGTATGCCATCAAAATATTCATTAAAAAATGGAAACAAATGAAAACAAATTATGTGCATGTTTATTAAGGATACAAAGTACTTTTCTGGCTCAATATTATGTAAAAATCAACACCTATTTCTTTCACGCACTGTTTACAATGTATATGTTTTACAGATTTTTTGTTGATATCAAGTAATGCAGCACACTTTTCGAAAAAATCAGAAGTATTTTGAATATTTTTGAACCTGCTTAGGTTTATAAAAAAAAAGTTACAAAGAAATTGATGCAATTTTTTTTTTTCTAAATGCTTCCTCAAATTGAGGCACCATTTAATCCAATGTTATGCATTTGAAGGAGACCAAATTTTTACCAGATATGCATGACATGATGGCTGAGGCACTAGACCTATTTAATTCCACCTATTACGTATATTACAAGGATAAAAAATATCACATCTTACTTTTTAATTTTTATTATTTTTTCCCAATAAAAATTTTATTTTTTCTATAATTTAGTTGATTGTGCAATAAAGTTTAGGTCTACTACATACGTATGGACTATTGCAAGTTCCAGAAAAAATTAGAGGAATGTTTCATAAACTTTAGCAAATATTTGTACCTGAATTCTGAAAAATACAACTCGCGGGAAAATGGCGAAAGAAGATATGAGTCCAATTAAACTGTGCCTCAGAACATTCATGAAGCATAGTCTTCATCCTGCAGCATTTATTCATCTTCAAGCTCCCTCTTGGCATTCCTTTTAGCACTTCTTGCTTCTTTGGTAACTTTAAGAGCTTCATGCACCTGTTGTCTGTCACATGCAAGCAATTGATCTTCCATATTAGAGCCACATTTTATGATTAAATTTCTCAGGACTTCCAATCTTCATATCATTCCATCGTTGAAACATATCACTGCATCAACTTTTAATGTACTTAAGAAAAGTTAAGGAAAGGCAAACCTACGCTTCTAGCATTTGTAGACTTAGAGAAAGCTTTTGACAATGTTGACTGGAATACTCTCTTTCAAATTCTAAAGGTGGCAGGGGTAAAATACGGGGAGCGAAAGGCTATTTACAATTTGTACAGAAACCAGTTGGCAGTTATAAGAGTCGAGGGGCATGAAAGGGAAGCAGTGGTTGGGAAAGGAGTGAGACAGGGTTGTAGCCTCTCCCCGATGTTGTTCAATCTGTATATTGAGCGAGCAGTGAAGGAAACAAAAGAAAAATTCAGAGTAGGTATTAAAATTCATGGAGAAGAAATAAAAACTTTGAGGTTCGCCGATGACATTGTAATTCTGTCAGAGACAGCAAAGGACTTGGAAGAGCAGTTGAATGGAATGGACAGTGTCTTGAAAGGAGGATATAAGATGAACATCAACAGAAGCAAAACAAGGATAATGGAATGTAGTCTAATTAAGTTGGGTGATGCTGAGGGAATTAGATTAGGAAATGAGACACTTAAAGTAGTAAAGGAGTTTTGCTATTTGGGGAGCAAAATAACTGATGATGGTCGAAGTAGAGAGGATATAAAATGTAGACTGGCAATGGCAAGGAAAGTGTTTCTGAAGAAGAGAAATTTGTTAACATCGAGTATAGATTTAAGTGTCAGGAAGTCATTTCTGAAAGTATTTGTATGGAGTGTAGCCATGTATGGAAGTGAAACATGGACGATAAATAGTTTGGACAAGAAGAGAATAGAAGCTTTCGAAATGTGGTGCTACAGAAGAATGCTGAAGATTAGATGGGTAGATCACATAACTAATGAGGAAGTATTGAATAGGATTGGGGAGAAGAGAAGTTTGTGGCACAACTTGACCAGAAGAAGGGATCGGTTGGTAGGACATGTTCTGAGGCATCAAGGGATCACCAATTTAGTATTGGAGGGCAGCGTGGAGGGTAAAAATCGTAGAGGGAGACCAAGAGATGAATACACTAAGCAGATTCAGAAGGATGTAGGTTGCAGTAGGTACTGGGAGATGAAAAAGCTTGCACAGGATAGAGTAGCATGGAGAGCTGCATCAAACCAGTCTCAGGACTGAAGACCACAACAACAACAACAGTCCTACAATGGGTAATCTTTCCCATATGCATTGATTGAAACTTTCATTTGTATTCTGAGTGCCCCCATGAAGACATTTACTAAGCAAAACAGGGTCACTCAGGTCTCTAAAAATTAGCTTTATTTCATTCATAACAGGCTCTGGAAGAGAATGCTTATGATGGTATATTTGACCACTTTCTTTTACTTTTTGGTAACCACACCAAGAATCTGCTCCTTTATGGCAAAGTCCGTGAACAGGGTGGTCATCTGTGGGCAACTTATGAAAGTAGGTGGCCCATGCAGCTTTTCTCTTTGCTGTAACATCATTCAGAGGTGCAGTTCATCTAATGGACAGTCCAGAATAACTCTGAAGAAGATCTATTTCAGTTTCTGTCAATCTGCCTCGGCCAGACTGAGATTTTCCATCAGATAGCAACTTTCCTTTCATTTCTCTTTGTAACTCGCTCAATCTAGCACTCATCCTCTTTTGCACATGTCCAAAACACTCCAGTTTTGTTACCAAGGTATCACTATCAACATTGAACTCATTAATTTTACTGAAAACTTTAGAGTCCCCAACACCTAGGTACTTCATATATCTAACGTTATAAATGGGCACCAACCTCTGAAATATTTTTAGAGCTCAATCACACTCCATACCTCCACTGTACCCATGATAATTCTTAGAACACTGATCTTCAATATGTCCTTCAGTGTTACCATGGCAGGTGTGGCAGTATTGTATTGTTTGTTATCCGGGGACCTAGAAACAATGGAGAGGCTCCATCCCCACCGCAGCCACAATTGTCCACAACTCCATGATGACTACCACAGACCACTTTACCCCTGCGCCACCCCACACCAAACCATTCATTCAGAGTTATTGTGCGGTTCAGTCCCAAGTGGACACCCCCCAGGGAACATATCACACCAGACAAGTGTAACCCCAGTGTTTGAGTGGTAGAGTAATGGTGGTGTACGCGTACATGGAGAACTTGTTTGCGCAGCAATCACCGACATAGTGTAGCTGACGTGGAATGAGGGGAATCAGCCCACATTCGCCGAGGCAGATGGAAAACCGCCTAAAAGCCATCCACAGACTGGCTGGCTCACCGGACCTCGACACAAGTTTGCCAGGCAGATTCATGCCGGGGACCAGGCACTCCTTCCCAATCTGGAAAGCTATGTGTTAGACTGCATGGCTAACCAGGCAGGCTAGGTGTAACAGTACTTAGATAAGCACTCAACATCAACAACTTTTCCATTCTCCAGAGAAGTAGCACATATAACACCATTCAAGGAACGATGTCCTCAATGTTGCCATGTCCCATCAAGTGCAACAGCAATGTCCCTGGTTCCACTAATATTTACAGTTTCTTCTACTGCACGTTTCATAGGTGCTTTAGACACTACCATCAAGGCCGTTTCATAGGTGCTTTAGACACTACCATCAAGGCACCTAAAAGTATTTTTATGTACTTGCTGAACCTACTGGGAGGAGGTGGAAGATCCATCAAATAACAAAACGTTTGAGCAGCCTTTTTTCCTTTTCCTGTTGCACGCATTGCATACACGAACAGTGGTTAGCACCCTGGACTCGAATTCGTGAGGACGATGGTTCAAAACCGCGTCCGGCCATCCTGATTTAGATTTTCCGTGATTTCCCTAAATCGCTCCAGGCAAATGCCGGGATGGTTCCTTTGAAAGGGCACGGCCGACTTCCTTCCCCGTCCTTCCCTAATCCGATGAGACCGATGACCTCACTGTCTGGTCTCTTCCCCCACAAGAATCCCCCCATACACGAACTTAAGTTTAACATCACATGAATTATGCACACTGTTCGAAATCGTTTTCAAGGTAGATTTATTGCAGGATCTACACAGACAACTAATTTTGACGCTAAACCCTTCCTGCTACTTTGTTGTTCAGTTATTTCCAGACATCCTACACCATCACATTGTTTACATTTCGCCACTTCCTTTATCACAGAAGATAAGATGTTCACATCATCAACAACAAACCCACTACAAACAGCATCACTGTTAATATAAAAAATTGAATCACCAGGAGGTGTGCCATGTGGGAGTTTCTTCCCTGAAGAACTGATACATAGGTTACCTTCAACAATGTGGCTTGCTTTGTTTGTGAACTGGTTACCACGGAATTTCCTTTTATTGAATTTCTTGATGCATGGCATAGTTCGTATTTATTGCACACTAAAGGATATGAACTCCACTTGGGCAACAAACATTCAGTAACATTGAACAAACTGCTTCAGTAAAACAGAAGTAAATGCTAGAAAAGACAATCATTTTCAAACACTAAAAACTTACACTGTTACCAACATATAAAATGTATCATTTGTATAATCACTGGAAACAGAAAGTTCACAGTTCTTTTAGAAATGATACTGGTTTCTGTAACAGAAATAAAGGGGGCGTGGCAGCATACATGATCGTAACTTTAAAATTTGATATCTATACATCATTTTTCATTTGAAACCCTATAATGTATGTATCAATGTAATCAGGAAAGACTATAGAATTTAATGAAGTCATAAAAAATTTTCGTCTTTTTCACCATTTAGCGCCGGCAACTGTGGCCGAGCGGTTCTAGGCGCTTCAGGCCGGAACCGCGCTGCTGCTACGGTCACAGGTTCGAATCCTGCCTCGGGCATGGATGTTTGTGATGTCTTTAGGTTAATTAGGTTTAAGTAGTTCTAAGTCTAGGAGACTGATTACCTCAGATGTTAAGTCCCATAGTGCTTAGAGCCATTTGAACCTTTTTTTCCCACTATTTATAAGTACCCTGTATCCTTAAATCGTTTTGTAAAGTACGATACGTTTAAATATTAACCTTTCAAAATTTTTTAGATAGAGAATCGTTTAAAACGTCTTGAAAGTTGGCCTTTTCCAATATGTAATTTTCTGTCGTCATTACCACCAATGAATTTAAACGGTTCTGAGACATTGATGAACGAAGACAGATTTTTAATTTCGAAAAATTACATTCGCCCATAGCGTTAGTAATAATGAGACTTCTATATATTTGCCATGCTGTCACTGCCTCTGGGAAAAATAATTGTACGATATTACCAAAAATAAGTTTATGTGATTCCTCGGCAGGTATAATTTTATCTTTTCCGGCATCCTGTACTATTGTAAAATGAAATACTTGAAGTGCATCGTATCATGTATAAACTCATGGTCAGTGTCCAAACATAGAATCAATTTCCCGGCAAGCGTCTAGTCGCAGCGACAATTCTGTGCACAGCATGTCTAGGTATCAGTTTTCTTATTTGCCTTCATCTCGTAAGCGTCAAATAATTCTCGCTGGGGAAGTAAAAAAGCTAAAAGCAATTTTAAAAGATCGACTGCCGTTTGAAATTCAGTAGTTGTTTTCTGTAGAGATATATTGACACCATTGATTCGATCTAGTGTGGCAGCCCAGAACATTCCAGTACGGCATTTACATTTTTCCCAGGTGCTTTAACAGACATCTGGCTTCGTGAAACACTTCTGATGTTTTGAGTCTCATTGTCAGCAACAGATGGCAGAGCTTTCTGGAAACTGTTGTAACCTTTTGACAAATCCTTAGTCACATCACCCCTTGCACACCACATGCTTCGGATGCTCTTCTCAGGACTAATGACGAGTGTTGCTTACGTTCATCACCTTTTTCAAGATGTTTGAGCACACTTGCCTAGCGATTATTTGACGCCGAAAAAATGTATCGTGCCTACACAAATCCCAAAAATGAGATTGCTCCAACGCAGCTCTCTGCAACACGTACTCCATCCAGATTCAGGGAGTATGCTGCACACGTGAGAACGTGCTGCACACGTGAGAACGTAGTTTGCGAGGTAATTGCCTATAGTATGCGCCTATAGTCAGACATAATGGACACATTGTGGTAAGACTGGCTCCTTGAATTTTCGTAACAATGTTACATTGGTTTAAAAAATTAAAAACTGAGTAGGCTGGTTATTCCCTTTTGTGACTTTCTATAGGAATAAATGTAAGAAAATGTTTTGCTACTTCTCCATTTTACCTAAAGTATCTTAGCACTATACAATCAGCTGACCAGTATGAGATGTGTCTGGTGCCGAATCAACGCTTATTGAGAAGTATTTGGCTTCAATAATTTCATTAACATTAAATTTGAACACTGTATTTCCCTGTATATCAATGAGCTCCTCACAAATCGTTGGGGACAAATGTTTCCCGTGGCTACATTGCCATATTTAGCTAAATGCGATCTAAGGAATGGGTCGTATTCCGCGATTAACTCGAAAATTCCCAGATAGTTTCAATTATGTTGAGAACCAAGAATTTCATTATCACCACGAAATGCTAATCCACGGGATGATGAGGATTTAATCACTGAGACCACTTTTAGTACAACTTTCGTCCAATATTGTCTTTCTTTGTTGGATGTAATTTCCAATGAGGCGGCGATTCGTCCATGAATAAGTCAGATACTAATCAGTGTCCGTACACATACTCGGTGCATTGCATTATTCTCATGCGAAAGTCCAGTTTGAAATTCTGATTTGCATTGAGCTTCACCAAAAAGAACACGCAGAAAACAATATTCTTTTCCAATAAATGGAGAATACATTGGCCGTTCACGTTTAATTTTAGCATCACTTATATGTTTCCGAAATAAAAAAAATAGAGATAAAAATCTTTTCCTATCGTTGTATTGTCGAATTAAAGCAGAAAAATCACACTCGAATTATTGACATTCGTTAAGACCTCTAGTACACCAAAAATCTTCTATTTCTGTGGTAACCGATTGCCATAAGCCATTACCATTCTGGTATTCTATACTCCTAGATGAACTACGTTTTGATGTGGTAACTGGACCTCGGTCTTGGCCTCACTTTGCTCAGCACCCGCTGCAGTAGCTGTTTTTGATCCTGGCAATTCTGTTCAGGATACTGGGTCTACCGCCAAAGTGTGACTACCAGACGTACTTACAGAAGCATTAGGCTGACTTTCCACTGACTAACGACTAAATCCGAGTTGAAAAGGCTTTGTGTCTTCCTTAATTATTCATCATGCTTCTTTTTGTGGCTCTTGCCGCTTATTACGTTTGCCGGGGTTACCTCTGACGTTTTGTTCCGGAAAGAAGAGGTAAATAATCGTTTGATTAGGGTGCGGATCTGAAAGTTACGGTCAAACGGAGTGATTTCGGACGGTTTTGTCGTTATTTTGCTTGTAACTTTCGTATATATTGTTAGCTTAAATTGATTGTTATGGAAGTGGTAGGGTATATGTGTAACGAATAAAATATCCCAGAATCAGAAAGTATATGTGTAGATATATTTATCCGAGGCAGTTAAATAAAGTATCCGAAGTCACCCCATGGATTGGGGTGATTTCAGACACATGTGTTTTTTAAATCTCTGTCCGAAGTTACAGTATATAGAGGGCGAATTCGGACAGTTACTGCCTTTTTTAAAATTCTACATGCTTTTTATTTGATTGTGGTGAGATTTTACGCATTTTAAGGTAGCCCTTTGTTACGAATAAGTGATATGGAATGATATAATGAATTTTATATATTACAGATAAGTTTTTATTTTGCAAGAATTTAAATAAAATTTTTTACAGTTCTTAACTGAAATATTGGAAACAGACAGAAACAAACAAAGCAATTTAACTAAAAGATAAAAATAATTTTTCTCACTCATTATTCTAAATTAAGTTGCAAACACTTCGAGTCTAAAGCACATCTTCTCGAAAAATGAACATTCCTCTCTTCTTAACTGGTGTGGGAAGTATTCTCGAAATTTGCAATTTTTATATCGTGTCTTCATCGGGGACATTAGGAAACACAAATATGTTTTTTTACTGTTCTCGTGTGTGCGCAAGAATTTCACACTTAACGTCCGTGGCACCAACATTTGTGGTCACTCCAACATACTGCCTTGTTTGCTCCTTGTTTCCACGTTTATATTTGTACTCTGCAACAAGAAAAGCCTCTTCTTTCACCAGTAAAACTTCATTGGATGATGTGTCATTTTCACTTTCACTACCGCTAGAAGCACTGTCACTTGTTTCAGCACTTATTCAGAGGATAACGAATTTCTTTGAGTATTTCTTCAAAAGCGGAAGACCATGCGTCTGCATTTCTTTGCTGGCTCTCCACATTATCAGGCAATTTTCGTAAGACATGATCTGGATATAAAGGTATTCGGCCCGTGGCGCGAAATCCACCCTTTATGTTTTCCTTGGAGTTTGATTAAATCTTAGTCAGCCTCTGCTTCACGAACAGCTTTATCTAAAAGTTCCGGGTCATAATTACACCGTACTGTAGCACCTCTCCTGCTCTTATACGTTCTTGGCATTGTCCGAAATCACCCCAAACAGTACACAGTTTTACAAAAACCGTCGTTATTTTATAACCTTGTACCAGAAACTCGACAAACTTGTACATAAATTGTCTCAATGGTGTTAGCAACTGAGCGCGTCGACAATTACGGTTACAATAACTTCACGCTCGGCGCAACAATAGAAAGTTTCCACTTTACGATATGGCATGGATTTTTAACACTGAGACTGTTCATCAATTATTCACCTAGGGAAACAATTGACGCTAAATAAAAGTTATGGAAAGCGACAAATGCAATCCTGCGCTTAAAATAACTGCCGCACGGACGTTAAAATAAGTAACTCTTCGTTTCTATGCAGTGGCAAAGAGCAAATAAGCCATACTGTCCGAATTCGCCACGGTGTCCAAAATCACCCCGTTTGACGGGTACAAATAAAATTGACTATTAAGCTCTTACTTATCTATTTTCAAAAAATTATCTGAACCTAGTTCCTCACTCATCCTCTGTATTTTTATCATTACATCATTTGTTATTTTTCTGCCTTGCTATTAGGCGAATGGAGAGAAAATGAAGAGGGTGCGAGTTGGAATAGTAACAGTTTCTATAATATCAACGCAAGAAAAACACCGGCACTTCTCATTCGTCAAATTCTATAATATTAAATGAAATAAACTTGTAAAATAAAATTTGGAAATCACACTCAACGTAGTATCGTAAATGTAACTTCAGTTTATTGCACTCGTCATATCGCCGATTTCCTCGAAGCACATGCAGTCTTTATAAAAATCTGGCACTCTTGTCCAAATTCGAAAGTTTTGAAACACGCCACAATAAAACTTGTTAAATTTAACTAACGATCGTAAAACCCACATAAAGCATTTACAGAAAAAATGGAAATTGAACAATTGAAAATGTTTCGAAACTTTTGATTGTGATACTACATATTTACGTAGCAAATCGGGAACTCCGCCAATTATCTTTGTCATGCGAAACAGTACTGCCAATCGTATGAAAATTGCGCTATAGAATAAATTAATACATGTACCAGTAAGTGTGCATTCACAATGTAGAGTTTTTGAGGTGCACTGCGTTAAAGAAGCTGCTCTTACCGTGCCGTCTTCTGATTTGACGGCATTAAAATCGCCGCGGTAAAATATAAAATTATTCTACAATAATTTGAAATGTGTCCCGAAATGTACTGAAATATAACGATGTAATATAAGAAAAAAGAAGACAGTAATGTTGTCTTTGATGGTCTGTTACATACAAATCTTCAGATTTTGTTTTCACTTCAAGAAACATCAAAAAAATTCTCGGAGCGCGGGGCCCCAAGGCAGTTGCCTACACTGCCTAGTGGATGATCCACTCCTGCTTGTATACTTCCGAATCACCTGCTAATTTAACAGTGTATTCTACATATTGTGCTGTATACGTGCAATAAGCAAAATTTCATTAGTGTGCTGCTCTTCTAGGTGTTTCAATTTTGACGGCGAACAGCGATCACACACAAATCAGACATATTCTTCAGGACACTCAGAAGGTCAGTACCGGTGGTAATGTCATCTGTGTTTTTTTATTGTACTCCTGATCTACATTCCAACTGACAGCGCAGCTTTAACAGTGCTATAAATACAACTAATACAAGAATTAGACATAGAAATAGCACGTTGATCAAACGCCATGTCACAATGACATACTATTATAAGTAGGCATGTAGACTGAAAGTAATTATAACGACACACATTCCAGTCTCTCAGGCAGGTATAAGCATTATTCCAAATGAGGCTGCTGTTTACAAATACGGCTAAATTCGGCTTACGTCATACAGCCAACGCCCTCTTTTCATTCCACATACGTAAAAGAGTAAGTTAAGCTAAAAAATAATTTTATACATGCAAATACAGGGGATTCTCTCTGTGCTGGATTACAACACGGTCGTTAGACTCTATCATTCCCATGGAATCGAACGTGACGGAGACCCATTCTTTTCAAAGAAGGTGGAAAGATAGCTATTAGGACGGCATACCTCTGTTGTTAATTTATCTTGCATGTTCTCAGAAGCATTTCCCCCAAGGTAATGTATTCCTGGTATTGACGAGAGGTTTGGAGAGTGTCATTTGGCCTCTAAAATTAATTTTTTTGCATTCCACTTTGGACGGTGCACCAACATATTGTACGAGATGTAAATGATGGCTTTGAGCAGACCTTACCTCAGGGCCAGCTTGAGAAATTAAATACCTCTACACAATGAACAGTTAAAACGTAACAGGGACATCCTTAAAAGGCTTATTAATGTTGTTTTCCGGGGAAACAACAGTTGTCTTTCGAGGACACGAATAAACAACAAATTCTATAAATCAGAGTAATTATGTAGGATTGTTGAAGTACGCTGCAGAGTATGAGTCTCTTTAGCAGAAACGTCTACTGTGTTTAATGGAATATCTAATCGAATTCAGAATGATCTAATACAAGCCGTAGGTTGGACTGTTTTATCAATTATAAGGGGTGAAACACGATATTCATTTGTAGCGTAATGGTTGACGAAACCTCCGATGTGGCAAATGAAGCACAGTTTTGTGTTGTTCTGAGTTACGTGTATGAAGGAGAGAGAAAGGAAAGATTCTTGGAATTCTGTGACATAATTAGTGACATACATACTCAGGCCATTGCAGAACTTATGCGCAGTTCTTATTGGAATTTGGAAGTTATGAAAAATTGGACGGACGTTTGACGAAACGGCGACTATGGCGGGAAATCTGATTGAGGTTCAAACATTAACCAAGGTCACACATCTAGAAGCCATACTTTTTCACCGTTATGCTCATGTACTAAAACTCATTTTGTCTCAAAGCAACAGCCAAATATCGAAGTGTAAAATATTTTTTGCTTCACTTGGTGGATTTGCAGCTCTTTTTTTCCTCAGGATCTCCTAAACGCGATAGATTTTTGGATAAACTTTCGCAACGTCGTCTTCCACACATCTGTCCAACACGATGGAATTACTTGGGATTGGTAAACACTGTGTGAAGGAGCAGTTTGTGTTTAGTGCTATACTAGAACATCCTGAAGAAATTTATTCAGATATTTTAGCAGCAATTCATGACTTTTAAGCACTTGTAGAAGTTTTCAAATTTTTTATCTTGAAGACATTCGACGAAATATTTACCTTCACCGATGTGTCCTACAACATACTTCAGAGCCAAGCAAGTGGTATTTTTGAACTGTGAACAGAAAATTCAAGGAATTCGCCGCTCCACAGCCGCACTACTTGACAGCTGTGGACATGTTTTCCAGGAAAGCGTGCCCCATGTAGAACAATCTTCGAAGAGGAAAAGTATCAACGCTAAACGCTTCTATTGCGAACTGTTTGATAACATTGATAGCCACTTGGATTCAAGGTTTCGAGATATTGGAATTTTTAAATTTATTACCACATAAAGGTTATGGACAATAATCTAACCATTTACTGGAAACCAGATTCCAAGTCGCTTAGTTACAGTGGAAAGCTGTTTGACGCTAATCGATTGAAAAATGAGCTGACTGTTTTAATGTACAACACTGGAGAGTTTAGAAATAAAATCATGAGTGAACTTGCAAAACTACGGAGCACTAATTCAATGCAAATCAAAAGTTTCTGGCAATTTAATGTGGTATTGTCATTACTGTATATAATTCCTGCGAGTTCATCTTCAGTAAAAGGTCGTTTTCAACTCTGAAGAGAATCGCAAACTGCTCCAGAAATTCTGCTGGAGAGTCAATCTCATTTTGGAATTATTTCAACTGATTCCCACCTATCAGCAGAATTCAAAAAGAAAGAACCTTTCTTTGAGGAAGTGCTTACCAAATTTGCTTCCCTGGAGGGAAGAATGGAATTTCAATTCCACTGAAGTTGCAGAGGTGATCTACCGATGTGTCAAGGATGAGTTTAATGCCAAAAACTAGTTATTTTCTATAAAAGTTTGCTTATAGCAATATAAGTTGATGTTAGGGCTAATTATTTCAGTTCTGTTCTTTCAATTTAAACTATTACCAGTTGTGATTTCAGTGTTTAGTGTTTATTCTTTTAACTGAAAATATTACCGGTAGTGAGCGTTATGGAAACGAGACTCTCCCTTGATTTACTGTTGTTTATTCAAAATTGTAATATTAATATTAATAAATACAATTAATAGATAATATGTAATATATAATGATACACTGAAGATTCAGAGAAACTGGTGCACCTGCCTAGCATCGTGTGAGGCCCCCGAAAGCACGCAGAAGTGCCGCAGAACGACGTGGCATCGACTCGACTAATGTCTGAAGCAGTGCTGGAGGGAATTAGCACTATGAATCCTGCAGGGATGTCCATAAATCCGTAAGAGTACGAGGAGGTGGAAATCTCTTCTGAACAGCACATTGCAAGGCATCCCAGATATGCTCAATAATGTTCATGTCTGGGGAGTTTGGCGGCCAACGAAAATGTTTAAACTCAGAAGAGTGTTCCTGTAGCCGCCACTCTGTAGCAATTTTGGACGTGTGGGGTGTCGCATTGTCCTGCTGGAAATGCCCAAGTCCGCCGGAATGCACAATGGACATGAATGGATGCAGGTGATCAGACAGGTTGCTTACGTACGTGTCACCTTTCACAGTCGTATCTAGACGTATGAGGGTTCCATATCACTCCAGCTGCACACGCCGCACACCATTACAGAGCCTCTACCAGCTTGAACAATCCCCTGCTGACATGCAGGGTCCACGGACTCACGAGATTGTCTCCATACCCGTACTCGTTCATCCATTCGATACAATTTGAAACGAGACTCGTCCGACCAGGCAACATGTCTCCAATCATCAACAGTCCAACGTCGGTGTTGACGGGCTCAGGCGAGGCGCAAAGCTTTGTGTCATGCGGTCATCATAGTCACACAAGTGGTTCTTCGATTTCGAAATCCCTTATCGATGATGTTTCGTTGAATGGTTCGCACGCTGACACTTGTTGATGGCCCAGCATTGAAATCTGCAGAAATTTGCGGAAGGGTTGCACTTCCGTCGCTTTGAACGATTCTCTTCAGTCGTCGTTGGTCCCGTTCTTGCAGGATCTTTTTTCAGCAGGAGCGATGTCGTATATTTGATGGTTTTCCGGATTCCTAATATGCACGGTACACTAGTGAAGTGGTTGTACGGGAAAATCCCCACATCATTGCTACCTCGGAGATGCTGTGCCCCATCGCTCGTGCGCCGACTATAACACCACGTTCAAACTCACTTAAATCTTGATAAGCTGCCATTGTACCAGCAGTAACCGATCTAACAATTGCACCAGACACTTGTTGTCTTATGTATGCGTTGCCGATCACAGTGCCGTATTCTGCCAGTTTACAAATTTCTGTATTTGAATACGCATGCCTGTACCAGTTTCTTTGGGCCTTCAGTGTACAGTTATAGCATTCATTACTTCCACTGCATGCCGCTCACTTCTCTTGAAGATGGTCTACGAGAAGAGCTACTCAAAAACGGAGGACAGGCTAGTGCTCAATATGTCATTTCAGGGTCTGTGTTTAAAGTTGTGTGAAGTATCTTACAAAGTAGGCATTTCAGAAGAAGTACTATGCATTTTACACAATCAATGCGAGAAAACTCTTATTTATTTATTCGTTCGGCATATACAAGGCAAATATTACAGTGTCATTCCAATCCACCAGGAAATTACAACACTATACAATGCTACTTATAGTTTTGAGCCAATCTATGGCTAGGTCAGGCAGGTAATGTATGTCCCTCAGTTCACCACTGTATCCTACCACTTCACATACCAGTAGGTGGTCCATTGTCTGGATTTCACCACATTCACAAACGGGACTCTCCGCAAGTCCCCACTTATTCATTAGATGTTTGCATCTTCCCACGCTTGTTCTAAGGCGATTTAAGGCAACCCACAGCTTCCGAGGGAGATCAAAACCATTTATCTTCTTGCTGGGGTCATCGATAAGCTTTTGGTTCTTGTGTGTCCCTTTGCGCCATGATTCCCCCCAGGCTAGCTTTGGGTCGAAGTCCTGTAATTCCCTGCCAATCTTCCAAAAGGGGAGCTAGATTTTAGCCTGTTGATGGGTGATAAGTCTTGGTGTGTAGGGAGTTCTGGATTGTGTACGATCTTCCTATATATTCTTGAGGTCGCCATGGAGCGCCTTATATCAGGGGGTTCTATGTTGGCAAGGACTGGGAGCCAGTCACATGGGGTAGCCCTAAGTGTGCCTGAGATAATTCTCATCGTCTCTTTCAATTGGGTGTCTACTTTATTTACATGCGCACTTTTCGCCCAGACTGGTGAACAATATTCAGCCACGCTGTACACGAGGGCTAATGCTGACGTCCTTAGTGTATTAGCTCCGCACCCCCATGATGTTCCGGCCAGTTTAGACATAATGGCATTTCGAGATTTTAATTTCTGTTTGGTGTCTTCCATATGGGAGCTATACGTTAGTGTGCGGTCTAATTTTACTCCCAGATATTTGGGCTTATCTTCATGTCTGATATGCCGGTCATTCAGGGAAAGCTGTAGTTTCCTGCTTGAAGCTCTGTTATTAAGGTGCATTACGGTACTGGTCGTTTTATTGGGGTTGGGATGGAAATGCCACTTAAGGTAGTAGGTGTTCAGCGCTTCAAGGTCCGCATTCAATGTTTTTTCAAGATCTTCGAAATTTTTGCTTTGGTAAGCGATGGCCAGATCATCTGCATACGCAAATTTACGCGACCTGGTGCTCGGCATATCAGATATGTATAAAACTCTGTGTTATGTGAATGTCTTAATTTGTGAGATACTCGCCAAACCAAATGTGACATCGAATTTCTTGCCGTTTTCTGGATCATTTTAAAAAGAACGCCACTTTATGCAACGTACTACTGCTGTGAATGAAATGTAGGTCCGCGAATTCACACTAGACACGAAACTGCAATAAAATCAGTTTGTGGTTGCATGTACCCAGCACTAGAAAAGGGGAATGCGATTTGATATTTGTTAGAAGTCGGAATAATTAAAACCAGTGTATTCTGGGATGGAAAAGGCATCCCTATTAGTCATTACTTTGCAAAGGACAAAACAGTAACTAAAGTTTTCTGGGTGAAATGGATAAAAAATATGTGGTTAGAGACCAGGATTGCGAAAAAAAAAAAACGCCTTTCATAAGGATATCACATCTGCCTACGAAGGTTGCTCGACAGTAGAAATACTGAGGGATCT
Organism: Schistocerca serialis cubense; assembly: GCF_023864345.2. Lineage (NCBI taxonomy): Eukaryota > Metazoa > Arthropoda > Insecta > Orthoptera > Acrididae > Schistocerca > Schistocerca serialis. The sequence continues at coordinate 475,394,277 of NC_064643.1, forward strand.
GAAGTACGAAGTGGCAAAACACCACCTAATCATCACAAGATGTGACAGGCTCTGACTCCTTCCTCTTCCCAAATGCAAAGGAACTGGTAACTGGAGGACGTTTCTACTCCAGAAGTTACAGCAATCGTAGACGGGTATTTTCAGATCTTCCAGAATCTTGTTTCAGCAATGAGTTTCCTCACTGGAAAAACGTTTCACAATTCGTATTGACGTAAACACAGACTGCATTGAGGGTAAAGTGAATTTTTGAACTAAAAATCGCCATCTTTTACTGGCATGCGCAGATATGTTCACCTTGCCTCGGGACATTATCACCATGGAGGACTATATTAGTTAAAATTGTATCCTTTTTGCAGATTATGGCATTACCTATGATGAAACTGTGGTAATTTCCAGTCGTATTTGGAGAACATTACGTCACTGAACAAAGAATGTCAACTCGATTTAACGTAGAGAACTGTGAAGTTGTACACTTCAAGAAATGTATAAAAAATATAGTACGTTTGATCATAATGTCATCGATCCACAGCAGGAGTCAGGCACGACAAGTGAATACCTCCAGAAACAACGTGCGTGGATATTTAGGCATCTCATCGGTTCTGCCGTAGTGAGGAAGCGGCAGATTTCAGATTTCAGTTGACTGACAGAATACTGGGAAACTGCATTTTGTCGGCAAAATATATTGACAGCTGTCGTTTTTGGAATGCGCATCAGATTGAATAAATAGGACAGCTGAATATACACGGTGAATGGCAGTTCGGCAGATCACAGGTTCATTTGATTCTACAAAACGTACCATGAGTACTGAAATATCTGGACTGATAGAAGGAACGTTATTATGATCTCACGAAAAATTAATTACCAGTTTTCATGAATTGGTTTTCGTAGATGAATTTCAGAACTTTTTACAGGTCACCATATCCTGCTTTCATAGGGATCATAAAGATAAAGAAAGACTGAAAAACGTTAAAATATTTGACATCATTTACTGGGATATCACAAAGGATTATTAACTGAAAAAGCTATCTTTTTACTGTTATTCGGCATTACTTTTGTAAAATATGAGCCTTATGTCGTATCTGCGAATGTCCAACTAATATAATTTATTACAATTCATTATCACGTTATAGAACGAGTAAAAAAAATGGTTCAAATGGCTCTGAGCACTATGGGACTTAACAGCTGTGGTCATCAGTCCCCTAGAAATTAGAACTACTTAAATCTAACTAACCTAAGGACATCACACGCATCCATGCCCGAGGTAGGATTCGAACCTGCGACCGTAGCAGTCGCACGGTTCCGGACTGCGCGCCTAGAACCGCGAGACCACCGCGGCCGGCATAGAACGAGTCAGTGCATCATTTGCAGAAAGCTGATATCAAAATATAGAAGCAAAAAAAAAAGAACCCATAAATATTACAAAAACTAAGAGATTTTCAGTAGTGTACGCAATAAATACCAGTTACAGTGCAAGGTTATAAACTACTGCGATGCAGTCCCGGTGAGGATGCCTTTCAACGTAGATTTGAAAACCTGGATTTATCAGCTACATTTTTTCGTTTGTCAGGAAGCCGATCGTAAACGAAATCTGCACTGTAGTGGACACCATCTCCAAGGGCGTCCGCAGAAATTTATCTAAGAGGGAACAAAATTTTAAAATTACCATGTTTAACACGATGGAGCCGAAGAATGTGAAGACATACTGTGCCCGAAGTATTCATTTTGGCAAGAAGTACACTACACTTCTTGTATCCTAAAAGACTGATACTTATCCACTCATTTTTTTAGATAAATTATTTTGAAGCATTTTTCAATATTGTATGCAAACTACATGCTTTTATATCGGTAGTATAGTTACTGATGTCATTTTTTCTAAGTTTATGACCTAGAACTACGTCCTCATATGACTAAATCAAATATATCACTCGCATTAGTTAATAAAGCTATAAAATATTCACAAAATGCATTTATGTTCACATAATGTAGACTGATACAGAAAATTTAAAAACGGAAATAGGAAAAGAGTTAGAACGACAGTAAAAATGTTGTTGGGTACCAAGAAAAGCAGGAAGCAAATATGCCCTTCAAAATGGAGAAAAAGAAGTAAGCTTTAAAATATCACTTATAAAGTACCGATACACTTTGCTTACAACACTTTAAATCTGATAATGGATATATTGATTTATTTTAATGCCTTCTACTTGTGTTACTGCGTAATTGAAGTTGAACAAAATGTCTTACGAAAATTACGTGTTTGGACGTTCGTATAGACTGTAATCCAGGAACAGGATTCAGCTAGATGAATGTGGGAAACCTCACCAAACTATTCTCACTTCGACCTAGGATGAACCAGAGAGCCCTTGCTCCCTCCAGTTTGGTACGTTATCATACTCTCATGCCAAGACTGCGAGTCACCGCCGAAACTGCCACCACACAACGGTTACAAATAAAGCAAAGATATTACTATGACTACTATATTTATAACTGTCTACCTCCATTGTTGTTATTGTTATCACCAACCGTCACAGAACAGCCTATCTCTACCGTTTAAACTGATCATCATCAAACATTTAAGAAAAATTATTAATCTTCACAGTCAGTCAATGGTACCCCACTGGAGACAGGGCACTGTGATAGAATCTGCTTCTGGTTTCATCCATTTCGGGGTGGACAGCAGTTTTTGTCAGCAGCTTTTTCTGTTAGGGTCCTTAGCTGTCGAGGTCCGAGGACATGTTGCCAGATTCTGTGTGTACCATCGCCGCATGAGTAAACGCTTCATTCTGGCCCTTCAGCTTCCTCAGATGCGAAGACCCAAAGGCCATAGGAAAATAAGATTGGGCAGTAAACGTTCTGTGGCTGACACTGTGACCTCACTAAGGAACAGCCAGGGCCACCAGAAATAGCGTCTGCCTCCGCTACAGCGTTGTAACACGTGGGTCCCGCATTTATGCGATATGTTTGTGGTCGAAATATTTGTAGAAAGCATCCTTCAGAGCACCTGGATAGCGACTGAAACTGCGGTTTATCGAAGAACACAAGATTGACACTGCAAGTAGATGATATCCGAGTTTCTCGTAGACAAAACTGTAACTATTCTGCTTCCTAAAGTCCCCTCTGAGCCATCGAACCTGCAACAAACTTTGATTTAACAGGGGTAAAGTATTTTGCCCAGTATTCGACTAATTTCACGGGACAAAAGTGCATTTTTATTACTTTCTTCATCGTGAAGACGTCGTTCCGTTCTTGACAACTGACGTAAAAGATTTTTTTATAACGTGCTCACAATTTCATGCACGTGTATTTCAGATAAGTATTGCTGCTCTGTAATACCGCTGCGGAATGCTGTAAACTGGCTTTATCTGAATCATTACGAGCAACTTCACCTGTAAATGTACATTTATCAACACTCTTCTTCCACGTGAAAGCTTTTCTAAAGTCTGTGCTTCTCCTGTGGATCTCACACGTGTTGAAGCGTTCCTTCCTGTCTTATGTTGATCGTGGTGTGCTAACACTGGCGCTATTACAACAGGGCAAATTGCACGATAGAAGCACTCGTTCACAGTGCACAATTCTGTAAAATGTGTTCATATTCTTTCGCATTTAGCGTTTACTTAAGTGCAATAAGGAGAGCGCACACTAATCACGAGAAACACCCGCATACCGTAACACGATCTCCTCGATACTTCAATGTTGGTACTACACGTGACGTAACGTTCTCCAGGCTTTCGTCAAAACCCAAACTCTTTAATTGCTGCCGAGTATAGAGTGATTCATCACCACAAATCACTCGTTTGTCGTCATCCATTGTGGAGCAGCGTTGCTCTTTAAACCAACTCAAGGGTCACTTAGCATTGATTACAGAAATATGTTGCTCGTAAGGAGCTACTCGTCCATTGTACTTAGTTGTTTTGAACTTCCTGCGCACAGTCATTATGCTAGCTGGACTGTAGCACTTTGGAACTCACGAGTGACTCCTACGGCAGATTTCAAGCGTTTTTTACAATAACCCTCTGCAATGCCCGACGGTCCCTGTCGATCAGTACATTAGGTTTGCCACTTCTTGGTTTAGCTGCAGTCGTTTCTTCGCGGTTTCACTTCAGGGTCACATCACCAACAGTCGACTTGAGCAGCTTTACAAGTGTTGCAATGTCTCTGATGGGATTGTTACTCAAATCATGTCCGATGACTAGTCCATGCTCGAAATCACTGAGCTCTCCCGACCGACACATTCTCCTTTTACTGGTTCTCTACTGACAACTTGGCAGGTCAGCCCCTCGTGACATCTAGTGATCAATTCCGCATTATGTTGTGGTGTCCGCATACTTTGATCAAATAATGTATTATTCGTCCCACAAGCATTTTACGAAATCACCAAGACGGTAAAATAAGGCTACGTTCTAGTTCATACACAGTCTTCCCGCGTGTTGCTTGCGAATGGATCAGAAATGTTGGAAATTGATAGTGATACACAAAATACCCTCACCCTCACACCGTAAGATTTCTTTGCGAAGTATAGAAGTTGTGAAGATGTGTATCACTGCCTTTCCTCTCTCACGTTATATCAGTCGTTAATGTAACTGGAAAACAGAAATCACACATACATAGAAGGAATAGAGAGACAACAGAAGAGCAACCAATAGTCCGTATCATAATAGTGATAAACAGACACAACATGTGTGAGAAAATAAAAATGTACAAATCAGATCTCAGTGAACGCATTTTTGAAACTGAGGAGCCGAAAGATGAACGTGGAAACCATAAGTCAGCTTTCGAAAGAGCTAAGAGCATTGAATGAGTCATGGAGATTTAGTGAAGAATACCTCATGAGATTTAAGAGAGGAGTCAACGCCATTGTCCTTGCCAAATGAAATGCGTAAATGTATAAAAACAGTAATTTGATAGCGACTAAAACTGCAATCATTGTAATAATTATATAGCGTTCCTGTAAAATCGTAGGAGGTATAATGTTGACTAGTATGAGTAATGAAGAACGATGTTGTGTATCCTGCAAACGAACTTTTTTTTTAATTTCACATTTAAGACAGGGATTTCAGTTGTTTCATTGGCTGTCGCCGAACAATTTTATAAGGAAAAGTAATAGTTTTACACGTCTCCAACAATTTTCAGGAATATGGTACTCAGAAAGTAATTTTCTATTATTAATTCCTTGCACAGTGTGTTTGATGAAAAATTTAATGCTCAGTCATTGTTTCATTAAATATAACACTGAACAATTGCTAAACTGAGAGGTACTTTTAAATGTTATCTGTTACCAGAGGGTTTTAATAAGACTGAGCCTCTCACAGTAAAAACATCGCAGGCTGATGAGCTAGATAAGAGTCTTTGAACTGTTTTGTTAATACAAATGTTTTTGTATCTCGTAAGTTTCGCACAAATTCATTATGTGTGACATGATGCTGTTTTTATTGTCGTTGTGTCAGCAGAAGCTAAACCTTCAACCTAATGTGCCCAAACGGCAAAGAAATGCCGTTTTTACGCGTACTTACTGTAGTGTCTACTGGTGTCTCTGAGAAATTTGCTACTCACTAACCTCTCATAGCTTGGTACTACAAGAAGAGAGCCTGTGACATGCTCATTACGAGGTATGAGTAATAAGCTGATTGTCATTAAACTTTTAGTCACGAGGAGCTGCAAACATCGCTTCTTAGGTGCGAGAAAACTGGACTGCTGGAAGAAGCTGACTGAAACCGCACGGAAATGTGGGCGTCTGGGTGGGCAAAAATATCCACTTAAGAAGCTATGACTGTGCACGGTATACCGAATGTAATGTTTCTTATAAATTTACTTGTGGTGTGAATATCGGCTTATATGCATAGTGTTCTGCATCATAGTCTCGTGTGGTAGGTTAATTGACACTATCATTAATGTGTGATTATAGTCACAAATTCCATTGATCTATATAGTCTATCGAAAATATCTACCGTGGTCCGTAGATCATTATATAATTAATTACTTAGATATATTGTATATTAGAATTAGAGCCTTGTCTAGTAAACACTGGAGTTAATGTTCGTTGCTCCACAGCAGATACTTAGTATACGCGTAGAGTGTATCACATACACCTACACAGAACTGTTTGAAGATGTCGTAGATGTTCAGTATGCTGAATATTACAGTTGACAGGTTGAATGAAGGATACAGAAAGGTTAGCTACACACTGGTATTTCGCCAAGTTCGTTATTGGTCTGCAAGGCTGTTTGCCATAGAGCGTATTCTGTGTGACTTTTAGAGAGCACTAGGGACAAAAAGCACATGGTACCAGTTTCACTTGGTTGTGGAGATTACATTTGTGACGTGTGCTATAAAACGTATGAAACTGTTATTAAGTGATCTTGTTTAATTCAACGGACTAATCTACATCTACATGACTGCTCTGGAAGTCACACTTACAGAGGCTGCATAGAACGAGTTTCAGAATATTTCACTACTATACCGCCCCGTATCACATGGGAAAAATGAACGTCTAAATCTTTAAATGCGGGCTCTGATTTCTGTATTTTATTATGATGGTCATTTCTCTCTATGTAGGCGCGAGTCAACAAAAATTTTTTGCATTCGGGGAGAGACAGTTAATGATTGAAATTTCGTGAAAAGATCTCAACGCACCAAAAAACGCCTTTGTTTTGTTGATACAATCCCAACTCCCTTATCATATGGGTGACACTCTCTTCTCTATTTCATGATAATACAAAATGAGCTGTCCTTCTCTGAACTTTTTCGAAGTCTTCTGTCAATCGAATTTGGTAAGGATCCTACATCACGCAGCACTGTTTCAGAACAGAACAACAAGTGTAATGCAGGCCGCCTCGTTACTGAATAGTTGTACCTGTAAGTGTTCTGTCTGCTTCGACTTCCCCACAACATTTTCTCTGTGATGGAATCAGTGTAAGTTGTTGGTAATTGCAATGCCTAGGCGGGTTAATAGTCGAATCGACAACCTTTAAATTTGTTTGATTTATCATGTAACTGAAATTTAGCGGGATTTTTATAGTGCTCGTGTGGAGGACCTCACACTTTTAATTATCCAGGAGCATATGTCACTTTTCGCAGCATGCAGGTATCTTGTATAAATCTTTTTCAGTTCGTTTTGATGGTGTGATGACTTTACCACAGGGTAAACAATTTAAAGAAATTTCGCGTAGTAGATTGTTAATCATTAGACTTTAGAATATGCCTTAGATAATAGCTAAAGGGCAAAAAAAAAAAAAAAAAAATTCACGAGAAGGTTCTGTTCTGTTATCACCAGTGAGGTGTCAGAACGATGTAATCCATGGCTTGCTGACGTTTCTTACCAGCGGTTTGTTTTTTCTGTAATTCGTGCTTTGCTGTTGCGTACTACTCGGTTGCTATGTCCTGATTATATACATCTATATAGTGACTGACATGGATTAGGTAAAAGTAGAACTCAGGCTTATCTACCTGTATTACTAAAGAGCTAATACGTCACCAATCCCAGTTTCGTGTTGCCTAACCAACAGCTTCCAGGGGTAACAGAAATTTGGATTTCAGTGTGACATATAATTAATGACCAAATTTCAAATTTACGTTAACGGTTTAACGCAACAAGTCATCAAATTTAGAAACTGTGTGTATGTATTGAGGCATTGAAACTCAGGACGCGCAAATTACTTATTTTAATGATACTATTTAGCGACTTTCCACGAACTTTACACAAACCTCCCCCACAAAATAATAAAATGAAGAAGTTTATCGCTATTTATAGAGCTGTTTTCCGCTATTCTCACAGTAAAACATCAGCACCAGGCATGACATTTTAATTTCTTATTTCTTTCTATGTACTCTATTCGCAATGTAGTTCAGGAATTTGACGTTGTAAACATTAAGATGCATGAAAAACTAGCTTTTCCTAAAATGGAGTTCGATTCCGTAAACAGGGTATTGAAATAATCTTTTTCTATTTGGGCAGCAATATTTTTGGATCCTAAACATCATAAGGATTATTACTAATGTTGCAGAGCATTCAGAAACACTTGTTGGTCTGCGGAGGAGAGGTAATCCTGAGTTGGCGTCCACAGACAGCATTTCACATGTGACCTGTAAGTTGTGGGGAGATTGCTGATAACTTTGTTATTCGAAGTATTTGCTTTCTCTATGATTTGGCCAGTTTGATATGCCCTTGACTGTAGGTTTAGGTTATTGTTTATTCTTTCTGTTCTACGAACATTGTCCAATATTTTTATCCTTTATGTTGAACATACCTCGCTGAGCAGTTGTTGTTTAACGCTGGAAAGCATAGAATTTTTTTCTTATAAAAGCGTTACCATAGCGCTTGTATGTTTCTGTCTGTTGTGTTATGCCGTAAAGTGATCCAGATAACCCGCCAGAATCTATGGAAACGAACTTCCCATTAGCGGTGCGATCTTCACTCTAACATCCTTGGAAAAGATACGTAGTATATGTGGAATTCTGTGGCTGTCGCTGGCCACTGACTGCTGTCATTCCTGTGTCGTCTGTCTACTTCAGTCTACTAATATGAGGAACCATGCATTTTTCTTGATTATGATTTTGCTTATGGCTACCACAGTTAAAGTGATTCTTGTACTTTTTATGGAAAATGTGTATTTTGTCTCGGGTTTTGACCTGGACAGGGTCTTGGAACCCAGGTATTTCTCGTTGACAATGGGTCGGCTCTACTTTGTTGTTCGAATTCTTAACTAAGGGTCTGTGTCTTGTGCTTGATTGAACTGAGAATAAATAAGTAGCACTGTGACAAAGATACAGCTAACTGTCCCTTATGTGAATTGTGTGATTCATCATTCATGTTGTAATGATGAGTGTTGATTGAGGATTATTGTGTAGCGCAGTGGCAATCAGCGTGGTCACTACTGCTGACCACTGGGCCTACTGGCTTTCGTGGTGGGCAATTGCCGATAAGCCTTTTAAAAAATTTTCGTTAGGTTTCACAAAATTTAGACATAAAGTATTTTGTAAGTAATTATTATTATATGTTTTTACTTGCTATAGCGCTGCTTTATAAATTTCATATTTTAAAGTTACTTCCCTGCTTCATAAATTACCATTACTGTGGAACCAGTAGACAAAGTTACAAAAGTGAGCAGTAGACAAAAAAAGGTTGACTACCCTGATCTAGAGCATATCCATTCTCCAGAGTAGGTCGTGTTAGACTAGATATACTGTTTCTTCCAAAGACGAAAGGCGAAGAGATCCTGTTGGATGTGGAACACGTTGGATAAACAAAACTATATTATGTGTATTTGCAAAAGAACTGCTACGCTAATGCACCTTTCACAGATCCTAGGAAGACGTCCCTCGAGGAAGTGAGTGGAATTAAAAAAACTACACAGTTCTTCAGATACACTGTAATTAACAAAGCAGGAACCTAATTGAGATGGTCCTAAAGTAGGTGAAAAAGTGAGAAAAAGTACGCATTTTTATTTACACAGTAGTTACAGAACTTATCACATACATCTAAATCTATGCATACTATAGTGCTCTTCCTAAGTTATTGTTGAGCATTGTTAAAACAAGAACAGTTTGCAAAGACTTGATTACGTAGATTGCATGACTACACTAAAACTGTACCATAGTCAGGCATTACATAGCATTCATATTATTTAATATAGTTAACTAGATTCTCATCCGTGAATTCCATTCGCTTCCAGGACTTATGGTTTAAGTCAAATAGATACTGTAATATTCACAGTTGACTTATAATGACTTACTATGTTAGAGTCAAAGAAGCTTTTTATATTTAGGGAAAGCACTATTTATGGGGGCACACTATCAGTCAGTTCATCTAGGCTATCTCAGAGATCGCTACAGGCACATCATCTGTGCCTCTACTGTTCTGCTGGTTTTCTTACTACACATGCCAACGGTAATGCATATTTAAATCGTTTCTCCAAATGAGAGGGAAAAGGTGGCTTAAAATTTACAAAAAAAAAAAAAAGTATGGAACGTCATGTAAAACCAACTGTTTAGTGAAACTTAGATTAATATGTCGTATTTTTCTGAAAACAAACTATCCTGCACCATGGAACTGTTTATCTCCCAAAGCTGCACGGGCCTCAATCTACAGTTGACAAATACCAGTTGGTAACAAATACCATTTGGCGATTTTTTCCTTGAATTGTATTTTCTTAGAGTTGCCTCATTCCGCTGCACATGAAATCCAGATGCTTCTCTACCACAAGTAAATTTTAGCTTGTTGCATCATTAAAGCCCCTCCCCCCCTCCCCCATGAACCATGGACCTTGCCGTTGGTGGGGAGGCTTGCGCGCCTCAACGATACAGATAGCCGTACCGTAGGTGCAACCACAATGGAGGGGTATCTGTTGAGAGGCCAGACAAACGTGTGGTTCCTGAAGAGGGGCAGCAGCCTTTTAGGTAGTTGCAGGGGCAACAGTCTTGATGATTAACTGATCTGGCCTTGTAACACTAACCAAAACAGCCTTGCTATGGTGGTACTGCGAACGGCTGAAAGCAAGGGGAAACTACTGCCGTAATTTCTCCCGAGGGCATGCAGCAGCATCATTAAGGTAGTCTCATATCTTTATAGTCGTCTCTCATTATAGCAGATTTTTTTAATGGTATTAACAGGAATAATAATGATTTTTGAAGTCAGACAATACTGCAGCGTACAGAAGTTTACCGCCACACTTTTCTCATGTCAACTTATGGGTGGAGACAGAATCTAAACATTGAATCATGTCGTAAGAATTCATCTTATTGTTTCTAAATGGACGAAAGTTGCCATTAGACTACACTATCATTAGCAAACAGTTTGGTTTCCAAAAAGGACCGCTAAGTTGACACTATGTGTTTATCTTGGCGGATGATGTAATACGAGGGTTGGAACTTTAGTGGTGGCAACTATTTATTTAAAGCTCGTACAAAATAGATAAGTGTTTCAAAGTTTTAATGACCTTCAAAGTAGTCACCAGCATTGTGTATAACCCGTTGCCAGCGATGTGGAAGTCGAAGGATACTCTTAGCAGTGCCAGTTGTGTTGACAGCTCGAGCGGCGCAGTCTATTGCCCGACGAATTTATAGCAGCTCTGAAGCAAATGCCGTGAAGTGTTTCCTTCAGTTTGGAAATCGAGTTGCACTCAAGAGGGCTTCAGTCAGGGGAGTGCAGTAGGTGGTATAGCACTTAGCAGCCCCATCAGTCAAACAAATCACTAACAGCTTGCACTGTACGTGCTTGAGCATTGTCCTGCAAAACGATGGTCAGGTCCTGCAGAAAGTGTCATCACTTCTGTCTCTATGCAGTTCATTTTTGGAACACAACTTACGAACATCTTAGAGACAGAAGTTATGACACTTTCTGCAGGACCTGACCATCATTTTGCAGGACAATGATCAAGCACATACAGTGCAAGCTGTTAGCGATTTGTTTGACTGATGGGGTGCTAAGTGCTATACCACCTACTGCATTCCCCTGACTTAAGCCCTCGTGAGTTCAACTCGATTTCTAAACTGAAGGAAACACTTCACGGCATTCGCTTCAGAACTGCTACAAATCGTCGGGCAATAGATCGCGCCGCTCGAACTGTCAACACAACTGGCACTGCTAAGAGTATCCTACGATTTCCACATCTCTGGCAACGGATTATACACAATGCTGGTGACTACTTTGAATGTCAGTAAAACTTTGAAACACGTATCTATTTTGTACGAGCTGTAAATAAATAGTTGCCACTATTAAAGTCCCAACCCTCGTAGAATAAAAAACTCAGATACTATCACCAATGGTTATATTCGGTGACTGCTTTGGTCTAAGTGAGCCGTGATGTCATCATGTAGACGCTTAATTATTGCAGATTAGTAGACATAGCAGCTTCATGAGTTTTGTGTAGTCTGCATGGTAGAAAGCAGTACATATCAGTTCTGCGTAGATCGCATAGCAGTAAGACTGTGAATATTAAGTAGTAAGACATGATATATCGCATGATGTTATTTTGGGCCCTCTTTGTTTTAGATATACATGAACATTCTTTCATTTGTATTGTCTGAAGGTGCAACTGCCGTCCTTTTTACAGATGATAGTAGTATGGGAATAAAACGTACCAATCCTTTTATTAAAAATACACTTAATGAACTACTTGAAAACATCAAGAGATAATTCAAGTTCAATTACATTTCTTCATACTCTACAAACTATAAAAAAAGTAATCTATTTGTCAGTCAAACAGAGGAAGTAGATAGTGTTCGGTTTTTGGGAATACGGTAGATCACAACTGCGATCGGAAAACCTTGACCCCTGTAAGTACAGGAAATCGAAATCAGGTTTCCGGCCGTCTGTCTGCAATCCTTTTCTCCTGAAGATTAGTGCTTTGTCTTAGCTACAGCAACACTCTGCTGTCTATAGCGCATGTCATATCAGAACTTTTCCTAGGTTGAAAAACATTCTGCGCGTCCAGATCTACCAGGTGTTGGCAGCAAATGAGGTTTTGTCCCTTCCAGGCGCTTTGTGATGATCAACTCTGCAAGGAGATACTACCCTACTACAGATTACGCTGTAACCCTGCCCTTCTGTGTCAATCGCTGACGTGAAGCATGTTGCACTTCCTTGAAATGTCTTACTTGTTATTTTGTATTAAGGTCCACATTATCATTACTGATTGCGTATGGGGGCTCTTGAATGAAGCAATGTTTTTGAATTCGTTTTCGTGGTCTTCCACACGGTTCTCATTCTCTCTCCATGGTCCATTTTTCTTTATTCAGTTCATTTGGTTCCTGATTTTTTTGGGAACCTCCGTCTCTGGCTGTACTAATCAACAGTTTACCCTTCGGCTGACAGATTCCTGTTTATTATTTTCACTGCGAGATTCTTTTCAACTGGTTGTATCTGTGGTATATTCTTTAGTTGTCCTATATATATTTCCCAGTCTTGTATATAAGTCTTATTGTTGGGAGACTTTGAACAGGTCCATAATATTTTAAACTTCGTCTTCTGTCTGCTTTCAGGTTTCATAATTTCTCTGCTGCTTTACAAGGTTTCACTTTGCATCCGTCCTCCGTCTTTTTCTGGATCAAGAATTTTCCTCGTAAACCTTTGTTTTTCCTTCAGGGTGTCGTCCAGGTCGCCTTTTCTGTTGAGAATTAAAGTTTCACTCGGCCACGGGTCTTCAGGTTCGATCACCGTGTTGTAAGTAACAGCCGTTGTGTGTCTGGACATGCACATTTTGTTATACACGTCATGCCTTCTTCCATACGCTCTTTTGAGTTTCTGTGATCGAATTCTCTGTGCTTCCTTTTCTGGCTACGTTGATCTCATTGATATTCTTGACGTGTACGACCCTCCTGAAGTGATTTGTTGGGCAACTTTCTCAGCACATTCTTTGAGAATTTCTGTCAGTTTCTTTAGTATGATTTCACTGTCCGCTGGCATTGCTAAATCGTCTGCGAAAGGTAAGCAATAGATTTTGATGTCGTCATTTGTTCGTCCAAGTTGTATAGGCTTCCGGTGATTTTGGTGTTTTATTTCTTCATCCCATTATTTTATCTAGGATGGGATTGAAGAGACGTGTGGCGATAGTCTATCTACTTGGTAAATAATTTTTTTCTTTCGCAAAGGGCTCTGATATTTACCCCTCAAACTTTACTTTGAGCTTTGTGTCCGTGAGTGTTTGCTTTATGAGGCTCATGGTCTTTGGCTCTAGTCCCCTGCGCTTCTGAGGTGTCTAAAATTGCTATGGGTCAACCGAATCATGCGCGTACTGGAAGTGTATGAAAGTACAAATGACTGGACTGCATTAATTTATGAATAACTGAAGTCGAAATTTTTTAGATAAAGTGAACACTTTTGATGTTTCGTAAGGTGTGCATAATTAGAGGGTACTGTTTGGCAATTCGCATTTGAAATTGTAACGGGTTTCAAGTGTTTAGAAAAGAAGAGAGCAATAGTATACAGCTTATTAACAGTTACACTGGAACTTTTCATAAATTCAGTCAGGGGATGTGTGCAATGTAATGGACACTGTGAGATGCTCAGTGTTAATGGTGTCTCTAAATTTCTGGAAATCCACAAATCTACAGTTCGCTTGGGATGCTGTTCCTTACTGTCGCTAAGGGCATAACGTGAAGCATAGTCACCGTATTGAAATAGCACGTGAGTTCCAGAGGGCTTGAGCTAAGGCCTCTATGTTGCCAGGATGGCATGGAGTAGACATCAGTGGTGGGGCAACGTCGAACGCCCGAAGGCGCTGACCAGATGTTGTTATGAAAGTACACATTTATTATTCGTGGATATACAGCTGTCTTCCTTCAGGGCATTACAAACCTCCCCTCTGTTAGTTAGAAACATAGTTCAGTGATCGAAATTGAGAGACAAATGTATTTTTTTAGCAATTCCTACGCTAGTACAGTGCAACCATTATGAGTGAGAAGCAAGTTCGAAATAATAAATGAAACAATGGCTCATGTAGCTCCTCGTCGGTAATACGGCTCTTCGAAGACAGCTCGCTAAAAACCGACATTTATGTATGGGTGCATTGATTAAATTTTGTGTTTGACATTTGAATACTGCAAAATTAAGTTTCTTCAACATTCCTTTCATTTTCTACAGTCAACTCCTTACGTGAACAGACCACAACGTACTCATGCCATGATAACAACAGACTCCCACAACAGTTACTGAAACGACTAGTATACAAAGATGCAAGAAGCGGCATTATAGTGATGTTACACAGTACCGGTTTTACTCCAAAGACATTAATATTCAATTAATAAGTTCTTTTGCAACTATTATCAAATTATTATTTACAATAAATTAACAAATGACATTAATAATTTCAGATGTGATCACAATTTTCAACTAAATTGGAAGTAAGAAAAATAATCGTTTTCTAAAAAATAAATGTCATGTTAATTTCATGTTTTATTTCTGTTTATAAAAGTATAAAGGTACATTAGTCATTTGTTTCTTGTAACATGGGTCCACAGCGCCTATAAACATATTGCTTTCAGCTGTTAGTATTTTATTTTATGATTTCAGTTTCTGCATTAAGCCATTTTCAATCATCTACAAAACATGATACACTGTAATTAAAACAATATGAAGTGCGATTAATAGTATATACGATCAGTTTTGTAGTTCGTTGCCATTCATACTTATAGTTGTGTTTACTAAAGCATATAGCAACAAATAACAGCTACAGTGCTGAAATAGTAGACTAAACGTATACTAAAAAATTACATAAAAAGCAACAATGTTGACAGAAAAATAACACTAATAAAAGAAGCAGACCCATAAAAAACGAAACACATTGCTTTACCTTATCATGCTGCCATGTCAGTCAGATTAGCGCTTATTTTCGTAAAAATAGTGTACAAATCAAGTTCTACACGAACAACAAAGTAGGGACAGTAATCACACACACAGTCCACAAAACAAAACCATTTACACAATCGGGGATTTATAAAACCGGGTGTGGTGAATATGAAAATTTCTGCGTGGGGCACATCGGTAGATGTTTCTGCACTAAACTCAGAGAGCACACAAACATAAACGGGAACTGTAAATCTTCATTTAATGCACATCTAAGAAATTCCAATCATAACTTCAGCATCGAGAAATATTTTGAAGGTACTATACAAGGTAAAAGAAGGCAGATTGATGGAAGATCAATAAGAAACTGAAATTTATAGCCACTTCAAAGAACAACCCCAATAAATACTCAGTGAACAAACAGACCTTAAAAATAAAAATAATTATCAACTGTTTCAGACATTTACACTAATGTATTAGAAGTGCACACTTTTAGATGTGTGGTATACAGGGTGATTTTTCTCACCGTGTGAAAAATCTGGGGACCGATCAATGCGAAGATGCAGAACAAAAAATATCTAATGAACTTATGTCCGGAAATGCATGGTTTCCATGCTAGAGACCATTCATTCAATCATACATTGTTACAGAGACTGCAGTCTAACTTGTACTGTACCATGCAGCCACAGTTACAGTATGTATTGAAACTGGTTTCCAAGTGCCTCAACGCATGTGTGTATGTGCCAAAGTGTGTTCTGTCTCACATGTTCACATTGGCCAGGCTGCTCTGGACAGTGTCAAGCGCAGCATAAATACACTTCTCCGGTGTCTTCATATTTGGAATGGGCTCTGCATACATGACACTTCTGAGATGGCCGCATAACCAGAAATCACAAGGGTTGAGATCCAATGAACAAGCAGGCCATGCAAATGGACGGCCTTGTACGACCCCCTGACCAGGGAAGACACGATTGAGATGCTTCCTGATGTTAATGGCGGTGGCCTGAAGCAGCGTCATGTGGCAGCCACATAAACCTTCGAATCTTCACTGGCACTTCTTCCAGCAGGGGAGGCAAAATCACCTGCAGAAACTCTGATAGTTCTGGCTTGTTAACCGTTGCGAAAGGAAGACTGGTCCCAAAATACTGTGGCTGGTTATCCCCATCCAAACATTCTGTCAGCAGTGATGCTGATGATTCGCTGTCACCATACCTTGAGGTTTCTGCATACTATCCCACAGATGACTATTATGAAAATTACAGATACCACTCTGTGTAATGGTGGCCCCATCTGTAATGGGTGATACAGATCCTGGAATCGTGGTTGCCTGGTGAAGAAACCATGAAAAAACTGTTCCCTATGTGGAAATTCTGTCACTGGTAAGCCCTGCACACCCTGTAAGTGATAAGGGTAGCAACAATTGCCATGGAGAATGTTCCACGTGGTCGTTTGGCTTACCCTGTACTGACAGGCCAACTGCCTTGCAGTGACACAGCGGTTCCCTTCCACAGTGTTAATCACATTTTCCTCCAAGTCTGGTGTCTGAACATTTCGGGTACATCCTTCATGACTTTTTGCTTCCTGGAACGACCTTGTCACAGACAATCGGCGAAGTACTGTTGCAAACAATGAATGCTGTGGTTGTTGTTGGCGAGGATACGTCTAATCATACAACCTTGCTGCCCACCGCCTGCTGCCATTTGCCTCTCCGTAAGTAAACACCATGTCAGCAAGCTCTCGATTCGAATACGAAAATTCTAGGATGAAACTGTGCATACTGTAACTATGGCTGCATGGTACAGCATGTATTAGAACACAGTCTCTTTAACAAAGTATGATTGAATAAATGGTCTCTAGCATGGAAGCCATGCATTTCCAGACATATGTTCATTAGACCTTTCTCGTTCCGTATTCTCTCATCGGCCTCCCCATGAACAATGGACCTTGCCGTCGGTGGGGAGGCTTGCGTGCCTCAGCGGTACAGATAGCCATACCGTAGGTGCAACCACAATGGAGGGGTATCTGGTGAGGGGCCAGACAAATGTGTGGTTCCTGAAGACGGACAGCAGCCTTTTCAGTAGTTGCAGGGACAACAGTTTGGGTGATTGACTGATCTGGCCTTGAAACATTAACCAAAATGGCCTTGGACCTTGTAACATTAACCAAAATGTCTTGATGTGCTGGTATTGCGAATGGCTGAAAGCAAGGGGAAACTACAGCCGTAATTTTTCCCGAGGCCATGCAGCTTTACTGTATGGTTAAATGATGATGGCGTCCTCTTGGGTAAAATATTGCGGAGGTAAAATAGTCCCCCATTTGGATCTCCGGGCGGGGACTACTCAGGAGGACGTCGTTATCAGGAGAAAGAAAACTGACGTTCTACATATCGGAGCGTGGAATATCAGATCTCTTAACCGGGAAGGTAGGTTAGAAAATTTAAAAAGGGAAATGGATAGGATAAAGTTGGATATAGTGGGAATTAATGAAGTTCGGTGGTAGGAGGATCAAGACTTCTGGTCAGGTGAATACAGGGTTATAAATACAAAATCAAATTGGGGTAATGCAGGAGTAGGTTTAATAATGAATAAAAAAATAGGAGTGCGGGTAAGCTACTACAAACAGCATACTAAATGCATTATTGTGGCCAAGACAGACACGAAGCCCACACCTACTACAGTAGTACAAGTTTATATGCCAATTAACTCTGCAGATGACGAAGAGATTGATGAAATGTATGATGAGATAAAAGAAATTATTCAGATAGTGAAGGGAGACGAAAATGTAATAGTCATGGGTGACTGGAATTCGATAGTAGGAAAAGGAAACGTAGTAGGTGAATAGGGAATCGGGGTAAGAAACGAAAGAGGAAGACGCCTGGTAGAATTTTGCACAGAGCATAACTTAATCATAGCTAACACTTGGTTCAAGAATCATGAAAGAAGGTTGTATACACGAATGATGTCTGGAGATACTGGCAGGTTTCAGATAGATTATATAATGGTAAGACAGATATTTAGGAACCATGTTTTAAATTTTAAGACATTTCCAGGGGCAGATGTGGACTATGTCCACAGTCTGTTGACTTTGAACTGTAGATTAAAACTTAAGAAACTACAAAAAGGTGGGAATTTCAGGAGATGGATAAACTGGCAGAACCAGAGGTTGTGAGAGTTTCAGGGAGGGCATTAGGGAACGACTGACAGGAATGGGGGAAAGAAATATAGTAGAAGAAGAAATGGTAGCTTTGAGGGATGAAGTAGTGAAGGCAGCGGAGGATCAAGTAGATAAAAAGACGAGGTCTGGTAGAGATCCTTGGGTAACAGACGGTATATTTTATTTAATTGATGAAAGGAGAAATATAAAAATGCAGTAAATGAAGCAGGCAAAGAGGAATACAAACGTCTCAAAAATGAGATCGACAGGAAGCGCAAAATGGCTAAGAGGGGATGGCTAGAGGACAAATGTAAGGATGTAGAGGCATATCTCACTAGGGGCAAGATAGATACTGCCTACAGAAAAATTAAAGAGACAACTGGAGAAATGAGAACCACTTGTATGAATATCAAGAGCTCAGATGGAAACCAAGCTCTAATGGTTCAAATGGCTCTGAGCACTATGGGACTTAACATCTATGGTCATCAGTCCCCTAGAACTTAAAACTACTTAAACCTAACCAACCTAAGGACATCACACAACACCCAGCCATCACGAGGCAGAGAAAATCCCTGACCCCGCCGGGAATCGAACCCGGGAACCCGGGCGTGGGAAGCGAGAACGCTACCGCACGACCACGAGATGCGGGCACCGAGCTCTAAGCAAATAAGGGAAATCAGAAAGCTGGAGGGAGTATATAGAAGGTCTATACAAGGGCAATGTACTTGAGGACAATATTACGGAAATGGAAGAGCATGTAGATGAAGATGAAATGAGAGATATGATACTGCGTGAAGAGTTTGACAGAGCACTGAAAGACATAAGTCGAAACAAGGCCCCGGGAGTAGACAACATTCCATTAGAACTACTGACAGCCTTGGGAGAGCCAGCCCTAACAAAACTCTACCATCTGGTGAGCAAGATGTATGAAACAGGCGAAATACCCTCAGACTTGAAGAAGAATATAAGAATTCCAATCGTAAAGAAAGCAGGTGTTGACAGATGTGAAAATTACTGAACAATCAGTTTAATAAGTAATTACCGAACTATCCATTTAATAAGACACAGCTGCAAAATACTAACGCGTATTCTTTACAGACGAATGGAAAAACTGGTAGAAGCCGAGCTTGGGGAAGATCAGTTTGGATTCCTGAGAAATGTTGGAACACATAAAGCAATACTGAGCCTACTACTTATCTTAGAAGATAGTTTAAGGAAAGGTAAACCTAGGTTTCTAGCATTTGTCGACTTAGAGAAAGCTTTTGACAATGTTCATTGGAGTACTCTCTTTCAAATTCTGGAGGTGGCAGGGGTAAAATACAGGGAGCGAAAGGCTATTTACAATTTGTACAGAAACCAGACGGCAGTTATAAGAGTTGAGAGGCTTGAAAGGAAAGCAGTGGTTGGGAAGGGAGTGTGACAGGGTTGTAGCCTCTCCCCGATGCTATTCAATCTGTATACTGAGCAAGCAGTAAAGGAAACAAAAGAAAAATTCGGAATAGGAACTATAATCCATGGAGAAGATATAAAAACTTTGAGGCTCACCAACGACGTTGTAATTCTGTCAGAGACAGCAAAGGACCTGAAAGAGCAGTTGAACGAAATGGACAGTGTCTAGAAAGGAGGAAATAAGACGAACACCAACAAAAGCAAAACGAGGATAATGGAACGTATTAGATTAGGAAATGAGAATGTAGTAAAGGAGTTTTCTATTTGGGGAGCAAAATAACTGATGATGGTCGAAGTAGAGAGGATATAAAACGTAGACTGGCAATGACAAGGAAAGCGTTTCTGAAGAAGAGAAATTTGTTAACATCGAGTATAAATTTAAGTGTCAGGAATTCGTCTCTGAGAGTATTTGTATGGAGTGTAGCCATCTATGGAAGTGAAACGTGAACGATAAATAGCTTGGACAAGAAGAGAATAGAAGCTTTCGAAATGTGGTGCTACAGAAGAATGCTGAAGATTAGATGAACAGATCACATAACTAATGAGGAGGTATTGAATAGAATTGGGGAGAAGAGAAGTTTGTGGCACAACTTGACCAGAAGAAGGACCGGTTGGTAGGACATTTTCTGAGGCATCAAGGGATGACCAATTTAGTACTGGAGGGCAGCATGGAGGCTAAAAATCGTAGAGGGAGACCAAGAGATGAATACAGTAAGCAGATTCAGAAGGATGTAGGTTGCAGTAGGTATTGAGAGATGAAGAAGCTTGCACAGGATAGAGTAGCATGGGGAGCTGCATCAAACCAGTCTCTGGACTGAAGACCTCGACGACAACAGCCTCTCGTCGGTCAGTACCTAGAGTTTGTTTGCGGTGGAAAAAATCACCCTGTATACAATCCACTCAAAACTGCAGTACATAAAATGGAATATGTCTAATATCGCTGACTATTTGTTCTTTGATGTGCTTATTACTTTGTTATATCTGCCTAAAGTAAGTCTATATGTCAAAATCTTGTAAGTATATGGATGTCAATAAACTACAAAATTTGTTGCATGTACTGTTAATCCCACTTTACATTGTTGTCATTACTTTATATTATGTTTTGTATGTGTCTGAAAATGGTTCAATGCCTCAATTACAATCATAAAATAAAACATTAACAAAACTTCCTGGCAGATTAAAACTGTGTGCTGGACCGAGACTCGAACTCGGGACCTTTTTTGCCTTTCGCGGGCAAGTGCTCTACCGACTGAGCTACCCAAGTACGACTCACGCTCCGTCCTCACAGCTTTAATTCCGCCAGTACCTCGCCTCCTACCTTCCAAACTTCACAGAAGCTCTCCCGCGAACCTTGCAGAACTAGCACTCCTGGAAGAAAGGATATTGCGGAGACATGGCTTAGCCACAGCTGAAAGCAAGGTGATATCATTTTAAGAAAATGTTAGTTACGTTATCAGAACTAAAATAAATTCAAATTTATGATGTTGACTCCATTGGATAGTGTAATCAATTTGATAAGAGTGTCATATTTTCCAATAAGTGACAAAAATAGATGCACTGAATAGTCTCATTATAAAGGCTGCCAGTAGCCAGGCTAGCAGAAAGATGCTGGTCTTGTTGGTATGCACTGACACCAGCACATCTTGTAGTGTCAGCTGCCTGAGTGAGCGAGGTACATACTCAGCACCCAGCAACATCACTCAGCTAGCCACAACTCAGTCGGTATTGATGACACTGCCTTTAGTGGCCAGCAGGTTACCGGGACACCACTGACTGCACCCCTGATAGACAGTCAACAATATGCACGAAGTGGCCGTAGTCATGAAGTGTTACATCATGACCCCTCAGTTAGAGTGCCAGTGATGCGAATGTCTACTCATATAAGCAGATTGGGTGGTGGCTGCTAATGCACTCACCTGGGTTAATGGTAGTTTATAAGCTCAGCTAGGTCTCCAGTGGCCTGGTGGTAGGAGGCACCCAAGTCTTCTCATCAACATAGGTAAAAGCGAGTTGGCAGCAGCCCCCTTTAGCTAAGTCCTTCAGGATAGGCTGGCTGTTGCATCATAGATCATAGTCCTTTAGGTGGACAAAAAATGGAGCATCACATGTCCCATCTTGGGCCTGGTTACCTGCTACTGAGAACTAAGATACAGAATTCAGGGTATTTGTTCAAATGTTTCAAATGGCTCTGAGCACTATGGGACTTAACTTCTGAGGTCATCAGTCCCCTAGAACGTAGAACTACTTAAACCTAACTAACCTAAGGACATCTCACACATCCATGCCCGAGGCAGGATTCGAACCTGCGACCGTAGCGGTCTCGCGGTTCCAGACTGTAGCGCCTAGAACCGCTCGGCCACATCGGCCGGCCAGGGTATTTGTACTGGTCAATCTACGCTGATGACATTGTGTGTCATGAATGATCAAATGTGTTCTAGGTTTCTGAACCTATCAGCACTCTGAACCACGCCACAGTGTCCCATTTCCACTCTTCTGTATTCCAGTCAGTTGTTTTTTTAGTGACCGTGTGCTGGAAGCTGTTTTTGCATACAACTTAGGCGCTGTTGCTTCACAGTGCGAGATGGGTGGATGACATTGTGGTCCCTTGTTCATGAGGTCTCCCTGCTGCATCGGCAACTTTGTCCTCCAGCTTGGGAGCTGTAGGGCATTTAGCTACACGCAGTATTGGCTGTTCATCTGGGTGGTCACTCCAACCAAGATATTGCATACTAGCCTGTTTTGACGTCCACTCTGGCGCTGGAACTGGCTGGGGAAACTAAAAATTTTGACAACTGCCTGGACTGTCATTCTGAGGCATAACACTTCCTTGTCTTTTAGAAAATTAGTCCTGAATATCTTGGTCAGAGTATCCCTGGGACAATCTCGTCAAACATGTTTTACATCAACAATTATATACTATATTTTGTAGTTATAATCATGCTACCATCGAGCTGTGTTTAACAGTTAATCTTACAGCACATTTAGTCCGCTGAACTTATCCTTTTTACGTACATCAAATTCATCTCTTATGAACTAGTACGACATTTAATCCATTTAAATTCCAATTTATCAATGTAATACATAATTATTGATCTTAATCTCATTAATTCGCTCTTAATTCTATTGGTAAACGAATCAATGCGTAATTGGTGTACAGGGAACTCATAGTGATGTTCAGATTTTCGTTCGAAACAGAAGTAGATTACACATCGTTATCAGAGCCATTACAACACTGGAAGTCATAATATTATGACTCTGTTTTTCGCGATATTGTTCTGCATGTTGAAGCATTTTCTGTGCTGTGATTCGTCCCTTCTACGCCGCTACAAGTTCATCTAGTTAATACAGAAGGTCCAGGTTCTGGGTATTGTTCAGGGAAGTTAGGTTCTGGGTCGGCAGTACTTCTAATGTCTTTTCTGGCCCGTATAACATAGGTTGTATCCACTTGAGTATAGTCATACCGGTGACCATAGCTGGGAGGTAAGACATCGTGCCCTCTTTTTTACAAGTTGTACCATTTATTAGCAGTGCACTGTCCTACAATTCCAATCTTTTCATGACTTTTTGCTTTCCTTTTTCGTAACGAATTATTTTCGCTACTTATGGCGAAAAAACTGAATAGACTCGGTGTATGCCAACTCTCTGAAGACGAGAGTGTGGAACTAATACTTCCTTTTGACATTCAGTTGCTTCTGCTTTCCCCAGAAGCAACTGTACCTCGTATGCCTGTGTGCCATTCTGAACCATTCAAGTTGGGCAGATTGTAATGCTTTCCCCTGGACGTTCCTGTAAGTCTTCCAACGACATTAGGCTTTGGGCTTCTCCTTGTTCTGAAGTTACTAATACCTCTGGGTTTGTACCTGTACCCATTTTTCTATAGTTTTCCGCTTTACTAAAATAGTGGTGTATGGTGATGCACTGGTACTGTACGCTCATGCCTGCTATTGGGAATCAAATTAGCACTTATAACCTTGCTCCATTAGTATTAATTTCAGCTGTTGGCATCGTAAAATAGTGTCAAGCTCCTTTAGTAGGTTTCATTATTACACTGTAACTATGATCTAAATTCTTTCTGCACTCTGTGTAGTCTGGCTAGGAATTTCTGTGGAGGCAACAACATAGAACTCAGTTGCCCATTTACAGCAAGATAAACAGCTTCTTGCAATGTAGTCACTTCCATCCTTTCATCATTCAGACTGTCCGTTGGTGTTCGTAATGATCTAGCTACAACCATTCTCCCATCTCGAGCATTCATTTGATTTTGTACTTTTTATAGGTCGCAGTTCATAGTTTGATCTGTTCCCTGCATATACTGTGCTAAATCCGTGGTTTTATTCAATACACTTTTCTCTAGGTTCGACAAATGGGTGGTATGCCATTCTACGATGGATTTAGTTGCATCACTACTGCTAGTATCTGTGCTCCTTTGTCGTTCAGGTTCCGAATGTCCTCACTGTTGGCTGTGCCAGACACTGTTTTTAGCAGTTTCTGCTTTTACCCATCCCTTCTTTCTATGTACTAGTGCTCGTGGTGCCAAATCAATCACTTGCTTCAGCTGCCTCTTTAGCGTCTCATATGAGAGTTGCGATCCTTGGTACTCACCTTGCACTTCCGTCAGCTCTCCTCCTTTCTGCACTTCCTTATGCAGCTCTAAAAATGTGTCTTGCCACCTATGCACTTCATTCCTCACTTCCCACGTACTGAAGCGTTCACTGATGATCAGTCAATAAGACATCCGATTGCTTGGAGTGTACTCCAGACTTGAGAGGCTGGTTCTTCAATACAGTCGCTACTCCCCTTCTGACAAAGTGTCGAATCATCAGGATTGTGACATTCCTCATGGATGCCCATGAAAGGCGAGTTACACAGTACAATAGCATAGTTATAATATACAATAAATTAACTTCTGTTCTACCCACTGACATGGTTTACTAACAAAACATGAAGAGAAAAACAACTCCCCCACAGAGTACACATTGCATACCACAGCCAAAAATTCGTAATAATCTTTCATAATCCAGAACAAAGGCAATCACTAACTCTCATAAATAACAGAAAAATTTGGTCATGTCCCTACTTATTGACACAGTCCAGTGGATAAGTCATCCTGTGTGCACCTTGATCGTTACTAGGAGATCCTTGTTTGACCACTGTAGATAGCTTTCTATAGTGAATATGATGATGGAACTTATGGCAAAGCATTCACAGTACCTCTGTGGGCTGAGAACGCTCCACATGAGCAATGGAAGCTTTGCCGCTATTTGTATGTTAACATTGACAGACGATGTCTTTTCCTCCACTTGGTGTGGTCCCAAGTATCAGGTTAGGAATTTATTCATTTTGGTCTTCAGTGTGTATGAATTTGTTACCAAAACCCATTGACCAATCCCATATAGTGGCAATTTCCGCACATGTTGTCCCATCAATTCTTGATGGTCTAAAGCTTTTGTGTTTGCTCGTTTTACTTTCTGCAAAACGTTGCACAACCTTTTTGCAAACTTCGTTATGGGTTAGTCATTGGTTCCAAGGCTCGGTTTTATTACTTCACAAGGTGAAGGCATTTTGCTGTTACATATTATTTCATACGTTGAAAGGCCAGTAGCTGTATGAACTTTAGAACTGCATGTTGCGATGGAATACTGAAGGCATACATCCCAGCTATGATTACTGTTCCAATAACAGCTTAATATAATAGGAATTATGTGATGTACCCTTTCCATGCTCCCATTTGCTGCAGGGTGAGAAGGGTTTGTTCGAGGCTTGTGAATGTGAGGTAGTCAACACAACTGTTCCATTAGATTGGACATAACATTAGTGCTCGGATCCATGATTATATTATCTGGAACATAAAATGTGAGCATCCAATTATTCTCCATTGCTTGTGCTACAATACTGGCTTGCTGGTCAGGAATTGCAATAATCGCTACAAACTGTGGAAAATGGTGCATTGTGGTCAGTATGCACCGTTTACCTGCTGGTGTTCTATTAAATGGCTCTAAAATATCCAGTCCTATCATTTCTGATGGTTTAGACACTTGTCTGGGAGTGTCTGTAATGGAATGTGTCAGAAGTAAGATCAGCTCATTGCGCACAAGGTACACAGTTCCTATCATGTTTCTCAACATCTTGTTTCCTAGTTCTCCACCAAAAATTTTTCAGCCACCCATCAGACAGTTGCTCTATGACATCCATGACCTGCCAATATATAGTCATGCACTTGTTTCAGAACTTCACCAACCACATGTGGTCCACACTTCATTGTTCTCCACAATAAGCCTTTATGCATCTTGAACTGCAGCTGCAATCTTAATGCCTGACAGTCAGCACTAGCTGCCTGTGCTCTCTACCATTCAGCAATGTTCTTGCTCAGTGCTTGTAAAACTCCATTTTCCTGCTTAAACTGTTGGCATTACCATGCTTTTCCCCTAGTTTGTGTACTACCTCACAATAAGATTCACTCAGTTTTAGTGCCCACCATGTCAGTCCACTGAAATGGTCTTGCAACCATTACAACCACTTCAATATAATGTGATCCACCTCTGCTTTAAGCTTTTGACATACAAGTGACAACGCAAATAAGAAATTCCTTAGGTAACTGCTAAAGTTTCTCCATATTTGAAACTCTATATCACCAGTAAATATGCACGTATCTTCTGCGGTTTTCCCTGAAAAAGGAGTCATTAGATTAACTGCTATGAGACCAATGGAAAGAACGGGAATATTTAATAAAACTTTTGCCTCACTCCGGATGAGACCGTAACTGCCCACTAAAGGCTTCCAACACTGCTATTTTCTTTAGTGATGCATCATTCAACTCTTTCTGTTTGGCTGTAGTTCCCAGCAGCTCATCAGTCTGCCTTTTAAAGGCTTTAACTGCCTCATGTAAAGTCGTCTCACGTGTTTCTAGCATTTGTGTAACCTCCATCTGCCAGTATACAAGAATAAATGAGGAAACTGTACCTACAATGCACACACAAAACACAAATACACTCCTGGAAATTGAAATAAGAACACCGTGAATTCATTGTCCCAGGAAGGGGAAACTTTATTGACACATTCCTGGGGTCAGATACATCACATGATCACACTGACAGAACCACAGGCACATAGACACAGGCAACAGAGCATGCACAATGTCGGCACTAGTACAGTGTATATCCACCTTTCGCAGCAATGCAGGCTGCTATTCTCCCATGGAGACGATCGTAGAGATGCTGGATGTAGTCCTGTGGAACGGCTTGCCATGCCATTTCCACCTGGCGCCTCAGTTGGACCAGCGTTCGTGCTGGACGTGCAGACCGCGTGAGACGACGCTTCATCCAGTCCCAAACATGCTCAATGGGGGACAGATGCGGAGATCTTGCTGGCCAGGGTAGTTGACTTACACCTTCTAGAGCACGTTGGGTGGCACGGGATACATGCGGACGTGCATTGTCCTGTTGGAACAGCAAGTTCCCTTGCCGGTCTAGGAATGGTAGAACGATGGGTTCGATGACGGTTTGGATGTACCGTGCACTATTCAGTGTCCCCTCGACGATCACCAGTGGTGTACGGCCAGTGTAGGAGATCGCTCCCCACACCATGATGACGGGTGTTGGCCCTGTGTGCCTCGGTCGTATGCAGTCCTGATTGTGGCGCTCACCTGCACGGCGCCAAACACGCATACGACCATCATTGGCACCAAGGCAGAAGCGACTCTCATCGCTGAAGACGACACGTCTCCATTCGTCCCTCCATTCACGCCTGTCGCGACACCACTGGAGGCGGACTGCACGATGTTGGGTCGTGAGCGGAAAACGGCCTAACGGTGTGCGGGACCGTAGCCCAGCTTCATGGAGACGGTTGCGAATGGTCCTCGCCGATACCCCAGGAGCAACAGTGTCCCTAATTTGCTGGGAAGTGGCGGTGCGGTCCCCTACGGCACTGTGTAGGATCCTACGGTCTTGGCGCGCATCCGTGCGTCGCTGCGGTCCGGTCCCAGGTCGACGGGCACGTGCACCTTCCGCCGACCACTGGCGACAACATCGATGTACTGTGGAGACCTCACGCCCCACGTGTTGAGCAATTCGGCGGTACGTCCACCCGGCCTCCCGCATGCCCACTATACGCCCTCGCTCAAAGTCCGTCAACTGCACATACGGTTCACGTCCACGCTGTCGCGGCATGCTACCAGTGTTAAAGACTGCGATGGAGCTCCGTATGCCACGGCAAACTGGCTGACACTGACGGCGGCGGTGCACAAATGCTGCGCAGCTAGCGCCATTCGACGGCCAACACCGCGGTTCCTGGTGTGTCCGCTGTGCCGTGCGTGTGATCATTGCTTGTACAGCCCTCTCGCAGTGTCCGGAGCAAGTATGGTGGGTCTGACACACCGGTGTCAATGTGTTCTTTTTTCCATTTCCAGGAGTTTAATATTAATGCCCAGTGGCATTTTGGGCACCACTGTTCCTTGTGACCAAACCATCTATATGTGCTACATATAACTGACACAGAAACTCATATCCAGACAGATTACAATTTCGGCAACTCGCCAGCCGTAAATATATTTACAAACTGCTACAGAACTGTGACAAGTTTGCAGGTTCTTGACATTTAACAAATGATACTTTCAAGTTCATCAGATAATCATGACGCCCCACCATGGCTGTACACAAAAGATTCACGATAAGACTAACAAAAGAGTCACTCACTGCACCACATAGTGGCGAACTGCAAGCTGTAGTGGACGAGTTGAAGGACGAGCCAGAGAGATGACATCGGCTACCGATGTTGCAGACGTGTGGGTGTGGTATCTATTGCTGACAACCATTTGCTGACACACGCACAGAGGGTGGGAGCGATGGCCTCTATGTGGCCAGGATGTCGTGGAGCAGAGTGCGGTAGTGAGGATCAATCAAACTCCCGAAGGTGCTAATGTGACACTGTTTTCAAAATATGCATTTATTTCCCGTGGCTACAAAATTATCTTATTTTACAGCCCCCAGCAGCTAGGCGAACAGTAGAAGGATGCTGGCCAAACCATTATGCACCGATGCCAACACGTCTCACACTCTTGGCTGCAACAGTGATCGAGATGCATACTCAATGCTCCATGATGTCACAGTGAACTAGCCACAGCTTCGTTGTAGTTGCCGGCACTGCTTCTAGAAGCCAACAAGTTACCATGACACTCTCGTTGACATCGTAGACTGCCTCAAACATAAAGCTAGTAGCTATTGCACGAGGAGGCAGTAGTCACAAATGTTATGTCACAGCCCCTCAAAGAGAGAATGGCCAGTGACACCGATGTCTACTTGTAGACACAAATCAGAAGGCGATACCTACTGCGCCGTACCGGGTTCATGGTAGTTCATCAGCTCACCAAATACCATTAGCTCGGTCTTCAGGGAGCCTGGTGATAGGAGGTACCCAATTCTTCTCATTAACGAATAGGGAAGCGAGGAAGCAGCGGCCCACTACAGGAATGTCCTTCAGGATAGGCTGACTGTAGCATCGTAGGTCGTAGTCCTTTAGCGGACCACTTTTCATGTTCATGTGACAATCATGACGCCCCGCCATGACCATAAACAAAAGAAACACGAAAAGGTCAACAAAAGGTTCACTTACTGCACCACGTAGGTCCCACCTGAGGCCTGGTTAGCTGTAACTGAGAGCTAATCTGTGAAAGTCACAGTACTTGTATTGGTTGGACTACGCCGAAGTCATTATTATGTGGCAAGAATGACCAAATGTGCCCGAGGTTTCTGAATCTGTCAGCGCTCTTTACTATGCTACCATGTCCCAACTCCACTCTTAAGGCTTTCAGTTCAGTTATTTTTGCAGTATCTGTGTGCTGAAAGCCACTCTTGTGTACAATTTAAGCATTGTTGGTTCAGTGTGCATGGTCAACGGAATGACATTATGATTCCTGCTCCATGAGGTCACTATGGTGTGTGGAGTTAGCCCGGTGGTGTGCCCATGCTGGCTTTTCTTCCAGATTGTCATTCCAGTCCAGGTATTGCATATTAGCTCTCCTTAAATTCCATTCTGGGTCTGGCCTGGGGAAACTTTAAAAATTTTCACATCCACACAGAATATCATTCTGGGGCGTAACAGAGCCTAGACAGACGCGGTGTGACTATGAAATAAGGGGGGTGATGCTAGTGCGCCAAAGATGAGCAACCGACGAATTTAAAGAGCGAAGCCCTCTCATTTGAACGCGGTCTCTGTCGTGCCTGTGGAAAAATTAGTGCTTCTTTTGTGTAAGAGCTGTTACTTTGTTTTGCAGGAGAAATGGTAAGTGTAATAATAAAGCAACGAACTGCCGGCCGGTGTGGCCATGCGGTTCTAGGCGCTTCAGTCTGGAACCGCGTGACCGCTACGGTCGCAGGTTCGAATCCTGCATCGGGCATGCATGTGTGTGATGTCCTTAGGTTAGTTAGATTTAAGTAGTTCTAAGTTCTAGGGGACTGATGACATCAGATGTTAAGTCCCATAGTGCTCAGAGCCATTTGAATTTTGAAAGCAACGGACTGTCATGATGTTTTTCATGAAACTTGGAAAAACTGTACTGAAACCTATCTTTTGCTAAAAGGGGTGTATGGCAAAGACTGTTTATCACATACGCGAGTTTTTGAGTGCTTCAAGCGTTTCGAAGATGGCCAAGAAGAAGCTGAAGATGACTCACGCCTGGGACGGATGAAAATATATAAAAAACAGGTAATCTCTTAGGATCTGACCGTCGCTTGAGTATTCGGTCGATTACTGAAACTGTAGGAACTGACAATGAATGCGTAAGGCAAATTTTGTATAGCCATTATGACATGAGAAAAGTGTGCGCGAAACCGGTGCCGAGAGTTCTCACGACCGAAAAAAGGAACCCCGTGAAAATATTTTTTACTGACACTTAGAATGCCATAGAAAATGATCCTAATTTGTCAGAAAGAGTGACAACATGTGTCAAATCTTGAATTTTCTCTTATGTTCCAGAAATTAAGCGCCAATCCATGCCCTGGAAAGGCCCAACTTGACCGAGAGCAAAAAAACCTCGAGTGAGCAAATAAAGATTCAAAGCGGTGATGATTGTTTTGTTCGATATTCATGAAATTGTATATCATCACTGGATTCCAGAAGGTCACAATAGTAATCTCAGCTCTGTGAGAAAATAAGAAAAAAAAGACCTGAACTAAGGATGAGTAAGTCAGATATCTGCATTAAGACAACACACAGGCTCATACCGCATGGTCTTTTAGAGGTTTCTGGTGAAGTACGGGAGCCCAGTGTTAGACTGCTACTTTATTCGCCTGTCTAGCACCATGTAACTTATCAATTCCACAAGGTCCAATCCGCATTAAAATGAACAAGATTTCAGTCTGTTGAACAGTGAAAGAAAAATCGGAACGCGTCATGAAGCAGCTCACAGAGGTATACATCAAGCGCTGTTTCCATCAATGCAAAATTTGCATGCAGCGTTGTAGGGATAGAGGAGGGGTGTATACTGGGAGTTACAATAGCTAAATGTGTAAGTCTTTGAAATAAAATGTTTTACAGCAGCAGTCCCATTATTTTGTAGCCACACCTCGTATGCTTTGAAGAGCTGCCGATAGTTCGTCGCTCTGGAAACGGTCGTAGCCGCTATAATTCGACGTTTCTTAAGTAAAATACACTTCAACATTGAAGTTTTCGAGGTTTCTGCTCTCCATATTCACATCCATTTTTACTGTACCTGCGTGCAACTAGATTCCCCCTTGGCAGTAATTCAAATATTACAAATTTATACGCTCTTCTCTTGAAGTTATTACTTCATTGTAAACAACTGTCGTTCATTATTTTTTTCTGTTAGCTGTACAGACATTATAAGATTACTGTAATTCAGCGCGCTACTGTGAAACATTGTATTCGGTTTTCCGAAAACGCTGGTGTTATAACCGAGTGTAGAATGATTTTAGAGAAATGCCAGATAATTTTTTGTTTCTTGTAGGTCGGTCTTTTCTTCGTCCTTGCTCTGGAATGCTTATCACCCCTGGATAAGAGACTTCCGCGAATTCCAAAAAAAAAAAATGTAGCTCTGAGCACTATGCGACTTATCTTCTGAGGTCATCAGTCGCCTAGAACTTAGAACTAATTAAACCTAACTAACCTAAGGACATCACACACATCCATGCCCGAGGCAGGATTCGAACCTGCGACAGTAGCGCGCGAATTCCAGTTACCTGTTGCAAGACATGGGCTACCAATAAGGAAACCACTCAGTTTATACATCGATGACTTCCTTTTGAATTCTCCGTAAATTAGATAGCACCTATTTTTCCTTCATTGTGAAACTTTATTTCGTATGAATCAGTGATAAACGTGAAAACTTAAGTTTCCCTGGCCCACAATAGTTTCCCCGTAAAGGGGTATGTTCGAAGCAGTGATACTAAAGCAGCCATATACATACCTGTACCTTTCATCGCCACTTTTAACATATTTTCTTGCTATGTTCAAGAAAATCTTTGTCTACATCTACATCTACATCTACATTGATACTCCGCAAGCCACCCAACGGTGTGTGGCGGAGGGCACTTTACGTGCCACTGTCATTACCTCCCATTCCTGTTCCAGTCGCGTATGGTTCGCGGGAAGAACGACTGTCTGAAAGCCTCCGTGCGCGCTCTAATCTCTCTAATTTTACATTCGTGGTCTCCTCGGGAGGTATAAGTAGGGGGAAGCAATATATTCGATACCTCATCCAGAAACGCACCCTCTCGAAACCTGGCGAGCAAGCTACACCGCGATGCAGAGCGCCTCTCTTGCAGAGTCTGCCACTTGAGTTTATTAAACATCTCCGTAACGCTATCACGGTTACCAAATAACCCGGTGACAAAACGCGCCGCTCTTCTTTGGATCTTCTCTATCTCCTCCGTCAACCCGACCTGGTACGGATCCCACACTGATGAGCAATACTCAAGTATAGGTCGAACGAGTGTTTTGTAAGCCACCTCCTTTGTTGATGGACTACATTTTCTAAGCACTCTCCCAATGAATCTCAACCTGGTACCCGCCTTACCAACAATTAATTTTATATGATCATTCCACTTCAAATCGTTCCGTACGCACACTCCCAGATATTTTACAGAAGTAACTGCTACCAGTGTTTGTCCCGCTATCATATAATCATACAATAAAGGATCCTTCTTTCTATGTATTCGCAATACATTACATTTGTCTATGTTAAGGGTCAGTTGCCACTCCCTGCACCAAGTGCCTATCCGCTGCAGATCTTCCTGTATTTCGCTACAATTTTCTAATGCTGCAACTTCTCTATATACTACAGCATCATCCGCGAAAAGCCGCATGGAACTTCCGACACTATCTACTAGGTCATTTATATATATTGTGAAAAGCAATGGTCCCATAACACTCCCCTGTGGCACGCCAGAGGTTACTTTAACGTCTGTAGACGTCTCTCCATTGATAACAACATGCTGTGTTCTGTTTGCTAAAAACTCTTCAATCCAGCCACACAGCTGGTCTGATATTCCGTAGGCTCTTACTTTGTTTATCAGGCGACAGTGCGGAACTGTATCGAACGCCTTCCGGAAGTCAAGAAAAATAGCATCTACCTGGGAGCCTGTATCTAATATTTTCTGGGTCTCATGAACAAATAAGGCGAGTTGGGTCTCACACGATCGCTGTTTCCGGAATCCATGTTGATTCCTACATAGTAGATTCTGGGTTTCCAGAAATGACATGATACGCGAGCAAAAAACATGTTCTAAAATTCTACAAGAGATCGACGTAAGAGATATAGGTCTATAGTTTTGCGCATCTGCTCGACGACCCTTCTTGAAGACTGGGACTATCTGTGCTCTTTTCCAATCATTTGGAACCCTCCGTTCCTCTAGAGACTTGCGGTACACGGCTGTTAGAAGGGGGGCAAGTTCTTTCGCGTACTCTGTGTAGAATCGAATTGGTATCCCGTCAGGTCCAGTGGACTTTCCTCTATTGAGTGATTCCAGTTGCTTTTCTATTCCTTGGACACTTATTTCGATGTCAGCCATTTTTTCGTTTGTGCGAGGATTTAGAGAAGGAACTGCAGTGCGGTCTTCCTCTGTGAAACAGCTTTGGAAAAAGGTGTTTAGTATTTCAGCTTTACGCGTGTCATCCTCTGTTTCAATGCCATCATCATCCCGTAGTGTCTGGATATGCTGTTTCGAGCCACTTACTGATTTAACGTAAGACCAGAACTTCCTAGGATTTTCTGTCAAGTTGGTACATAGAATTTTACTTTCGAATTCAATGAACGCTTCACGCATAGCCCTCCTTACGCTAACTTTGACATCGTTTAGCTTCTGTTTGTCCGAGAGGTTTTGGCTGCGTTTAAACTTGGAGTGGAGCTCTCTTTGCTTTCGCAGTAGTTTCCTAACTTTGTTGTTGTACCACGGTGGATTTTTCCCGTCCCTCACAGTTTTACTCGGCACGTACCTGTCTAAAACGCATTTTACGATTGCCTTGAACTTTTTCCATAAACAC
Organism: Schistocerca serialis cubense; assembly: GCF_023864345.2. NCBI lineage: Eukaryota > Metazoa > Arthropoda > Insecta > Orthoptera > Acrididae > Schistocerca > Schistocerca serialis. The sequence continues at coordinate 475,428,646 of NC_064643.1, forward strand.
TCAACATTGTCAGTGTCGGAACAGAAATTTTCGTTTTGATCTGTTAGGTAGTCTGAAATCTGCCTTCTATTACTCTTGCTAAACAGATAAACCTTCCTCCCTTTTTTTATATTCCTATTAACTTCCATATTCAGGGATGCTGCAACGGCCTTATGATCACTGATTCCCTGTTCTGTACATACAGAGTCGAAAAGTTCGGGTCTGTTTGTTATGAGTAGGTCCAAGATGTTATCTCCACGAGTCGGTTCTCTGTTCAATTGCTCGAGGTAATTTTCGGATAGTGCACTCAGTATAATGTCACTCGATGCTCTGTCCCTACCACCCGTCCTAAACATCTGAGTGTCCCAGTCTATATCTGGTAAATTGAAATCTCCACCTAAGACTATAACATGCTGAGAAAATTTATGTGAAATGTATTCCAAATTTTCTCTCAGTTGTTCTGCCACTAATGCTGCTGAGTCGGGAGGTCGGTAAAAGGAGCCAATTATTAACCTAGTTCGGTTGTTTAGTGTAACCTCCACCCATAATAATTCACAGGAACTATCCACTTCTACTTCACTACAGGATAAACTACTACTAACAGCGACGAACACTCCACCACCGGTTGCATGCAATCTATCCTTTCTAAACACCGTCTGTACCTTTGTAAAAATTTCGGCAGAATTTATCTCTGGCTTAAGCCAGCTTTCTGTACCTATAACGATTTCAGCTTCGGTGCTTTCTATCAGCGCTTGAAGTTCCGGTACTTTGCCAACGCAGCTTCGACAGTTGACAATTACAATACCGATTGCTGCTTGGTCCCCGCGTGTCCTGACTTTGCCCCGCACCCGTTGAGGCTGTTGCCCTTTCTGTACTTGCCCAAGGCCATCTAACCTAAAAAACCGCCCAGCCCACGCCACACAACCCCTGCTACCCGTGTAGCCGCTTGTTGCGTGTAGTGGACTCCTGACCTATCCAGCGGAACCCGAAACCCCACCACCCTATGGCGCAAGTCGAGGAATCTGCAGCCCACAAGCATTGTCAACTGTTGTAAATTAATATCCTTCTTTCAAGAATTTACTGCTAAAATAAAGAATATCATTTCATCTCGGGTACCTCTGTGCATAGAAACACTAATATTACAACAACGGAAAAAATGACAACACCAAAAAAATAATTAACATAGAGTGAATGAAATTTCGGGAATACATTTGTCTAGATAACACATTTAAGTGATTTACATTGCAAGATCACAGGTTCGTGTAAGAGAGAGATAAGCCATTTCAAATGTGAAATGCAACCAGTGAATTGAGCGGCAAACGTGCATGCTTTGTGTTGCGCAGGTGTCGGTTGTCAGTTTGTGAGATGGAGTTCCTCGCCTGTGGCACTTGCTCGGGCAATACAGGGACGGCTACTGCTGGTTGTGGATGACGCTGGACTTGTCATTCGATGATGTCCCATATGTGCTCGACTGGAGACAGATCTGATGATCGATCAGGCCAACTCAGCGCTGTAAAGTAGGTTTACAACAGCGGTATATGGACGAGTGTTATCCTGATGGAAAACACCCCCTAGAATACTGTTCATGATTGGTAGCATAACAGATCGAATCACCAAATACAAATTTGCAGGCAGGGTGAGTGGCATAAGTAAGAGAGTACTCCCGCTCTCATACGAAATCTCAGCCCAGGTGTAGGTCCAGCGTGTATAGCACGCAGAGAGGTTGCTTGCACGCCCTCAACTAGCCTCCTCCCATCAAACACACGGCCATCACTGGCAGCAAGGCAGAACCAGGTCTCATCAGAAAACATAACAGACCTCCACCGTTCCTTCCCATGATCTCTTGCTTGACACCAGATGGTGGTGGTTTGGGATCAGTGGAATGCGCTCTACAGGGCCTTTGGTTTAGAGAAGTCTTTGAAGTAACCGATTTGCAACAGTTCGTTGTGTCACTGTGGTGCCAACTGCTGCTGAAATTGCTCCTGCAGATGCACTACGATGTACCGAATACTATGGTCTTCTCTCTCGGTAGTGCCACGTGGCCGTCTGGAGCCTAGTCTTCCTCCGACTGTGCTTTCTCGTGACCACCGCTACCACCAATCATGTAAAGTGGCTACATTCGTGCCAACTCATTCTGCAGTATCGTAGAAGGAACACCCAATCTCTCGAAGCCCAATTATTCGACCTCGTTCAAACTCAAGAGGTGTTGATAGTGGCATATTTGTAGCCTTAAAGGCAGTCTTGACTAACATCAACTCACCAGGTCTAATCTCTAACGTAACTAACGCGCACGACCAATACACCTTTTATTTACAGCAAACCTGATTTGCATCCTCATAGTGGTACAACTAGCGCCACTCTCGTGCGACAGGCGCGAAGTGAAGGCAGATATCTTTCAGATGTAGAAACACGCCTACCCACTCCTTCTTGGTGTTACGATTTTTTTGCATCAGTGTACACAAAAAGGTAAATAATTATTATTAAACACATCGTCAGTTTACCAATTTTTGATATAATAGTGCCTGAATAAGAACGATAACGTATAATAAAACTTATTGTTAAAATAGCCGAAATCACTTTACTTTGTGTTACCGGTTTCAGTTTATGTAACTATGTTCAAACAATGTGCAACGTTAAAACAGAATACATATCATGTAATATAAAATAACACAGATTAAAAACTTACGAAATTTGCTAGTGAAATCCCTACCATACATTTAGTTTTTTTATACTGCCACTTAAACAAACCTTATTTCTGTAGCAACAGTTACCCGTGAAACACCCGCTCATGTGATCAAAGAACAATCGTCAAAAGAGTGACACGATTCATCTTCTGAATGTGTGTTTGTGACCAATATAAATTGCGAAGCGCTTTTACTTCTGTTTGTATAGTGCATAGTTTTTTCACGCTTTCAGAAATACGCCCCAAGAGTTAAAACTAAGGACCTTGACATCAGGACCTGTTACGAGCACCTGTTCTTCAGGACACTGGACGTAAGAATTTCTCACAACAATCAGGACTCGAGGACATTTCATAAAAGATGACGCTGGGGCTGCTTCTGGCATTCTATTCCAAGTACTTGGTCGGCGTGGCGTCGTCTGAGACCAATAGTTCGGCAGCAGGTAACTGCGCGTTACGTAGCAACTTACAGCGTGATATCATTTTAGTTATTCCGGGAAGTTACAATGTCCCAGTTATGTTCTGGTTACGTAAGTTCATCTGTCCACAGTAAGCTGTGTAACTGTTTGTAACTTCTGAGTCTAAGTTGTTATTAAACACAGTATGATTGATTTTAGGAAATTGGAAGGTGGATAAAAATATAGTTTCGTACCCATTTATTGTTGCCGAAAATTGACATTAACGTTTTTACAAATATATGTATTTTATTACCTACTTTTAAAATGTTAATCAGCACCATTTTTATGAAAGCTGATACTGTAACGGTTTCAATGGTTGAAAGTTAAGATGTATCGCACAGCAAAAGGAGAGTCAGCAGACGTTGTATGACCCTCAAGTGTCGAATCTGGTAGGGATTCCGGTATTTTTAACAACCAGAGTAAGTGATTGTTCCTGTTATTGTCTTTACTTAGCTATATGCGTAAATTACATTGTTTACCGAAAGACTTTCAGCTGTAGTTGTTTTCATATTTACCTTGTTGTCACGATGCGTAGTAATACGATGTACTGATTTGTTTCGTTGTTTTATATCACTTGATATTGGGATAACATAGCCCTGAAACATTTTGTGTTAAATATATCTCACATTTGACAACCGGTGCGTGACATTCTTCGTACTTACTCATTAAAACAAGTTTCTTAGTCGGCTCTCCCAAGAGCTTTTTTATCTTATTGCAACATTCGCGATTATTCGGTTATGTCTTACGTGCTTTTATTCGAAGAATTACTCACCCAACTAAAATGCTAGTATATTGAAAGGGGGACAAAATATAGTGAAAGAAAACGATAGATGCTTTCTGTGTTTGAACAATAACGAAGCAGTATCTTTCAAAGTTGCAATCTGAGTAGAAACTGGCGTCACGTCATTAAATCCATGCAACTTTTGTTGCTGGAGGAGTCGTACTTTTTTTTAACTTTGCCTGAAGCTATGTAGTGCAAAGAACTCTAAAACCATAAATGAACGACGAGAGTGCGTTGAATTTTTGTAACCTACGGCTACTGATGATATACTTTATCTCACTACTGATAAATGTTAGCAGTGTGAAGCTTAATTATAAAAGGAAAGCCTAATTTTAATCACATAAGGACAACAGATATAAAATGACTGATTTTATGTTGAAATTGTTGGCGAAAGACATACATCAGAACCAACTTGTGAAAATTTAGATTTTAGAAAGAATGAGCTTATAGCAGTGATCTCCATAAGAGATCACTGGCTTATAGTCAGAAGTTATCGATCGAGCGCTTGTTATCGATATCCGAAAGTCAAGATCGGTGAGTACGCGAGAATTATGTAACAAATTCTACAAGCAAAACAGGACAAACATTAAACTACCTGGGGGTCACTGTCTCTGTCGCAGATCGTCCAGTAAATGATATATCGATGCCTTTTGATGTTTCTGACTATCGAAGTAGTTTACTCTCATTCACACATCATCATTCGCACTTCTATCCTCAAATGTGAACTTTAGTATAAAGCGCCGATGTCGCGAGCCAACTGATCTGTATCTTTGTGAAACACAGCTGCCATAAGAACGTACGCAGTTGCTTACTTAGTTCTTTGTGTGTTTCATGGATGATAACTGCGATCTTTCGCTATGGTATCTATATTTCTTTACTTTCTAAATGAAAAATATGGGAACATGCTGACCATTTTTATAAGACTGGCTTCTAAATTAGTCTTAAGAGAGCACATTTTCGTTTAATGTACAGTGATTTATTCTTAGCTATATTCAATCTCTCCCTTCCTCCGTCCCCCCTTTCTCTCTCTCTCTCTCTCTCTCTCTCTCTCTCTCTCTCTCTCTCCCCCTCTCTCTCTCTCACACACACACACACACACAGGTGCACACACGCTCAAGCACGCGACCACTCGCGTGGAATGGACAGAGTGGTCAAGCATATGTTATTTCATCTCGCTTGCTGCAAGGCACCTTGGTGGAAATTTGTCTGCACCCATCCGTGCACTGTACTAAAGCTAACAAAGTCTGACGCGCGTGAAGTGTGATATGCATTCGTCGAATTGTTGTGGAACGGTCGCAAGCAACTTTCATCAGACAATTAGTTTTTGATTGGCCTTGCTAAGAAACGTTTTTTAAAAATACTTCGTAATTTAGTTTTTATTGGCTCTGCTAAGAAAAGCTGTTTAAAAATAGTTGATAACAGTTGCTAATTTTTGTATGTAGGAGATGAGTTTCAGTGCCACTGTATATAATTTACTGAATGTGGTAATTTTTTCCATTAGTCACTAAAGTCATTGTACCTAAACATTTGCATGTATCTAACAACTGCAAGAAATAGGCCAAATATATTTTGTGCTCTAAAACTTCCAAGTACTTGAAAAAAAATGCTATGACCACCAATAAGCTTCATAGGACTTTATTTATTCAGTGCTTCCGATAATATCATCATCTTCTGGCAATACTGGCTTGTGTGGTGTAATATGTTCCCATTGAAGGGAAAATTCGATGGAGAATATATTTTATCATATCTCAAGCGTCTTATACTTCATACTGTATAGTTATTCTGATTCACTGTCCCTTTTACGTCAATAAATATGTACTTTGGCATCGATCAAACTTTCGCATCGGACCTGTATGACCTAATAATAAATGTTCCTGGCTTCTATTTTCAATAATTAATTCATTTGACTTTATGTAATTAATCTGTTGTATGTAAGCTGATTTGGCTCATTCGAGGAAAAATAAAGTGAAGGAATGAAGATTATTTCCTGTGATCACTTTCAGAAATTATCGTCGAATTCAATTACTGACGCTCTTCGTTGCACAGACAATTAGCAGTGCTGTTTAAACAGTCATTCAATAAAATCGGTGATTCGTTGCCTTCTGTACTAGCAATTACTCTTGAAAATAATATTTTTCGGTATTAAGGTCACATAAGATTAATTCCTTATATTCGAGGTATTATAAGACCAACGATTCACTTCTGACTTTTAACACTTTCCAAAATTAAATAACTTCGTCATATGCATTTAATAAGTTAATTAAAATTACATAATAAAATCAAGTAAAATTATCTTCCTCTTTTATAAATAAAGTAGTAAATATCATTCAATTATTATTCGCTATTTTCCACGAAACACTTTCTTTCTATTTGTTCTCGCCAACGATATACCGAGGTTGATCAAGCAATAAAATGTTTTAACTCATATCATTACAGTGAATTTCGCGCGAAAGTGGCCGAAAGGAGACTGACAAAATTTTTAGAGACATATGTGATATTCACTGTTAACTGATTTATCGATGCATATAAAAGGGAATGTACTGACTGATTGGCTCGTCATCACGCAGCCCAAACCACCAACGGTAGAAACTTGAAGTTTTGAGAGGGAGTTGAGCTTACACTGTAGGTGTTGTTTAAATAGGGGTTTTTAGAAATTCCACTCCTGAGGAGGTGAAATAAGGGGTGAAAGGTTTTTTGAAATTAGACCCTCACAAACTGGTATTGGTTTCTCGATCAGAAATAGAAATAGGCCTACGTGTTTCAGAATTTTTGGAAATTTAGCACCTTGGGGGTGAAATAGTGGATGAAAGTTCTATTTCAAAAATAAATCATTATTAAAGAACTACTAAAGCACTTCAAAGCTACATCCGTCAAAACTGGTGTTTGACTTCTCGGTGACGAATAAAAAGATCCGTGTTTCAGTGTTCTCGGAAATTCAACCCATAAGGTAGTCAAATATGGGATGAAATGTTTTATGAAAATATTTTATTATTAAAGCATTTTAAAGCTAAATCTATGAAAATTTGTATTTGGGTTCTCAGTTAGAACTAAAAAATATGTGTTTCACTGTTTTTAGAAACTTAACTCCTTTGGGTGTGAAATAGGGTATGGAAATTGTTGTGGAAATATTTTCTTATGCAAGTATTTTTGAAGCTAAATATATGAAAATTTGTACTTGGCTTTTTTCATTATATAATTATAATCGTTGCAGGAGATGCTGGTATAAGTTTTGGGTTCTTGTTGCTGTAGACGACCGTCTACCTCCTTGGCATTGCTTCCAGAAATGTGATAAACCATGCCTTGCGAAGTACAGTCGTCAGTGCTCATCGGGTCCCCGCAACGTAAATGTAGCAAGCAAAAACTAATAAAACATTTTGTGGTTTATATTAAATAAAAATAAAACATTCAAGAAAAAATCTCATTAGATTTAGTATGTGCAGTACCATATATCGTGCACGTGGAAAACTTGCCTGCGATACTGTGTAACTTACATTGCACTACATGTACTGAGGTGAGCCATTTCAATCATATCCCAAGAAGCATCTCACGTTCTACCATGTTTTAGGAACAGTACATACATAAATGACTCACTCAGCAATTCTGTATAGCTGAGAACTTTATAATAAGCATGAACATCATTATACATTTCTGACAAAAAAAGTGAAGGACACAGAAAGGGAGGAGGAAATGAAGTGCAACTTCACAGGTCGAGAGTGTGTGTGATGCTATTTCAGTGATTACAAAATCGAGTCAAATTTGAAGAGAGCTTTCCAGTAAGAGCCCACTTGTCAGTATGATGTTCCACCTCCTCTTGTCTCGATGCATGCACTCTTTCGGTTGGGAAGCCTATCATATGGTCGTTGCAACCTCTACTGAGGCAAGCTGGCCACCAACTGTTGTGACCGGTCCTTGATATCCTGGATACTGCTGCAGAGATGGAGTTTACATACAACTTGGTCCCATACATTTTCTGTCAGGGACAGATATGAGGATCTTGTTGGCCACGGGAATATCTCAGCATTACGCAGATAGTTCATAGAGACACATGCCATGTGCGACACTCGAAAAGTGTCACCAGGTTGCCATCGCATGAGAGGCAACACATCAAGACTCAGGATGTCAATGACGTACCGTTGGGCTGGTAGTAATTGAGGGAATACTGGCAGCCGTTTGGCTGCAGAATTCCATCAATTGCTACCAGCCATGACCTGAAGTCGTACCTGATGGCTCCCCACACCATGACGTCGGGAGAAGCACCACTGTGCCTCTCCAAAACACGTTGGAAGAACTGTACCTCTGACCAAGTCGTTGCCATAATCGCTTACGATTGTCATGTGGAGTAGTACAGAACGAGATTCATTGTTCAACACAATGCGACGCCATTCATCAGCAGTCCATCTTCCTAGTTACGGCATCACTCTAAACACAGTCATTTTTGTTGTGATGTTAATGGCAGCCTACACGTGTAGTGGGAATCCCCTGCTAGTCTTCGACCTATGCTGCGGGATGAGAGAAGGTTGCAGGGAGTCCATTACTTGTTCTCGAATGGCAGATGCTGATGTGAAAGGGGGTACAATGTGCGCTGGCGATCCACCCTTGTGGTTGTCAGGCGTTTGTCGACGGTATCCTTGACGATGAGTGTGCCTGCCCTCAAGTTCCAATGCAAACCAACGTCAGGACGCTGTCATATCCAGAAGCCCCAGAGATCTGGCTATTGTGCGATTGGATGAGTTGTCCAAACGAAGATCCACAGTGAGACCTCTTTAGAACTCTGTCAGGTGCTGATAACGCTATCTCACACGAGTAAGTGGCACATCCACGCAATTATTCTTAACATCTGACGTTGTTCCAGCTCTTATGTACACCAACCAAGCCTGGTAAGTACGCTAGACACGAAGAATGGCACTGTACTCTGTTCTGCGTTCTACCTGTCACAACAATTGCAACTCTTAATCATCTAAATGCCAGCCAACGGTGTGCACATGTAGGAATTAAATTGACATCGGCCGGCCGCTGTGGCCGAGCGGCTCTAGGCGCTTCAGTCCGGAACCGCGCTGCTGCTACGGTCGCAGGTTCGAATCCTGCCTCGGGCATGGATGTGTGTGATGTCCTCAGGTTAGTTAGGTTTAAGTAGATCTAAGTCTAGGGGACTGATGACCTCAGATGTTAAGTCCCACAGTGCTTAGAGCCATTTGAACCATTTGAACATTGACATCCAAGCATGTCCTCTGGGGGCTTCGCTTTTTTTGTCAAACAGCGAGGAGGTACCCGAAAGAAACCGAACTTTTTTAAAACTTATTTATTCACATTTTAAGCACAAACCTTCACTACCCTTCAAAGTACTCCCCACTTGAAATAATACGCTTGTCTAATTTTTTATTATATGTTTCAAAACGTTGTTTAAATTCATCTTTGTGGTACCTGACAGCGCTTGCATCTTTTTCCCCTCACTTCAGCAACATAAAAAAAACGCTTTCCATTTCATTCTTGCCGGCCGAAATGGCCGAGCGGTTGTAGGCGCTACAGTCTGGAACCGCGCGACCGCTACGGTCGCAGGTTCGAATCCTGCCTCGGGCATGGATGTGTATGATATCCTTAGGTTAGTTAGGTTTAAGTATTTCTAAGTCTAGTGGACTGAAGACCTCAGATGTTAAGTCCCATAATGCTCAGAGCCATCTGAACCATTTTTTCATTCTAGGAAACAAAGAACGTCGCACAGGGCAAAGTCGGATGAGTATAGGGGAGGGGGGGAGGAGGTGAGAAAGAGGGATCATACCATTTTTGATCAAGAATTATCACTCACGGCCGGCCATCCTGATTTAGGTTTTCTCCGGGGTTTCCCTGAATCGTTTCAGGCAAATGCCGGGATGGTTTCTTCGAAAGGGCATGGCCAAGTTCCTTCCACATCCTTACCTAATCCAATGACCTCGCTGTTTGGTCCCCTTCCCCAAATCAACCAACCAACCAAGATTTGTCGTACAGACAGGGCCGTGTGAGCAAGGGCATTGTCATAATGGAAAAAGCAGTCTCTCGACTCCCACATATGAGGCTACTTCCACCACACACACTTGCACAATCTTTTCAAAACTTCCAATAGAAAGTCTGGTTAACTGTCTGACCCTGCAGAATGCACTGTGAATGGACGGCTGCTCTCACATCTAAAAAACAAATCAGCTTTGTTTTAATGCTTGATTTAATCCTACGAGCTTTCTTGGGGCGAGGGAACCTTGAAATCTTCCACTGGCTTGATTGTTGCTTTGGTTTCAGGATCGTAGATATAGCACCAAGTTCCGTCACTAGTGATAATTTTTGAAAAAAAAAAAAAGCAATTGGCTCTATTGGCGGCTCTTCTCCCTAAGCACTGCATGCTCTCACGCGACCTTGCATTTGGCAGCCACTCTTTTCACTACCGAATCCTCTGTCACAGTTCGCTGCACTGAACTCACTCGCGACAGCTCCACAGTTTCTTAATTGTCCGTACCGAATACATTTTTTTCTTTTTGCTGTGATTTTGCCCCAGTTTACAGAAACCGGCTGATGTCGATGCTCTTAACTGTGTATGCGATGTGGAACTGCTGCAGGTGTGGCAACAAAGATGGAGTGGCTGCCGGCAGCAGAGGCGGGAGGCTACTGGTGCGCGGCGCTGCTGGTGCTGATGGTGGCGACGTGCGCCGCTCGCAGCCGCCGCAGAGCCAGCGACAGCGGTGCGTGGGCGGCGGCTGGGCGCCGGCAGGGACTGTGCGAGCGGCTGTCGCACTGCTGGCCGTGGGCGCCCAGGGTCGCCGACAGCCCGCTGGCGTCGCAGATACACCTGGGCCGCGCCAGTCTCGCGTACGCGCGCCAGGACCTGCGCTACGAGCAGCTGGTAGAGAACTGCTACGTCCACTGCCGCGCCGTCGCCCTGGACGAACCCTTTGTGGTGCGTTTCCTCATTAAACTTACACTGATAAGCCATAACATTGTGACCACTGCCCATTGCGACGTTGGACGCCGCCTGGCAGTGTTTCGAGCATGTGACGCGGTAACAAAAGTACACTACTGGCCAATAAAATTGGTACACCAAGAAGAAATGCAGATGATAGACGGGTATTCATTGGACAAATATATTATACTAGAACTGACATGTGATTACAGTTTCACGCAATTTGGATGCATAGATCCTGAGAAATCAGTACCCAGAACAACCACCTCTGGCCGTAATAACGGCCTTGATACGCATGGGCATTGAGTCAAACAGAGCTTGGATGGAGTGTACAGGTACAGCTGCCCATGCAGCTTCAACACGATGCCACAGTTCATCAAGAGTAGTGACTGGCGTATTGTGACAAGCCAGTTGTCGGCCACCATTGACCAGACGTTTTCAATTGGTGACAGATCTGGAGAATGTGCTGGCCAGGGCAGCAGTCGAACATTTTCTGTATCCAGAAAGGCCCATACAGGACCTGCAACATGCGATCGTGAATTATCCTGCTGAAATGTAGGGTTTCGCAGGGATCGAATGAAGGGTAGAGCCACGGGTCGTAACACATCTGAAATGTAACGTCCGCTGTTCATAGTGCTATCAATGCGAAGAAGAGGTGACTGAGACGTGTAACCAATGGCATCCCATACCATCAGGCCGGGTGATACGCCAGTATGACGATGACGAACACACCCTTCCAATGTGCGTTCACCGCGATGTCGCCAAACACGGATGCGACGATCATGATGTTGTAAACAGTACCTGGATTCATCCGAAAAAAAGACGTTTTGCCATTCGTGCACCCAGGTTCGTCGCTGAGTACAGCATCGAAGGCCCTCCTGTCTGTGATGCAGCGTCAAGGGTAACCGCAGCCATGGTCTCCGAGCTGACAGTCCATGCTGCTGCAAATGTCGTCGAACTGTTCGTGCTGATGGTTGTTGTCTTGCAAACGTCCCCATCTGTTGACTCAGGGATTGAGACGTGGCTACCCGATCTGTTACAGCCATGCGGATAAGATGCCTGTCATCTCGACTGCTAGTGATACGAGGCCTTTGGGATCCAGCACGGCGTTCCGTATTGCCCTCCTGAAGCCACTGATTCCATATTCTGCTAACAGTCATTGGATCTAGACCAACGCGAGCAGCAATGTCGCGATACGATAAACCGAAACCGTGATAGGCGACAATCCGACCTTTATCAAAGTCGGAAAAGTGATGGTACGAATTTTTCCTCCTTACACGAGGCGTCACAACAACTTTTCACGAGGTGTATGAGAAACCGGTTGGAAAGTTTCCTCATGTCAGCACGTTGTAGGTGTCGCCACCGGTGCCAACATTGTGTGAATGCTCTGAAAAGGTAATCATTTGCATATCACAGCATCTTCTTCCTGTCGGTTAAATTTCGCGTCTGCAGCACATTATCTTCGTGGTGTAGTAATTTTAGTGGCCAGTAGTGTATGCAAGCGGAGCTGATACGGACTGTAGATCACCCTAGCGAAGTTATGGCTCAAATGGTCAAATTCACTGATATAATCGACTTTGCGAAAGGATACATTATTATTGGGCAAAGCCTGTAAACGGGTATCTCGAAAACGGCGTAGCTGGTCGAATGTTCATATGCTACTGTCGTGGGCACCTACAGAGAAAGATAGGACAGTGAAACTATCACTAGGCGTTGAATAGTTGGACGCCCACGACTCTGTGGGATTCGGAGGCTTGTCTGCTCTGTAAAGTAGGCTATATGGTGATCTGTGGCATCTATGCCGAAAGAGCACAATGCTAGTGAACGCACAGTTGTTTTGGAGCACACAGTTCAACGTACATTGTTGAACATCGAGCTCCACAGAAGATCACCCTGCGATTTCACATATTGACCCAACGACATCGTCAATTGCGATTGCAGTGGACACGACACCATCAGGATTCGACCGTCGATCAACGGAAAAGTGTCGGCTCTTCGGGTGAATCATACAATTGCTACTGTCGGTCAATGGTCGTCTCCACAAACGCCATCATGGAGGTGAACAGCGGCTCGAAACGTGCAGCGCGCCACGGACGCACGCTGGCCGGTGGGAGCAGTATTATGCTAAGGGAGACATTCTCCTGCGCTTGCATGGGACGTGTGGTAGTAATCGAAGATACGCTGACAGCTGCGAACCACATGCATCCCTTCATGCTTGATGTCTTCCCCGAAGAGGAAGTCATCTTTCCGCAGTACAGTTGTCCGTATCTCGGAGCCACAACCGTGCTACAGTGGTTTGAGGAGCATTGTGATGTACTCACGTTGATGTCTCTGCGACAAAATTCGCCTGATGTAAACCCTGTGAAACCCAACTGGGTCACTACCGCGCGCCATCACCGCGTACGCAAATCAGCGGCCCGTTATTTACGCGAATCACATAACCTGTGCGTTGATATTTAATGCCACATACTTCCGCAGACCTACCAACAAACTGTCGGATCCTTGATGTGCAGAATCAGAGATGTATTTCGTTCCAAAGATGGACAAACAAACTATTAACCAGGTGGTCATAATGTTTTGGCTCTTTAGTGTAGGTTGCCTAATTGTTCGGTAGAGCTTCCACTGTAACACCTTCTTTGACGTCATAGGCGTTTCATGGCCTAATGACTAATTAGAAAGGAACAACCAACACTCAACGGTTGGATGAAACACTATTGCGATCTAGTATTGAATCCGAAAAATTGCTTCAAGCAGCTGTCCTTGATATTCTTTCCATTGCAGTCGTCTTTGTCTCCACAAAGCGGTCAAATTTTGATTTCCTTCTAAGATTTTCATCTCCATCACTTCCCTTAATTGCCAAACTGACGAATCCTTGATACATCAGGATCTTTCGTGACGACTGAGGTCGAACAATTTGCCTGCTCACCTCCCCCTCCGCCGACCCCGTCATCCTCTAACAGGTGGAAACCGAGGAAAGTGATGCCGAACCATGTGACTTTGGAAGTATTTAACTAGGTCCTACTTACAGGCGTGAATCAGGTAGTCAGTTTGAACTCCGATTAATGGAAAGCTTATCAGAGGGATGTGCGGGGTAGGACAAAAATTTAGAAATACAGCGAGAAATGCATGCTTGCACATAAAGGCAAATGCTAGCTAAGCCTGCAGGTTGCGCTGTTGCATTTGACCACGAACGGCACCCGTTTAATGTCCTCAATACGTTGGGAGTGTCAGTCGTGCCCACAACAGTGTTCTGTGTACTTGTGACTGCGTTACGTCTGGGGTAAGTGAATTCGAACGTGGCCCAACTGTTGGTGCTCGTATGGTGAGTGCTTCTGTAACCAAGATAGTCGGAGTGTTCCCAGAGACACTGTATCGAAGATTCATACTGCATACGGGGAAAGCGCAAAAACATCAACTGCTAAGCCACAGCTCGAACCAATGTGTGTATTGATTGATCTTGTCACTCAGTAATTGAAGAGGGTTGTGACGAAAAATAAGGGGACAACAGGTACAGAAGTCACAGCACAACTAAATATCGCACTCGCTAGCCTTGTCGGCTCCAAACCAACAAGAAAGGGTAGCCACAAGACGGAAATTGCAGGGCGAGTTGGAATTCCAAAACCACTCATCAGTGATGGAAATGCCCGTAGTAGGAAAACGTGGTGCCGAAGCCATAAAACATGGACTATGGAGCAATAAAGGAAAGTAATGTTGTCGGATGAGTCTTGTTTGACACTGATTCCAGCTTCTGGCCGAGCTTACGTCACATGAGTGAAACATAGAGGGTATTTGGTGATGATTTAGGCGGCCAAATCATGGTATTCCATGGGCCATATGATTAATCTGCAAGGTCGCATTGCTAACAAGGATCATCTGATCATTTTGGCTGATCAGATGCATCTCATGATACAATGTTTGTTCCCTAATCGTGATGATGTGCTCCAGGAAGACGGGACCTCTCAGTTCGTATTCTCGAAGACTGGTTTTGTACGAACGAGGATGAATTGTCACATCTACTCTGACCACTAGTGTCACCAGACCTCAACATTATCGAGCCTCTCTGCTTCGGAGAGAAAGGTGCGTGACCGCTATCCACCTCCGTCATCTTTATCTGGAGCTGCCACTATTTTCCGCGAAGAATGATGTAAGATTCCCTTTAAAACCATACAGGACATGAGTTTATTCATTCCGAGACGACTGGAAGCTGTTTTGAATGCCAGCGGTTTTCTTCCGTCGTATTACGCTTTGTAATATATTGCGATTTTGGTGTTTCCATATTTTTGCCGATTCACTGTAGATGACTGGGAAGGGCCGTGCCACAGTCATAATAATAAGAGGAGCACAGATATGTCACATTGGCTGCAAATGTATTCTGCATTTAAGGTTTACAAACAAAAGGGAAAACGGCTACTGAGCAATGAAACGGGGAGGAAAGAATGCACTAGCATTCATTATCAAGATTTACATGTGATCAAGCATGAGTTAAATGAAAAGTTATGAAATGATATCAAGAAAACCACTGCACGGTTCAGATGAGCGGAAGACAGAAATACACTGCTGGCCATTAAAATTGCTACACCAAGAAGAAATGCAAATGATAGACGGGTATACATTGGACAAATATGTTATACTAGAACTGACATGTGATTACATTTTCACGCAATTTTGGTGCATAGATCCTGAGAAATCAGTACCCAGAACAACCACCTCTGGCCATAATAACGGCCTTGATACGCCCGGGCATTGAGCCAAACAGAGTTTGGATGGCGTGTATAGATACAGCTGCCATGCAGCTTCAACACGATACCACAGTTCATCAAAAGTAATGGCTGGCGTATTGTGACGAGCCAGTTGCTCGGCCACCATTGACCAGACGCTTTCAATTGGTGAGAGGTCTCGAGGATGTGCTGGCCAGGGCAGCAGTCGAACATTTTCTGTATCCAGAAAGCCCCATACAGGACCGGCAACATGCGGTCGTGCATTATCCCGCTAAAATGTAGGGTTTCGCAGGGATCGAATGAAGGGTAGAGCCACGGGTCGTAACACATCTGAAATATAACGTCCACTGTTCAAAGTGCCGTCAATGCGAAGAAGAGGTGACTGAGACGTGTAACCAATGGCACCCCATACCATCAGGCCGGGTGATACGCCAGTATGACGATGACGAATACACGCTTCCAATGTGCGTTCACCGCGATGTCGCCAAACACGGATGCGACATCATGATGCTGTAAACAGAACCTGGATTCATCCGAAAAAATGACGTTTTGCCATTCGTGCACCCAGGTTCGTCGTTGAGTACACCATCGCAGGCGGTTCTGTCTGTGATGCAGCGTCAAGGATAACCGCAGCCATGGTCTCCGAGCTGATAGTCCATGCTGCTGCAAACATCGTCGGACTGTTCGTGCAGATGGTTGTTGTCTTGCAAACGTCCCCATCTGTTGACTCAGGGATCGAGACGTGGCTGCACGATCCGTTACAGCCATGCGGATAAGGTGCCTGTCATCTCGACTGATAGTGATACGAGGCCGTTGGGATCCAGCACGGCGTTCCGTATTACCCTCCTGAACCCACCGATTCCATATTCTACTAACAGTAATTGGATCTCGACCAACGCGAGCAGCAGTGTCGCTATACGATAAACCGCAATCGCGATAGGCTACAATCCGACCTTTATCAAAGTCGTAAACGTGATGGTACGCATTTCTCCTCCTTACACGAGGTGTCACAACAACGTTTCACCAGGCAACGCCGGTCAACTGCTGTTTGTGTATGAGAAATCGGTTGGAAACTTTCCTCATGTCAGTACGTTGTAGGTGTCGCCACCGGTGCCAATCTTGTGTGAATGCTCTGAAAAGCTAATCATTTGCACATCACAGCATCTTCTTCCTGACGGTTAAATTTCGCGTCTGTAGCACGTCATCTTCGTGGTGTAGCAATTTTAATGGCCAGTTGTGTACTAGCAATGAGGAGCAAGAGTGGTGCATGATGGCGTGTAACCTAACCCGCAGGCCGTAGCGTCTCGCATTTTTTGCAGATGGCGGGCAACGGTTTTCTTCCCATGCGTGAATCAAGTAGGTCATTTACCGCCCACAAACAGCAAACGTCATATATGATTTCCAACGGCTCATATAAATTCGCGAGGCCTCTGAGCCAGACTCCGCCAACATGATGCCTACTTCGTGGAAGGTGTTGACCCAATTGACATCTGATAATGCTACAGCGAATACGGCCTACTGAAGTAACTAATATGTTCTTCATAGAATAAAAGGACATGAACAAAATGTGAGAAAAAGCTGTAAATAATTACTGTTCCAGCTGATCACAGTCCTATAGAAAATTTGTACATTTAAATTTCGACGTCTTCTTTGCGCTGAGCTCGGTATTGGCATTTGGGGCATATGTCAGTAATTTAGTGCCCAATGTAATGTGAGTGAAGAAATGTACAGGGCCACCAGGCCAAGTTGATTCCTGAACTGTTTAAGATATCGAAATTCTGTTTTCACCCAAAGCAATTGTGAAAAAGTCTTCACTAAATGACGTATAGTGTCTCTTCATCGTTATATTAATTACAGTGATATGGATATCAACTTCATCTTTTCAAATGCAACTATAGTAATTTCTGCAACTTGTATTGTAGCTCTAAAAGAGGCAAACAGCGTAATCTGATTAGTGATTTTGGTGAAATTAAAGTATTTACTATTTATGATATATCGGTTTTGAAAATAAAACCGATTACTGTCTTACGTGTTAGCATAACCGCGCTACTTTTGGTCAGGTGTCTGCTCTTCAAAAAATGGTTCAAATGGCTCTGAGCACTATGGGACTCAACTGCTGAGGTCATTAGTCCCCTAGAACTTAGAACTAGTTAAACCTAACTAACCTAAGGACATCACAAACATCCATGCCCGAGGCAGGATTCGAACCTGCGACCGTAGCGGTCTTGCGGTTCCAGACTGCAGCGCCTTTAACCGCACGGCCACTTCGGCCGGCTGTCTGCTCTTCTGTCGTTAATTTCTACATCCTGAAGCAAGTTTACTGCATAAAAGACGCATGCTCATCTTTTGTCTGCATTAATGGACTTAGACGTCTGTGACTGAAGACTGTGTTGAGTTGACACGCTAACCGCCATATGGACTTTTCATATGGAAGTAACTTATGTAAACCAAGTGGTCTCACGTCTAACGTATATGCAATGCTAACCAATCAGAACTATTCATGGAAAGAAAACCCTGATATCAATTTACACAACACAACACTTTCAGTGATTACGTCCACAACACACAAATCAGAGATTTCTTAGAACACCCCACCATCTATTCCCTCATAAAGGAAAAATCTGCCAAACTTTATGAGAGAACACAAACATCGCCCCATCACCTCATTCGAAATTTAGGCTGCGAACATCCAGACCTTCAACATAAGAGACCTAAATTAACCCTCACGCGCCACTTTAGGGACATTTAAAACACACAAACACACACACAGAACAAACATTTACTCAAAAACACGCACACAAACCAAACCACCATCTTCATGAACCCCCTAGTGCATTCCTAGAAGTCAGACGGGCACAGCCCAGTGGTACTTCTTTACAAAAGTGCAAACAGAAGGCCTGTCCTAGTACAGGTACACATAGCATGTCTCTTATTAGCTCTGTTATCTCTTACATAGAATTTAAACATTTTTGTCATTATGTTTTGGGAGGAAACAATATTCAGGAAGTGGAAAGTGTCAGGCGAGGAGAGATATAGCCGGCCGAAGTGGCCGAGCGGCTCTAGGCGCTACAATCTGGAACCGCACGACCGCTACGGTCGCAGGTTCGAATCCTGCCTCGGGCATGGATGTGTGTGTTGTCCTTAGGTTAGTTAGGTTTAAGTAGTTCTAAATTCTAGGGGACTGATGACCTTAGAAGTTACGTCCCATAGTGCTCAGAGCCATTTGAACCATTTGAGGAGAAATATTCGGTAAACAGTACTAAGTGATGCTGACAATTTATTATATTGGTTAATAGTGCATATTAAAGTACATGATCTAATACTGAAACAGCAAAATGAAATTGCAATTCCTAGTGGTCACACCTCAATTACAAATATCAAGAAAGAAAACCAGCGTAACGAACTTAACAATGGGGTCACGGAAAACTGGAAATGAAGGAAAATTCTATATTGATGATGAAGTCCCATACTCTCTGACAGAATGTAGGGGACGATGCGGGAGACCCGCACCGCTGTACTAGGCAAGGTCCTAGCAGAGGTGGTTTGCCATTGCCTTCCTCCGACCGTATCACTCACTCACTCACTATGACGGGCCTGCATTGGCACGAGGTGTGGGAGTTTAAGCTGGCTGAGCTGTTCCTCCTGAAATCCTCTCTGTTGGGAAAGTTTTTCTTCGCGTTTTGGATTGGCCTCTGGTTTCTGTGGATGTAGGAATTTATCTGCCGGGTGATTCCGGCAGCTTCCTGTTCTTCTTCTTCTTGCTGCTTCCTGGCTGCCTAAATTCTATCTTCTTCAGGCGGGAGAAGTCCACTGGGGGCGTCTGTTGTTGAATATGCAGGACTGCTTGGTCAGTCATGTACCGCCAGTCCTCGTCGGTGAAGATCGGGTGCTTGTTGATCAGCTCCAGATCTGTACGCCTGACGAGTTCCCTCCCGTGAAGCTTCTGGTTCAAGGGTTCGCACCCCCAGTGGAAAGGATAAGGTTTATGAGGTAGGGGAGGGATGTTGTGGGGGTAGCTACCGTCGCGCAGGGAATCTGCGATCTTGGTGAGCACCTCCCTCACACAGTTCTTGTTGGGGAGGGGGAGGCACTCGAACGGCTCGTCTTCTTCTTCTCCCTCGGTTTCCATCGACATTTCCTGCGTCGTCTGAATTTCCGCGGAGACAGGAGTGACGACTGCTTCCGAGTGGGCCGTCTCCTTGTTGTCGGCGGTTTCCCCCGACTGCATGACCACCTTCCTAGCAACCTGCGTTGCCGCGTCGGCCAGGGAGGCGGTCGTTTGTGTTGCCGCGTCTACCCCCGTACTGGTGGGGGTCGGTGCCACGTCCGGCGTCGTGCGAGACGCGAGGTACAAGACGACCCTTAGTTGAGTCACCTCCCGACGCGTCTCTTCTAGCTCCGCTCTCAGGGCCGCACTCTCCTCCGCCATGGCGGATTTGAGCGCGGTGATTGCGTGCTCGTTGGCTTCCTGCAGTGCTTGGCGGAAGGCGTTCACGTCGTCTTTGTGACGCAGCCCGCTTCCCCTACTAATGTAGGAGGGCGGGGTGCCCACCCTTTCTTCTTGTTGTGCCACCTCTTCGTGTGTGGTGGCCAACTTCCGCTGCTTCCACGTCTTCAGATAGCTGCAGCTGCATGCGTTTGCTGCGTGCGAGCCACCGCAATTTACTCAAGCCGCTGCAGTACCTCTTGGTTTGGTGCAGTTCCGTGTGTCGTGCGGTTGCCCGCATTAACACACGCAACCACGCCGTCGCATTCCCTGGCTGTATGTCCCAGCTTTTGGCACTTATAGCACTGTAATTGTGCCACAGGCTTCTGCTTCTTCTTCTTGTTGCCGCAACCGCTGCTGCCGACTGCGTTTAGCAGGAGCTCAACAGCAGCAGCAATCTTGCCTCTTCCTCCATTCCTGCGTCTCGGCATGGCGTTGGGCTAGTGGCGTTGGCGTGCGCGGTAACGAAGTGAGCCGCAGCGAGTCGAGCAGCGGAGTGTGTCGCGTGCGTATTGGGGATGAATGATGATGATGAGGACGACACAGCAACACCCAGTCATCTCGAGGCAGGTGAAAATCCCTGGCCCCACCGAGAATCGAACTATTAATCATACAATAATACTGCACTGACGCAGTAAGAGAAGGGAGACAGTTCATTCCGCCACCACTAAAACTACATTGGTTAGCTAGAGAGGCCGCGGTGAGAATGTCGGTGGCTTTTCATTAACAGTGATAAAATATGTAATCGTCGAACAGATGCAGTAGTGTGCTTTGATATAGGATTCATTCTCCGAAGAATATGGTGCTGTACTCTGTGGGACAGACTGCATTTGCAACTTCATTACTTCTTCTACATGTGATTCGGCACTCAAAAAATTTCAGAGTGATTAAATTGCCAGAAATGACCTAAGGAAAGTCATAGTTTCTATGACTATTCTTACGCAAGAGATGATACGTTATTAATCAAATATAGTTCACTGCTGATGGCACGTGAACGCCCTCGGCATGAACAAAACTGAAGTCTACTTTCAGCAGTACTCATGAAAATTGTTTAAAAAACCAAGATATACCAAAAAGCACTTCTGAATATTACAGGTACTGAATAAAATGATTTTCTCATGATGAACAAGAAACAATCTGCTCTAACCATATCAAAATTATATGAAGATGTGTACCAAAGAACATAACGTCTTACCAAGGCGGCAGCAGTATCTCCAGTTATGCTCTAAAAAAAGCGAGAGTTCAAAAAGAGCCAGCCAATGGCAGTTTCCACGACTACCAGTGTTTGTATTACTCTGCTGCGGCTAACTCTCATTGCCAATATTGCACACAAAAAAAGACTAGCGTAATGCTTTGGATAAAAAAAAATTAAGCACTTTGCCACACTTCTTCGGGGAAAGTCATCAATATTGATGCTACGCAGCCCAGAATTCGCATGAATGTCTCTGCCTCCCCGACCGGCAGATTTAACCATACATTCTCACAGATTCACACATGTAGAGATTATATGGGAAACAGGGAGGAAGAGGGGGAGGGTACCTGTTGGCAAATGAAATAAATATGCGAGGGCGTGCTGTAAAGTGATGCCCCCAAAATTTATATGTGAAAACTGTTAAGGTTTTTTAAAATATAACAAAAGTTGTTTACATTCTGCTTCTTTATGCGTCTATATATTTGCAGCCTTCTGCCTCTAGAGTGCTCCGAATTATAGCATGTGACAGAGCGACTTGCAAATTAACTAGGCCAGTGCATGAGGAACAGAGTTTGTAATAGATTTTCGAATTCGGAAAGTTTGTCCACACGTGGAGCACCTTCTCCTTCAGCATGGTAATGCCATATTACACACGGCCACTGAACCACCTGCAACAATCCAAAGTCTTGCGTTCACTGTCATCGATCATCCTCCATACAGTCCCGCATTGGCCCCATGCAACTTTAGTTGTTTACAAAACTTCAAGAACACCTTCGAGGACTTCAGTTTGATAGTGATACAACGGTCAAAGCGGAGGTAAGATTGTGGCTCCGCCAACACCGTCAATCATTTTACAGTGACACTACCAACAAACTGGTCTGTCGTTGGGAGAAAGGTGTTCATCGCCATTGTGAGAAATAGGTATGTAGACATGAAGAATAAAGACGTGGAATGTTAGTAATGTTTTTATATTTAAAAAAATTCGGATGCACGCCGTCATATAAACACACAGTGCGTTGTCTCTTAACAAGCGAACAGACACAAAAAGCCGTCTGTGCAACTTACATAGGATAATTTGGCAGTGTCAACAGCCAGAAATGAAAGCTGGTTTACACAACCACCTTTCATGACATTCCTGCTCGCGAAGAAAATTTAGCAGGTGTGGTTTTCTTCAACGTGTATTAAAAAGGGTTAAAAGCAATTTTTTTATTACAGCCAAGAGGTAATTTTAACTGGTCGTAAAATTTCTAGAAACGCAAGGATCTACATCTACATCTACATCTACATCTACATTGATACTCCGCAAGCCACCCAACGGTGTGTGGCGGAGGGCACTTTACGTGCCACTGTCATTACCTCCCTTTCCTATGATGAACTTGATAAAACACATAGGGACCAAAAAGCACAAAAAAATGCGAAATAAAACACATGACACATAAAACAAAGGTACAAGTAAGCAATTAATTGCTTTCATTGGGATCATTGTCATCTTATACAAATGATACTAATTAAAGATGCAATTAGATAATTAATTTGTTTCATTAGGCTCATCGTCCCACCAGACAAATGAAGTTAAACAAAGACACGATAGAATTAAACTCAAGCGTACATGTTAGTGTGCCTGTGATAAGCTAACCATGTGTAACTTGACTAGACCATCAGTTAAGTTATTATGTATTAACTCTGTACACGAGTAAGAATTTATCCACAAAATTCATAAGTCTGAAAGGAAACTAGGAAGAAAATAGACCAAAAAATGTCATGGTGACAGTGACACTGGATATTACAGAATGATATTCGTTCATTATCACTGTCAGGGAAATTTTTTTGAAGGCATGTAATAAGATTTAACTCCTGACACAAGGGCTACAGGTACACATAACAGAAAACAGGAATGGTGCGGTGGACTAATAAAAGTTTATAGGAACAGTACAGAAGTGCAGGGCCAAGGCCACACATACAAGCAATAATACGTATTGAGGGCATGAAATGATGATACCTGATACTGTTACTTAAGTGTGCAAAAGAGACATACTAGTGTCATTCATAAAGAATGCGCGAAATGGACAAGAATAATGCAGAAACAAATACATAAAAAATCACTGACTTAGGATTCCAACTCGTCAGACGAGCTTTACTCATTGTTCCGCACTCCTGTCATATAAGGTTAAAAGAATAGTCGGAGATGTAGAACACTCGGGCGATGGACATTCGTTCGAACAGTACTCGGAGGATGGCATGAGCAAAATTGGTAACTCTGACAAAATGATACTGGATTGTGGTCTTGCGAATTCATCTCCGCATTTGCATTAATCACACGTTGAATACTGTCCGTTCTCTGCTGACTATAGTTTCCATCAGTTCATCTTCCTTCAAACAAATGGCTCAAATTAGCGACGATGTCCAGGATAGCCCCCAACAGTCTCAGGCCATTTCATATAACCAATAATGTTTTTGTGGTGATTGGATACACATATGTGGCAAGGACACCACTGCAGAATGCACAAGGGATATAAATATTTACCAGCAACTTACATATAGGTAGTGGTCGCTCACTTGCTTGAGGTATCATTATTCATAGTGAGATGCATATTCCATAGTTCAAAAGTGTCCTCTCAGTTGTTTATTATTGTTAGAAAATGTTTCAGAGGAATGTATATTCCGGAACATCCTAATCACAAGGGAAATAAAATTTAGTATTCCAGTATGAGATCCTCAATGAAGTTGTTACCAAAGTCAGTTCAAAGAAAGCCAGTGTCGAGCACAGTGTTTGGTTCAAATGGTTCAAATGGCTCTGAGCACTATGCGACTTAACTTCTGAGGTCATCAGTCGCCTAGAACTTAGAACTAATTAAACCTAACTAACCTAAGGATATCACACACATCCATGCCCGAGGCAGGATTCGAACCTGCGACCGTAGCGGTCGCTCGGTTCCGGACTGTAGCGCCTAGAACCGCACGGCCACTCCGGCCGGCCACAGTGTTTATTTATGCACCCACATTCAGTGTGTAGCACAGCATTCCTCTGAGCTCCCACATTGTGGGATAATAAAATTAACAAGTAAACACAGATTGTGTGCCATGACTCTCGCTAGGTACAGGGAAACTGGCCACTTCCAGTCTGGCCACGCCACAGCAGGTGGTGAAGATGCGTGTCGACAACTCTTGAGTGCAGGCGTGAGTACTGGCCCACTCCGGATGTCATTCAGTCAACTGGTTTACTATTGCCAAAGGGAGACACGAGGGTGACACCATCAATTGCTCACCCTAAGGCAGTTTCGTAGCGGGAGTAAGAACTCAGTTGGGTTACAAGACGGGACAGTGAATGCTCTCCCCACCCCTGCTTTTGTATTCAGCTCGCCGCTAGTTGGGTCTTTTGAGACTACAGGTAGATGGCCTCAGGTGATCGTCTGTAGTGCCCATGTGTGGGGCAAGTCCCATCCTCAGACTCGTTGTCGTTTGTCCTTAAACAACTAGATCAAACAAATTATAGACTTACATAAATGACAATATACACGAAACTACTTATTCTGACTTGACGCTCTGTTGTTTCCTTACAAAAATGAGGGAGTCAGTTACAAAACACAGCCAAAAGGAAATATCACTCCAACCTGAATCTCCATTGATTCGTTACGACCGTATGGGAGTCAGGAACAAAAAAAGAAAAAAAAAAAATCAAAAAAGAACATGACTTTCCACAACTAACTGAAAAGTAATTCACTTTACAGTACTTGTTGCATATGCGATCTTATTTTCCCCAGCGTATTTTTATCTTGAAGAATTCTTGGGTGTCCACCCGGGTCACGTCGTAATTACTCCATGTCTCTCATGACTGCTGCACCGCTTCTGTCAGCGTCTCATACATGTTGGCCGCTACTCCCTTCATTACTCTTCTCCTATTGCTAACTGAGCGGCCACCGCGATGGATGATGGCGGTGGTGGGGGGCCTGGCTCTGAACCCTGTTCTCCAGTGCCTGCGCTATTGCTGTTAGGTGCAGACCTCACAGTGTGGGAACACTTTTCTTTTTCTAAGCTCAGTGGTCCCTCGCCTGACGCATTTGTTGACCGCTGCCTTTGTTAATTAGACCATCTTGTACACTAATTTAAATAGTTCTTTTAGTCATACAGTCCTGAAGGAGGAAGACTGCCTACGTATTTTGGTGGTTTGTAATCCATAGTATGGCCATTTTTTTTTACTGTGGTCGGCCATTTCATGTTTTGGCTAATTTACATCGAAAGCTGAAATTACACACAGAAAAAGTCTTCCCCATACAATATTCACAAAAACAAAATGAACTCATGAGTAAATCAATTGGAATTATTGCTTCTAACATGGAAAAAAATATACACAATCACAGACAATAGCTCACTAAATCTCAGGCACAAAGTCAAAGTGCACTTAAGTATCATTTCCCAAACTTTTTAATTTTAGAAATGTGTTGTGGAACCCCTCAGTATTATGGCCCTTATTGTTTCTATTTCAATGACGTTGTCATGAATAATTTTCCTTCCATGAACAGCTCAGAATAAAGATTAAAAAATTAGGTTTCTGTGCTTTTTGAATTGTCAGCAGCACTTTAATAACACCTTATCTCCGATAGCTAGCTCATTTTTCTCACTGTAACTTTCTGTCTTTCCTTCTATCTTCTACTCCTCTCTTGAAATCTCTTTAGTGCCATTTTCACCAGCTGTATGTGCTCTTACCTTCCAGATGGTGGAACAATGAGCAACTCTCTTATTATGTCACCAGGACATTGGTTTTATGAACAAGTACAAGAGCCATGCCCACTGACTCATTTGGTAGCTCATTTAAGATACTCGGAAAACCATTTAGAAAGACGTCCCATGTACAATGTTGTCAACTGTAGTGCAGTTGACACGTCTTAACCAGTTCCTTCATTAGACTCGCTGCTGGGTTGGAGGCCAGATGATATCTTGAAACGTATGTGAACTTGAAGGCCTTCTGTTGCATGAGTGCTTACCACCTGTTCAAGTGGAACTGTGGCCCCTTATCTGAGATCACTGTGCTCGCCTCCCAACAACATTCAAAAAATGATCTGCAAGGGCTTATGTCACCTCACGGTTATACAGTGACGGTGTGGAGTGACAAACGTGGAAGTAGGTACTACTGACACTCTGATACTAGGTCGTACTGAAATCCCTGATATGTCCGGAGCTTAGAGACAAGCAGGTCAGGGGCGGAAATTTCATTTAATGTTATAGGTACTATTGGAAATAGTGGAGCGTGTGAGTTACTGTACGCAGCTTGGCCATCTGAAAAGGCCCACAGGTGACCTGGGACACTTCATTATGCCCATCATACATTTTATTATGGAGAGGTCTGCGTTCCTAATTCTGACTATCCTGGTTGCTCGCGATAAGCTTCTCTCTGTTGTCGATCAAAATTTCTCCCATTGTATCTGCCCTGTGGAGACCAATGGCCCCTCTGCGATTTCCTAATCCAGTGGTTACTATTTTGTTGTGGCAAATCCTTGACTGCTGATTAATATTCTCCAGTCATCTTCCTTCCGGAGGGCATCTATTGCCCACAAAACGCGTGGACTCTCGTACTTCAGTACCACAATATATCCGAGCTGTTCCAGTAGATACTGAAATATCTTAACGTCATGCAAGTTTCTTCCACCAACCAATATTTCTCGCTTTCATCGGTTAGGGAGTTTTGTCAGTCATATGTGCACCATTATGGAGGACCGTATGGGGCATCGAGAAGCTGTTTGCTTCGTACCATCTCCTTGAAATACTGTATGGGATTTGGTACAGAGTGTTCCCATACGAGTTCATCGTTAAGATTCCAAGATTCACTTTGTAATGGTTACTTTTGGACCAGTATCCTCTTGGACCAGTATAAACTCATCATAGGTCTTGCATTCACAAGCTAATTTTGCATTAGGCTGTGAATTATTCCCTGACACGTCCACTTACAAAAATGGTTTTTAATGCATATGACCATGACATCAGTAATTCACTCTTGACTTGATCAATACCTATCGTGGGATGCAGAGCATTCGAGGGGTCTGGAACAAAGAGTACAGACACCAAATGTCTTCAGTTCTTGTCCTCATCAAATTCATACTCAATTTCGCATCTGTCCAGCAGTCGTAACAGTGGTGCGCTTCTTATGTGGAACAGTCTCTCAGAGGTCATGCAGTTCTACTGATTTCATCCACCTATGTTTAAATTCATTATAAATTCCAGAGCTTGCATTTTTCGTGCCATTTTCTGCACCACTAATGCAATCAGCGGTGCACTGGAGGTGAAACAGTGCCTCATGATTCCTACAGTTAGTATCCTCTTGATCTGCTTTGAGCCCGAGCAACGACTGGATGTCTTCACTTTACTTTATGTCGAAGCGATGCAAACGGTCAGAGTCTTCTTCTCAGTGTAGAGATAATTGCTCCACTACTGTCATAAAACCTCTACCCTATCTGTTATTTTACTGACTTCCTCGTAACGCAGCCACATCGTCTTGTCTTGCCAGGGAACAACTTGACATAAACTCTCTAGTAACTCATTTTGTTCTCGATTTGCTTCCTGAGCAGAAGTAAAGCTGTGAGGACGGGGCGTGAGTCGTGCTTCAGTAGCTCAGTTGGTAGAGCAATTGCCTGCGAAAGACAAAGGTCCCTTATTCGAGTCTCGGTCCGGCACACAGTTTTAATTTACCAGGAAGTTTCATATCAGTGCACACTCCGCTGCAGAGTGAAAATCTCATTCTGGAAACATCCCCCAGGCTGTGGCTAAGCCATGTCTCCGCAATATCCTTTCTTTCAGGAGTGCTAGTTCTGCAAGTTTCGCAGGAGAGCTTCTGTGAAGTTTGGAAGGTAGGAGACGAGATACTGGCAGAAGTAAAGCTGTGAGGACCGGGCGTGAGTCGCGCTTGGGTAGCTCAGTTGGTAGACCAATTGCCCGCGAAAGGCAAAGGTCCCGAGTTCAAGTCTCGGTCCGGCACACAGTTTTAATCTGTCAGGAAGTTTCATCGGTGCTGATAATTGGTGACGTACGGTAGAACGTATTTTGATAGCATCTTCACGAGGCGTAATTTCTCGTTCCTTGTCGACCGAACATGAACAATTTTGAAGACTGTTGATAAACCAGTCTGATCTACATTAATCACATTTTTTGTCAAAATTTCGGGTAACTGCCTTCGTCTGCAGCTGAAACTTTCTTGCGGCTTCCAGCGCTTCTTGCCAAGTTGTAGATATGTTATTACATATGTCGTGATCTTCCTCCGCCTAATTCTGTGTCGTTGTTTGAATTTCTAACCCGTGGAAGTGATGCTTTAAAGATAAAATTCTCCTAATGAAATTGGGCTGCAGCAGCCAACGTCCACTGCTGTAAATTTCTTGCTGTTACCTGATAAGTAAAATCAAAGTTTCATTTCATTGCCATAATTTATAGTTCAGATACGGTTGTTGAAGATAAGAAAATTTTACGTAAAGTTGATAAAAATGTGCACTTACTTGCTGATGATTTTGTCGAGCCTCCACGATGCGGCAATTGGTCTACGAATCAATTATTGCATTTTTATCGATTGCTTTTATGTCTTCTTCTCATATCTTCAAATCGTCCTTTCTTTTTAAACTTCCAGATGCTTTTATCTAGTGAGTTTGTAGAGTCTACGTGTGGTGTTATTTTGCTATTCTAATTGAATTTATTTTTGTTTCTAAAATAATGTATCCAACTTTTGCCTTTTTTCGGCTTGCTCATGATCCTCATCGTCAGAAAAGTCTCCACCTTCACGGAATAGACCTTCTTCATATACTTTGTTGGAATGAATGAGGTCCTCGTCAGTAATAATTATCTTTTCTCCCAACATTTCGACGGCAGACCGATAAAGTTCTTCTCCAATCGCCAATGGAAGAAATTGCAGAAATTGTTGCTAATGATTCTGTATCAGTGAGGTCCTCTTCTTGAAGAAGACTATTAAAGTACATGAACGCATTTTCTGACTGACGTTTTGCAACTGCATTATGCATTGTGTCTTCGTGACATTCTTCATCCGCAGTAGGCGACCTTGATGGCCAAGGTAGAGTTTGACAAACACCAAGACAAGATATAGAAACCCTCAACGTGTGTAGATGGAATTATTCTGCTGAAATGTAGGCCCAGCATGGCCTGCATGAAGGACAAAGAAACGGGGCGTAGAATATCGTCGACATACTACTGTGCTGTAATGGTATCGCTGATGACAACCAAAGGGTCCTGCTAGAGAATATAGCGGCATATCAGACCACCACTCATGGAAATCCATGCTGGGCTTACATTTCAGCAAGATAATCCCCTTCTGCGCGTGATGAAAGCTTCTGCAGATTGTCTTAGTGCTAGACAAACCCTATCTTGGCCAGTAAGGTCGCCAGATCTCTCCCCAGTTGAGAAAATTTGGAGCGTTATGGGCAGGGCCTTCCAACCACCTCGCGATTTTGACGATCTAACACGCCGGTCGGACAGATACCACGATATCCCTTAGGAGGATATCCAACAGCTCTATCAATCAATGCCAAGCTGAATACCTGCTTGTATAAGGGCCAGAAGTGGACAAATGCATTATTGACTTGCCCAATTTGTGCAGTCCTTGCTCTTGAATAAATAGTCCAATTTTTCTGAAATTGTAATCACATGTTTGTCTGTAAACACACATCCCATCTGCCGAAGTCCATCCCATTCGGATAATTCAGTTGTGGTGCTTCTTTTCTTTTTGTCTTAGAGTACATCGAATCCTGTTTTATGAAGAAAACTGGAGAGGGCGAGTCAGTAATGTACGCATTCCGGTAGATAAAGTTCAGGCGGTTGGTAACACGGGAGCTTTTAGTAACGAAGGGTTGTAACCATGTCTCTTTGGTCAGTGCAGGGGCGAGGCAACGAGATAATGGAGCAGGCGACACTGACAGCGAACGACGACCAGAAGCGCACGGAAGCAGACGAAGGCGGAGATGAAGAGCTGGCGAGTAGTGAACCCGTGGAGACGGTGGACCGCGTGTGGGCCGCGCCGGACAGGAAGACGCTGCGCCTGCAGGAGGTCAGCAGCGAGCCACTGCCGGTCCGGGAAGAAGACAGGCTGCAGATTCTCGAAGACACCATCATACCCATCATCATCAAGGCGGAGAGCTCTTCCCCCGGTGATACGTCTGAGACTGAAACCCATCCGCCGTTTGGTTCTGTCGAAGACAGGCAAATAGTTGCGTACGCATCCAAGCAACAGACTGTCAAGTTCTCTGACAAACTACGACACACCTCACCGGACGAAGCTGGTTCGAGTACGACGGCTGAACCCGCCGGCAAGGCCACCGACCGGACGCCGCCGTGTCCCCTGCATTCCAGTGGAGGCCCCCTGTCCGCAAGGCCGTCGTTGAAGAGCCTGGCGTCGACCAGGGACGGCGACGTGCTGGACCAAGAAGTGGAGTACAGCGAGAAGCTGTGCACGTGCCCGCCGTCGCAGAGGCAGTCGCCCCGCCTCGTGGGTGTCTCCAGCGCCACCAGCCAGCCGGCGGCAGAGGATGAGCAGCAGCGCCAGGTGGAAGTGGTTCGCCTGCTCAGCCGCTACTCGTCCTTCGTCCCTGAGGACGAAAAGGACGCGGTGCCCAAGGACCCGCTCACTATTCCGCAGTCCTGGGTTCCCATTCAAGAGCAGGCGGCCTTTGCGCGCTCCACTACCTCCGTGGACGGGACAAGACTGGCAGAGACATTGTCGGAAATCGGATCGAGAGAATCTCGGACGTCGCCAGAGAGACGGCATCGCAGTGTGGAGCAAGTTGCCAGCAGGAGAGGTATCAAAAGGAGTCGGAACCATCGAGACGACAGCTACGTAACACCCGTGCTCCGTCGGAAAGTGCAGACAAAGTCTAGGGAAATTGTTATCGATACCTCTCACAGTAGACGCAAAGGAAGGAGTGTGGCGTCTCAGACCGGCACTTCACCGTCGCCGCCAGCACGTAGAATAATGTTTGCTGAAGTCGGTACGCAAGTTCTGTCTCCGGAGGTCCGCACTGTCGTTCTCGGAAAAGATTCGTCGGAAGTATTCGGAGCTGCCCACCGTAAAACGCAGACAGAGAGCTCGCAGGAGCTGATATCCAGGAGTGTAATTAGTAAAGAAGATATAACCGCTGAGAGTAAGATTCCCTCCTCCTGTTTCTTACACGATATTGTACCATCACCTCGCCAGGCACAGAAAGAGAAGAGGCCTACAGCTTCATCCCGTAGCGAGACTGTGATGCCAGCTGTTCTGTACTGGAAAGAACCGAAGTACACTGTAGCTCCAGCAGCAGTCTCTGTCCCGAATGAGGCTTTAGGTTCCAGTAACATGAATACTTTAAGACACGATCACGAATACCCTAATCAGAATTTTCATGGTGTTATGGAATCGGAGCTGTCAACTCAATGGGACTTGCTCCACAACTTCCCGTCCGCACCTGTGAACTCTCGAACTGGTGAAAACGAGTCTGTGTCGTACGTAACCAGGAATGTCTCGGATTTCGAGGGAGGGACTGATGTCATTTGTGAGAACAGACAACACAGTGTGTGCTCTACCGTTACTGAGAAAATGTTACAGGAAGGCGCCAGAGCCAAGTTACCAGCAGCTGCTGAGGTACTGCCGGAGAGTGTGCAACTGTTGTATAAGCATAAAGGCCAGCGAGTGTTTAGAGGTTCCAGCGCTGGCACTCCCATGAATGAACCTGATGAATTCACCGTGTATCTGCAGTGCCAGTGCCCTGATGCTGTTCGTGATTTTGAGCAGGATAAGAGTTTTGAGGCAGATGAGAGACTTCTGTATGGTCTACAACTAGAAAGGGAACATACTCCAACGGAACGGAGTGCAGAGAGTTGGGAAACTACTCCCGATTACCAGCCAGCTGCCCCTGCAGTCGTGGGAACATCTCCCACACACCCAATAGCACAGCAGCGGCCTACCGGAGCGGCCCCAGCTGTGACTGGTGACCAGCAGACGATGATCCACTGGAAAGTGATCGTCCATCCTCACAAGGGCGATGACAGTCAGGACAGTGCTCTGGTGCCGGAGTGGGGACCGCCCCAGAGGGCCAACCAAGACGCTACGCCGCGCCAACAGTGAACGATCCCTTATTTTATAGTTGTACATATGCAGTTGTTTTTGTAATGTCCTTACGATTTCAGAGGTACGTCTGTGTGGTAACTATATGAAGCTGAACCTTTTGTTGAGAAAAATATAGCGTTACGTCACCCTCTGAACTGCTAAGAAAACATATTAACTTCATGCTCCTCGAAAGTTATCTTCGCCTGGTTACCAAACGCGCCCAAACCTGAACCTCTTGTGAAACAGAATACACACACACACATACACACACACACACACACACACACACACACACTCACTCTCTCTCTCTCTCTCTCTCTCTCTCACTCTCTCTCTCTCTCTCTCTCTCTCTCACACACACCCCCCCCCCCCCCCCACACACACACACACACACACACACACACACACACACACACACGAACATCACACAAAAACAGTTAAGCAGTGAAAATCCAAACCTTGTGAGTTACAGTACAATAAGAAAGATTCCTGACAATTAATACGAATGTTGGTGGTACGTCCTCAGGCTTCTAACACTGTTGACGAATCAGTTTTTCTCACCATAAATCACGATATCGACATTGTACAAAAAGTGAACAATTGCAAGAAAACAAAAAATGGACACTAGTAACCCAGAAGGAATTATTCTGGATGAAGCCAATATCCCGTATGTTGTACAAGATGCCTTCTTTGTCAAGGAAAGATAACGTTTCGCCTGTAGCATTCTGTATACTTAATATGTTAGTACCCCACATCCTACACGGTTGGCAGCAGAAGAGCAACACAGTAATAATTAATAGAGTTTATACGCTAATATTCATGGAGACTACTTAATTGGTTCCTCTCCTCTCACTCTGTTCCACGGCTTACATTAAGACAAGGTTTTGGTGACAGGAGAGCATCTGTTTCCAGTTCTCCGTTGCTCTTCAAAGCTTTTTCATCATTGGGGTGCTGCAAGACTGTGATACAGTATTGGCATCACCGATAACTATAACTTGAAAATGGATGCTCGTAATCTGAAAGCAGTCATCTTCAGCTGCCTTTGCAACTGTTCGACTAGTACTCATTTAATCAGCCATTGTTCTTGACTTCATCTGCAGCTATGGTGACAGGGTAGACTTCTGTCACTCACCTACGACGTTACCTGCTGCTCATATTTCTGCTAAGTGCAAGTAAAATACCTTCTTCTAATGACTGTTGCTTAGAAATGGCAAGGCTTATTTTCTCGTTCAGCACACAATTGACTGATGTTTCTGAGCCACAACTAACCAGAAAAGCGATTAGCAAACACATTACTACATCTTGCAGAGGCGTAGTCTTACAAATTATGTCTTCACTATTCATCTCAATGATCTCAGTTGATGTAAACATGGTTATTTGGCGAAACAAGCATTTACTTTTGCCGTTGTTTCAGAAATGCCTTTTCAGGCTTATAAGACATTTTTTACTACAACTACAAGGAATACAAAGACTTTATAGTAACACTGTGGTTTGTATAATTGCAAAGAATTGCATCCTACATAGATGCCCAGAGTATATATCCCAGGGTATATATGTAACATAGTATATGTCTGTTGATCCTTGTAGTTAAAATTTTTTCTAAATATGTATATTTAGAATTAAGAATATTCTGTAATGATTTGCGTAAGACAATGACATTTCGAAACAGAAATTAGTCTTATTTATATGTTGCTTCATTAACAGTATTGGTGGGTTGGACGTAAGTTAGTTGGATCTGGACGATTAGAAGAAATTATTGATAATTGATACGAAGTTTCGAAATTTCAATGGTGTCTTATAATTGTTTTTTTTTTTCAATTTTTAACGCAGGAAAGAGAATTTTTATATAAATGTAGTAGTATTGCAGTATGCAGTCTTTCCTGCATAACAAAATGTATTTAAATTGACAGCTGCTTTCAGACGTCACCCATTCAGTTTTCAAGCTACAATTAGAGGTGAAGTCATCTGTGTTATCACAGAGTAGGAGCAATGCAATTATGTGGATAGTAAAATTTATAAAAGTCGTTAGGCAGTGGAAGTATGAAGTCATTTTTTACGCAGTGGTAGGGTCTAACTCTGCCCCATCCAAACCCCTACTCTCCAGGCAGTACTATATCCCACCATCCTACCAATGTCAGGTGAGTGGGCTGACATTGACTCTCACCTTGCCACCACGTAAACAGCGGTCTCATACTTCCGCTGCACCAGTAGTGTTCAGTACTTTTTTATTTGCGTGAGAACTAAATGTTGCACTTCTTGTGCCATAATACCAAAACCACAACTATTCACAGAGATTACTTTTCAAATTAAAAACATCATCTAATCGCTATAACACAGACTGCTGATAAAACAACATGTGACTACACTAGGTGTTCTTCCTCTCAGACAGCGTAATAAATGCAAGCCAATTATGGACTCAAGCAAACAGCAAGGAATAGGAAGATCAATTTTGATAGTTTGATAAATAAAAATGCCAAAAACTATGTAGTAGTGCAGTTGGTGTCCAATGTAATTTTAAGTATTCATTCATATTTCTACAATGACAAATGAATCTGTAATATCAAGCTTAAGTTGAGAGACTCTTGAAGGTAAATGATTAATTTTTGTAAAAGTTATTGACTAAAAGAAAGTTGACTAACTTCTCATACGTTGTTGTTATGAATATTTTTGAAACACTTTGTAAACTGAATGTCAATTTCTTAGCGTCCATACATGTATCACAAAAAGCATTTCTGTGCGAAATTTTGCAACGGAATTATTTTTAACTATTATAGTCTTGTGATTGTACAGGGAATCGTATTTCCTCCTAACGCATGTGCGACAAGAATCATTCAGCGAACTGAAGCAGGAATGATCGGCGAAGAACGTACTCCTCCCTTCACTCTTCACTCAGGCCCCAATCTCGAGGCCGCGGATTCCTCAGTAAACGGTCCCATCTCTTCCTTACTGTGACCAGGACATAGCAGTTCTGAACTTCTACGACCGAGAGAGGGGTCACAGCGTGTCACATAGCAGACCAATGGATTAGTATTCGAGAGAAGAGGGGTTCAAATATGATTTGACCACCCATATGTCGCTTTTTTATTGTTTTCCTCAATGACTTAAGGTAAAGGCCGGGTGCTTTTAGCTAATTCCACCCACATTGGTCCCTGACCTGAACGTGTCTTTAGTCTGTAATGACATAATCTTCGATTGACTCTTAAATCATAATCTTCTTATTCTTTCTTATAAGCAGGGTTCAACGCCATGCCAAGCAGCAAGGATTTTGGCAACATAGATCTTGTGAAACCCAACTCTCACTTTTCTCAGATTATATCCTGAAAGCAATGGATCAAAGCAGTCAGATAGATGCAGTTTTTCTCGATTTACGGACAGCTTTTTGACTCAGTACCGCACCTACGTTTATTATCAAAATTACGATCGTATGGGGTATCAGGCGAAATTTGTGATTTGACTGATAATCTCTTGATAGGGAGGATGGCTGAAGAGTCATCGATAGATACAAAAGTAACTTTGGGTGTACCCCAGGCAAGTGTGTTGGATCCCTTGATGTTCATTTTGTATATCAATGACCTTGCGGACAATATTAATAATAACCTCAGACTTTTGACAGATGATGCATTTATCTACGGTGGAGTACATTATGAATGAAGCTGCATTAATTTTCAGACCTTAATAAGCTTTCAAAGTAGGAAAAGATTGACAACTTGCTTTAAAAGCTCGGAAATGTAAAACTATTAACTTCACAAAACGAAAAACATAGTATCACAGTTGAATCGGCTAACTCACGCTTAGTAGGGACATGAATTGGAACGATGACATAGGCTCAATCGTGGGTAAAGCGGATAGCAGACTTTGGTTTGCTGGTAGACCACTAGGGGAATTCAATCAGTCTACAAAGGAGATTACTTTCAAATCACTTGTGCGAGCCATCATAGAATATTTCTCAAGTGTGTGGGACTTGTATCAAACAGGACTAACAAAGGATATTGAACGTCTACAGAGAAGGGTAGGACAAACAGTCACAGTTTTTTCTGGCCTTCGGGAGAGTGTCACAGAGGTCTTGAAACAGCTGAACTGGCAGACTCATCAAGTTAGATGGAAGCTATCCCAAGGAAGTATACTAACGAAGTTTCAAGAACTGGTTTTAAATGGTTCAAATGGCTCTGAGCACTATGGGACTCAACTGCTGAGGTCATTAGTCCCCTAGAACTTAGAACTAGTGAAACCTAACTAACCTAAGGACATCACAAACATCCATGCCCGAGGCAGGATTCGAACCTGCGACCGTAGCGGTCTTGCGGTTCCAGATTGCAGCGCCTTTAACCGCACGGCCACTTCGGCCGGCTAGCTGGTTTTAAATGCCGACTTTAGGAATATACCACAACCTCCTGCATATCACCCTCACAGGGACCGTGAGGGCAAGATTAGTCTAGTTACAGCACACTCAGAGTCTTTTAGACAAACATTCTTACCGCGTTACACATATAATTTTAACGGGAAATAGCTCTAATACTTAATATAATGGGACTTACCCTCCGTCATACAGTTCACAGTGGTTTTCAGAGTACAGTTGCATATGTAGATTTTATGTGATATCAACATGCAAAATGTGTTCTTATTTATGTAATGAAAATGGGTAAATTTTGTAAGAAAATATATAATACGTTTAATCTTTAACATAATTCAATAATTTCAACTGCAATCAATTTCTAAATTACACCACAACCTGCTATATTATCTTCATATGCACTCTACGTTTCAGAAACAGGGAAAGTGCAATTAGAAAGTACTTTTTACATTACCTTATTTTTCGTTTTGAAAGTCTATTTTGCGGTATTAAAGGAGAATTATTTTCGGTCACGTGTATTTACTAAAATGTCCATATTCAGCTAAACCACTAAGATGTCGTACCTTAAATTTCATTTTGAAGTTCAATGAATAACCATGTACTTCTCAAATTTCTCTACAGGCATAGAATGTCGCCGATCAGAAAGAACATTTTTATAGGAGAAATATGATGTCTCCACATGACAGGACGTTGATGGTACAAATTTTAGGAGATCGAACATTTCTGGATAGATGACTTCTGGAACATATTGCAGATAGTAGCAAAAGTTTAGTAGTGTGTATTTCTTCCTAAAACGGCGTCAGACTTACTGTCTACCATTTATCCTACGTCACCTCTATTCTTAGTCACCCCGCATTTGACATTCTCATCAACTTCCAACGACCTCTGCAAAGGCAGCTTGATATATTCTAACTGTTTAATGCTTTTGGCAAGGAAAGTGACGTTGCCATGGATGTACGCCAGAGCATTTTCGGTTTTATGTTCAGTGAAAGTTTTTTGTTTCTCTCGTACATAAACTAAAAATTTCTCGTTAACTAATAAACCACAGATTTCACGGCTTGAAAGTGTTCATTATGAGAGCCGACAGCAATCCATGTACCCCAACTACGTCGTTAGGATACAGTCACGTGGCAACGCTAGGTGCGGCTGCATGTCTGGAGAAACGCGCAGCACTGAGGAACTTGAAGCTTTAAGGTGGAATCCTTCCAGCAACGACAACGCAGCACATATCTTGGGAAAGTTCATTTGTATATTTTGGAGTCTTTTACATCTGCATCAGTAACCTTTGCTTTTTAGACGATTGCACTGCTTTGTTCTTGTTGTACACATAACGAGACAATTTACAGATTTTTTTTTGAAACAGTTTACAGTATTCATTCTTCTACTTTTTTTCAGACTACCACTCTGAATAAGAAATTCGTTCACGAAACTGAAAGAATTGATCAAGAGGAAAGAACAGATTTAGAACTTCCTTTGGTCTTGCCAGACATTTTATATTATTGGGTAAATGATCAAAAATATTTGTTGCTGCATACTGCACTCTTTTCTAGCCACTGACAGCTTTAATAATAGGTAATAAAGGTCATTTTTCTTCTAGTGTTGTATGTATGAAAATCACTGTTCTTTTTAAATAGCGGTGGATTATTTATGGTGAATTTCATTAGTGAATATATATGTTGTGGTGGTGCAATTAAAATGCGTAACTCATTGAAGAGGTTCTTACATGACGACCATGAGTGAATACCACATATTATTCTTACTATTCGTTTTTGTGCAATCAGTACTTTCTTTCTAAGTGGTGAGACACCCCAGGAAATTACTCCGTAAGACATTACTGAGTTGGAAGATGCAAAGTATGTCAGAAGGCTGTGTCATTTGTTTCCAAGACTAGCAATTACACGAACTTAAGTTCGGTAACATGGTTCTTCCAGTTCAAGATTTTATCGATATGTACACGCAGAAATTTCAAGTGCTACATCAGTTGTTGGAATCACTCCGTTTGTTGTACAGACCTGAACATAGTCTGTTTTTCCAAAATTTAAGGGGAGTCTATTTTCAGAGAACCACTTAATAATTCTTTCAGAAACATCATTAACAATCTCTTTTGTTGCTTTCTCTCGAATGGGATTTATTATATCACTAGTATCGTCTGCAAAAAGTATCAGTTCTGCTTGTTGAATGTTTAATGGACTGGGTGGTTATAATTAAACTTTCTCTATTTAGCACGTTACAACACAGGAACTAAATACCGTATGAATACCAAACTTGGTAGCATTAATGTTCAGAGTATAGGGTGCACGATTTCCATGTGTCACAGCGCCACCGTCCAGTTCCAACTATGGCCACCAGGTGCCGTGATCAGTCATCTGACCAGTCGTATTGCGTCACGAGCTTGGACAAAAGGAGCAGGGTATTATCGGTGAAGCTCTATTATCAAAACAACAGTAATGCTGCAGCTGCACTTCGAGAATATCGCCGGCTGAAAGGATTACGGAAGGGTTCTCTTTTTACCTTCTGTGAGGAGCAGGATGAAGAAGTTGGAATCATCTAGGGAAGAGGGCGTCGCTCCGGGAAGAGGCCGACGACCGGTTGCACCACAGGTGGTTGATGGAATCGCTGTTGCTATGGCAGGCAACGCTGCTTGCAATTCCCGATCGTCAGGCAAAGTGACTGCTGTGTCACGACAGTTGAACATCCCGTGGTCCACTGTATGGAAGCTGCTTCGAACCATTCTCAAATGATATCCGCACAAGATCGATGTCGCACAGCAGCTTGAACCACAGGACGCACAACGACGTGTTGACTTCACACTCCACTTTTTCGCGAGGATTGAAATTGACGAGGGCTGGTCGTGGACCATCCTATGGACAGCCGAAGATCATCTTCCTCTGACAGGCGAGGTGAACACACGGAATTACCGAGTGTGGAGACCTTCACCTCCAGTCACTGTGCATGAAGTTCCTCTGTACAGGGAACGTGTCACCGTATGGTGTGGCTTCACGGCTATGTTCATCATAGACCCATTCTTTTTTGAACAGGTTGGCTCTCAAGGACCAAATACGTGTAGTGTGACTGGCCAGCGTTA
Organism: Schistocerca serialis cubense; assembly: GCF_023864345.2. Classification (NCBI taxonomy): domain Eukaryota; kingdom Metazoa; phylum Arthropoda; class Insecta; order Orthoptera; family Acrididae; genus Schistocerca; species Schistocerca serialis. The sequence continues at coordinate 475,468,363 of NC_064643.1, forward strand.
GTGCGATATGCTTCGCCAGCATGTCATACCCGACCTATAGGAGACAGACGCGTGGAATTCAACAGTTGTCATGCAAGATGGGGCCCCACTGCACATCGCTCGTGAAGTCCACCTGATTCTCCGAAACACATTTGGAAATGATCGAATTATCAGCCGATCGTTTCCAAATGCTTGGCCGGCACGATCACCTGATCTCACTCCCTGTGATTTCTGGTTGTGGGGTTACCTGAAGGACAGGGTTTATCGGGGAAACATTCACACATAATGCTGATCTGAAAAACAGCATATCAAGAGAGGTAGCCAGCATACTTATGGACATGCTCCATTCTGTTGTGCAGATTGCATTCCAGAGCTTTCAGACTCTTTCAGAGGCTGAAGGGCGCCATATTGCACCCCTTTTGTAGCAGTAATGGTACCAGAATGTAATGGTATGATGTACCGTAGCAGCATATTAAAAATGTTTCAGTTGAATTGCTTCTGCGTTACTTTTCTTCTCTATGTCCTTGACATTAATGCTACCAAGTTTTGCTATGGTATGGTAATTAGTTTCCAGATTATAATGTGTTAAATAGGGAAGTCTAATTATTACCATCCAGTATAAGGAATAGTAGTGCACCCAACATTAAACCCTGAGAGACTCATTTTATTTCTCCCCTCTCACTACAATTTTCTCTCCTTCCAGCATTGCTTGAATTATTCAGCACAACTTTTTGCACTCTGTTTGTTATCTATGATTCCCACTTGTTATGTATGAAGCCATCGACGCCATAAAATTTGAGTTTTTCTAAGAGGTAATGTGATCTACACAGTCAAATGCCTTGGAAAGATTACAAAAATATCAGTTGGCGATAATTTATTACTTAACGCTAGTAACACTTGGTGAGTGAATGTGTAAATTGTATTCTCAATCGACCAACCATTCTGGAATGGAAACTGGGATATGCTAACTAAATTGGTTCTGCTACTACTCTTGTGTACATTACTTCTTCGAATACTTTGGAAGATGAGGCCAGTAACGAAACTGCATGATAATTATTTAAATCGTTCTTGTCATCTTTCTCATAATGAGAAGTTAACAAATGCATATTCTAATCTGCCTGGAAAACTTCCCTGTGCCTGTGATGCATTACATGTATAACTGAGGACATTTATCATAAAATTAGAACAACTTTTCAGTGACTCTTTTTAGAATATTTATAATTCTGTTAATTGCAGTGAAGGATGTTGGTGGTAGTTCTAGTTGCTGAAAGTTTTATGGAATGAATTTTTTAATACATTCACTTGCTTTCAGAGCTGAACCATTTAACCATATTTTTGACGCCATATTTAGAAAGTGATTATTAAAAGTACTTCCAGCTTGTGAATTTTGAGTCTCAAGATTGTCACTTAGTTTAATTGTTACAGAATCTTGTACTCTGACTTGCTGTTCCGTCTCTTGTTTGACAGCATTTCATATAGTTTTAATCTTATTATTGCATTATTAATTTCTGCCATGACATAAATGCTCCTATATGAGTAATGTTGGCTCATGACTTACTCTGGTCTTTGTATTAATTGCCCTCTCTCTCTTATAAGACATTTTAATTTCCTTAGTTATCAATGATTTACTTGTATTCTTTTAATGGGTCTTCTGGATAACTTTTCAGGAAAACAACTTTGAAATATTGCCACAAATTTACTATGGAATAAATTGAATTTGACACTTATATCTCTTTCTATATACATCTAATCCCATACTGCTTGTTTAATTTATGCTTAAAACATGTATTCTGTTCTCAAAAATAAGGCTCACTGCTTTGAATGAACCTACATAAAGGCTGAAAGGTGCTATATTATTTATGTCCATTAACTGTGCATCATGATCAAATAAGCCATTAACAGGTGGGTGCACATTAATTGATTCAGCCTGGGGATTGCCCATAAAAGTGTTATCAGTCAGAATCCTACTGTCTTGCTGTACACGAATTGGAAAATTGACTACTGAAATTAGATTGAAACACCCAAATAATAATTTCACTTCATTTTTGCTGTCAGTATCTTCTAAGATTCAAATATTGAAATCTCCACAAGGTACTAACTGTGTACTCTTATCTGACCTGTAGATCAATAACGCCTCTAGATTTCTCATGGATTGCTGATAATTTCCTGGAGAGTATTTGCAGACTGTTACAACTATCAGAGAAATGGTCTGCAGTAACAGCTGACACAAACATGCTTCTTGGTTCTGATCTACACAGAACTGTTTCTTTCCATGTTTTTGGCTTTGTGTCGTACTTTTACATATGTTGCAATTCGTCCTTTTCCATGTTAACTCTACCCAAAAAATGATGATAATCTCTAATATCTGATATCTAACTTCTCCATCCCTGTGGTTACTTGGTGTTCAGAGCAGCACAGACCATTTATCCCTTCAGAATCTTCCATATCTTTTAGGCATACAGAAACACACTTGTTTTTTAACCCCCGAGAGTTATGATGAGATAGATTAATTTCATTTTTCTGTACTCTTTCGCATATGATATGGTCTTGTTGTAGTCTAATTTCTTTCAAGACTACCCACCTATACCCTGAGTCTAATCTAAGAAATGTGCCCCTCTGACTACAATAATCACAGGAATTTAGTCTTGCGTGGTTGCAGCCCCTTTACATTTGTTGCAAGATGCCCAGCGAATCCCCTCCTATTCAACTACAGGCCACGATTCATATTTCCCCACCTACCACTTGCAGCAACAGGAACGGCACAGTTACGAGACTTTGTTTCAGATAAAAGCAATCAACTCACCCCTTTTTCTACATGGCTAACAGACGTGTTAATCGAGGGCCAGTCATAGCGCTGTAAAAACTCCACAAACCCTACTCGAGTGTGCGCACTTGGTGCTCCTATTGCCTCCAGATCACCTTCAATGCTGCACTCTGTATTGCTAACCAAGCCGTTCCCTACTCCTATAATAAACACCTGATCCTCTACATCACAGTCTCTGTTAAAGGGCCTTAAGTCCTCTGTCATCTAGCTAACAATGCCATTTGGCTTGCCGACGCCTGTTAACTTGGTATTCGACACCTAACTTTTCCTATAATATTTGGTATACAGCCCTCCAGTGACTGATAAACGGCAGCAGGATTCTTTTCTTTCTACTCAACTTTTCTGCTGGTCTAGCGTTAAAGTTATTCTTACGAGTCTGCCGCACTCTATTTTGCTTAAAAACTGGCTGAGGCTCTTCTTCTATTTAAGGTCTTTAGACAAACTAATATTGTTAACCGGAATTTGAAATGCAATTTCTCAGGTTTTCTCCTTTTGTTTATTACTTGTCACCTCTTCCCAGCTCCCGTTGTCTCATTCCCCCTTCAACCTATCCAATTCAAAATACGTCATTTCTAACTCTGCTTGAAGAGCACAAATCTCTCTTCCCTGGTCCACGACTCTGCAAGTCCATGGGAAAGCCTCATCCGACACCTTACTGGCTCCCCCGCTACAATCACCGCGCTGAAACATCAACCCATAGTCCTCACACGTTTCCCCCATAGAAGCTAACCTCTGGCGACATCAAAATTTGTCACACATGGCTTTTGCAGTAAAATAAAAAGCAATCAACACATTTAAACCATAATAAAGTAATAATTGGTGAAAACGTACCTATCAGTGAGTTGTGCAGCTAACTTCTACACAGCAGTCGGACATAAAAACACGAGGATGTAGACACCACACAGACGTTCGCTGAATGTAAGTTTTAGGTTGCATAAGAGACGAGATGAATGAAAACTAAACAGCACGATAGTTTTTATAAAATGTCTAAACCAGACACCATCAGGAAAGCCCTGTAACGTAGCCAGACAACACAAAACGGCTAGACGGCGGGCGGTCGTTAACACCAGAACGTAAATACCAACAGATATTCATAAGCTAAGTGTTAAATCACTGAAGGCACGAAGCGAATGAAAACTAAAAAACCACGATATTTTTAACAACAGTGTTAAGCAGACACTTTCCGGAAAATACTGATAGCGCTGCAGTGTATCCAAAAGAACTTGTAGTGTTCTGTGACTGCTGGTTTTGATGTGTGTTATAAGTTGCTGAAGTTGGGTTTCCATAAAGCACTCGATCTGCTTTATACACACTTGACACGAAAAATCTCTCCATCAGTACTAAAAGCATCGCCCATCGTATCCCAAGATCTTAATTTAGATGGAAAGTTTTGACCGGAATTTCTGACCGTATTTTTGTTCTTTTGTGTGATTCACACTTTGAACACCATTTCAGTTTATTTAGTGGTTATTATATTGAAGTTTCACCTGCACATTCTATTTCCAATAGTCGTCATCTAGGTATGCCATTTGTTTACAGATCTGGGCCCATGTTTATAACGAAGTGCGCATCCGTGAGCATTTTATGCATACTTTTTCTGTGAAAAGGCTCACTAGTGTTTCTTTCCTTGTCACGCAAGTGAATATTTGACTTTTCTGTTTTAAGTTTAGAAAATACCTTGTCTGTTTTGAATTTCTGTTAGGTGCGGCTTCACTTCTGTTTAACGTTTTGTTTACGTTACTGAACTCGCGTTCGCAGCGACCTCAACACATTTTCGGAGATTAGATTCCTTTACAGTAAGATATATCTCTTAGATCTCAAAAAATTCTTTTAATTTCATATATTTAGAATTTTTTCTTTTCTGTGGGTATTTCAGTTTGACCAAACAGTGGAAGTTGTCGTAGGGAGGTAAGTAATGGAATACTTTGTGGGAGTTGTAGCAAATGGTTTTACTGAGGGGTGCGTCGTATGGGTATGTCACTGAGGCCCTCTCTTCCAGCTGCAAAATATGCGGTTGGAACAGATTAGCACAGGAGCAGTCTGTGACCTTTAGGTCATATGTAAAAGCTGTCAGTGCCCAATATCTAAAAGAAATTCCAGGTCACATCCGTCTACAAGAAGAGTGATCCACAAAATTACCGTCCGGTGCCGGTGTCCTTGACAGCTACTTGTTATCGAATCGTAGAAAATGTTCTGAACTCAAAGAGGTGCTTCGAACAGAATGACGCCCTCGATGCCAATCAGAATGGATTCCGAAAACATAGATCATATGAAACGCAGCTCATACTTTTCTCACATGGTATACTGAAAACCATGAATGAAGGCAGTCAAGTAGATGCAGTATTCCTCGTTTTCCGAAAAACATTGACTCAGTACCGTATTTAAATTTATTATAAGAAACATAATTGTATGGGGTGTCAAGCAAAGTTTGTGATTGGACTGAAGATATTTTGAAAGGGAAGGATATAACAAGTTGTCTTGGATAGAGGTGAACGATGGCTCTGAGCACTATGGGACTTAATTGCTGAGGTCGTCAGTCCCCTAGAACTTGTAACTACTTAAACCTAACTAACCTAAGGACATCACACACATCCATGCCCGAGGCAGGATTCGAACCTGCGACTGTAGCGGTCGCGTGGTTCCAGAGAGCTGAACGACATATGCAGAATCAACTTACGGTGTGACAAGAAGCGGAACAACACGCACTAACTGATATTTCCAGGCAGCGAATAGTAAAAACACAATTTTATTAAAGTCACTGTTCGCACAGTTAATCACAATTCAGTAGCTAGTTCGAATGCAGAGTCCTTATAACGGATTCACTCGAGAAATTAATCTTCTCACTCAAAGCTTCAAGAAGAAATACTGAGTTCAATTGAAGTGCCAAGTCTGAATAGTAGTTATTCACTCACAGTCCCACTTTATCCACTAGATAGTTAACCTCTGAGGCTAAGTCCAAGTAAGAAGGTCCTCTCTGAGAGATTATGCCCAGTTTGTAATTTATTGTCCACTTGTACTTGCACTGCATCCATAACTGGGTGATCGCTTAAATACACGCTAAGTGGAAGGGTACTCTTCTGTTCTCCGGCAAGCATATACCCGGCGTAGAGAAAATAGTTCGTGCTGTAGCACCGCTAGTGGCAATGCAGTCGCATCAGTTGGCAATGCTGGTGCCAAGAATTTTATGCCGAGCCTTCCACAGGCATGGACTTGGGTGTTATGTACTCTGGCCAGTGTTATTATTTTGGGGGCTAACATCTGTTTGCACGGCAACCTATCATACTTAGTCGTGTTGGAGTGCAGCTGATGTCATAGGATACTGTAGCTTTTTATTTAATTTTTAATTTTTTTAAATTAATTGTTTTTCGGTTTGTGCCCATACAGTGATCTCAGTAGTGAAAAGATCGTACGACAGTGTGTCTGAGGCGACTTTCGTGTGAGTAACGACGATGCGAATGTAAGGACAAAACATACCCAGTCCCCGAGCGGAGAAACTCTTCGTCTCGGTTGGGAATCGCAACCGGACCCCTTCGGTTAGAAAGATACTGCAGTTGGGACCCTTGCGGACAATCTTAATACGAGGGACGTTCAATATGCAACGTAACATATTTTTTCTGAAAGTAGCTTGATTTTAATCAGGATTACAATGCACCATTGTTGTTGTTGTTGTTGTGGTCTTCAGTCCTGAGACTGGTTTGATGCAGCTCCCCATGCTACTCTATCCTGTGCAAGCTTCTTCATCTCTCAATACCTACTGCAACCTACATCCTCCTAAATCTGCTTAGTGTATTCATCTCTTGGTCTCCCTCTACGATTTTTACCCTTAATGCTGCCCTCCAGTACTAAATTGGTGATCCCTTGATGCCTCAAAACATGTCCTACCAACCGATCCCTTCTTCTAGTCAAGTTGTGCCACAAACTTCTCTTCTCCCCAATCCTATTCAATACCTCCTCATTAGTTACGTGATCTACCCACCTTATCTTCAGCATTCTTCTGTAGCGCCACATTTCAAAAGCTTCTATTCTCTTCTTGTCCAAACTAGTTATCGTCCATGTTTCTCTTCCATACATGGCTACACTCCATACAAATATTTTCAGAAACGACTTCCTGACACTTAAATCTATACTCGATGTTAACAAATTTCTCTTCTTCAGAAACGATTTCCTTGCCATTGCCAGTCTACATTTTATATCCTCTCTACTTCGACCATCATCAGTTATTTTACTCCCTAAATAGCAAAACTCCTTTACTACTTTAAGTGTCTCATTTCCTAATCTAATGCACCATATTATTCCCCATTCTTTTGGCTAAAAAATTGTATTTTACAACATAATTTCCGTTCAATGCGACTGCCTTACTCCAAATTACTGGGAGGGCCTGTATGCCTGCGTGATACCACTCTGGTGGTCGACATTGGAGCCAACGTCTTGCTGCATCAATAACTTCCACATCATCCACGTGCTGCTTCCCGCGGAGTGCATCCTTCATTGGGTCAAATAAGTGGAAGTAGGAAGTTGTGAGATCGGAGCTGCAGAGTGGACGAGGAAGAACAGTTCAGTGAAATTTTGTGAGCTGCTATCGGGTTCACACACTTGTGTGAAGCCTTGCATGGTCCTGGGGAAGGAGAAGTTCGTTTGCAGAGATAACCTTTCTCTACTCTTCGTGGTTTTCTGTTAGGCGGCGAGGAATAAAGCGCGCACCCACCTTTGAGTACCGCAACTAGTGGACGAGTGTGTTAGGCCCGTTTCACACTGGGACACTGGTGACGGTCGCCAGTGATGATCACCAGTGACTGTGGTGAACACTCTCGGATCACTGGTTTCCGACACCGCAGGTATTGCCAACTGATTAATTAGTGAAATGGACTCCTACGGGGGTAGCAACTAAATTTCGTTGGCCTTTTATGGTCCGAAAAATAAGGCATTAAATTGGAAAGAAGAACATAAAACTTACCAGTTGTGTTTTTCTTATCCATCTCTTCTCACTGAAATCTAGCACAAACGTAGTTATAATTTCTTGCTATGCAATCGTTTTCATCACTTTGTTGCGACAGTCATCGCTTTTCACATCCCAGATAGCAGGACAGATTTCTACTTCACTTACAAAATCTTCTGTGTTACTGAAATCTAAACTCATGGCTACAGTACATACTGTGTAACGTACAATGAATATTTCTCGTCACTGTCTCAGAAATGACTCCCTGCAGGTTGGAAAATCTGCAGCGCTGTGTCTGTGATCAGTGTTCCAGTGTGACATTCCAATTCAAACTAATGCATGTCAGGCAGTGACTGTTGTGAACACAGCGACCTTGTCCGTCACACGTGGCGAGGGTGAGTCATTGCTAGGTCACAGTGGCTCGGTGAGTCAGTGCAGTATCCCGGTGTGAACGCGCCAGTTCAAACGAATGTACCTCTGTCGGTGACCGTCGCTGGTGACCGTCAAAAGTGTCCCACTGTGTAACGGACCTTAGCACCTCAAACAGAGACGTCCAGTTGCCAGCGAGTTATTTGATTGTGATCCGCCGATCATCTCGAATGAGTGTGTACGAACGTTCCGACACTGCAGAAGCCAGAGCTGTGACGGCCTGACGGCACGCTGGAGATCGGACAGGTTTGCGCGGTCTGTTTATAATCATACACTTTTGTGTACTGAATTCTTTTTCTCTTAATGATGAATTACCCCAAAATATGATGCCATATGAGAGCAGTGAATGGAAATAGGCATAGTAGGCTAATTTACTAATATGTTTGTCAGATCTGTTTCTGGCTATATAGAAATGTATATACTGTGTTTACTGAAAATTTAGTGAGAGTCGATTTGCAGAGCGCCACTTAATAATTTCCTGTAAGACGTTATTTACAATTTCCTTAGCTAATTCGCCGAGCGAGGTGGCGCAGTGGCTAGCACACTGGACTCGCATTCGGGAGGACGACGGTTCAGTCCCGCGTCCGACCACCCTAATTTAGGTTTTCCGTGATTTCCCTAAATCGCTCCAGGCAAATGCCGGGATGGTTCCTTTGAAAGGGCACGGCCGAGTTCCTTCCCCGTCCTTCCCTAATCCGATGAGACCGATGACCTCGCTGTTTGGTCTCCTCCCCCAAACAATCCAATCCAATCCTTAGCTAATTCTTTTTTCTTGGCTGTGATTACTATACTTGTATCATTAGTAAAAATAGCAAGCTTTGCATCTTCATGACTACAGAGTGGCAAATCATAAACATACAGGGCGAGTCACGTAAGACGTAACGCTTCTTTTATTTCATGAACGGTTACACATATCTAAACGCTGTTTTCGGCAAATGTTTGAGCGTCAAGGGCACGTATGTTTTTATATGGTGAATATTTTTAGCGCTGGTATCAACAGAGATATCGAAGAGAGTACTTTTTTTTAAATGGAACCGTATATTTTGTATAACTACGTTCGATAGCGCTTGAGAAGACAATTACAGTCATATAGCGTTTGTTAATGTTGACGTTCAAACCTGTCGTAAAATAACTCGAAAAATGTCCTAGAATGAGAGAGCACAGTGGCTGGAAACGGCATTTGTGGCGCAAACACTGCCAAGCAGGCGTCTTGGACCAGGGTACGTAGTTGTATACCGTAAAATAGGCTTGCGCTACGAGAATAAAGCTTTGTTTCCACTTGGACCAACTTCCTACCTAGATGCAGGTTCGCCTGGGATTGTTGTCTATGGAAACACGACATTCACTGGAATCTAGCGCATCACAAAGGGCTAAGGAAAACTGTTTCATATTTGTATATCCTCTCAGATTTACGTGAGCTGAAACAGAGAAATCAACTGACCATTCTTTAAAACTAAGGAGGTTTTACACCCAGCAAAAAGCAATTACTGTATTAAATATCTGAATGTTAGAAGGACGATTTGACCTCTCTTTTCCTGCACGTGGCTGTAGGCTTTTTCTTTTCTTTTCTTTTATTTTATTTTCTACTAAAGAGGTAAAATAGTCAGAAAACTGTCTCTACCTACTCTGCTGTAAATTATATCACATGGGAGACATTCGTTGAACTTAACATTTTATTAAAAATACTTTGGTGACCACCTTTACACCGCAAAAAAATATTCTTCTTAACGAAAAGTCGTTTCATGCTGGACGTAAACGCTTAATTACAGTGTTACCAGCTACGTGCAATACACGCCGTCGACTTATTTGACATTGCAATGTAATTTCGTGCACAAGTAAATGAAATAAACGGTTTACTAACAATGATTTTATGACCACCAAACTACATAATATACATTATGCTTTCCAAAAAATAACGTTATCTTTATTCGAGCATGTGTTCATTGAACATGGACACATTTGGAACCGTCATTCGAAAGAACAGTGAACAGATGTAATTACAGTGGATGACATGGTAGAGCATGCACTGGCGATTCGACGGCATATTTCGTCTGGCATAGGTGGGGATTCGTCATGGACTGCATCTTCTAGTTGTATCCAAAAAAGAAATCGAGAGTAGTCAAATCGGGGGACCTTGCAGACCATTTGACAACAGAATTTCGTCCTATCCAGCGTCCAGGAAAGTTCTCATTCAGTATTTGAGTTGTAACATGGGACAAGTGAGCTGGACAACCGTAGTGTTGCAGCCACGTACACTTAGAATATCCAGTGCTACCTCTTCCAGAAAAACCGGAAGAATGTTCATCAGAAGTTATGCGCACAGCTGTCCATTTAGAAGGCCTGCGATGAAGTAACGTTCCACAATGTAATTTTCTATGATGCCGCACCATACGTTTACGCTCCACGGCTGTTGACACATGACGAAGACTGTGTGGATTTTCGGCTGCACAATAGTGCATGTTATGCAAATTTGGATTAGTGTGATTAGTAAACGTTGCTCCATCGGTAAATGGCACACCTAGCAAAAAACGTAGGGTCGTCTGTCAGCTGCTGAAGGGCAAACCGACACAATTCTGTACGACGTTCGAAATCATGGTCGTCGAGTGCCTGATGTAGTGACAGATGATGTGGATGGATATTCTGTCGATGCAGGATGCCAATGACACTCATCTGGCTGGTACCACATTCCTTGGCAATATGTCTCGTACCACTGTGCAGATTCATTAGCGTCGTAGCCAGAACACCTACTTCGTGTTCTCTGTCAACTGCAGTCTTCTTTCTTGTCCTGTTTCTGATGTTAAAGCAGCCTGTCGCCACTAGCATCTTAATAATTCGTGCAATATCCTGGCACGTCGGACACTGGCGGTCCGGATAGATAGCCTTATACTGCAGTACTGTTTTTATGGCATTTCTCTTACATTCATCATATGAAAGTAGTATGTCCAAGTTCTCCTCATTGGTGTTCATGACTGCACGCAACAAATGCTGAGCAGACGAGTAACCAGTTCAATGTGTTGACATTCTGACACAGCGCAGCACAAGAGCTCTGCTTGGCCCTGTTTGCACCACTAATGGCGATCCTGGCCAGAGTGCTCTCATATTCTAGGAAATTTCTTGATTTTTTTAAATAACGGATTTCAACGTCAACATTAAAAAACGCCATATCACTGTAATAGCCTTCTCATGAACTATCGAATGCAGTTATACAAAGTACAGAATGTCATTTAAAGAAAACGTACTCACTTCAATATTTCAGTTGATACCAGCGCTAAAAATATTAACCATACAAAAACATATGTGCCCCTCGACGCTCTAAAATTTGCCGAAAACTGCATTTCGGTATGTGTGACCGTTCACGAAATAAAAGGGGTGTTACATGTTACATATATCACCCTATGTATTAAAAACAACAAGGGACCCAAGACAGGACCCTGTGGGACACTGTTCTTAATACCTGTGCAGTTAAAGGACTCTGCTGATTTTTAGAGACTATCTGCGCTGTTAATATCAATCTTTTGCATTTTCCCAGTTAAATACGAATTAAACCTTTTGTGTATGCCTCACTCATTCCACAATAATTCAACTTCTCTAGAAGAATTTTATGATTCACACAGTCAATACCCTTTGAGAGATCACCAAAAATCCAAATGGGTGATTTTTGATTATTGAGAGCATTTAATATGTGATCAGTGAAAGCATATATAGCATTAACTGTTGAAAAGCCTTTCTGGAAACCACACTGACATTTCGTTAGTACTTCATTTTTACAAATATGTGAAGCTACTCTGGAATGTTCTACATTTTTCAACAATTTGGAATAAAGCTGTCAGAAGTGAGACTGGGCGATAGTTCTTAGTATCAGACCTTTCCTCCTTAGTATGCAATGGTTTAACAATAGCATATTTCACACTGTCTTGAAAAAAGGTGTCGTTTCAGTGAGCTACTACATACATGGCCCACTGTTGGGAACAAGCTTTTAGTACTATGTTGGAAATGCCATCAGTTCCATCTGAGCTTTTACTTTTGTGGGAAATTATTATTTTGATAATTTCAATACGAGAGGTGGGTTAAACTTCCGTTTTATAAAATTGCATGGGTATTGCCTGTTCCATATAAAGCCTTGCATTTTCTAATGGACAGCTGGATCGTTTCTTCTCTCCAACACTTAAAAATGGTTATTAAAAATGTTTTCTTCTTCTGACTTTCCATTGAGTTTGATAGAAATATAGTCTTCCTGTGCTCGCAGTTGCCCTGTTTTCCTTTTATCAATATTCTAAATTATTTTAATATTATTAGCAGAGGTGCTAATCTCACACATAAGTCGCATACTTCTAGGCTTCTGGACAGTGCTGTAGTTTTTATAATCTTTGTTTCTGGGTTATTACTCCTTCTTCCTAGAAAATACATTTCCCTTTTATGTTTACAAGTAATTTTTATCCCTTTAGTAAGCGACAGCTTCTTAGATGGTTTTCTTAGGATTACGTTTCACAGTTTTCTTAGAGAAACTGCTTTTAAATATACTCACAAAGATATCATGAAATATATTAAATTTTAGAATAGCATCAGGCTCCCTTTACAACTCATGCCAGTCTAACTTTTGCAAGCTTTCCCTAAAATTTGCAACTGTTAAATCTTTAATTGAACACAATATTCTGGAGGACTGTTTTGGGTTACCATATGGAGCTATGTCATATCCTGTAACTAGCTGTACATCATGATCAGAAAGGCCATTCCTAACAGGAAAAGTTTTTATTTGATTGGATTTATCTTTGCTATATAAATAATATCTACCAGTGTGCTGCTTCCGTGTGCTACCTGACTAGGAAAATAAACAATTGATGCCAAATTGAAAGAAGCAAGTAATACTTCAGAGTCTTTCATCTATCAGAAATAATTTGCTTCCCTGTATCTCTTTTACAAATGTTGTAATATAGTATCCAAACTGATTATATAGCATAACTTACAACTTGAACAACACTACTGAAATGTATCTAATATGATACATCATTATCTATGAAGCAGCATTGTGTGTCACGCTTTGTGATTAAATCATTTCAACAGTCATGATACCGACGTATCGAGAGCTCTGAGAGTATTTGACGCCATGTTGTAATTTTTATTGTAGCATCATTCATAATTTGATTATTCACAAATTTGCTCTCCTTATTTATGGTAATTGTTTTCCTTCACCATCTGCTTTGATTTGAAAAGTGATTAGCATTTCATTTAGATCTTAATAACGACTCTTTTGCTGATTTATCGAATGACTCTTCAGCTGAGTGATAGTCACTCTCTCTTGAATCATTTTAGTATTAAAATCGGGTCTCCATCTTTCGGTAACTTTGCCCACCTTTCAAATTAATGCAAACTATATGTGTACCTTGGGCTCTTAACTTTCATATTTTTTACTGAAAATCAGAAATTTCGTCTGAACGAAATCGCGATGAAGGGTAATGATTCCAGCTTCTAATTTCAGTGGCCATAACTTTAGAAATATTAAGTCTGATTTTAACAAAGAATTTAAATGCTAATTCCAAGTTGCTATAAGTTCGTTATTTTATATTGAAATAGGTATGTCTCTTAATTCCTCTGCAATATTAAATAAAGTACTACATACAACTTCAAAGAGGGGATAGTACAGTAACTGCAGTGCAGCACGACTGAAAAACCAAATACTCATCACTGTAAAGTGTTAAGTACGTTGAAAGCATTACGATGTGGTTTGTGGATGTGTGTGAATTTCCTAACTAACAGCAAGCATTCAATGTTTGCCTAAAATGACAAACGGTAAGTACTGTCTCCAAGGCACTGGGGGTGGTAACCACGCATCCCAGCTAAGCAGAAGAATCAGAGCCATAACACCACAGATGCAGCAGAAAGATGGATATGTAGCGCCGTTAGTGACTCAACTGCTTCACGTGTGAATCATGTCATGGATCAAAAAGAAGCCCACCACCTCAGAACTCTACTGCAAGTCGAGTAACGCTCTTAGCACTCTCAAACCTGGACATTCTAGGTGTAATGTGTGGTGTCACCGCCAGACACCACACTTGCTAGGTGGTAGCTTAAATCGGCCGCGATCCATTTAGTACATGTCGGACCCGCATGTCACCACTGTGTGATCGCAGACCGAGCGCCACCACAAGGCAGGTCTCGAGATACGGACTAGCACTCGACCCCAGTTGTACGACGACTTTGCTAGCGACTACACTGACGAAGCCTTTTCTCTCAATTGCCGAGAGACAGTTAGAATAGCCTTCAGCTAAGTCCATGGCTACGACCCAGCAAGGCGCCAATAACCGTATCTGAAGATAGTCTTATTTGTATTATCAAGAGCGATGTACCACAAGGATGGAATAAAGTTAAGTATTCGAGGAGCTGCATACTTTTCTTATTATAATTCACTACTTATCCTGTTCCAGAATTCACGCCCGTCTGCGTTAGATAGCATGCATTTCGGCCTCCTCTATCTACAAGGTGTTGGCACAATTGCCAACACATCATAATGCATCATAAAGTTCACGTGGGTCTTGATTTGTATGGCTGTATATACAGCATATTAACAAAACCAATGAATGCCTGCTTACCAGTTCATGACACAAATAAATTAATTTTTGTCTTTTAATTAAGTACAGTGCAGAGATGAGTATGTTTTTGATCTCGATGTATTAGAATCAATGGTTAATTTGATTCTTTTTTATATGATACAAAAGAAGTTCTTTAGAGTCCTTCTTACTTTCCATTTCTTCTTAAGTCTTGACATATATAGGAACACCATATTTATTTCTTTAAGATGACTGTGAGTAATTATCTTATTTTTACCTAAAATGACTTACTATTTATTGAATATGTGCTTCAATATCACTAACTGCCTGTACAAGTTGTTTATATTCCAGCGGCTTAAGTCTGCTGGGAAGTGAAAGTTCGGTGATGTGACGATTACGCGCCATTAGCATGTTCCACTTGCATATCTCACCCTTTTTCTTAGAACCTGTACTCGAAATTGTTTGTTATTCAAAAACTCATTATTCTTACTGCGCACTGTGTCATATTTCATCGTATTTTAAAATGTTCAACCATCTCCCAACTTATCGTTCTAATACAGCAGTGGTTCCCAACCGTGCTTGGACCATTATCCCTGACTGCAATCACACATTAGCTAGTACCTCCGCCCCCTTCCGTCTGTTGCTTCCTCCCTTTGTCCCCCACGTTATCACCAACTTTAGCACCTGACTAAACTGTTGAATGAGACTTTTCTTGAAGCAATTTTATTTTTAAAATGGTGAAAGTCGGAATGACATTTAGTTTTGTGTTGTGTGTGTGTGTGTGTGTGTTGTGTGTGTGTGTGTGTGTGTGTGTGTGTGTGTGTGTGTGTGTGTGTGTGTGTGTGTGTGTGTGTTAGAATGAATGACTAAGGAATACATGATGCATCGCAAGTGCTGCTCACAACTCCTTCTAAGATAAGAATGCTAATTATCCAAAGTCTAGGTAGACACTTGCTGAAAAACATACTTTGCCTGCATTACTCCTCTCCATTGCAGCACTTTGCTTGACCTGTACACTTCAACCTAATTAAAAATCAATGAAGTTAAAATGTGTGCACAATACTTACTGTTCATAAATCACTTGATTACTGCACTCCTTACTTCTGAACTGGCAGAAACTGGAAGACTTCAGGCTGTTAGTACTTTGTGTCTGGCCAGAGCCACTAATAACAATATTAGTAATAATAATAATAATAAACAATGTAGATCAATATAGTAGCCCTTGTTGTAGTTACTGCTGTATCATGTTGTCAATTAATTCATTTATCTGTCTCAAAGTGAGTAATGAAGCAATTTCTGGATTACTGCAGGCACTATCTACAGCTTGGAGAAGACATTTTTTTTGAGATATTTAGCATTTGTTACGTTTATGTCTCCCTTTTATCATATGTGATGTACAGGACAAAGCACAACATATGTATGTAGTGGTTGGGCTGTGTGAGGAACCTGTAACCTCCATTGAATTAATGCTACTAATTAAGAAAAAGTAATTATTGATAAGTTGTGTAATAAATATTAGAATCTTACAAAATCGTGATAGTAGTAACGATATTTTGAAAATAATTTAGTATCGTGACTGAAATAAAATCGAACAGTTTAATTTTTACCCCAAAGAATATTTTATTTTACCTCTCAGGGGGTAATTACACCCACATTGGAAACCATTGTCCTATAGCGATATCTGCACCTGGTTTCATCACAATGGGAAGAATAATACTAACACATGCAGAGTCAGCTGTAATAGGAGCTTCTTCAAATTATATCTTAACTGAAAGCTGGATAGGGTAATTTTCATTCTCGTACTTGTCCATGTGGCTTTCGCCACTTTAAAAAAATAGTGTTCTGATGCACAATGCCATCTAACATTCCATCTTTGTTTTGACTACACTTAACATTTCTTATGGGAAAATATCACACTGCATATAGTGGTGGTGATGTAAATACTGCTTGATAATTCGAAAAACAAAAATTCATAGCACTGCTTTTGATTAGTACAGTACCTACAACCATACGACACCTATACAGAAGCACACACATTCACTCTTGGTGCAATACAGCATCACCATTCAAAAGAACATCTCAGACACACATACACATACACAAATACACACAGTTGTTGAACATGGTGAATAGGGAGACAGCTATATCAGCCAAGAAGTAAGCCTCCAGCATCATATAGACTTCATAGTTTTAACACTGTAACACTGAATACTATTCCTACTGACATGTGGCTGGAGTTGATCACCACACCACTAGTAGTCTCAGAGGAAGTACACATACATAAAGACACACATAAACACACACACCTGCACACACACTCACACACACACACACACACACACACACACACATTCATATATATAAGCTGCCTGCTATTTCAAAAACAATTTAGTATACTATAGCAGTCGAAATGCAATGTGTGGTTACAGATACATTGGAAAATTCGCTTGCTAAGAAGGAAAATGGAAGTAGAGGAGGTAGGGAAAAAGAACAAGAAGCAAGTGCATTTTCGAAATGAGGTGTGTACCTCAGTTCGCTTTTTAATTGCTTGCGACTTTTTGCATACAGAGCAACTCGAATAGGTGTTTGGAACAAAATCACAAGGGCCAGGTGTCATTTCAGAGATGCCTGGAAGAGTAAGTTGAAGTTTTAACACCCATACTTCATCAACAGCGTAGACATCATATGTGGCTTAAACTAGGTACTTATCTTGAATTATAATTGCTCACTACTGACAGTTTTGAAAAAGTGTGTGACTATTAAACAGAAATGTGTTGGGTGCACTGCACAACATTGTACGTCATATTGTAATGATATCTTATCACCTAAAATACAATGACTTGCAAAGAAGTCAGTGAACGCAAGAATAGGTGACTGTAGTACTAGTGATGCTGTACTATAGAGATATGTCATCCATCTGTAATGTAAAAAAATTTCTGCAGGCCCAGTGAGTGGCGTTCATTGTGACGTGTTGTGGTGTAGTACAGGAACACTTGCATTACATCATAGTCAGGATGTCATTGTGCATTAACCAATCACTAATAATAATAGTTGTTGGGGGTTTTGAATTGAGTACAGCTACATGCTTGAACTTGTTTACAGAAGACATTTATTGTTCTTTACTACACATTGTTAAAAATAGGAAGAAATATAATATTCACAGATACATACTAATCCTTGACTGTGGAGCTTACATGATACATAAGAAAAACGCTCTTTGCCAGTACTGTCTTAGTTACAGCAAAATACTACTCTCAATGTAGATGCTCTACAACTGGAATACACAACACTCGAGAAAATGGAGACCACACATTTAATGTATGTAGTAATGTGTCCAAATGTACGAAATATCACACCCACCTCGTCGTGTCAGCAAATTTTACGCAGTAGAGTCCTCTCAGCTACATTCTGCTGAGGTTATACTACTTTTTTCAGGACATTTGCTGTAAATTTAATATTAGACATGTCATTTGCGGTTATAATCGCATTTTTCGTTAGACAGATATTATAAACAAAATCAGCACCCTTTAAATGAGTAGGTAATGTGCGTTTGAAGAACCACAGAGCACATGCTACCCATGTATCATTCATTCCATGACACTGATTCAAACTGTTGTGTATGACTTCATACACGAGGGTACAGAGATGGGGGCTACACAGTGGTGCGGCAGCTGTCGTCATTGTAAAGGTGGATGGGAACAGAAATGATTAGCGAACAAATTAACACAGTAGACATAAGAATAACTTACTTTGTATCTCTCCAAGGGTACGGAGACTCATTACAAATACTGCAGCAAGAAGCGGAATCCAGATGTCATAATGTCAACAAGGATGAGGCTTTCTGAACTAAGCACTAACAGTGGAGTCAGAGTCACAACTAGGCATAGCGTTACGTGGTGAAGAGGCTACAAGTAGGCTGTCTGGCTGCCACCAGCCGTCCTGTATTGCGACTGCAGAGGGTGCTTATAGTCCAGAACTACAGGAGGCGTGCTCAGTGGGCATACACCATTGGGTCTGCGAAGCGTCTCACAGAAGCTTGCAATTCCATTGCCAACTTTTACACCTGTAGGGTGGTATCAATACGTGATACCACATCTCTCCCCCCTCAACTTCTCACTGGTGTCATGTAGTATAGATGAGTGAATGGCAACGGGGAGGAAAGCCAGACGATGCCAATGAGGAGATGGGAGCTGAAACTGAAGCCTGTGCAGAGCCCCCACCCATGTCCCAGCATACGCTCTCAGCCTCCACAGGAATACCAGCCGGAAAACTGGACAGAGAGCGCACACACACGTCCAGCGATGGAGCAGCAAATGAATACAGAAGCAGCTCAATGACTGCAGAGAGACTCAAGGCGGCAAACGGGACAGTCGCTGGGAAGAAGGATCCATCCCCAGACGACGGTGGATGCCGATATAGCGACAACCGTGAAAGGGTGTCGACTTCCATTGGCTAAGGGACAGATGCTGATGGCGCAGGGTCTACAGGAGTTGGATGCAGTTGGGTCTGCTACGTCCAGGGAAGCACAGAATCTGAAAGCACAAAGCCTGCTGCAGGATCATGCAGTACACATGGATGAATATGATTCTGGCGCCATTACAGCAATCCCCTCGGTTTCTGTCTGGGAAACACGGATCGTCCTATATATTGTACAATGATGCCTTGGGCCCAGTGCCTCTGTCCAAAATATAGTCTGTAAAAGACGGAATCGTAAGTTCGATACTTTGCCATGTCAGGTACCCCAAATGGAGCACAGTGCAGTGGTGCTGTCCATGTACCAACTCCGCTGGAGATGGTCTGTCGTGTAGCTGAGAGTGGCAGGTAGACAAGAACAGCAGCAGAGGTTGGTCTCATATGAGGCAGGTACAACGTTTGTCCATCTGTTGCTTTAACGCTCGTATAAAACGTTCAGCTTCGCCGTTGAATAGTGGGCGGAATGATGCACTTGTGATGTGGTTGATGTTGGAGATGGCACAAAATTGTTCAAACTCGGTGGGAACAAACTGAGTTCCATTGTTAGTCACTATCACTTCAGGCAATCCCTAGGCAGCCAACCGGTGTGGATGTAATGCAACAGAATCTGCAAATCAGGACCATCTGCCGTGGGCCGGGCAATTTTCCGGTGATCAAGCTGTTACATGACCCATGAATTGTCACCCATGGAGATTAAAATGGGACGTCAGGATGACAGTAGAGTTATTTGATTTATTTCTTTATTCCGACTCTCGGGAGTAATACATCAGGAACAGCTTGATGGAGGCGTTCAGTTGCCTCAGATGCGAAACAATAGACATCCGATATTACTGAAAGCGCAAAGAGCAGCGGACCCCATAATGCATTCCGGGTTGTAGCTCCAGGTGTCATAGACTCGTGTTTTAGACTGTGATACTGAGACGAGAACATTTTAGTACATGAATGGCGAAGTACTTATACACTTCAGTATATGTTTGGTTACAGCTTAAAGCACATACTCTAAATAGTTCCATGGTGGCAAGCGAGGAAAGGCTACCGTCCTTGCACTAGAATATGGCAGCGTTGGCTGTTGCTATATAGCGGCCAGCTGTCTCTGCTTTGAAATGACTGTTGGCCGTGTTTTGCTTCACAAGAGTGTTATCACTCTTACCTGCCTGCGGTTGGCTGTGTTACAAGCCACTTCCGCCCTAGCGTACTTTTTGACCGAACACAGTCGATACGCTACATTGCCCTCCTTCTTATCAAGACCTGATCCCTCGGGTCAATCAAACTAGAACATTCTGTACACTAGGGTTACTGGTGACCGACCCTTCTGGCCCTTTTTCGCTTCTTAAGAACTATTGTAACAGTTGGTTTCCTTAGCCCCATCACTTAATCTTACACACTTTTACAAGGTCTCTTGTCCTGTTTCTTAACCCAAACGCAATAAAACTTATTTCATTCCTAGGGCTCTTACACAATAATTTCCAAGTCTCTATTCCAAACTTACAAGCTAAATTGAATCTGTTATCCTTAATACTACTCCCTTGTGCGTTCATCTTCGTTCTACTGGTTTTATGCTCTATTTATCCACTCTATTGGAATCTGAATGACGGCTGGGTCTGAACTCAGTTTTGTGCATCGTCTTCTACGTACCAAAACAAGGACTACGCTCAGCAGAACAAGTGTCGCAGCGGTGATAGGTATGATAATAGTCAATTTTGTTTCTTTCTAGGACTCATTTTCTTGATATAAATTTACATGCTGCACTACGGCTTTCTGTGAGACCCGCCCCTTCTGCTGGTTCAGAAGTGTGTTTATAGACTGCATTAATTCCGGCTGTAGAGTTTGATTTAAGCAGGTGCTCTTCTGGCCAGTACAAGCGAAGATGCGAAATATTCAGGTGCGTTATCACTGAAATTGCGGCGGGCAGATGGAAAGTAGGCCCCATTATCTCGCACGCTGTCCAATTTAATTCTAGCCTCTTTGCTGACGTAAGTTTCCCCTGCTCCCTTGCTCGAAACAACTAGCCGCTGCTACCATCTTGTCAAAGGTAGTGTACAACCAATGGGTCTCGATCTGCTGAAAGTACAGTTCTGGCTCGATCACTTCTTTCTTGCATTCGCTTACCTTCGTTTGTCCCATGATTAGTTTCACTGCTCAGGAATTCTTCCTCTCTCTTATTATTATATTCGGATGGACTGTGATTTCCCCTCTGTAGCATTTTTATAATTTTGCTACCTCCATTTCTACATATTTTCCCTTGTCTTTTGCAGTTAATAATAGTCGCTGCGTTTTTCCTCTTACAAATTTCTTCAGTTTCCCCCATTTGACAGGACTGTATGAAGTATATAGCGCTTGTAACGCCCTTGTCTCCCTGCTAGATTATAGGTAGAGGCGGAAATGTAAACTTTCACTCCGTCAGTTCTCACTGACGCTGTGGCTACCTTGAAATAAAATAGTAAGTTTTTGTGCTTCGGCTCTAAAGCCAACCCCAACTCCTGCGGTAATTCCTTCTGAATTTTCCCTAAACCCTCTAAATATTGCTGTAGCAACAAGTTTACCCCTAGCTGACCTCTTATAGCCTGCTGCGTACCCTACTGTAGTTCTGTTACTTTCCTTTATGCTTCCCAAACACTATCTTCTACTGTTACTTGCCCTTGTGCTTCCCAAACACTATCTTCTACGGCTGCAACCATTTTGTCATTACTATTTCCCTATCTAAAAATTATACTTCGGTTTGTAGTTCCCTGATATTCTGATTAACTGCCTCTTCTGCAGCTTTGCCATACCACATTACTTCTCCAGTCAGTTGACGTAGTAGTCGTGTGTTATTCAATACGTCCTTCTGTAAACTTGCAATCTGCGTAGTATACCAATCACTCGCAGATTTGTTCCCTTTTGCCCATTGTTTAACCTCTTCTGTGATGTCTTTCAACCATCTGATGTCTTTTTCATCAACAGTGCCAAATATTGTTTTCATAAGCCAGCCTCCAGCGTTGATCCAATGCCTCTTCCTTCGCCTATGTGGCATAAGTCCCAATATCTGAGTCATCACCTCCTACATTTTTCGTACGCTCAATGTACTCACTCACATACCCTGGCACTTCTTTTGAGTATCCCGTGCCTTTCCGTTCCCTGAAGGAGTTTGTCGAATTTTTCCAGTCTCTTCGTCTTGTTACCCATTTCCCATGCCATGTCTAGTGGTCACACCGTCTTCCTGCTTGGCGAACAGCACTTCCCATTCCAATTGCTGGTTCTGTAACGCTTCCACCCAAATGAAGATCAGTAGTCCCACTATGAACCGCATCATCTCGCCTTTTCTACACTTCACCTACTGGCAGGAATACCTATTACTCCCTCCCTATTAAATTCATTGTTGCTTATACTAATTATACAAAATCCATACCTACTCTAAAAATATTAAATGACGCATCCCCTAGGCCTTAATCTATATGGGATCCTCTTTACCGTTTCGTTTACAGCCTCTTGTTTATCTTCCGATACTGTTCTCCTCACTCTCCCTTTCTGGTCCGCGTCTCCTTCTGGGTTCCCTTGAAAGATTTTAACAGCCTTACATGCAGAATTGTGGTTCTCGTTGGCAACTGAACCTTAACATTTACTAGCGACGTAGTCTCTACCTCTTGGTGTGACCCCATAACCTGTATAAACAACTTCTTTGTCTTTCCCTTCGGCGTATGCGAAGCTGATAGCATCAACCACTGATCAACCTTACACTGTGACTTTTTTGCCGTATGGCCAATTGCTTCTTTCTGTTTCTCCAGTGCTTCTATATTTACCATCCGTACTCTATTCCAAATTTCCCTAATCACTCTGGAAAATTCCTTAACAGACTCTACAGTCTTCCCTTTATTCGTTTTGACGCGCCGAACGGTGATAGGATTTTAGACCATATACGAATTCATAAGGCGATAATCCTGTATTTTTATGCTGCTTCGAGTCATAGGTGGAGACGACGTACTTCAAATAGACATTCCAGTTGTTGCGATGTGAGTCAACATAATATCCAAGCATCTTCCCGAGTGTCCTGTGCACTCTTTCAGTTCTCCCATTGGCTTGTGGATGGAGGTGACTCGTCCTTAACTTCTTCACATTCAATATCTCACACAGTTCCTTGAACAGATCTGACATGAAGTTCGTTCCCTGGTCTGTTACTATCGTTTCATGCACTCCAAATTTCAGTATCCAATTATTCACAAGTGCTTGTGTCAAAGTTGCTGCCTGCTGGTTCGGCATTGCGACCATTTCTACGCATCTTGAAAAATGATCTATAATTGTGGGTATATACTTACTCCCTGCAGGTGTTTTATTGAATGGGCCTAAAACTTCAATCCTCAGAAATTCGACTGGTGGTAACGTCGCAATGGTGGTAACCTCTGCAATGGTACTCTTGTTCGACAACATCTGCTCTGTGTGCGCACTGTATGCAGTTCCTCATGTACTGGGTTGTGTCCGTCTGAATATTCCTTCAGCAGTACCTTTCTGCTACTCTTCTGTTCGTAGATCTGGAACCTCCATAACCCACAAACATGTTATCACGAGTTTCTCGTGGCAGTCTGTTCCTTGGCTTCGCTTGTACCGCTACCTGTGGGTCCATCATGGTTTCTCTGCATAGCAACCCATTCTGCATACAAAACTATGAATGTTTAACATATTGCTTACATTCGTCATTCTTTCTCCGTACAGTTTGCATTCTTTGTGGCCATTACCCCAAGTTTGTAATACTGGTACTTTTCTACTTATGCCATCCACATTGCCATGCTTCTTCCCAGGTTTATGCGCACTTCTAAATCAAATTCGCTTAGTCTTATTGCCCATCGCGTCAATCTACTTCAAGGATCCTTTAACCCAAATAACCATTTTAATGTGGCATGATCTAAACTATTTAGTGTACAGTTAGAATTTGAAATATTCCATAAATAAGGCTTATCATCTCTTTCTACGTTGTGAAATAAGTTTTTTCTGCAGAATTTAGTTGTCTTTATGTATAAGCTACCGGATTCTCTACGCCTTCCACTTCTTGTGACAACACACGGCCAAGTGCATGATTTAGTGCGTCGCACGATACAACAAATTCTCTTTCAAAATCCGGGAATAATCGGAGTCGATGTTATAGCTTCTTTTACCTGCTTAAAACATGCTGGGTACTCTTCTCATCACACAAATCTAGAACCCTTTTTTGACAATTATGTCAACAGTTTGGTAATACCCGCAAATCCTTTTACGGACTAGTGGTAATAGTTCGCGACTCCAAAGAGCGGTTGCAACTCGTTTACAGATTCTGGTGCAGGAAATTCTAATTAACCTAGGATCTGTCTTAGCCCCATCTTTACTTATGATATGGTCTAGGAATGCTACCTCTCCCATCACAAAATTACACTTTTCTATACACAGTGTTAACTTCGCAGCTTTCAACCTTAAGAATACTTCCCTTAATCGCAGCATATGCTGTTCCACGTCAGTCCCATGGACGATTACATCATTGAGATACACTAAGCATTGCCGTGGTTTTAAACCTCTGAGTACTCCGTCCAACGATCTCTAAAACGTTGCAGGTGCTTTTTTTTTTATCCGAATGGCATTCTCCTGAATTGGTAGTGTCCTCAGGGTGCCAAAAACGTTGTTTTGTGCCTATTCTGTGGCACAGTCTCTATCTGGCAATAACCACTATTCAAATCCATTGTTGAAGATTATTTGCATTGCTCTAAATGATCCAAGGTTTCTGCGATATTTGGCAAACGGTAGGCATCAATTAAGGTTTTCGCATTCAGATGTCTGTAATTAGAACAAAACCTATATTTTCGTGCTCCGTCCGTTGATTTTTTTGGCACAACTATTCCTGATCCCCGCAAACTATTATTCTCTTCAGTAACTCCTTCTTTCAGCTGTTGATCGATGAATTTCTCCAAGATTGGGTGTAAGTACCTAGGCATTCTGCATGGTTTGCGGTGGACTGGTGATTAATTTTCTGTTGGTATGTGGTGCTGTGTAATATGCATAGCTGGTAATGGCCATTTTGAAAAAAAAATATAAATCTTTGAATTCCAGAAGTAATTTTTCCATGTGTTCGCTATTTCTTCCCTCTTGGTGCTTCATTTTTCCTCGTAATGCAGTTGCAATGGCATCAGGCTACTGTCCACGACTGACACACCTCGTGTACCATTCTTCTTACTCTGGGATACCCATATTAGCGATTAACAACCACTTGGTTAACCCTATGTCCTCTGCGCTAAGATTATCTTTTGAAATAGGTGGTTCATGGTTTGGGTTCCTGGTATCATGACCAAGTAAGTGGTCCTGACAGTCGGGATACCAGTTACTTTGGAATAAGGCTGGGCATCTCGGACATATTCCGAGTCGTGGCCACCTTTGTGCTCAGACGGCAAAGACTACCAAATCCACCGGTTACTCCCTCAACCGTTAGGGGTAAAACTCAATGGGACCCGGGGCAAGTAAGGGTAGCAACGTGCTTCCCTGATACTATAAATATGATGCTGGCAACAATCAGAGCAAAATGCCTCGGACCTTTTGAGGTGACGGAGTCCCACCTCTAATTGACAAACCAGGGACTCCTAACATACGACTCGGCAAACGAATGGTAACGAGATGGGGAGCTATTAATATCAATGGGGGCTACTCTGGGAAGAAGGTAGAGCTGGCAGAGGCTGCAAGTAAGATGGGGTTGGACGTTTCAGCTGTTAGTGACATTCGGGTAAGGGGTGAGAAAGAAGAGGAAGTGGGAGAATACAAGGTCTACCTGTCAGGAGTCAAAGCAGGAATAGCACAATGGGGTGTAGGGCTTTACATCAGGAAAGAAATGGAACCCAGCGTAGTTGCAATAAGGTATGTAAACGAACGACTGATGTGGATAGATTTGACAGTGTCTAGCAAGAAAATTAGGATTGTGTAAGTATATTCGCATTGTGAAGGGACAGATCAAGATAAGATGGATAGTTTTTACGAGGCACTCAGTGATGTAGTTGTTAGAGTAAAGGACAAGGACAGTGTTCTGCTCATGGGTGATTTTAACGCCAGGATTGGAAATCGAACAGAAGGGTATGAAAAGGTTATGGGTAAATTTGGAGAGGATATGGAGGCCAACAGGAACGGGAAACAACTCCTGGATTTCTGTGCCAGTATGGGCTTAGTAATCACAAACTCCTTTTTTAAACATAAGAACATTCACCGGTATACCTGGGAAGGCAGGGGAACCAGATCTGTCATTGGCTATATAATAACAGATCAGGAATTCAGGAAGGCTGTGAGGGACACACGTGTATTCAGGGGATTCTTTGATGACACTGATCACTGTTTAATCTGCAGTGAGATTGGTATTGTGAGGCCGAAAGTGCAGGAGGTCAGGTCCATGTGTAGGAGGATAAAAGTGGAGAAACTTTGGGATAAGGAAATCAGACACAAGTACATAACAGTGATCTCAGAAAGGTACCAGTTAGTTGAATGTAGTCAATTGCAGTGACTAGAAAAGGAATGGACAAGGTACAGGGAGACAGTACTAGAAGTGGCCAAAGAATGTCTTGGAACAGTAGTGTGTAGAGGTAGGATGAAGCAAACAGCTTGGTGGAATGACGCTGTCAAGGCAGCCTGTAAAAGGAAAAAGAAGGCATATCGAAAATGGCTACATACTAGAACTCAGGTAGACAGAGAAAGTTATGTTGAAGAAAGAAACAAAGCCAGACAGATAATTGCAGCATCCAAGAAGAAATCTTGGGAAGACTTTGGAAACAGGTTGGAGACCTTGGGTCAAGCTGCTGGAAAACCATTCTCTAGTGTAATAAGCAGTCTTAGAAAGGGAAGTAAGAAGGAAATGACAAGTATTTTGGACAAGTCAGGAAAACTGCTGGTGAATCCTGTTGATGCCTTGGGCAGATGGAGGGAATATTTTAAAGAGTTGCTCAATGTAGGTGAAAATACGATCAGTAATGTTTCAGATTTCGATGTACAATGGGCCAGGAATGATGATGGAAATAGGATCACATTTGAGGAAGTGGAGAAAATGGTCAATAGATTGCAGTGCAATAAAGCGGCTGGGGTGAATGAAATTAAGTCGGAACTCATCAAATATAGTGGTATGTCAGGTCTTAAATGGCTACACAGGATAATTGGGAGTCGGGACAGGTTCCATCAGACTGGACGAAAGCAGTAATCACACCAATCTTTAAACATGGAAACAGAAAAGATTGTAACAACTACAGAGGTATCTCTTTGATCAGCGTTGTGGGTAAAATCTTCTCAGGTATTGTTGAAAGGAAAGTGCGAGTATTAGTTGAGGACAAATTGGATGAAAATCAATGTGGGTTTAGGTTGTCAGGACGAGATCTTTAGCTTACGGCAAATAATGGAGAAGTGTTATGAGTGGAACAGGGAATTGTATCTATGCTTTATAGATCTAGAAAAGGCATATGACCGGGTTCCTAGGAGGAAGTTATTGTCTGTTCTACGTGATTATGGAGTAGGAGGCAAACTTTTGCAAGCAATTAAAGGTCTTTACATAGATAGTCAGTCAGCAGTTAGAGTTGACGGTAAATTGAGTCCATGGTTCAGAGTAGTTTCAGGGGGTAAGATAAGGCTGCAACCTGTCTCCTCTGTTGTTCATATTATTTATGGATCATATGTTGAAAACAATAGACTGGCTGGGTGAGATTAAGATAGGTGAACACAAAATAAGCAGTCTCGCATATGCGGATGACTTAGTTGTGATGGCAGATTCTATTGAAAGTTTGCAAAGTAATATTTCAGAGCTAGATCAGAAATGTAAGGACTATGGTATGAAGATTAGCATCTCCAAAACAAAATTAATGTCAGTGGGAAAGAGATATAAACGGATTGAGTGCCAAATAGGAGGAACAAAGTTAGAACAGGTGGACAGTTTCAAGTACTTAGGATGCATATTCTCACTGGATGGCAACATAGTGAAAGAACTGGAAGTGAGGTGTAGCAAAGCTAATGCAGTGAGCGCTCAGCTACGATCTACTCTCTTCTGCAAGAAGGAACTCAGTACCAAGATTAAGTTATCCGTGCACCGTTCAATCTTTCAACCAACTTTGTTGCATGGGAGCGAAAGCTGGGTGGATTCAGGTTACCTTATCAATAAGGTTGAAGTTACGGATATGAAAGTAGCTAGGATGATTGCAGGTACTAGTAGATGGGAACAATGGCAGGAGGGTGTGCACATTGAGGAAATCAAAGAAAAACTGGGAATGAACTCTATAGATGTAGCAGTCAGGGCGAACAGGATTAGATGGTGTGGTCATGTTACATGCATGGGAGAAGCAAGGTTACCCAAGAGACTCATGGGTTCAGCAGTAGAGGGTAGGAGGAGTCGGGGTAGACCAAGGAGAAGGTACCTGGATTCGGTTAAGAATGATTTTGAAGTAATAGGCTTAACATCAGAAGAAGCACCAATGTTAGCACTGAATAGGGGATCATGGAGGAATTTTATAAGGGGGACTATGCTCCAGACTGAACGCTGAAAGGTATAATCAGTCTTAAATGATGATGATGATGATGATGATGACCTTCTTTTCACCCTTTATTTCTGATATGCGTAGAATGTGTCTTTTAACTAAGCAACCCGCCTGATCTAATACTTCATTTTCTTCCAAAGGTTCCACCATACACAAAATTCTTACAGGCAAGCTAAATTCAACACCGACCCAGATTGATTTTCCAGCACCCTTAGGTACACAATCGTGTGAATCAAAGTTTAGTATGATCGTTCGCAGTTTAATTGGTTCGTCTTTCACGACGGACTCCTCTCGCGACATTGCTACTCTGCCAGTAGAGTAAGTTGAACCATATCCAGGCAAAATTCTATGTGCACCAATTCTAACTATGTGACCTCTTTCTCTCCAACTCCCATTGCTTACGACTGATCAGACCACTACTGGTGACCTTAACATTTGCCCCTTTGTCGAATAATATCTTGCAACCCTCTTTTCTTACTATTCCTCTTATCGCACAATGTTATCGCATACGATTTCGTAACATCCAGTCTTACTGGGAATGACTGTAGGTTGACTTGGGATTCCCGTTAGCGTTTAACACCTTATTCTTCCCCAGTCTTCTACTTTAAAACTAAACTTCTTCTTTCTTTATACACATCACTCTGAGGCTGGCTACACTGCCTCCTTACATGCCCCATTCGTCCACACCTGAAACATTTCATACTAGTTGCAAACATTGCCCGTTTACCCTGAATTCCATTCGACAAATCGATCTCCTCACACTTTGTAGCTAACCGCACTGCTGTGCGCAAATCTGCCGAACGCGCTGTCTATACACGTCTTGACATTTCCGCATGCAACATGGAGTATCCTCTGCTCAGCTTCTTGCAAAATAAGTTCATTGACAGCAGCATTTTGTCCTAATTCATAGGTACAGCCATTAATTTTCTTTATCCTATCCGCAGATTCTTCCACAGTTTCCCTATAGTGTCTGGCACTATTTCGTTTCGTATATCTCCCTCATTAAACTATCGAATTTTGTTGTACTCATAAGACTTTTTTCATACCCTCCATAAGTCTTAGCTTCCCCTGTTAGTATCAATTTTGCAACACTCAAGAATTCCTTATCAGACCACCTTCCATCTCAGTCATATGAGTATTTCCAAGGTCTTCCACAAAGGCCTGCATATAGTAGGTTGCCTTACGAGAAAAAGAAGCAATTAAACTTTTGACTGGCAAATCTACACCACGCTGTGATGATCACAATTCTACCTACCAAAGCAGTTCTGTATAATCTGCTGTTAATTGTGCTACCTTTTCTAACAATATGCGTACTCCTTGCTGCTCTGCCACTCCTTGTATTGGTGGTTTTGTCGAAGCTTTGTCCTTAACAACACTCGTTTTGAGAATTAACACTCATATGACAAAGAAACAAAATACATTAACTTAATTCTTACGTCTAACCGTGAGCCATCTCGCCTAGTGGCATTGCCTAGCCATATGCCCCCAACGATTACATCTATAACATTTTAGCAGAACTGATTCTGTACATGACGCTGAGTGGCCCTCACAGTTACACTGTGCACATCTAACATGCACTAACCAGTAATGACTTCCATTACCTTTAAAACTATTTAAAACTAGACAAGTCCACTGGTTCTCTACTCACAATAAAATCTACTTTACAAAATGCACTACCATCAGACCTTTTCTCCATGACCAAAATATTACGTACAATCAAAATTTTTGGAGTCACTGTACCATTGGCTCTAGGTTGAGATGTTGCTCTAAGAAGGCGACGCCAATGATCTGTCGCTAGTGTTATATGACCCATGCATTATCACGCATGAAGAGTGATATGAGACGTCAGGACAACTGTAGATTTGTCTAATTAACTTTTTTATTTCAGTCCTCGGCCCTAATAGGTCAGAGAGAGTGAGGTGGTGGCGCCCAGTTGCCTCTCACGTGAAACAATAAACATCCGGCATTGATGACAGGGCAAAGACCAGGGCCAAGCATGACGTCACTCGAACGCCACAGTCACCAACATCTCTGGTTGCCATCGTGATGGCAGCCTGGCGGGCTGCTGACGATACTGCGGAGTCGGCGGTGCCCTCCCTCCAGTGACCAGGTGTCTCTCTACTCTGGTGGTGGCTGCTCTCACGACTCACAGGAGGGTGGCCTGTCCTATGGTCGAATAGTGGACCCCTTACTGAATTCCAGGATGTCACTCCAGGTGTCACAGGCTCATGGTGTATGCTGTGACACTGTGGCAAGTACCTATATATACACACTACGTTTGTTTAGAGCTTAAGTCGGGGACTCTAAACACATCTGTGGTGGGAAGTGAGGGAACACTTCCGTCCTTCTGCTAGCATATTGTAGCATCGGTTGTTGCTATATAGTGCCCAGTTGGCTCCGCTTCGCAATGCCTGTTGGCCATGTTCTGCTTTGCAACTGTTGGGACTCACTTCCACTCTGCTGTACTTCTTGACTGATTACGTTCGATACACTACAAAGCGGAAAGCTGTGCAAAGCGTCCATGCCTTCTGAATCAATGTAGCAAAAAGAAGCAGAGGACTCTTCGAATTTAGAATATGGGCCAACAGGGAGGTGGGAAAGAGCATCTGTGTTGGCATGGTTGCAAGTGGGCTGATACACAATCTCGTATTAGTAATTCGATGAAACAAGAGCCCACAACTGCAGCATAAGCTGTGAGTTGGAACTGACAGAGAAGGGCTAAACAAAGATTGTAAAGATTTATGGTCAGTCACGAAGCAAAATTTTCTGTCAAAAAATACTTGAGAAACTTAATGACACCACAGACATTGGTGAGAGCCTCAATTTCTATTTGCGAATAATTACACTGAACTTTGTTCAACAACTTATTCAGCCTTCCAACAGAACCATATTTGTGCAACAAAACGGTACCAATGTCGCACGAGGTAGCGTATACAGCCAGGGCGCTCTTGCAAACCAAACAAAAGGATCAATCTTCCTACGGAAGCGTGAAAGAGAGCTTCCCTAACACAGGTTGCAATTCCTACACATTGCGAGGATGCTAACCTTGCCTCCTGTGTGCTACATTTAGTCTATGCTGGTCTTGGCACGATTGATCCTCACCGATGCCTGTGGAACGTTATGGGAGAAAAACCATTTTCTCTGAAAGCTCTAGAATTATGCACCCCCCCCCCCCCCCCCCCCTCCAAGGTATAATAACATTTTTCGCTTTTATAATGGGGAACTGTACATCTGTTGGTAAAGTTGTAGGCTTTGCATGGAGTTTCACGAAGTCAAGCTCACTGCCAATAGCATTCATCTTATGTAGAAACGACGATGGGTTCCTGCTTTGAAATATAAATTATATATTCCCAACGAAATGTTAGCAGTCCATAACTATTCTAAAAAATATGCATTCGCACTCACATGTCATCTTACTCCTGTAACTATGCACTTGTCTTCGAATCTGGACTCGCATTCGGGAGGACGACGGTTCAATCCCGTCTCCAGCCATCCTGATTTAGGCTTTCCGTGATTTCCCTAAATCGTTTCAGGCAAATGCCGGGATGGTTCCTTTGAATGGGCACGGCCGATATCCTTCCCCATCCTTCCCTAACCCGAGCTTGCGCTCCGTCTCTAATGACCTCGTTGTCGACGGGACGTTAAACACCACTAACCTAACCTTGTCTTCGAATCAAGCTATCGATATGTCCTCCTGTTTATAAGATACATATTCCATGCACACTGTCTCTCTGCATGGGAATATAACTGAGACGATCAGTGAAAATATAATTTTCTACAACATGTATTAGATGCATTGTCTACACACTGACATGTTACGTTCTCAAAGAATTGATTTTTACAGCACAGTTGTAATGTGTTTCTGTGGAAATTGCTTCACAGCGTTTCTGACAAATGTTAAATTAGATTTTTTCTGCACATGTGTCGCCGATTCTGTCACGCATTTCCGCATGAAGGCATGGTGATCGTGGTGTGATCGTAAGTTGTCATGCATTTCGATACTTGCACATCGACTTTTGGAAAGAAATTCTGGTAAAACAATGATGGCATCACATATATAAGTTGAGGAAGTGTTTCTGGTGAAAAAATGATGTCACGCGTTTCTGCAATCGCATGCAGCAAATTTTAATTTCCTGCAGTGTAGATATTTACTGCACGCGTGTCGCCGATTGTGATAAAAGAGATAATACAGGATTCACGAGGGTATTTTTGATCCGACTTTGCAACTACAAAAATGCGTGTTATTTTCACCAGACGCGTTTCGCTTTATTGCGGCAGAGCATCATCAGTGGTCTGTAATTAAGTTTATTTACATTTTGATTTTCTTTTTAGATCGAAAAACAGTTCGTTAAGAATAGGTTGGTTTTTACTTACGGTGATTTTTCGGCTGCTTTCTCGATTACGTTGGGAAATGCCGTCTGCTAGCACATCGTTGTCTTTCTGTGTTAGACACTGATAATTTTCGTTTAACACAGAAAAACAACGATATGCTAGCAGACGGCATTTCCCGATGTAAGTGAGAAAGCAGCCGAAAAATCACCGTAAGTACAAACCAACTTATTCTTAACGAACTCTTTTTCGATCTCAAAAGCAAATCAAAATGTAAATAAACTTAATTACAGACCACTGATGATGCTTTACCTCAATAACGCGAAATGCGTCTGGTGAAAAAATCACGCAATTTTGTAGCTGCAACGACGGATCAGAAATACCCTCGTGAATCCTGTATTAATATCACACAGCTATAAAAGGTGTATCATACTACCTTCAGAAGCTGACAGTCAGAAGGCCCTGATGCATTTACGAGCTCAGCAAGCTATTACTGTTGGCACACAGGTTCGTACTTCAAAGACAGTATATATAGGCAGTTGTGTCTCATATTTGTTTGTTTTATGACATAATTGCATTAGTATATGCTGATCGTTTGCAGCAACCACGAATCAAGGATTTTCTGTCCATTTACCCTACAAAGTTATTATATTGCATCGGCAGAAGTTCGGTTCGGTGGAGGTTTGACATAAATTGATTGTGCAGTGTGTCTTCTAGCATTCATATATATGAGTCGTATGTCTGAAGGTGGAAGCCATTCTATTGAACGATATTCCTCTTGATTACTTGGGAGTCCAAATAAACTTTCATATCTTGATGTAGACACTTATGGACTGTTATTGCTTCTGTGATGTGTAGATATGTGTGTGGGCTACACACATAATAATAATTAGAGATGGCCGAGTTCTTACAAACAAGTATTGCAACTCATTGTGTCTCAGGGGTCAATATCTGAAAGTCAAGCTAGCACACATTTGCATACCAATCTGTGTATTTACACATCATGACAGCATGTTGGAGCCTGCAGTTTCGATGTATTACCTCATTCAATTCATGTGTGGAAAGTATATACTCTAGCTAGAGCAGTGAGAGGAGTGCTCACATCTCAAACTACACTGGTAAGAGCAAACATCCAGCATTCTCATGCTCACATGATGACTGTCTTGCATCAGGTAGGTACATCAGATCGATAGATGCAAATTGACTACAGCAACCACGATTGTGTGTGTATTCTATCTATTTCCCCTAATAAGTTCAAACCCATCACTCTGAGTGCATGATGGCTGCCACAACCTGTGATACAGTTGACAGTTACCAGACTCTACTTCTGCAAGAACCTGCTGGCACTTTATAAACTGAAAGTGTGTGTGTTATTATTGATTGATAGGCTAGAAAAAAATATAGGATATATTTATTTACACACACATATGTACATACAGATTGCAAACACCCTCTAGCTATTACTTCCTTATTCTTCACACAGCCAGCCAAGTGCATTCATGGGAATCGCTCACCAGATTGCCTTGCCTCCTACATGTCACCAAACTGCCCCCAGCATATAGTGATGGCAGTCATTGGCATGGTGGACAATTAGATTACATCATGTACATCTTATGACATACAAGTCACTGTCCACCTCACTCATATTGCCTCTAAATCTAATAGGCTGTTACGGCTCAACAGCACCAAATCACGGTCTGTAATAATGACAACAAAACTTAAATATAAACACATTAAATATATATAATGCATATGAAGACTGCTAAGACATTAATTTATCACAGGAGGTCAGCACATCTGTAAAATATACATGCAGTAGTTCTGTAAGTTTTGCATGGAAGCAGTACAGCATTAACTGCTGCCCTCACAGAAACTGACGTCCTTAATAACAAGAAGATGCTTACCATCAGACTTCTTCTGTCTGGTTGATCACTGCTGCTGTTGGTGGTGCTTCATGCTGGACAAGGTACAGACAGCAAAATGTTGACGAATATGCAGTCGAGTTAAAAATAAATTAAAGTTGCTCGAAGATGGAGAGCTGATCATTCATGCCACTGGCAGACAATTGATGACGTCGGTGAGTGGGGCCATGGAGGCGGGGGTGGGGGTGGAGGGTTCGTGGGTTCAGATGGTTCAAATGGCTCTGAGCATTATGAGACTTAACTTCTGACGTCATCAGTCCCCTAGAACTTAGAACTACTTAAACCTAACTAACCTAAAGACATCACACACATCCATGCCCGAGGCAGGATTCGAACCTGCGACCTCAGCGGTCGCGCGGTTCCAGACTGTAGTGCCTAGAACTGCTCGGCCATTCCAGCCGGCAGGGTTCGTGGGGGACAAGGTCTGCAGGGAGGGGGTGACCTTCACAGAGCAGTAACGTGATGATGTCATGGCTTTCGTGCAATTGTCCAGATGCAACAATGTCATAATTCCAGTAGCAATGATGTCATGATCTTAGTGCAATTGTCCAGATTCAGTGTTCAGAATTTCAGGGTTGGTGATGCTGATGTCAGAGATTTCCTCGTCAAATGGTTCAAATGGCTCTGAGCACTATGGAACTTAACAGATGAGGTCATCAGTCCCCCTAGAACTTAAAACTACTTAAACCTAACTAACCTAAAGACATCACACACATCCACGCCCGAGGGAAGATTCGAACCTGCGACCGTAGCAGTCGCGCGGTTCCGGACTGAAGCGCCTAGAGCCGCCCGGCCACCGCGGCCGGCTTTCCTCGTCACAACGCCGCAATGATCTTCTGCTCACATAATCCTTGGCAGTAAGGTGACCTTGCAGAGTAACCGTGAGGCCATGGAATACCATCATATGGCTGCCCAAATCATCGGCGAATACTCACGATGTTTTCTCTTGGGATGTAAACTCTGCCAGAAGTTGACACAGTGTGAAACAACACTTACCCGACTAAATTGTTTTCTCCTGTTGCTCCATGGTCCAGGTTTTATGACTTCGGCACAAAGTTTTCCCGCTAGGGGCATTTGCATCAGTGATGAGTGGATATGGAATTCCAGCTCGCCTTATAATTCCCTGATAATGGAGCTTTGATGGTGTTGTTTTGGTGCTGACAAGATTCGCGAGTGGGAATGTCAGTTCTGTAGTAACTTTTTCAGCTCTAGTATTATTATTTTTCGTCAAAATCCTTTTAAGAGACCATGTGTCACAGATACTCAACACAAACTTTTGTCTGCATTGTGACCTAGCAGAAGATGTCTTTCCGCTTTCCTTGTATACGTTATTAATCTTCAGTACAGTGCTTCTTGAAACACCTAACACTTCGAGTACCTTGATTACGGATGCATCCACCGTAGGAGCACCAATAACTTGCCCACGTTCCAATTCTCTTGGCGTCGACATAATGCACTCTCAATTACACAGAGCGCTGTTCTGACCACGACTGACACTTACAATGTGTTGAGAACATTTCATGCGTGCTGTACTTGGTCAATTGTAACACCTCACGCAGCAAGTCCTGGCTTCTACCTGCATTTATGTTCAGGTACGCATATCTCGCGGTTTCTCCATGTTTTTGTGCAAACCCTGTGTTTAGTTTCTTGGATATGTGTTGGTGTTGTCCTCATTTCTCTGTAATGCAGCTTCCTCAATCTGGAGAATTTCCACATCGTGATGTCTACCAGTTTCCCATCAGTCTGGTATAAGGTATCCTGTTTCACGAATATGGCCATCAAGTCTTTGAAATGTGCTTTAATTCTTTAACTTCCCCCTTGGAAACCGTACTGCATACAGGTGCCTTGCAGCTCAACTGTTGCATCGTGCCTCCCCGTAAACGAGACGCATATCTCCTAACTCAGTTATCATTTTATCAACTTAATAAAAATTTCCAATGAAGTAAATTTGAATGATATTATTGAGTATTTAGAATCTCAGTAAAACAAAAGCACGAAAACATTCATTCCAATAATATCAATAATAAATACTATCTTGTACTCAAGCACGAACGTAAATGATATTATAATTGCACAAGCTTTGTATTCAAGTAATTAATATGTCTGTGTTCCTCCAAGAGCCGACGGAATATTCCACAAATATTATAAAATAAAAGTTAATTTTCTTATTCTAATGTTCATTACTGCTTTGCATTCTGCCTCACGGTTGCTATGCTAAATGCTGTTTCGTATTCATCTCACATGTATCTTTAAGTACAGTATATACGTCACAAATACTAGGTGGTAGAGTACACCCATTACAAATACTTATTTTTTTGTTATCCGTCGCATCTATGTTCTCCATTTTTTACGAAGTGTGCTCTGCAAATACATCAGTTTGCAAGCAGAGTGGGGAACCCACTTAGTTTTGTCGCCCCAGGTATCCGACGAGATTAGTCACCTAGTGCCTAGATCACTATGTCGAACAAGAAGAGAACAGCACACGCCAACATGTAGAGGACGGTCTGCCACAGCGCGCGAAACTTCACGTGCGCGAAAAGTTCTGCATGCGGGCGATCGATCCGAGTCTCGACCTGTCTCGATACTACTTCTTACGTCTCGGTTTTGCTCGTCCTCCTCGATATAGAGCGACATTTCATTTAGCAGTGAGATTCGACACTTTCGTCCAGTTTTTTGCGCGGCTTATTTCCGTCGACACAACTTTCTTCTGTTCTGTAGAATCGGGGTGTAAACGCTGTTTAGCGTTCCCTATTTTATAAAGGCAGTTCACATTTGCAGTGGCTGTTTGCGCATTTCGCGCCACTTAATACTTATTCTCTGAGTGTCTTCCCGCCACGTGTTATTTATTCTCTGATTGTTTTTTCACGACAAATAATTGCAGTTTGAATGGTGAATATGAATGAACAGTTGTCAGTTTGCTATACTCTGCTCTGTTTTCGACAGTTGCATACGAAGCTAATTCGAAACTTCTCGTTTTCTGTAAAAGAGTTCAGTAACAGAAATTTAATTTTCGGTTTCCAGCGTCCAGTAGAAAGTTTTTTCAGCGTAAAGGTAAGAGAAACTCAGCTTTAGTAGCGCAGTATGAGACTGACGCGTAGTCAATAGTAATTGTGCTCAGAGGAATTTGCGAAAATTTTTTGCTTGTTTTATTGAGAATGTGAAGAAATGCTTAATTTAAGGTACCTGAGTTTGTGTTAGACATGTCAACAAATGTGAAAAACAGATGTGTTCGAGGTGCACGCAGTCTTCTGTGCTCTGTCACTGCCGAGATCGTAATTTCCTTCCCTATCACCCACTGGCAGAATCCATACTATAATAACGTCCCCACAGTCCGGTAAGTGGTCTACTGTAACAACGGACGATTTAAGAGGCGCCTCGGCCACTATTGTGGTGGTAAATATATAAATTGCCTTTGGTTGTAACACATCATCGTTTGAGTTATGTCAAACATAACGTCTCATTTAAGCACGTAACTACATAATAGCAATGCAACTGTAAAATTTTAAATTTTCCCGGCGAATCAACTGTTCAAAAGGATTTCGTGCCCGCAGCCGGACGTTGTAAACTTCATTGCACGATATTTCGGCTGGAAAACTGCCAACCACTGTCAGGTGATCCGATCGAGGACTGACGAAGACGTTCTCTGCCCTGTCCTATAGTGCGCTGATGGTACTGCCGCGCCAGCGTTGCAGTCGCGGAGATAGAAGGACCACACCGCCCAGCGACAGCGCCCTCGCTGGTGGAACTGCAATACTGAGCTGCCGTCGATATGGTCGCTGGCCGCAGATATCGAAGTTCTCTGGCGTCTTCATCTCGAGCAAATTTCGGAGATGACGGGATTCCACGTGTTATTCAATTGGTTTCCATTGTCGCGAAAAAAATGGTTCAAATGGCTCTGAGCACTATGGGACTTAACTTCTGTGGTCATCAGTCTCCTAGAACTTAGAACTACTTAAACCTAACTAATCTATGGACATCAGACACATCCAAACCCGAGGCAGGATTCGCACCTGCGACCGCAGCGGTCGCGCGGTTCCAGACTGCAGCGCCTAGAACCGCTCGGCCGCTCCGGCCGGCTAACCATTGTCACGGTTCCTGGTTTTCCCGCGATGCGTATTTCAAAGGATTTTTTGATAATGGAGTCTCAAAAAGTTGTTGCTGTGGCCAAACTCGAAGTTTTGTCGTACTCCATTGAATGTCCGTTGGAAATACAATGTTCCGCAACTGCAGACTTACTGGGTTGCAGTAGGCGAGTGCAACCTTGATGTTCCGTACAACGCTCTTCCACTGTACGCGTTGTCTATCCTGTATAGGCCATACCACATTGACAGTACGACGAGTAGGTGTGGACCTCCAAGGCGCCTCTGGCCAAATATATTTAGATTCCTTTCTTCTGCTACCCGGTAGGTAGGGATGCCTCTGGCCTTTACATTAACAAACTCCAAGTTTTGGTAGAAACAGCGTTCAGATGAAAGCTAAACGTCACTACTCTTACTGTTACGGCTAGCAACAACAGTGCTCTACGTTACAGGTATTTCAGCCCTTTCTTAGAGTCACGATTGCAGGCCGTGCAGCAGGTCCTTCTGCTTCCTTTGCGTTCGTAGGATTCCTCTTCAGCAGTAGAGGCCATTCACCGATGTCCTTCTTGTCTCAGTTGACACGAAGATGTTTATTCGATTAAAGTTTATTCACACTTATCCTGTGTATCTACAGGAGCGTTTCCTGTCAGCCATTTGGATACACCGAATCACGGGTGAGGGCCGACACTCCTTTGTCCCATGAGCGTCAAGTCTAACTCTTAATTACACGGGTTGGACATAAATACGGATACACCGCACGAATTGAATGCCTGAACATAAAGGCAGACGCTAGCCAAGCCTGCAGATTGCATTGTTGTATTTGACTAAGAACGGCATCTGTGCAATGTCCCTAATGCGTTACAAGTGTAAGTCGTGTTCAGAAAATTATTCTTCGTAGCTGTGAGCGTATTATGTCGGAATGAGTGAATTCGAACGTGGGCAACTTGTTGGTGCTCGTATGGTGGATACTTCCGCAACCAGGGTAGCCGAAGGTTTGGTGTTTCAAGAGGCACTGTGTCGAAAATTTATTCCGCATGCAGGGAAAGCGGAAATATGCCAACAGCTAAGTCACAGCGCGGACGAAGGTACGTGTTGAGTGATCTTGACAGACGGTGATTGGAGGATTAAGAAGAAAAATAAGAGGACGGCAACTGAAAGAGTCACTCCAGAACTAAATATCGCACCTGCACACCCCGTCAGCTTCAAAACATTACGAAATGAGCTCTGTAAGCAGGAGAGTGCAGGGTGAGCTGGAATTCCAGAACCACTCGTCTGTGATGCAAATGCCCATAACAGGAAAATGTGGTGCCGAAGCTATAAAATCTGGACTACTGAGCAGTGGAAGAAAGTCATTTGATAGGATTACTCTTGTTTCACACTGTTTCTAATTTCAGGCCGAGTTTACGTCCCAAGAATGATTCGTAGCGGTGGTTCAATGATGATTTGGGCAAATATATCGTGGTATTCCTTTGGCGCCATGGATCCTCTGCAAGACCGTGTTATTGTTCAGGATTATGTGATCATTTTGGCT
Organism: Schistocerca serialis cubense; assembly: GCF_023864345.2. Lineage (NCBI taxonomy): Eukaryota > Metazoa > Arthropoda > Insecta > Orthoptera > Acrididae > Schistocerca > Schistocerca serialis. Next base: position 475,508,895 of record NC_064643.1, read on the forward strand.
CATGAGATCCATCCCACGTACAGTGTTTGTTCTCCAGTGGTGATGCTGTGTTCCAAGACGGCAAGGACGCCGTTCACACGGCTCACATCGTCCAGGACTGGTTTCGTTAGCACGAGGATGAATTGTCGCATCGCCGGTGACCATCGCAGTAACCATATCTCAACAATATTGAACCTTTATCATCTACTTTAGAGAGAAGTGTGCGTGATCGCTGTCCACTTCTATCACAGTTACCTAATTTTTCTGACTGAATTTTCCGAAATTTACTTTCAGTAGTTAATCAGAGCACCGACCCTTGGGAGCTCCGACATCCGAGCCCCACTGTGTCAACGGTCTCGCCCCCGCACAACACACGGCTACTTGACAGCGGCTATTGTTGGTGCAGCATGTCATTCCTCTCATCAATAATTATTCATTGTTCACATTTTCTCCTTCTTTAAATAAAAAACATCCTGGCTGTCTTGTGTGTGTGTGAGTTTCGTGTGTGTGATTGTATCAGTGTGTGTGTGTATGCCTTGCTTCCTTTGTAAAGAAGACTTTGGCCGAAAACGTATACGAACCCTCTTTTCATCGTGCCTGCCTGTTGTTCGGTGTGTGAGTAGCAATCTATACGCTTCAGAGCATAGTTATTTCCTCAAGACGTTTGTTGTAAATAATTCACTGCACGAATTTTAATGATTTTGGAATAGCTAAACCATTTTCTATGTTTTCTATGAATTTTAATATGTTGTCAACCTGTTTTATTTCGTGCAAGATGACAGAGTGGAATAAGATTAGGAGTGTCTCCACTCAATTATTATGATCTAAAAATTGATTTATGGTTAATTAGACGAATGCTAAATTTTGTTGATGTTTTGAGCATATGCATTTCCGCTGTTTCTTTTTTGCGACATTTTCTGTGTCTGTTTAGGTTACACGAACATCCTCAATGTGGGGCACGTGTAACGCCGGAAATGCATATCCTCCTATTTCCATCTATTGTACTACACTCCTGGAAATGGAAAAAAGAACACATTGACACCGGTGTGCCAGACCCACCATACTTGCTCCGGACACTGCGAGAGGGCTGTACAAGCAATGATCACACGCACGGCACAGCGGACACACCAGGAACCGCGCCGTCGAATGGCGCTAGCTGCGCAGCATTTGTGCACCGCCGCCGTCAGTGTCAGCCAGTTTGCCGTGGCATACGGAGCTCCATCGCAGTCTTTAACACTGGTAGCATGCCGCGACAGCGTGGACGTGAACCGTATGTGCAGTTGACGGACTTTGAGCGAGGGCGTATAGTGGGCATGCGGGAGGCCGGGTGGACGTACCGCCGAATTGCTCAACACGTGGGGCGTGAGGTCTCCACAGTACATCGATGTTGCCGCCAGTGGTCGGCGGAAGGTGCAGCGACGCACGGATGCACGCCAAGACCGTAGGATCCTACGCAGTGCCGTAGGGGACCGCACCGCCACTTCCCAGCAAATTAGGGACACTGTTGCTCCTGGGGTATCGTCGAGGACAATTCGCAACCGTCTCCATGAAGCTGGGCTACGGTCCCGCACACCGTTAGGCCGTCTTCCGCTCACGCCCCAACATCGTGCAGCCCGCCTCCAGTGGTGTCGCGACAGGCGTGAATGGAGGGACGAATGGAGACGTGTCGTCTTCAGCGATGAGAGTCGCTTCTGCCTTGGTGCCAATGATGGTCGTATGCGTGTTTGGCGCCGTGCAGGTGAGCGCCACAATCAGGACTGCATACGACCGAGGCACACAGGGCCAACACCCGGCATCATGGTGTGGGGAGCGATCTCCTACACTGGCCGTACACCACTGGTGATCGTCGAGGGGACACTGAATAGTGCACGGTACATCCAAACCGTCATCGAACCCATCGTTCTACCATTCCTAGACCGGCAAGGGAACTTGCTGTTCCAACAGGACAATGCACGTCCGCATGTATCCCGTGCCACCCAACGTGCTCTAGAAGGTGTAAGTCAACTACCCTGGCCAGCGAGATCTCCGGATCTGTCCCCCATTGAGCATTTTTGGGACTGGATGAAGCGTCGTCTCACGCGGTCTGCACGTCCAGCACGAACGCTGGTTCAATTGAGGCGCCAGGTGGAAATGGCATGGCAAGCCGTTCCACAGGACTACATCCAGCATCTCTACGATCGTCTCCATGGGAGAATAGCAGCCTGCATTGCTGCGAAAGGTGGATATACACTGTACTAGTGCCGACATTGTGCATGCTCTGTTGCCTGTGTCTATGTGCCTGTGGTTCTGTCAGTGTGATCATGTGATGTATCTGACCCCAGGAATGTGTCAATAAAGTTTCCCCTTCCTGGGACAATGAATTCACGGTGTTCTTATTTCAATTTCCAGGAGTGTATAAATTATTTCCTTATTTTGTTACCTGAAGATATGACATTTCTGTGTCTTTATATATTGTAATTGTTTTACTATTTCTGTATATATATATATTTACGCATTTATGTCGATGTATAATTGGTTTGTTTTGTAAATACTATTTATATTTTTACTCTGGGTCTTGCCTAGGGAAAAATATGCTATCGAACGATTACATCGATAGGTCGTGTGGAGAACCAAAGTGTTTAGGATCTTTGGTAGTGTTAACTCTGCCTCGTGGAGAGCGGGCAGAGCAGAGTCTGGCTCGAGTAGGGCAGTGGAGCAGGTGTGTTGTGTGACGCTCCCGCGAGTTGCCACGCTTTCGGGGTTTGTAGCATGTAATTGCGCTCGACTTGATGTGATAGTTTCTGACATGGTGTCGCGGACGGGAAGCATTAGCTGGCGCACATCAAGAGCCCGTTTCGCCTGGTGACCGTGTCGAGAAGAAGGCGCGCCAACATCCAGCTTCTGCAACAGCGACGGCCGACAATGAGTGACTGTCGCCACCTCCTCGATCGACGGCTTCAAACCTTCAATCAACCAACAAGGAAGACTGGAAGCACGTAAAGTTTTAGAACTGTATGACAGACCTCAGCTTTTCAAACTGTTCCATTTTCGTAACTATAATTACATCAACTTAGCATGAACATTTGTTGCTCATTGTCCCAATTGCATTACCAAGCAGGGTCCCTTCCTTTTCCGGAATGAACCCGAGTGTCGTTGAAATTCAAACGCCAGCATTAAAGTAATATCATTCCATTTCACTGCTTTAATTTCAAAGTTCAGTTAAAGTATTCATAGCTGGCTACAATATTTAGATTACGCAAGCAGAAATTAAGAGTGCGAGTTTTGTTACCATATTTTAGCTTACCTGTGACTACAGCTCAGCTTGGTACGTACTAAATTTTACTATTGTTAATTGTTCAGAATCATTAAATTCAAGTTCAAAGTTAAATCTCTTATTTCTAAATTGCGTAGATTCCAGTAGCTTTTGAAATGATTGTTGAGGTAGCCCAAGACTAACTTTATTTTATTGAATTTCGTAGTGCTTCATAAACAAAGCTCACTATTAATTTCAGTCACTAAATTAACTTTCAATTTTCCGGTTTTATTAATTCTTTTGCTAAATTAAGTCAGAGTGTAGCGAAATTTATTACTTCTGACAAACTTTCAGTTTTCACACTACACGTGTCAACCTTCAGTTGCCACACTTCTAGTGCTAATTATATGTGCAATAACCTTTCTTTTTCAGTTACTATAGTAATTGTCCATAGGACTGGCAACCGTAATTTTCCCCGAATCTCAAATATCTAAGTACCGCTAGTTAACGGTTAACGTAACGGCCGCACATTTACTTTCTTTATTAACTTTACCCATTTTCAAAATTAATTTCCACCAGTTTCATTTGCATTTTTCCTTTCATTTAGATGTAACCCTTTCCTCCCTCTTTACCGACAGATTAACTTCGGTGACGATTGCTTTTCCCAAATTTCCATTAGGTACACGCGGTTTAATTTTTCACTGACATTAAGGTCGATAAGTGAGGGGGAGGTTACACGTGACGTAGAGAACTACATTACCAGAGGAAAAGAAACGACATTTGTTTCGCCACATTAGGATTATCTGTAGCACAAACAACGGTTACGATTATCTGTAACACAAACAACGGTTCTTACTGCAGGAATCCAAAGTTTTGATCACTTACCCAGTGATATAAAATACCTGCAAGACGGCAAAATAAAATTTGAAGCTAAACAGAAAACGTTTCTCTTTGATAACTCCTCGCATTCCGCAGACGACTATCTATTATTGTAATGAGTAAATAGTGATGGGTAGGAATTAATAACTAACATCTGTCTTTAACTAAAAAAAAAAACAAAAACAAAAGACTAATAAATGATCAGCTCGGAGGCATATTTAAAAAAATTGATGCTAATATAAAAAATGCATAAAATGAGTCGTTCCACATCATTGCTATCGATCACACAAATGGTACATGGAATATGAAACCAACTAACTAACTGAATATTGGTATATGGCAAAGCACGGTACAGACTTACATACTATGATAATCTAAAAATGAAATTAAAATGTTTTTTGCAAACGTGAACATTGAAATGTGCACACGAGTTGAAAGCTGAAAATGCAACGAACAAAAAGCAGTACAAGTAAGTAAATAACCATTGGTTTCGGAGTTCAGTTTCATTTGCTATCGATACAAGCACAACAAAAGTGGAATACTTGGATTACGAAACCATGTTTTGCACATAATTTCTTTCTCTTCTTGATTATTAGAAATATATCAACAAAAAACAAATTACATTAACGATGCCACATGTGTTGTATTGCTAGAGCAAATAGGCATTCAAGAACAGAAAAATGTTCGAAATTGCCATCCTATGTTAATTATGTAAGCACTGTAATTTTTAATATTTACAACAGTTGTCGCATGCACACGACAGAGATAATGAACAAGAAGCAGTGGTAAACAGTAGTTTAGTAATGTTTTAGGCTATTTAAGATGGCGGAAGGCCCCTCCACCCTGGCTTCAAAACAACGTAGAACGTAAGTCTGTAGTGCCCTCTCCCATCTTCTTTTACCTCCATGGTTCCACATCGCGGTATGGTTTATTGTTAAAGTTCCGAGAGCATACGTTCACAGAAGAGTGAACAAATAGTTTGCTTCCTCCTACGTATGTCTCGTGAAAAGACCATGAAGATAACATTAAAGAAATTCGAGTCCACACGGAGGCTTGCCGGCAATCGTTCATCCCGCGAACTATTCGGGGCTGGGAAAGGAAAGGGCGAAAGTGTCAGTGGCACACAAAATGCCTTTAAGTTGTAACTTAAAGCCACGCAGGAAAAAGGCGACCACACTGCAAATCAGTAGGAATATTGCACGATTGCTATATTGATCACTAAACAAGGGGTCACCAGCTGATAACCCGATGACTATATTTGTCACATTTCAGGTAGAATAACTCATCAAACTGTCATCAATATCTGGTGATCAGAAGTATAAAGTGAGCCGGTGGCTTCTTATTTAATGACCAACACAGTAGTTGTCCAGTACTTCTGTTGATACACGATGTACCCTCCGCCACACACCGCAAGGGGTTTTTGCGATGTATACATGTAGATGTAGATGTGGAGAATAATGTCTGAAATAAGTGATAGTCCAACACGGAAATTAGTCTAATTATACATTATATTGAAAACATACGTTATTATATGTATTCTGGGATAACTACTCCCAATCTCAAAGGGTAGTTTTGGCTCATAAAAGGGCAGTACGAGCAAAATATGGCGTTCAGTTGGCGAAACACTTTTCAACCACTGTTCAAGAGTCTGGAAATTTTGACACTGACCTCTGAAGGTATTTTCTTTAATGTCGTTTGTTGTTAAAAACATCAGCTTATCCACGAGAATTAGCAGCCTTCACGCAGTTACTACCAGGCAGAAATTCAATCTTCATTTCGATCGCACCTCCTGGACTCGTGTGCAGAAGGTCGTGGAGTGTTCGCCATTTTCAGTAAGCTACCGCAAGAGTTAAACGACCTTTGCAGCATTCTACGCACTTTCAAATCCAAACTGAAGAATCTCCTCATGGCTCTCTCCACCTATTTTGTATGTGAGATATGTGATAAAAATTATGCAGATTCTTATGCTGTGTTGGTGGTGATGCTATTTTTTTATTCATCAGCTTGTCATCCACGTATTATTCGCGTAAATTTTATCTGCTATTAACGTCCCAGATGTTAATTGTATGTACTGATTCGTTCCATGACCACGGAGGCTCGCTCCTCAGTTTGGTCCTGCGGAACTAGACCTACAGAATAAAACAAAAATAAATAACTTTGATTACTTTAACCTGGTGAAGGATTTGTCCTGATTGATCAATTTTACAGTTTTTATCCAGTTTTCCTTTCTGTTTTAAAGTTTCCTTATTTCTTTCCTTTCTTCCCTTAGGGCCCCAGGCGCACTTTATTCATGGCAACCATTTACGCTCCTTTTGTCATCGCTCGATAGGTTTTTGATTGTACGGTGATACTTGACCGCATACCCTCTTAGAATAAACAACACAAATCGAGACGTGACGCAGTTGTCAACAATACAGGGGTCTCTTCGACGCCCCATGCCGTAGCTTAGCAACAGTTTGAGACGAGTCGAACGGCGAGCAAGATCAATGTTCCCGTCTCCATTCAGAAAATCTTAAAGGAAACCGTGAAATACGGTAAAATCACGGATCAACGATAGCCGTCTCTGGGACGCCATCAACCAGCATTTGATTTCTCGAAAAACACAGACGTCGACTCGATTGCAACTTTCGGCGAATGCTTAATATTAATTCTCACATTCATGTATGTTTAATGAATATGAAGACTTTCGACACAGCAGTTATATTCAAGGTATTTTAAGCCCGCAAATCAGTAGCCCAGACTGCTTATTAAGGTTTGTCTCAGGCAGTCTGTGTTGGAGAAACATTAATTTTGTGATCTTGTAGTTTCAGGAAGATTGGAACACCATAAATTATAAACGCTCATTCGAAGCTGCCGTGTCAGGTGGTTGCTGCACTCACTCGTTTAGACAATGCTTGACAAGGTTCGTACATCGCCAAGATGTCTACAAATACACGTTCTCCATGGACTTACCGTAAGTAACAATACATGTTTTAAGAAGCCCTACAGGATTAGAGATGAATTTTAAGCATTTTGGGTCAGTTTAGTGTACGATTCCACTCGTCTACTTTGACCAGTGTTTACGACGTGGAGAAATACATGTAGTGTTATACCTCCACCGTGGCTGTTATTAAATGTTATACGTCGTTGTCTTAGTAACTGACATAACCTATACCGTTTAGTACAAATATTTCGCGATTGCCGAGGATGTGGTCAGGCAGGATCCTAAGTACACAGATTAAATTGTTGCGATGTATCAAGTAGCAATCGTGTTTATACGCAGGTTCGAATCCTGCCTCGGGCATGGATGTGTGTGATGTCCTTAGGTTAGTTAGGTTTAAGTAGTTCTAAGTTCTAGGGGACTGATGACCACAGATGTTAAGTCCCATAGTGCTCAGAGCCATTTGAACCAATCGTGTTTGTAATCTTGGTCCTCACAAATGTTTCGCTATTTTTTTCCGAATATGGCACTGTTTGCGATGGTGAGTTTAGTCAGGAACGTAAGAGGACAACTAGAGCAATTCTAGTTCTCCATTCCATGCTTCGTTATTTTTCGTTATTTTTCATTAAGTATATATTGTTATTTCGTTCAAATTTTATTTCTTGGTACTTGTATCTGTGTTTGAGCTATGTAAGTCACATCTAGTTGTCGATAGCAATGTTTGTTGTATTTAGCGCTTTTGCAGTAGCATAGAAAGCGATACGAAGAAGTTAAATCCATAACGAAGCAATTCGTAGCCGGAAAAAATCAAGGAAAAATAATGGAACCTGAAGCGACGTATATGTTTAATTACAAAGAGTAATACCAAAATTTAAAATCGTAAAAGAACGTACTTCACAGACCCATTGCAAAACATGAAAAACAACCAACTCTGGATTAACAACTACATAGTTCAATTCTATTTACCGATTTCAAGATGTATCATTTTTCACTGTCATCAAGAGACCAATAATAGAAATAAAAGTCTACAACAGGCCAAAGCATATACCTATTACAAAAACATTAAAAATAATGAACTAATGACTATAATCTTTCGTGTTTTGTAGTTGACGTGCACTGTGCATTCTTTTAGGATTTTCATTTGTGCCGTCACTCCAACATTTGATTTCACGTTCATTTATTATGTCATTTTCAATGGGTGCGGATTGTTAATTGCTTGAGGATTTAACTAAAAGAAGGAAGAAAAATTAGGTTTAACGTCCCGCCGACACCGATTTATGAGAGACGGAGCACAAGCTCGGATCGTGTCAAGAATGAGTAACGAAATCGGCCGTGCCCTTTCGAAGGAACCATCCAGGCATTTGGCTAGAGCGACTCAGGGAAACCACGGAAAAGCGAAATCTGGATGACCAGGCATGGGTTTGAACCGCCGTCGCCCCGAATGCGGATTTAACTGTACGGTATCGCTTCCTGTACAATTGCAAAAATGCGATAAATAACAAACATCGAAATGCACAACTAGAATTGACCTCTATAGGTTTGTTATTTATCGTGTTTCTGCAGTAGTACAGACAGCGATACCATACAGTTAAATCCTTAACGAATTATGAATCCACACCTAATGGAAGTAATACATAATAACGGAACGTGGGCTGCACGGTTAGAGTGATACCATATATAACAATTCTCAAACAATGCCCAGCACACGCCAATAGTAGAAATTCTATAACAAACCACTGCAGGGACAAACTGCGAAAACATGAAGAATAAAGAACCATGAAATCGGTAACTAGAACTGATCTACTTGGGCCAATTCTAGTTATCGATTCCAGGGTATGTTATTTATCGCAATAGCGCAGAAAGCGACACCAGAAACCAAAATCCTGTAACAAAGAATTGTACTGCAGAAACCTTATTTTTCGTATTAGTTCAGAGTGTAAAAACCAAAATATAAATATTTCAGGCAACCATTGAACACTTTCACTAAGCTTTATTGTAGAATTTTCATATGTGCTCTGATTGTCAATTCCTCATTTCTTTGTTATGTCATTTTGTCATTAGGTGTGGGTTGCTAGTTACTTAATGATTTAACTGCATGATATCGCTTCGTGTACTACTAAATAACAAACCGTGAAGTAGTCTTTAATTGTTAATTCTAGTATCTAACTCCAAGATTTCTTATATATTTGGGTGTTTTTGGTTACTAGTGTAGTGCCTTTTCTTTTAGAAATTCTGTATTGTCTTCTCCTTACTCGTATTTCTGGCTAACGTCCTTCTCACGTTTCCTACGTGTTACTATCTGTTTAATTTTTCAGTAGCTGAGTTAAATTTTATATCGGTGCCGCCAAAGACCACCACCCCTCCTTTTCCGCGGTAGCTCCCTTAGATTCCATACTTATTATTAGGAATTACCGCTATTCCATAATATTACGAGTTTACGATGCGTGTTGTTGTAGTGGACTTTAAAGTTCGTCTGTGATTGTTTCATTTACTCGCATAGACTGCGATGACAATTTATCTCAAGAATGAATGTTCCCTTTTCTCTGTTGTTACTTTCTTTTTCGTTACCTCAGTTTCTTTACGGTATAATTCGTGGCTATGTAATTAATCGCGTGAACTGCGACGGTATTTTATCGTATTTATGCATAAACATTTTTTCCCGTGTGCGTATGCGATACATTAGTTTGTTTGCGAATAAGCCTCATTGCCTAGATATCGCCACCATGTAGAGCCTTTTGACATCATTGGTCAAAGCCGATGGGTGGAATCGGTACATCAGAATTTATCTTCTACTTTTGACAGAACACTGATCTGCCTTTTAAATCATAGGTGTCTTATTCATGGAATAAAATGCCTGTTGAAATTTTTTCTGCTTGCTTGCCATTAAATAAGGTGTGTTTCCTTTATGGTCTTTATCTTAGCGCAATTCATGTCTTTAATACCAGTACAGTGTTGCCACATTTTCAAGGCTGCTCGTGTTTCTAGGACTGAAATGGTAGAGATCACTCGTATTCGAGCTGCTGGTATGTTGATTCATTTCGTTGTCAGCTTCTGCATTCAAGCCAGAGACCTGGCGCTATAGTCGTCATTGATTAATGCTGGGTTTCATTTCGGTGATGCGTGATTTACAACAGTGAGCATCATTTGTACGTGACCTCTTACGCGGTTGTGTATCCCATGATCTGACACAATAAGTAGTTTCTTTGACGACGAATTCGATAAGCGCCCTCCCCCCTCCCACCCCTGCCCTCCGCACGAACGGTAATCACTGGTAATTTCGCGAGCAATTATAGCCTGAAATTGGTCGCAAAAGACACTATCGAATTACCTGTCAGCTCTACTCTGTATTTCGAACGACATATGTCAGGAGCTCCTGTTATCGAAAATTATCTGACATGACTAGCGAAACTTCGCACGTTGATTGATACCCGTAAAAAATAGTAGTTGAAATGTTTTAAATTTGTTATGGAATGTTTCCGGCTGGAAACTGTAACACATGAACTAAGATGGTGTTCAGATTTAAATTATCTGCTCTTCTTCCTCTTTTTCCCATATCTTCACAGGATCAGTATGCTACTCTGGTATTTGTGCAGGGTGGCAGGATGCCACTTCGGGGGAGGGAAAGGGGGGGGGGGCGCAGCTCTGTCAGTTATACCAAGAGTTCAGGTTTATCTTTGTACAGCTTATACGTCTTATATCAAATTTTGTGGTGTACTGCATTGCTGTTAGTTAATTTGTCTCAAAATTGTTCTTGTAAAGGTGCGTTTACACTGCGATTTGTATCGGCACATGTATGAGATACATGTATATACGACTTTGCGACATGTATCGCGACTTGTATGAATTGACAAGTATTAACCTCATACATGTATGAGCGTGCGTTTACACTGGTTGATATGTATCACTGTGCGATGGCTTCCGACGACGATTTGGAAGTTTTCACATTTTTATGTGCTGATACACTTGCTCTTTTGGAAGATGATAGGAAGAAAAAGCGGAGGAAGCGTATTTGGTGGCACAGAGAGTTTCTCGTGAATTAACGCCATATTTTAGAAATTATGTTAGGATGAGTATGGAGGATTTCCGCGGTTTGTTATCACTTGTGGCTCTTCTTGTGTCCAAAACCAACACAAACTTTCGGGAAGCGATTCCACCAGAGGATCAGTTGGCAGTAACACTCCGTTTTTTAGCCACTGGGGATTCCTCGTAAAACGAAGATTTCATGACAAAACATTTGCATTGTCGCGCGATTGCTAATGCCGACGTCTCACACACGATTGTCGGCATCCGTTGTCAACATTATCACGCGAGGCCGCCGGAATAACAGCAAAACATTGATATACGTGCCAGATGCATGAAAAAATTATTTAATGTATGACATACTCTGATATATATAAAACTTTTACCTTCACTTCTTGGGATAAAACTTGCACAATGGCCTCGCAAACACGAAGAATAATGTTGCATATGGCACTTTTTGATATTTTATGGAGATACATTAACGTCGAAACGACAGTCGGCACCTTCAAAACTCAAACAGCCGCCAAAGAGCCTGGTACTACGCATGCGCTAATCGTCGAAATAAGCGGCAGTCGACAAGACGACAGGAAATGATAGTACTGCGCATGCGCGAGTTCTTCAAATGTCGCTCATACATGTCGCGTATATGGCCAAAAAGCGATATACAAAATATATACGCGACATGTATGAGCTCGAGGGTCCGCATACAAGTTCCGTGAATTTTTGTATGAGGTGATGTATCGCGACATGTCAAATTGACATGTCGCTCATACATGTCGCGATACATGTATCCCAGTGTAAACGTACCTTAACGAAGTACTCGCGGCAAATCAAACATATTCGTGGAAAATACATGTTTTTGCTAACTCATACATCTACATCTACATCCATACTCCGCAAGCCACCCGAGGGTGTGTGGCGGAGAGTACCTTGAGTACCTCTGTTGGTTCTCCCTTCTATTCCCGACTCGTATTGTTCGTGGAAAGAAAGATTGTCGGTATGCCTCTGTGTGGGCTCTGATCTCTCTGATTTTATCCTCATGGTCTCTTCGCGAGATATACGTAGGAGGGAGCAATATACTGCTTGACTCTTCGGTGAAGGTATGTTCTAGAAACTTCAACAAAAGCCCGTACCGAGCTACTGAGCGTCTCTCCTGCAGAGTCTTCCACTGGAGTTTATCTATCATCTCCGTAACACTTTCGCGATTACTAAATGATCCTGTAACGAAGCGCGCTGCTCTCCGTTGGATCTTCTCTACCTCTTCTATCAACCCTATCTGGTACGGATCCCACACTGCTGAGCAGTATTCAAGCAGCGGGCGAACAAGCGTACTGTAACCTACTTCCTTTGTTTTCGGTTTACATTTCCTTAGGATTCTTCCAATGAATCTCAGTCTGGCATCTGCTTTACCGACGATCAACTTTATATGATCATTCCGTTTTAAATCACTCCTAATACGTACTCCCAGATAATTTATGGCATTAACTGCTTCCAGTTGCTGACCTGCTATATTGTAGCTAAATGATACGGGATCTTTCTTTCTATGTATTCGCAGCACATTACACTTGTCTACATTGAGATTCAATTACCATTCCCTGCACCATGCGTCAATTCGCTGCAGATCCCCCTGTATTTCAGTACAATTTTCCATTGTTACAACCTCTCGATATACCACAGCATCATCCGCAAAAAGCCTCAGTGAACTTCCGATGTCATCCACAAAGGAAAAATATCAAGAAAACTATAAGGAAAGAAAAGAATATAAATATAAGTTTATAGTAAGTCTTTACTCTACAAAAATTATTCAGACTACTTTAATCGAAATTTCCACTGAAAAGGAGATAGATGGAGAAAAAGATTTTGTCGTGATTAAGGCTAGTTTTTTTCAGCATGGTCCCACTCGCACATGCGCTCCAATATCAAGAACTTTGATTTTACAACAGGGGGTGCAGTGTATATAACATACTAAAATGGAAGTACCGGAATAATTGGGATCGCAGATTACGAATTTTGCTGGACTATGCAGAGTGTCCCAGCAGGAATGGAATATTCAGGGGTATGACAGGAATGGTCATTCGAAGCAAAAATGTATATAAACATGTGCTGTAAAACGCATACGTTAAGAGCTACGAGCATTTGTTCATTTTTGTATCTGTGCTACATCTTTGCTAATGAGCTCTTAAGGTATACGTTTTAGAGCACATGTTTACTACACATTTGTTGCTTCGAATGATCGTTGTTGTCGTATCTCTGAATACTGACCATTTCTCCTGGGACACCCTGTACATTCACATATGCGAGGTACATTTTAGCGCAAAGACCTAACGCAAATAACAAACTGACGGAGTTAGTCCACACTACAGAATATAGTTCACAGTGCTATTTGCACCAACTGGCTTTCACAAACACAACACCACGACAGTCGTTTCGTTCACCATAGAGTTTTCGGATTCAGATCATTAGCGGGTCACACAACGTATGATGAATATAAAACTATCGTCAGGATCAAAGTACGTGTTATCAAATTCGTACCAAATATTCGTATTTCCTGATTCTCACATCTGAAAAACGGAAGCGACAAAAGGTATTCGAAATAACCGGAGAGTCATGCTGTTAGCTGTCACGGCACCTACGAGAGATAATCGGAAAGTACGGTCCGCTCGGGCGCGAATTGGAAACCACAGTGGAAAATATTATGAAGCTTTGCACAGATGTGTTGGGGAGTGTCTCTAGGAGGCCTGTCGATCGCAGCACGTTGCTCTCTTCTGAGCTCACAACGAGAACGTAAAGATGGCCAGAAGTAATGTCTCCCGCCGAGTATGAGGGCCTGGTGAAAGATTTCGCCTCAAGCTATGCAACCCACATAACATAACTGTCATGCGTTTCGTTCTACACGACAATTCTCGGCCGCACTCTGCAGGGGCAATGAAGATGCTCCTGCAGCGTTTTCGATAGGAAGTGTTTGATCACCCACAATACAGTCCATAATTAGCTCCCCCTGTAGTTCATCTCTGCTCACATGAACTGCTGGCTTTGAAGACAAACTTTTGCGACAGACAACGAGCTACAGACCAGCGTAGAGAATTGGTGGAAAGCACGAGCGGCTGCCTTCTATGAGGATGATACTGGAAAGTTGGTGCAACGCTACGACAGATGTCTAAGTTAGAACGCCTACTACGTAGATAAGTAGCTGGAAATTGTAGCAACGTGTTGCAGATAAATATTTTTGGTTTGTACATACATTTCCATTTCGCGACCGATCGAACCTTACTTTTCGAATAGCCCTCGTAGTTTTTTACCTGTTGCGAAGCGCAGTCAAGAAATAAATGCTGTATCGGTTCTCCCTAAGGGCGACTGTGATGAATAACGGCTGTTGTGGAAGAGAGACAACCCTAAAACCTATCTACATTTTGAGTACATATGTGATTCGTACGTGTTGATCGGTATAATACACGGTCCAATAACGTTAATGTGACCACCACCTACGTTCAGCATCAATATGCAATAACCACTCACAGGCAACAGGTGGCAGCAATAGCAGTGGGAGGTATATAAAGGAAAGCGTGTGGTGGGGAGGGGTATCTATTGGCTAGGAACTAAACATCTATGGTCCATAGCACGCTAACACGACAGTACTGGCGAGCCCCTGCAACACAGCTACTACTGGTAACCCCAGATGTTCGACCAGCCGAAAAACAGGCAAACGCAGGGAAACCGTACTGTACACAGCATGCAAACCAACCACACACATCCACTACACTGTCTGTGAGCCGATCTATGACCGATCGCCCACTAATGTATAACGACCTTGAACTGTTGCAAGGACGCAGCAACTGCAGCAGACCCCGCAACGAGCTCTGGCAACGACAAAGGTAACGATGCACGATACCTCGCACTAACATAACCACACCTTGCATGCACTGTCGCAGATAGCAAGCCGCTACTGCCTTTACTACCTGTCCTACTGTCACAGAGGTTTTTTTCCCTTGGCGCTTGCCTTGGCACTTCCTCTGCCCTTACAACCGCTAGCCTTCGATCGCTTTCGTCCACTTTCTATCTCCTGATGGACCATGTTAATGAGTAATCTTACCCAGACGCATAGATAACATAACAGCCCGCATCCTGTGACACCTGATTCAAAAACTAACATGTTATACGGAGGTGACAGCAGACCTTTTGGTTTCGTCACCACGTTGGTGTGGGCGTGGAGGGGCCCCATCCTTTGTGAAAAAAAGTGGGGAGGGGTTTGGTGGACGCAGAAAACAGTGCAGTCGATGTAATGCGGAAACGGAACATATTATTTGACGTCCAAAAGGGATGATTATTGACTTTCGGGCCAAGAGTAGAAATGCTTACGAAATGGTTACATTTGTAAACTGTTCGCTTGCCACTGTGGTTAAAGCATTCCGTGCATAGGAAAATAGCGCTATCCAGAACCAGTGCAAAGCCAACTGTGGTGCACCACGGGCTATAGACGGCAGAAATTACAATTAAATCAATACCATTAGCTGCTGACAGGCGTTGATATACACCAACGGGGAGAGTTGAAAAAGTGTGCCCCGACCGGGACTCAGATCCGGGATCTCCTGCTTGCATGGTAGACGTTCTATCCATCTGAGCCGCTGAGGGCACAGAGAATAGTGCGATTGCAGGGACGTATCGCTGGCATTTCCCCGTGACACCCACATTCTCAACTTATAGTCCACACACTACATTCGTAGTTCCCCTGCCACTACACCCATTACTCGCTGCATTTCCGAAAGAACAGATGCCACTGGTGACCGTGCAGCTCTCTAGAATGAAATTACAATTAAATCAATACTATTAGCTGCTGACAGGCGTTGATGTACACCAGCAGGAACATATCATTAAGGCTAACCGGCTGATGACCTTCTGACGTGCTGAACACATTTTTTATTTAAGAAATATTTTATTACGACCAATAAGTTTTGTACAGAATGTATCGCATTTTTCTCGTACGATATTTATTGTTGTAAAAGTGATATTATTATTTACAATTTCTGACTTATTTTCATATACTCTTCACAGTGTATATTGTAAGAATTCTCTGCATATTAGTGCAGCTATAAAACTATACATTTGCTTTCACTGGCATAAAAAGGAAGCATTGTCATAATGTTCCATGTGAAATTACTCCCCCTTTTATTTAAACAAATGTCTTAAAATAATACAAATGGTTCAGTGCGTTGGTCTGAAAAGAGATATTTCACATGACCTGCAGTATAAAACTGTCAAATACTCCACAGCCATCGGTAGTAGTTTTAGCGAATTTGGCATTAACGTACTGTTCTGAGTAGTATTTTTCATAACTGCTGTAATTATGGCATGTGCTTTGTACTTACAAAATGAAACAGATAAATTAAACAGGTTACTGTATATAAACTACGTTTACTTTTCTGTGTTCCTTTATACATATGTTTTGTCTTCAGATCAACTTTCAAGGAAAAGTTTCTTAGTGCTGTTTAGCTTTGATCCTTGCATAAATTATATTTAACATCCACGGACAAGTTATCATGTTATTGTTATATTTTTTATGATAATAAAATTCTCAAGTCAACAGAAACGATGGCAGGTATTAAATTCTACAGGAAATGTTGGAAAACGTGTAAATTTACTCCGTTTTTGAGCTGCGTTCTTCAGGCAAGACCACAAAAGAATAGTTAACATTTTCGTGGGGAATACTTTCCAAATTTTCTTCTACATCAACAAGAGTCACCTTTTGTGATTTGACTTTTTGCGTTTCTTACTGAAGGTCCAATCTATCCTCACTTTTCATAGGAAGTACTCCTTTCACTACAGATGATTCACTGTCATCAATCTCCATTCCTGAATCATCTGTTTCCAACTCATCATCATTTCTTTTCATGATACCGTGTTTTTTCCTAGACTTTGTTACTACTACAGCACTTAAGAATGGGGCACACTGCAGAGAGATTGGTGGAATGCTGTGAGCGCATGGCTTCAGCGATTCTCATATTGCTTTATCACAAGGAATTCCTAGCTGTAACTGAGTCTCTGCAAGTGCGTACAAAACAAATGATTTTTCTCTGTTCTGCTGTAAGAGTACTGAATGATGTCCGAGGAAGGTTCATAGATGATGGCACCATCTCTAAGCCCACAGAATAAATGTACTTATTGGCACCTTCCTCTTCCAGTACAAGTAGTTCTGATTTCAATCCAAGAAATATAGCACCACTCAGCTAAGAAGGTGGATAGCTTTTCGACAAATCTGGCAACTTCAAAGACATTTGCATCAGAACATCTTCGCATATTCATGCTTTTTAAATGTTTCATGTAACATAATGCATCGTGTTAAGTAAAGTAACATAATACACAGTGTCATGTCGTATAATATGACACATACCATCGTGTCCTGTTTACTATAGCTGGTGAACCTTCTGGATTTTTGGCACAGGATCAGCGACTTTAGCCTATAAATTACAAGATGCAGGAATGCCAACATCTTGCAGCTAAGATTGCAAATTCTGCGTCGGGGAATTGGTGTTAACTCGTAAATGAAGCGAGAATATGTGGAGATGTTTTGATTTAAATGCCTCTGAAGCTGCCAGATAAGTCGGAAAGCTAGTTTCCTTCTTTTACATCCTTAACGCTGCCCAGGACATATTCGCATTTTTTGTGCCACGATGTTGCCCAAACTCTTACGGGTCTCGGTAAGATTGTCTGCCGCGAGTAATGAGTGTAATGGGCAGGGGCACTACGAATGTAGTGTGTGGACATTAAGTTGAGAATATGGGTCTCACGGGAAGTGTGCAAGGGATAAGTCCCTGCAGTCGCACTATCCTCTGTGCCCTCGGTGACTCACTTGAATAGTGTGTCTGCCATGTAAGCAAGAGATCTCGGATTCGAGTCCCGTTCGGGGCACACATTTTCAACTGTCCCCGTTGATGTATATCAACGCCGTCGACAGCGTAGGGTCTTGATTTAATTATCATTTCATTAGTATTAAACGGTTGTGTTGTTACAGTGTAAAGTATGGAACCCTGCGCAGACGGTAGGTCAATGCGATTTAAGCAATGTGAAGTCATTGAGTTCTTGACAGCAGAAGGTGTCACACACAAGGAGATTCATCAGAGAATGAAAACACATTATGGTGATTGTGTTAATGTGAGTACTTCGCGTCGTTGGATGAGAGAAGTTCCTGGCAAATTTCAAGTCTGTGCACTTTCATTTCAGGAGTCAGCATCCGGGCTACCTATCGTGCACAGATCTTCCGATAGCCAAGCAAAGCAGTAATGTGACCCACACCTACTTGTGAAATGCCGATTGTGCTTGCAGTTTCTCTCAGAGTGATGCAACAATCGTCCTGAATCAATCTGTTAACATTTTACTTGTGAAACTCGGTGGTTGCTGTCACAGGACATCCAACTCTTTGTTTGTCACGCAGGTCAGAGTTCCCACCTCAACATCTTTAAACTCACTCTCCCAACGACGCACAGTACTCACATCACAACAATCACCATAAATTGCTTTCATTCTCCGATGAATCTCCTTTGGGGTGATACCTTCTGCTGTCAAGAATTCAGTGACTGCACGTTACTTAAATCGCATTGATCAACCGTCCGCGCGGGGTTTCATACTTTACACTCTAACAACACAACCGTTCAATGCTAAGGCTTGCCGCCAACTGAAAATGTAGAGAAGAGGCTATGGAACAAGCCAGTACCTGCCGCATGCCAATGCTGCCTACTGTTGAACCGTTACGAAGGTGGAGGCATTACTTTTCAGTCAACCCTCGTACCTGCAGTTGACCTCTTCACGCCTGGGTCTCTGTCTAAAAGTTCAACTGCACAGACTCCCCTCCACTGCCAAACTAACGAATCTGTGATGTCTCAGAATGTATGCTACATCCAACCCCTTCCTCTAGCTAAGCTGTCCCATAATTATCTTTTGTCCCCAATTCGATTCGATACTGCACCATTAGTTATCCTATTAGCTCACCCAACCTTCAGCACTCTTCTGCAGAACCACATTTCAAAATCTTCTGTTTTCTTCTTGTCTGAAGTGTTTATTGTCGAGTTTCACTTGTGAGCAGGGCTACATTCCAGACAAATGCCTTCAGAAAATACTTCCTAACACTTAAATTTATATTCATTTTCAAAAATGCTATTCTTGCCAGTGCAAGTCTGCATTTTATACCCTCTCTACTTCTGCCATGGTCAGTTATTTTTTTGCACAACGACAAGACTCACGTACTACTCTTGGTAGCTCATTTACTAATCTAATCCCCTCAGTGTAGCCTAATTTAATTCGACTTCATTCCATTATCCTTGTATTACTTTTGTTGCTTTTCATCTTACAGCATCTTTCCAAGACACTATGAATTCGGTTGAACTGGTCGTTTAAGTACTTCTCTGTCTCTGACCGAATTACAATGTCATCGGCAAACCTCGAAACTTTTTCTTCTCTCTGAACTTTAAATTCCTCTCCAAATTGTTGCTTGACTTACGCTATTGCTTCCTCAACGAACCAACTTTTCACTCCATGAAGATTCGTGCTCAATGGTTGACACTGCACTCTGTAACGATGCGTTTATCTATTGCTACCTTCCTTTTGATTTTCTCTCTGACATAGTCATCATTTAGAACAGTGGGATTGCTAACTAGCACGCTACCAACACAAACGTCAGACTCGCGACTACTGAGCTCGCGTTGTAAACAGCGAACCGAATCAGATACCGCGGTGTATGCTAGAATCTATGAAACCAAAAAGTACACGGTTGTATAGTAAGGTCGGTAAACAGGAAATACGATGGCGCGATACGAATAGCGTCATACAGTACCATGCAGTTAATACTGCTGCGGTTTAGGTTTCTTTACTGGATCTGCTTTACATCCAGTTTACCGTACAGACTCAGTACCGTCGTGTCGTTCCTTTAGTCTTCAGTTTTGTCCTCCAAAGAAATTTATGTAGGGTTGTTCTTGGTTGAAGGTCTTCAGTGAGTCTTGCCAGCACTACTCCATACACACACTATTCCACAGGTAACAACTCCCACTTGCTTTACTGTAAAGTGAAGTGGAAGACGCAATTTTTTTTTTTTTTTTTTTTTTTTTTTTTTTTTTTTTTTTTTTTTTTTGTAGTTTAGAGGTTCTCGGGAAACGGCAGACAGGGGATCAGTACAAAAGAGTGCAGGACAAACACAGGAAGGTAGGCATAACTTCTATTGGTATTGTAACTGTAAATTGTCGTAGCTGTGTTGGGAAAGAACCAGAGCTCCAAGGGCAAAGAGAAAGCACTGGAGCTCATATTGTTGTAAGTATAGACAGCTGAGCAAAGTCGGAAATAAGTTCAGCTGAAAGGACCTAACCGTATTCAGAAAAGATAAATGAAATGCAGTTGGTGGTGGAGTGTTTACTGCTGTCAGCAGTAGTTTACCTTGTAGTGAAATTGAGACAGGTAGTTCTTGCAACTTAGTGTGGGCACAGAATATACTTGTCAGCCGGAATAAATTAATTGGTTCCTTTTAGCGACCCTCTGACCCAGATGATATAGTTGCTGAACAGTTCAAGAAAACTTAAATCTTATTTCAAATCGGTACCCCACCCATACAATTACAGTTGACGATGACTTCAATCTACCCTCATATGTCGGCAAAACTACGATGTTTAAAGTCGGCGGTAGGCATAAAACGTTTGGCGAAATTGTACTGAATGCTTTCTCAGAAAATTATTTTGAACAATTAGTTCTGCTTGTCCACTTAGCAGCAAATAATCCTGAGCAAATAGAGAGCATCTCGACGGATAGATCTGTGACCATAAACTTGTTGTAGCGAGACTGTATACTATAAATTCAAACCCACCAAAATAAACGCAAAGTACGTCTATTAAAAAATCTACCGACTTACATAGGGAGGAACAATCACCAAAATAAAATAAGGGAAATTAGAGCTCGTACGGAAAGATATAGGTGTTCATTCTTCCCGCGCGCTATACGAGATTGGAATAACAGAGAATTGTGAAGGTGGTTCGATGAACCCTCTGTCAGGCATTCCGCCATTGTAGAAATCACGTGATTTTGAGACGAAGAACTCTTCGAGCCGTGTTCGGAGCACATTTTCATCCAGGATGGAAGTTCCTTGAGAGCTGGTTGATAGCGAGCGGTAAATATAAAAATCTGTGGGCGCAATATCAGGTGAGTAAGGTGGGTGTGGAATGACTTCCCAATCCAAGTCCTGTGTAGTGCTTTTTGTCAGTGTAGCAGACCCGGTCGGCGGTGGTCATTGTTCTTGGATTGCGTCTGCGGGACATCTTAGTTGTTGACAATAAATGTCAGCAGTGGTGGTTATACCTCGGGCAAACTGTTCGTAGTACACCATACAGTCACTGTTCCACCAGATGCATAACATTATCTTTCGTGGATGCGCGCAGGTCTTTGTACGGGCAGTTGCAGCTTTGTTTGGACTCAACGATTCCCTTCTTTTCTTTATGTTAGCATAAAGATATAATTTCTTATCACCAGTAACGAAACAGAATGGGAATGTGCGGTGTTGCTCAGGGACCAACTGACGACGAGCAAGCAAAGATGCACAGATGGCCACCTACCGATTTTTGTTAGTTTGGCTTACAGCATGCAGTACCCACGCATCTGATTTTTACATCTTCCCCGTTGCATGTAAACGTCGCACGATTGTGGAATGATCACAGTTCGAATACACTGACGTGGATCATTGGGGCTTAATGCGTTTAGCCAATCTTCATCAAACCCCGAAGATCTTCTTAACGCAGAGAATCACTAATGTCAAAACGATCCTCTTCAAGACGAGAAAACAAGTTTCTTGCCGTGCTCTGTCCAATGGCATCATCCCCATATAAAGCGCCACTATTTGTTGCTACCTCCGTTGCTGTTACCGGTCTATTGAAGTCAAACAGAAGAGTATGTTAGAAATGTTCGAAATTCTCCACTTGTCACTCCATTTTCTAGCGTCTGCAGCTCCACTCGTATCGACAAATAACAAAATGAAAGTATGTTAACTCAAATAGCAATAGTGAATTAAAAATAAAAAATGACAATCGATAAATAAACCCATAGCAACCGGGATAAAAATATGCAAAACAAAAACGCTAAGAACTTATGCATCAATCTAAACTAAACACGGATTACTGAAACTTCTTCACCAAACAAGAAAGGAATATTCGAGATTTCGATCTAGAACAACTGCCAACATGAGCAACTTAGAAGCACATGCTCTCGGTGGTAGCGATGCAGCTTAATTCGTTCAATAAATGCAATGTCTTCGGTCCAGATTGCATACCAGTCAGGTTCCTTTCAGAGTATGCTGATACAATAGCGCCACACTTAGCAGTCATACACAGCTGCTCGCTCGCCGAAAGATTCGTATCCAAAGACTGGAAAGTTGCACAAGTCGCGGCAATGCGCAAGAAAGGAAATAGGAATTACAGACCTAAGGCGTCGATTTGCAGTAAAATTTTGGAACGTATACCGTGCTTGAACATTATGAATTACTCGAATAATGATAACAAAACCAGAGGCTGTATTTGAATTTCACGTCGATTATTCTTTTTAACACATGCTACCAGTTTCGACACCAAACGGTGTTATCGTCAGGCCCCAAGCGTAACCTGTCATCCACAACAATTTTCATGAACAATGAATACAATCGTCAGCAGCGGGCCAAAATTAACGGGATTCCGTTCCTTCCGTGGCAATAACAAGTAACAAGCATGGGCAGACGACGAATTACCTAGAAGAAAAAGATTGATTGACAAAACCTCAGCACGGATTCAGAAAATATTGTTCTTGTGAAACACAATTAGTTATTTATTTTCACGAAGTAATAAGACCTGTTGTCAAGAGGTGTCAAATTGATTCCAAATTGTTACATTTCCAGAATGCTTTTGACACCGGTCCTCACATGCGATTCGTAACGAAATTGCGTGCCTATGATGTATCGTCTCAGTTTTACGATCGGATTCGTGAGTTCCTGTCGGAAAGGTCACAGTTAGTAGTAATCGACTGAAAGTCTTCGGTAACACATAAGTAATATGTAGCAAGTTATAGGCTCTTTGCTATTCCTGATGTACACGAACAACATAGAAGATTATCTGAGCAGCCCGGATTGCTTGCAGATGATGCTGTCATTTACCGTCTTGTAAAGCCATCACATGATCAAAACCAATTGCAAAATGATTTAGACAACATATCTGTACGGCGCGAAAAGTGGCAATTGACTCAAATAATGAAAAGTGAGAAGTCATCCACATGGGTACTAAAAGAAATCAGCTAAATTTCGGTTACACGATGAATTACACAAATCTAAAGGCTGTAAATTCAGATAAATACTTAGGAATTACGATTACGAATAACTGCAACTGGCATAATCACATAGATAATGTAATTGGCAAAGCAAACCAAAGACTGCGATGTACTGGCAGAACACTTAAAAAGTACATGTCTTCTAAAGAGATTGTCCGCCCTCTTCTCGAGTACTGTTGTGCGGTGTCGGATCCGCATCTGATTGGATTGACGGAGGACACCGTAGAAGCTCAAAAAATGGCAGCTCCTTTTGTATTATCACGGAACAGAGGAGACAGTGTTATGGACATGATACGTGAATTGGGGTGGTACTCATTAAAGACGTTTTTCGTTGCAGCCGGATCTTCTCGTGGAATTTCAACTACCATCTTTCTTCTCTGACTGCGAAAATATTTTGTTGGTGCCAAACTACGTGGGGAGAAACGATCATCATGACAAAATAAGAGAAATCAGAGCTCGTAGAGAGAGACTGAAGTGCTCGTTTTTCTCGCGCTCCGTTCGAGAGTGGAACGCTAGAGACAAAACTTGAAGGTGGTTCAATGAAACCCTCTGCCAGGCAATAAACTGTTAGTTGAGAAGTAATCATGCAGATGTAGATGCAGTGGGGGTGATTCGGACTAGACCAAGCGAATGGGTGATCGATGGACCAAGGGAATTCTTTGCTAGTTTCCAAGAAATGACAAACGAGTGAGACGGGTGCCCAATGAAAGGTGGGCAAATTACATTAGGAAACATGTAGGTGCAAAACGGATGTGCATAGCTGAAGATTGAATGCATGGCAAAAGCTAGAAGAGGCTGTCATGAAGCAGTGGATCTGAAATGTCTCATGATGATGGCACTGTTATTATCTCTGTCTTTTGACTCGCATTCTGGAGGCCAACGGTTCAGACCCGCGTCCGACCATCCGGATTTAGGTTTTCCGTGATTTACCTAAAGCACTCCAGGAAAATGCGGGGGTGGTTGCTTTGAAAGGCCGCGGCCGATTTCCTTCCCCAGCCCTGACACAATCCGAGATTGTGCTCTGTCTCTAATGACCTCGACGTTGACGGGACGTTAAATCCGATCTTCCTTACTCCCTCCCATGTCTGTCTTCTGTTATTCTGGCGTAAATACAACGGTACTGCCACTCTGGCTCGGAAATTGAGTGACATAATTGGGCAATAAATTCCCGGCGATTCAATCGAAATCGCACCCTGAAAGACCCGCCTTGAAAAACGAGTCAATGGCTGAGGTCGACCTAGACGGGATTGAAGAGTAGTTGCGAACAATCGCTTATTGTGCAGCGGATCGCTTGGCATTTCATTTCTGAATCAATCCAGCATGTGAATAGTGACGCCGTTACGAATCATCTCCCCAACGTGTGGCGAAATGGCCACCTAAACGATCGAGTACTTCCAATAAATTTGCCTTAAACGGCATAGAGGCTGAATGGCAGAAGAAAAGACATGACAGCTGCACCTGAAAAGCAAGAAAAATCTTAGTCTTTACTACCGATTCGCGGTAAGTGATAGTAGACTATATGATAACGGCATCGGATGAAATTCTGATCTTTTAGCTCTCATCCTTCGCATTGAGCTGGTGTATTAAGTACACTTGTTTGCTCAGTAAGATAAAGCTGGACCAGTCACTTCAAAAGTGTGCCTGAGTGTGGTTCAGTCACCATTAAGGCACTTACCTCGTCCTGAGATCACGTGGTTTCAGTCCCATTGAGTTCATCTCAGATGCTGTCCGGAAGACTGAGTGTAGATTGTACCCTGGTTTGATCTCTGTCCCTTCGTTGTGGGCAATTGCAGAGTCTCCTGTGGCTCTATGTACGGTGGAGACATCCCAAGGATCTGCATCACATTCAGGAAGAAAGGGGTGCTACGCTCTTTTAAGTAGGTGTGTCTAATTAATTTGCTCTTTACTACCAAGGTGGCAGTTTATATACATAACCGCGAAAGAGCGGTGGGAAACTAAACCTTTTAGCCAGTCCATGAAGTATAATCTGTGAACCCATTTACTCAGACTTGTTATTGTAAGAGGTAGAAAATTCTTCTCTCATTTCCCTACCTGCTCAGTTTAAATCTAATAAAGAGAATAACGATTTCATAGCGAAAATAAAATACTGGCAATATTAATATATAGGTGCTAGAAGTGAATGGAGAAGGCTTATGATAAAGTGAAATACGATAAATATTTTCGGTTTTTGGACTACTTGGTGTCAGTTACAGCTGTAGAAGTGTAATTCATTCTCTCAATGGGAAGCATAGGCATGATGGAACAAAGAGGCCGAAATTAGGAGAAATTGAACTCAAGGTTTCTTACAGTCGCTACTGGTAATCGGCCTGTTTAGTGAAGAGACAAAAGGAGTTAGAAGGACTGCATCGATGTGTCTGTCAAGGACAAAAAAATCGGAATAGAATGGTACGGTCATGACATCGTCATGAAGTTGGTTATCGAAAGATAAGAGAAATTGAGCTGGTGCTTAATGAAATGAAAGATGTGCTAGTACAGTATATAGGTCTTAAAACTATGGGAATGACAAATGAAGCAAGTAGACTTATTGAATAGCTAAATGTTAAACTTTGACAATACACCCTTGAAGAGAGGGATGAATTTTGTCCACTCTAAAGTAGAACGTATAAACATGTAAGATGTAAGAAAGGCGTGGTAGCAAGAGCTACACATGAAAGAAAGGAATTGTATAAACAACATCAGCTGCTACCATCTAAAAATATATGCCTTGAGAGAGAGAGAGAGAGAGAGAGAGAGAGAGAGAGAGAGAGAGAGAGAGGTGTATAAAATCTGGTAGAGTGTTTGAAATCGCGACTATGTCGAATCAGCATCGAAGCAATTCAGAGGCGTGCTGCTAGATTTGTTAACGGCAGATTCGACCAACACATGAGTATTACGGAGATGCTTCCTGAACTCAAATGGGAATCCTTGGATGGAAGACGACTTCCTTTACGCGGAACACTATGGAAAAACTTAGAGAGCCGGCATTTGTGGCTGAATGCAGTACGATTCTACCGCCGCCAACGTACATTTAGCACAAGAACTGCGAAGATAAGATAAGAGATATCTGTGCTCTAGCGGAGACAAATAGATAATTGTTTTTCCCTCGCTCCACTGCGAGTGTAGCGGGAAAGGGATTGACTAGTAGTGGTACAAAGTAACCTCCACCATGCACTTTATGATGACTTTCAGATTATGTATGTAGATGTAGATGTAGAAGATCAGATGAATTAATCGACTAGCCAGTGAACATGTCCTGCAACGAGTCAATGACAAAAAATGTCTAATACCAAACATAATAAACTGAAGTGTTAGAACGACCGCGAACGTCTTTTTACAACATGAGCCGTTGCTGAAGACAATAGTTGAAGGAATGGTGGAAGGAAACAACTGAAGAAATAGGCTTAGATGTGATCTACTGTAGATCTTTGCTGATGAAGGGTGCACCACTAATGCTGAAATGAACAGAACTGGTGGCAAGCGACGACAAGACTGAGAAATGCATGAAACTAATCTTACAGTTTGATGGCCGAAACAACAGCAAGAACGAACACAATTAAATGGCAGAAGAAAAATACTTTACTATCAAATCCGCAGGTATGAATGGTAACGCTAAATGACAGATTAACGGCAATAAGATTGAATGCTCCTGTTATGCATTAAAGCAGGTCGTTCATTATCTTACGGGGTCTCTGCGTGTTATTAATACTGTGTAATTCTTGGTAGGCGGGAAGAGACAGACAGAAATACCCTCAGACTGTAAGTAGGCTGTTTGGGTTCTTATACTTGTAACGCCACCGCCACGTAGCGCTCTGTATGAATATCACTGGCTGTGCTGTGTGCAGCCTGTGGCTGGGTGGCATTGTTGGAATTTGCTATTGTAGTGTTGGGCAGTTGGCTGTTAACAGCTCGTAGCGTTGCCATGTTGGAGGTGAGCCGCCAGCAGTGGTGGATGTGGGGAGAGAGATGGCGGAATTTTGAGAGCGGACGATCTGGACGTGTGTCCATCAGAAAGAGTAAATTTGTAATATTGGATATCATGGACTGATATATATATTATGACTTTTGCACACTATTAAGGTAATTACATTGCTTGTTCTCTATCAAAATCTTTCATTTGCTAACTATGCCTATCAGTAGTTAGTGCCTTCAGTAGTTTGAATCTTTTATTTAGCTGGCAGTAGTGGCGCTCGCTGTATTGCAGTAGTTCGAGTAACGAAGATTTTTGTGAGGTAAGTGATTTGTGAAAGGTATAGGTTATTGTTAGTCAGGACCATTCTTTTGTAGGGATTATTAAAAGTCAGATTGCGTTGCGCTAAAAATATTGTGTGTCAGTTTAGTGTTGATCAGAATACGGAAAGAGCGAAATGTCTGAATACGTTCAGTTTTGCTCAGCTGTTTGAAAATCAAAAAATGTAAAAGGTTTATCAGCAAAGTAATTCATTAACTTTTCTAAGGGGACGTTTCAATACTTGAAGAAGAATGTAACAACTGGTATTCCAGAGAAAGCAGGTGCTAACAAGTTTGAACATTGCAGAGCCATCGGTGTAAGAAGTCATGGTTACAAAATATTGACACGAACTATTTACAGAAGGACGAAAAAAACTAGGAGAAGCCGCCGTCGAGATAGATCTGTTTGGCATCCGGAAAGATACAGCATAATGCGAAGCCAAGAATTACGTTAGTAATTGACTTCAAAGGCAAACCTGTATCTATAGTATTCGTAGACAGAGAGAGAGCATTGGATAAAGTTGTCTGGAACAGTTTCTTTGAAATATTGACGTTAGCAGGAAAATAAATACAAGGAACGAAAATTTATCTACAATATGTACAAAAATATTTGTCACAGATTATGGGCAGAAAAGAGAAGCACAAACGGAACGAGAATTGAGACAAGTTTGTGGCGTATCCCCGACGACAGTCATTCTGAACGTTGAGCACGCAGTATAGGAACCGAAGGAGAAGTTTTGAACGTGAATTAAAGTTCAGAGAAAATAGTAAAAACTCAGGTTTGCCGAAGATATTGTAGCCTAATCCTGTCAGACACAGTAAAGAACTTGGAAGAGCACTTGAAATGAGGTTGTAAAATGAGTTTCAAAACAAACAGACACAGTTCTAACACGCCTTGAACGCCCTATGGTACCGACCGGCCGCCGTGTTATCCTCATCTCTTAGGCGTCACCGGATGCGGAGACGGAGGGGCATGTGGTCAACACACCGCTCTCCCGGCCGTTGTCAGTTTTCGTGACCGGAGCCGCTATTTCTCATTCAGGTAACTTCTCAATTGGCCTCACAAGGGCTGAGTGCAGCCCGCTTGCCATCAACACTTGGTAGACACGGACGGTGACCCATACAAGTGTTAGCCAAGTCCGACAGCGCCTAACTTCGATGATCTGACGACATCCGGTGTTTCCACTGCGGCAAGGCCGTTGGCAAAATGAATATCGACAGATATAAAATAAGAATTTTGAAGTGTGGTAGAATTAAATCAGACAACGCCGAGGTCATCAGATTATGAAATGAGACACTAGAAGTATTACATGAATTTTGCTATTTGGGTAGCAAAATGACTGATTATGGCTGAAGTAGAGATGATTAAAAAGCAGACCCTCGAAAACAATAAAAGCATTTCTGGAAAATCGAAATTTGTTACCATCGAATATAAAGTTAAGTGACACGAATTATATCTTTAAGATACTAGTCTGAAATGTAGCCTAGGACGGAAGTGAAACGTGGACGATAAATAGTTCAGACGAGATGCGAAGACGAGATTTTCAAATGTGGTGCTGCAGTCTAATCCTGATGATTAGTTGGGCGGATCAAATAGCCAGTGAGGAGGCACTGAATCGAATTGGAAAAATAAAAATGAAAGTTGTGACACAATTATACTAAAAAAGGGATCACTTAATAGGGCAGATCCTGAAGCATTAAGTAATCATAAATTTTGCTGTAAATGGACGAGCACCGGTTAAAACTTGCTGAGGGAGTCAAAGGACTGAGTGCAGTAAGGGCGTTGAAACAAATGTAGTTTGCAGCAATTACGCAAGAGCCTTGCACAGGACAGGCTAGCGTGGAGAGGTGTGTAAAACCCGCCTTCGGGCTGAAGACCACAACAATAAGATGTATGTGCCCAACAGTGATACTGGTGCCAATATTAAATCCTCGAAATTAACACTAAGATGTTATTTATCAACGCGAAGCGCGGTGTCGGAAAGTAGTGTAATCGATTTGAAAAATACCAACAGGAGTTACGTTCTTCAACCAAAGTTTCGATCGTCTCGATGATGCTCGTATTGCTGAGAATAAGACTGGATTTTACCCAAGGCATTGGGAAACGGCCTTGCCGCTGTGGATACAACGGTTCCCATGAGATCACCGAAGTTAAGCGCTGTCGGGCGTGGCCGGCACCTGGATGGGTGACCATCCAGGCCGCCATGTGCTGTTGCCATTTTTCGGGGTGCACTCAGCCTCGTGATGCCAGTTGAGGAGTTACTCGACCGAATAGTAGCGGCTTCAGTCAAGAATACCATCATAACGACCGGGAGAGCGGTGTGCTGACCCCACGCCCCTCCTATCCGCATTCTCCACTGAGGATGACACGGCGGTCGGATGGTCCCGGTAGGCCAGTCGTGGCCTGAAGAGGGAGAGCTTTTTTTTTTTTTTTTTTTTTTTTACCCAAGGCATTAGCGTTCAGTGCGGTCGTCGGTAACTGACAGTGTCGACTGTAGTCTATTTGCCAGGCGCGTTTTTGGGATAAGAGCTCTCTGCTATGCCAGAGTTCGAAATTGTCAAAAGTTGTCAAGTGCAGTTATACGTTCAAGATTTCAGTCACAGTAAATGCACAATGTTTACTGTCAATTTTGTAACTCAAGCAAGTTTATCTAAGTCTACTACCTTAGAGAATAGCGTCATGTAATTTTTTTCTAACCAAATTCTTGTATTTTTATAATAAGCATTTTGAAAGGGTGTTCTTCATTAATCATAGTAGATTTTTTTGTATATCTGACCCGTGAGTTAAATCTGATGCTGATAAAACTGCCTAAGTTTACACACCATTAGACAGACTTGTGACAAGTTTAAGCTTCACCAGACAAATAGAGCTCCATAGTTTTTGCGGTTGCATTGTGCAGGACTTAATACATCTCATGGACATTCCAGTGTTACATAAGGAGACGGGTTTTCACGTTACGATTATATGTCGGCTAACGAGCACGACTAAAGATAATACTATCTACAGATCTTCGCAACGTTTTAATGTCATCTTTAAGACGATGAAGCGTATAGTGATTAGATATGATAGTTTCTGTTAAGTCCTCAGAAGTGGCCGCACTCCTCACGCAGCACTTGGCAATGCAGGAATCCCACTGACTCGTTTCGGGATTTCAGTGAACTAAAATTTATCTACAGCGGATGTGGAGACCATCCGTGGAGAAACCATACCTTTGTTAAAGTACCTACATCTTTCTTTACTTATTTTTTCACCAGTGTATAATGCTGCGATGGAGGATATTTTCCAATTTCTGTACTTGTACACGTAGATTTTGCAAATATGCCTCATATAGCACAAAACTTTCACTACTTTCTTAATGAATGTTTGTGGTCTTGTGACAGCTCACACGTCCTAGTTTACCGAAAGAAATTTAAGGGCTATCCCACGAATGTTTCACTACCGTTCATGAAAATTTATCTCTACTGCACCCAATAAATGAAAATGCGGCTAATTGTAATTACAGTTTACTTGATGTGGTTTTATATTGTAGAAATGATGTTGCAAATATTTCTAGATAACAGAAATTTCAGCTTCGTGAAGCACTCAGTGTCCTTTGCGTAAAGATGTAACGTGTCGCTTGAAACCGATAGAATGATATTTACTACAGCGCAATATATTATATATTTGTATCTTGTTGAGCATACACGTGGCGTAAAGTGCACTATCAATCTTTTTCTTAAAAGTGAAGACCCCAAAGATTACGAAGGTAGCAGTAAAAGTAACAGTAAGCAGACATTCATATGCAACTCCTGTTTGTTATTTGTGGTTTGAATCAATGTAGTTAATCCAGAAACTAACACATATATTCATAACAGGTAAGCACATAAGTATTTGTCAGTTTCTGATGATGAACCTACACGATTGGAAGTGCAAGCAGAATGTAGTAGTAGAGGAAACAAATGAGTAATTACAGTTTCTTTTAAAATCTGAATTCTTTAAAGAGTGTCGATTTATACGTTAAAATATTTGTGATGTTTGATGTCTTTTGCATACTGTGAAGCCTATCCAACAAATTAATAAGCACCAGTGAAATGTCGTGTGATGACCTTCTAAATGAACTTTTTAAGTCTTTCGGAATGTTTTTCAGCATAGCTGTTAGAGATTAAAAGACACTGCACGAAGTGAAATTTCTGGCTTCAGATTTGCGATTCAAACCAGCTATTTATATTCTTTTGAAATGAGGAAACGTCTTTCAAGGCTCAGTCTCTATTATCTATTTACACTGAGGTGACAAAATTCATGGGATAGCGTTATGCACATATAACGATTGCGGTAGTATCGCGTACACAAGGTATAAAAGGGCAGTGCATTGGCGGAGCTGTCATTTATATTTAGGTGAGTCATGAGGAAAGGTTCCCTGACGTGATTATGGCTGCACGACGGGAATTAACAGATTCTGAACGCGAAATGGTAGCTGGAGGTAGATGTATAGGACACTCCATTTCGGAAATTGTTAGGGAACTGAGTATGCCATAATAAACAGTGCCAAGAGTGTGTCGAGAATACCAAATTTCAGTCATTACCTCTCACCACGCACAACGCAGTAGCCGACGGCATTCACTTAACAACCGAGAGCAGCGGCGTTTGCGTAGAATTGTCAGTGCTAACAGACAAGTAACACTGCGTGAAATAACCGCAGAAGTTAATGTAGGAGATACGACGAACGTATCGATTAGGACAATGCAGCGAATTTGGCATTAATGGGCTATGGCAGCGGACGACGGGCGCGAGTGCCTTTGCTAACAGCAGGACTTCGCCTGCAACACCACTCCT
The DNA here is from genome assembly GCF_023864345.2 of Schistocerca serialis cubense. Classification (NCBI taxonomy): domain Eukaryota; kingdom Metazoa; phylum Arthropoda; class Insecta; order Orthoptera; family Acrididae; genus Schistocerca; species Schistocerca serialis. The sequence continues at coordinate 475,541,277 of NC_064643.1, forward strand.
GGGCTCGTGAACATATGGGTTGGACCCTAGGTGACTGGAAAACAGCGGCCTAGTCAGATGAGTCTCGATTTCAGTTGTTAAGAGCTGATGATAGGGTTCGAGTGTTGTGCAGACCCTACAGCGCAGTTATCAGCAAGGCACTGTGGAAGCTGGTGGTGGATGCATAAAGCGGAGGGCTGTGTTTACATGGAAGACTGGGTCCTCTGGTCCAACTGAATCAACTGAGATCTTATGGATCCATTCAAGAACTTAGCTTCCAAACATTGATAGAAGTTCTGTGATTGGCAATGCACCATGTCACCAGGCCACAGCTGTTCGTAATTGGTCTGAAGAACCTTCTGGACAGTTCTTCCTACACTTCCCGACGTGAATACCATCGAACATCTATGGGACATAATCGAGAGGTCAGTTCGTGCACAAAATCCTGCACCGACAACACTTTCGCAATTGTGGACGGCTATAGAGACAGCATGGCTCAGTATTTCCGCAGGGGACTTCCAACCTTTTGTTGAGTCCATACCACGTCGAGTTACTGCAGTATTCCGAGAAAAAGGAAGTCCGACATGACATCAAGAGCTATCCCACGACACTATCACTTTAGAGTATACGGCACTAGTTTAGCGTCACCTGCTTCGCTCATGGAGACTGTATGGTCTGCACAATGTTGTTTTGTTTTTATTTAGTTGAATTCTTATGTTGTTTACAAATTGTATATCTTTTCACGCTAATTAAGGTCATAGACGCATGGTCCTTCCAGAATGCACCTCTGACCAAAGATGGATTCTGATTCCAGAATGAGATTTTCACTCTGCAGCGGAGTGTCCGCTGTTATGAAACTTCCTGGCAGATTAAAACTGTGTGCCGGACCGAGACCCGAACTCGGGACCTTTGCCTTTCGCGAGCAACTGCTCTACCATCTGAGCTAAATTGGCCCTGGGCTACATATTACCTAATCGACCCAAACATAGCTTTCAAAAAAGATTTTGTTGAACAATTGTTATGCCAATGAAAATAGAGAAAAGAGACTCGAAAACTATGTAATAAACCCATCAGATACTAAGTTACTAAGTCTTGTAAGCAAACAGTGTTTAGCATATACGTGAACAAGTAAGGTTTTGTATTTTAATACATTTTCCTCCGGTACGAAGAGTATTAATGTGTTATTTTGCTGGTTATGAATATTTGGAGTGTTTTCTCAACAGCTTCGTCCTTAATAACCTCTGCCGACGGAATGTTGATTCAAGACTCCTTTCCATCCTTTAACAGGTTTATTTCTACAAATACCAAACTTACCACATACATGGGTATGAAGAGACCTCACCGTAACACATTTCTTGTAATTGACGTTCTACTAATTTATAACAGACGTATTTTCTCGTTAATCTCAGCTGACCATGATTCGCATGTCGAAAGTTCCTTTCTCGAAAGAATGTGATGTATCTTTTACAAATTCCGTGGATACAGTATTCCGGACACTTTTGTATTGTGGCATAGACTTCTGTTGCCGTATGTAATTGTAAACGAGGTTTGTAAAACATTTTCACTTTGTAGCGAATGTCTTGTATGTATGCAGTTATGTAGCCACACTGAATTAAATTCTGCTAATATGCAATGTCCGCATATAGTATTGTGAGACAGCTACTTTATTAATCAATATTCTTCTGTGTTGTTATTAGTCAGTAATGCCAGATACTGGGATTGTTTCACTCCAGTAAATCTCTGTTTAAGTTGCTGTAACGTATAGCCAAAATAAAATAAGATAACTTGCCTCTGGAGTGGCCCACGTACATGAACTCTTGTATTCAGAAACGCACTGTCGGAGAAACATGGTGAAATTTAGACGGTTAGAAGAAGGAAAAGGGTAGTTTACTGGAAAACGGAGGAACAATGCGGCATAAGGAGTCGTTATACTGTGGTACATACGTATTGAAAGTTTTTGCAGTAGGAAGATAATGAGCAGTAACTTTTTTACCACCTATTTATGCAGATATTTATGTAGAGAAAGAATTTTGTAATATCGATTCCAAAAACGCTGCCACGTCACAACGTTTTATTCGTTGCAATAGGCCTATTTCGGCAAATAGCCAGATAGCCATCGTTAGGTTATCTGTAAGTAAATGTTACATAGTTTTGGTACAATATTTCTAACTTATAGGTAAATATTAACCAGAAAACATTATTATAAAATTTGTTGTATCCGTTAGATGGGTACAAAATCCATATGTTACTGTGGTTATGTCGCTGTCTCTCTGTTTTAACTACACTCAGTGTCCTTGGAGTGATAACGATTGTTTGTATTAGACATCATTGCTGTCCGATATAATTTTCATATTGTCTTCCTTCTCTTTAGAGCAATAATTACGTGACAGCTTGTTTGACAGATGTGCCAGCGATACTGTATCCTTACAATCAGTTTTGTTTATCATGCTGTAATTTAGGTACTCTTTGTTAGTCGTGTCGCCGGTACATCGGTACAACCGATAATTATTGCTCCAAGAACACTACTAGAATGTAATAATAATAAAAAAGGCAGCAACAGAACCACAAAACGTAAGGACATCAAACCTATGGGACATATGTATCAAATTTTGTAATAATGTTTTCTTATTAATATTTACTTTTAATGTTATAATATTGTACCAAAATTATGTACCATTTACTTACAGATAAACTGACGATGGCTGTTTACTGGCAGAGGCTTATTTTTGGAATCGTGATTACATGATGTCCTTAAAAGACATATACAATGCAGCGAGGCCAAAAGATTACGGAGAGGATTGTGCTCGGAACAAGACATAACACTTGTCTAGCGACATAAAAAGCCCAGTAGGTACCACATACCTAAGCTAACTTTGAAATGAGGTCAGAAACTTACTTGTCTTGTCGACAACTCTTTCACAGAATTTGTGTTTAGAGATTTGTAGTATACATAGACCAAACGGAATCCATATGTTTCACTGGTTCGTCTATAACTGTTCTGTGTGCGAAGGTATTTAAAGTCAGTCTGTATTAAATATCGTGTAGAGTGCCTCGTTATACGTTCTACGTTCAGTATACATAATGAAATGTACCTAACAAAGTAAACAGAAACGGTAAGTGCTGTGATAGTATATTCTTTTATGTATGTGGCAGGCGATAAGTAGTAAGCCTATGAAACGTTTTTTTTTTTTTTCATTCATTCTTGTGACTGGTATGATGCCGTCTGCTGCTAATCTATCTTCTACGCAAGCTCTTCATCTCAGCTCCACTCCTAGTCTTCTTCAGTTTTACCCCCTTCAGCATCCAAAAGTACCCTATAAGCTATATCTTGATGTCTTAACATACAGGGTGAAGTGAAATTCGCGCACTCGGGCTTCGCAGCGTGACTCCTCACATGCCAGCGATAAAAAAATGTCTCTCCCAGAATTTCGTCTGGCGAGTACATCCGGCAGAAAAAGGACGTTAAAGAGTGGCAATCTGGCAACACTGTGATCACATGCATGGTGACTACCTCTGTCAGCACATATTGTTTGTACTGTGCAGTTGGTGCACTGTATAATGTTTTGGGTTAGCATGCAGGAGGTCGAGGGTTTGATCCTGGGTTGGGGTGCATTTTTTTTTTATTTGCTGATTTCATTGTGACATTTTATTCTGTAATATACACCATTTCTTAGGTCACGCGTATCCTAAATTTACAACATTTTGTAACGCTGAACGTAACAAATACGTGGTTAGAAAAATAAGAACTAGACAGTTGAAACAAATGACCTGTCATAGAACAGAATAACTACAAAAACAATATCAGTTTCTAAATGCTAAAGATGACAGCACAGTATAATAACACAACATCTGCTTGTCGTTTGTACTACATGTGATATGAGCGCTCAGACGTCGTACATTAGCAACCAGTGACAATTTAATGTCCATATTAATGAGCACGTGGCCTTCACAACAGAACACGTTGTCCTCAGAACAACAGAGGCTCAAAGCGACCTGCCTCCACGTCCAGACATTGCGCATCTCGCCGGATCATACAGTTCTGGTCCCTTCACACCAAAGGTGCATCCACAGTAACAAGAGCAGCATGAACACGCGCTACCAATTCTTCCACATTCGTCCGCGGAGTAGAGTACATGTGCTCCTTCAGGTGTCCCCCCACAGGGGATTTAGGTCAGGTGAAAGTGGTGGCCATACAACTGGACCTCCACGTCCGAGCCATTTCCCTGGAAATGTTCTGTCCAGATACTATCGCACATTAATTCCAGAGTGTGGAGGTGTACCATCATGTTGGAATCTTATCCTCTGCCGAACATGTAGTGGAAAATATTCCAGCGCATCTGGCAGATAGTTCGAGAGCAATGCGTGATACTTTCGTGCAGTCAGTCGGTCAGGCAACATGTAGGGCCCAACCACCTGCCGTCCAATTTTCCTGCGCAGACGCTGATACCAAGGTGAACTTGATGTCCACGGTCGTGGTTGATGTGTGAGTTAACCTCACACCAATGGTGGGCGTTGTGCATATTGAAGACACCCACACGACTTAATGCTGGTTCATCTGACCATATTACGGTGTTCACCAAGTCATAGTTGGCTTCCTGTTGTTGTTGGAACCATTCACAGAATTGCATTCTCTGATGGTGATGTGCAGGATGCAGGTGTTGTGTAAAAGTATAATGATAGGGGGTGCAGCCCATGCTCATGCAGCATGTTAACGACCGTGCTTTGCAAGACACGCAGCTGCCTTGCTACGCTACGTGTACTTCGCTGAGGTTCTTGGTGTACGACCTCCATAATAGCTTCCTCAGTAGCTGGGGTACAGCGAGTCCGTGGATTACCTCAGTCACGCGATGGTGGAAGGAAACAACCTGACTCCCGAAGGCGCAGCTCCAGATGACAAAACACTTTTTTTATGGATGGCGTCGACGAGGATATCTAGCAGTATATTCACCAGCATATTCACCAGCCCAGTTATCAGAGGCACCAAGGACCAGAAGCATATCCACCTATATATCGTTTGTGTATGCCATATGTCTGCCACACTGATTTAGAGATTTACAATGAGAAAATTCGATACGTGTATGCATGTACATTGGAGCGTGTCACGGGCGGATTACTCCGTTCGCAAATAGTCCCTGTCTAGTGGACAGCGCATACAGTATAAACACGCCGTGAGTCCTGTTCGCTGTTCCATCTAATTTGCATTACACTTCAGAAGATATTGTTCTGCATGATTCATCCCGACACCGCTAATTGTGAAATGTTCGGTTTCGAATTACGGTGTTTCCCTAACGATAATAGACGTGATGTTTCCACAATCCTATGGATAGAATAATAATAATGCATTGAGATACGTACTAAACAGCATGCGGTTACCAGACTCAATGTTGAAAGGCATAATTAGTGGGACCATGGTGATAACACATACAAATAGTAACCGAGTTTGGACAATATTCACAAAGAACGTTGATAGTCCTACTGGTAACGTAAGGCCCTAACGAAATGTAATAGACCTGAACGAGGCAAGAATAATATTTGGTACTAATCTGTGGGACCATTGGAGGAAGATACAAAGAAAACAGGTTTCGCGTCTAGCAGATGAAATGATGTGAATAATTTCACACACACGACGTGGAAAGGGCTCCTTCCAAAGCTGAACAGTCTTCCATTTCTACGATTGTAGTATGTAAGTGAAAATGTTTTCTAGAGGACCCGCTGAAATCGCTGTTGACGATTAAAATGACAGATACTGTACCATCTGGAATACATTTACCAAATAAAAAATGTGTGTCTCAATCCAGGATCGAACCCTCGACCTACTGCATGCTAAACCAAAACTTTATACACTACACCAACTGCACAGTACAAGCAATATGTGCAGACAGATGTAGTCACCATACATGTGGTTACGGTGTTGCCGGATTGTCACTCTTTAACGTTCTTTTTCTGCCGAATGTACTCGCCAGACGAAATTTTGGAAGAAATTTTCTATCGCTGGCATTTGAGATGTCGCGCTGCGAAGCCCGAGTGAGTGGATTTCGCTTCACCCTGTATATCCTGTTATCCTACTCACCTTCTTATAAAAGTTATCCTCGTTTTTTTCTCCTCATCTATTTTGTGAAGAACCTCCTCATATCTTATCTCACCAATCCACCTAATTTTCAACACCCTTCCATAGCACCGCATCTCAAGCGTTTGGATTCTCTTCATTTGCGGTTCTCTCGCTGTTCATCATTAAATTCCAGACAATGCTATGCTCGAATCGAACATTCTCTGAAATTTCTTCCTCAAGACCGGTGTTTGACAGCAGCAGACTCCTTTCGACATGAATGCCTTCTTTATCTGTGGTAGTCTTTCTCGCTTCGCCCATGTGCGTTATTGTTCAGCTCCCAAGGAAGCACTTTTCCATCACTTCGTCTGCTTTGTAGTCTCCAGTTTTAATGTTAACTTTATCGCTTATCTCATTTCTGTTCCTTCTCATTATCTGCTACTAAATTAATCCTTAATTGATTCATTCTGGGATTAAGCAATCTCTTTTTCTCTTCCAGAGAAGTTTATCGTAAATAAATATCATTCGGCTCCTCACCGACTTATACACTGATATAATAATTAGCAAGACAGGTAAGTAAGTAGTTCAAATTGTGACGCCAATTTATACTGCGTTATGAGCCTCTCCACACCTACCACACATTTCTTACTCATTCCTGTTATCGATCAGTGATAGTTCGTCATAAGTACCCATTCACTTTTGTATACTGATGAGCCAAACTATTATGACCACCTGCGTAATAGCTTGTTTGTCAGTCTCTGGAACGAAATACGTCATTGATTCTACGTATCAGGGATCTGTCAATTTGTTGATAGGTTTGTAGCATTAGATGTCTACGAGAAAGTCACGTAATTCGCGTAAATAACGGGACGTCGATTTGCTTACGCGCTGAAGACGCCCGATGGCGACTGAAATGGGTTCCACAAGATTTATATCAGGCGAATTTAGTCGCCGAGACATCAACGTGAATTCGCTACAGTGCTCCTCAACTCTCTGTAGCACCATTATGATCCCGAGACATGGACAATTAGACTGCTGAAAGATGACATCGCGGTCGGGGAAGACATCAAGCGTGAATGGATGCAGGTGGTTCGCAGCTGTCAGCGTATCTTCGATTACTACCAAAGGTCCCATGCAAGCGCAGGATAATGTCTCCCATAGTATAATACTGCTCCCACCAGCTAGCATACGTGGCATGCTGCACGTTTCGAGCCGCCGTTCACCTCGATGACGGCGTTTGTGGAGACGACCATCGACCTAGAGTAGCAAATATGTGATGCGCCCAAAGAGCCGACACGGTTCCATTGGTCGACGGTCGAATCTCGATGGTCCCATGCCGACTGCAATCGTAACTGACAATGTCCTTGTGTGAAACATGTGAACACATACGGGCGGTCTGCTGCAAAGCTCCATGTTCAACAATGTACGATGAACAGTGTGTTCCGAAACACTTGTGCGTGCACCAGCATTGTGCCCTTTCGGCAGAGATGCCACAGATCACCATCTAGCTTACTTCACAAAGCAGACAAGGCTCCGAACTCCACTTTCTGTGAAGAGTAGTGGACGTCCAACCATTTAGCGTCTCGTGTAGTTTCACTGTCCTTCTACTTCTTTCCGTAGGTGCTCACGACAGTAGCACGTGAACATTCGACCAGCTCCGCCGATTCCGAGTTACTCGTCCACAGGTCTGCATGATAATAACCTGCTTTTTCTTAAAGTCGCTTATCTCAATGAGTTTCCCCATTTGCCACCAATATCATCGCTAGGGTCAGCACCCGTCCGTGTCTGCTCCGCTTATTTTTGTTACCGTGCGCCCAACGCCACAAGGCGGCATCCAACATCGCGTTCAGCAGTGGTCATAATGTTTTGCCTTATGAGTTGAAACGCGTATGTATTTAGTACAGCGATGGCGAGGCATGACAGAATCTCTGACCAGAGAGTTATTTATTGTTGCTAGTCTGCGCTTGACCGCGCGACAGTTCAGTTGCATGTAGGGAGTCAGTAGTAGTAGTTGCTAGTTGCACTCAGTCAGTGCTAGTAGCGCGCGAGAGACAGTCGGAGTCGTGTGTGAGGAGTCGGCGAGCGTCGACATGACCCTCTGGTCAAAATTCAGGACGAGGTATATTTTTTAAATAAGGTAATGAACCAGCATTGCGCACATATGATAATGTAATGTATATTAACTATAATTAATTTGTCCAAGAATCGCCCCAATAATAATTTTGTTTTCAAAGCAATTTTTTAAGAAAACAATCATTTGAATTGAAAGAAAGTTTCCCATGCATTTCCTTAAAGAAAAGTTTCACTTAAATTCAAAGTTGCACAGGGCCTAAGATCGACATTTCGGTCTATTTACGTTTTCATTGTCACTGAGATTTCATTATCATTGAATTGTCTTTCATTTTTGTGGGGAGCTTACACTTGGCTCAGATTCCTATTTCTCATTTATTGTCATTGTCCTATAAATTATTTACTTTTGCTGGGAGGTTACACTTGGTTCTATTCTCATTAACATTTAAATATTGTCATTCGAAATTTTGTGGGGATGTTACACTTGGCGACATCCAGTCCAGGATCGTATTTCGTTGAGAATCTTTTGAAAAGTAGTCAGATTTTTCTCTTATTTGCTTAAATATAATTAGGATTTGGCGCAACGCTTTTATTAATTCTCTGTTTTGGCGACTGTTATCAATTTTGCAAATTACCATTCGGTTTAACTATTTCTTCTGCAGCCTTTATTCGCGGTTTGAACACAATACTTCCGACAGAACTTAAAGACAGAATCACGACGTACGTAGACGACATTCTTATTGCAGAAGCTAACTGGTCTGAACACAATCTGATTTTAGAACAACTGTTGCAAACTTTTCATGCTCAAGGACTTACAGTTGATCTCAGTAAATCGCATTTTGGCAAAACTTCTATAAAATTTCTTGGACACGTAATTTCAGCAGAAGGCATTGCGCCTGATCCGGAAAAACTTCAAGCTCTTCGTGACATTACTGTTCCTACGACGAAGAAGCAACTACCCAGTTTTTTGGGCTTAATTAACTTTTTTCGTAAATTTATTCATCACTCTGCTTTAGACACACCTAGATTATGCCAATTAACATGTAAAAACACTATTTGGTTTTGGGATAAGCAATCACATTCTGAATTTGTGAACCTGAAAGAAGCCTTGTTGAATGCTCCACTTTTATCGCACCCAGATCTTACCAGAAATTTTTCCATTGCCACCGATAGTTCCAACACAGCTTTAGGCGTACATATTTTTCAGGAAATTGAAGAAGATGGTTGTACAGTAATTAAAAACATCGCATTTGCAAGTCGCATTCTGTCACCTGCTGAACGAAATTATTCCGTTACTGAACTTGAAACATTATGTGTTGTATGGGCTTTTACGAGATTTCGGCACTTTCTTTATGGCAGACATACCACCGTCTACACAGACCATAGAGCTATATAATTCTTACTTTCCGCCAAATTCACTCACGACAGATTAAGCAGATGGAAGCTTTATTTACAGGAATTTAATTTTACAATAGTTCACATTCCCGGCACACAAAATGTTATAGCAGACGCACTATCGCGTTCTCTCAGCAACAATCAGCAAGACGTAGCAACCAACTTCTGCAAAGCAAATTTCAGCGTCATGTACATTCAGCAAGTTGCATTTGAAAATTTTATTTCGTCGTCATTACAGGACATAGCAAAAGAGCAAAATAAAGACAACGTGTGGAAAGAAATTAAACACCTCTGGCAAAATAAGAATAATGTTACGATTAGAAACCACTACACTGTACGCAATGACATTCTATTTCGCCGCTCTCATCCTGACAGCAACAATTGGTTATTATGCATTCCTGACGAACTGATTAACAAATTAATATGGTATACTCATTTAAGTTATGCACATTACAGAGCCAGAGAATGTTTCCTTATACTGAGACAGAATTGTTATTTTACCAACATGGAGAAACGTATACGACGAGTTTTAGCGTCATGTAAAATTTGCCAGAAAGCTAAGTCAGACACCACTTCACATATTCCTCCATTATATCCCATTGTACCTGTTAAATTAAGTCATATGGCCGCAGTAGACATTTTTGGTCCAATTCCGAGAACAAACAGAGGTTTTTGCTACATCTTTGTCGCTGTTGAATTCACTTCAAAATTTGTTACTTTCACTCCGTTACGCAAAGCTACTGCTAAAACCGTTTCGAAAGCATTTATAAAACATTTTTTATTTCATGTAGGGAATGTGTTGAAAGTAATTTCCGACAATGGATCACAATTTCGTTCTGCTATATGGACACGCATGTTACGAGCTAGAAACATTTCTCCGATCTATATATCCAAGTACCATGCTTCTTCGAACCCCTGTGAACGATTAATGAAAGAAATTGGTAAACTGTGTAGAATATACTGCCACAAAAGACGTATTGATTGGGGCACACACATATTCTCATTCCAAGATGTAATTAATTCCATACGAAATGAATCGACTATGCTATCTCCGTCTGTTATACTGAAAAATACTGAACCACCTAACAAAATTAAAGAATTAGTAACATATCCTACATCTCGTCGATTACGACACCACGAAATAATTGACATTGTGCTCAACAACATCAAACGTGCCGCAGAGCGCCGGAGAAGACAGCAAAAACAGGTTTGTACACGCCGAGACTTTCACGTGGGACAGAAGATATTAGTACGTACACACTATGTATCCAGCAAAATAAAAGGTAAGTGCAGTAAATTTGAACTTCTATACGCAGGTCCATATCGGATTCGCAGCATTCCTCACCCCCAATGTTGTACACGTCGAAACTCTGAGAACCAGAAAATCGAAAGGAAACCACCACTTATTCAACATAAAACCCTTTATTGAGTGAACATATTTTATGATTTATCACACTGTAATGCTATTTACTAATTTTTATGATCATTTCTGCAATTATATTCACATGAACAATTACTGATGATTATCGTATTTTTTCTTGACAAGTGCCCGGCAAGGTAAGGTTAGCAGGTCGCTTTTCTTGTTACACATCAGACCGTGCACATTTTCCATTTTTTTTTATGTATGTACGATTGTTTTCATGTTTTGTTTGTATGGACTGTGAAATAGTTAAGATATAACACACACCAGTTGACTTTGACTTTTTTTTGCCCTATGACATCTCAAGATCGTGACTGTTTTACATTTTCTTTTTTGCTGCTGCATTGTGATATTCTCTGTACATTTTTGCCTTTGAACACTGTCTATGCTTTTGACATATTACGTTTTCTGTCATGTTATGCTGTATGCTTAATTATGTCACCATAAACCAGTCATTATTTAGTGAGTATATGATGTAAATGCAAGACATTAATCTTTGTTCATCATTTTCAGAAAGAAATAACGTGTAAAGGAAATAAATTAAACAGAAATGGGAATTTCAACTGCGGAATGATCGAAAGAGGATGCAAACCTCGTGAGGAAGAGTAAATGGATCAGAATTAACAAGCATTAACAAGAATATACTATACACATCGTAGAATAGCAGTCTTAACTAATTTTTTCTTTCAGAATACAAGGTGATTGATGCAGGCTGTCAGACAGAACTACACATCTTAGTTTTAGTGATGTAATATGCTAGAGATAAGGAATAGTTGTGTAATGAGTAATGAAGTGATTTTTTGCAGATGATAATGAATGCTAATGAAGAGTAATGATGAAGAATATGCTACTATGAATAATGAAGTTTTTCTTTACAGGTGTGATAATAATGAAGTTATGATAATATGGATAATGAAGTGATGGATAATGAAGTTTTTTCTTTACAGATGAGGATGATGATGAAGTTTATGTATTTATGCTATGTAGTTATTTAAGTATTTGTTGCAGTTTGTTTTGACAGTATGTTTTATATCGTATGGTATGATGACTGAAAGTTTTGGAAAGGACAGCTATGGAACACATTTTTTATACACATTTCACTACCTGTTAATTCGAAGTTCACTACTTTTCAGCATAGTATGCGTTTCTTCTTTCAGCTCAATAATCCATTTTGAATTTTTTTCAGGAGAAGCTTTTCATGATACTTACTAAACCTGTTACTTATTAAACCTGTACTAGTACTTGTTTTTTTTTTACCCAGTTGTGTCTATCATTTATAAATGTGATCACATATACTTCCTTGTTTCATAACCGTACTGCAGCTGAATCATGATTAATGATGTTACACGTTTTTCATTTACAGGAACAACCCAGAAGCAAATTTTTTTCTTTTTCTCTTCTTGCTTTCCCTTATAATTACCCAAAGCAATGCATTGCTAACAAAAAAAAAATGTGTATCACCATTCCCAAATAATGCTACCCATTTAAGAGAGTTCTGAATAATACTGAATGATGAACAATGTTTTGTACTATTCAATACTTGCTGGTCAATGAGTGCCAATAATTAGTGTCACTAAATGAATTATGTTAATACTATGCCATTCATTAGCTCCTGTTTTCAATGATGACTTTTGATGTTTTGTAACTGGCCACTGAGTGCCAATAATTAATATAACTAAATGAATTATGTTAATACTATGCCATTCATTAGCTCCTGTTTTCAATGATGACTTTTGATGTTTTGTAACTGGCCACTGAGTGCCAATAATTAGTGTAACTAAATGAATTATGTTAATACTATACCATTCATTAGCTCCTGTTTTCAATGATGACTTTTGATGTTTTGTAACTGGCCACTGAGTGCCAATAATTAATATAACTAAATGAATTATGTTAATACTATGCCATTCATTAGCTCCTGTTTTCAATGATGACTTTTGATGTTTTGTAACTGGCCACTGAGTGCCAATAATTAGTGTAACTAAATGAATTATGTTAATACTATACCATTCATTAGCTCCTGTTTTCAATGATGACTTTTGATGTTTTGTAACTGGCCACTGAGTGCCAATAATTAGTGTAACTAAATGAATTATGTTAATACTATACCATTCATTAGCTCCTGTTTTCAATGATGACTTTTGATGTTTTGTAACTGGCCACTGAGTGCCAATAATCAGTGTAACTAAATGAATTATGTTAATACTATGCCATTCATTAGCGCCTGTTTTCAATGATGACTTTTGATGTTTTGTAACTGGCCAATGACTGCCAATAATTCAAAATGTTGTACTATTCAATACTTGCTGGCCACTGAGTGCCAATAATTAGTGTAACTAAATGAATTATGTTAATACTATGCCATTCATTAGCTCCTGTTTTCAATGATGACTTTTGATGTTTTGTAACTGGCAAATGAGTGCCAATAATTAGTATAACTAAATGAATAATGTTAATACTATGCCATTCATTAGCTCCTGTTTTCAATGATGACTTTTGATGTTTTGTAACTGGCCACTGAGTGCCAATAATTAGTGTAACTAAATGAATTATGTTAATACTATACCATTCATTAGCTCCTGTTTTCAATGATGACTTTTGATGTTTTGTAGCTGGCCACTGAGTGCCAATAATTAGTGTAACTAAATGAATTATATTAATACTATACCATTCATTAGCTCCTGTTTTCAATGATGACTTTTGATGTTTTGTAACTGGCCACTGAGTGCCAATAATTAGTGTAACTAAATGAATAGTGTTAATACTATGCCATTCATTAGCTCCTGTTTTCAATGATGACTTTTGATGTTTTGTAACTGGCCACTGAGTGCCAATAATTAGTGTAACTAAACGAATTACGTTAATACTATGCCATTCATTAGCTCCTGTTTTCAATGATGACTTTTGATGTTTTGTAACTGGCCAATAACAGCCAATAATTAAAAATGTTGTACTATTCAATACTTGCTGGCCAATGAGTGCCAATAATTAGTGTAACTAAATGAATTATGTTAATACTATGCCATTCATTAGCTCCTGTTTTCAATGATGACTTTTGATGTTTTGTAACTGGCCACTTAGTGCCAATAATTAGTGTAACTAAATGAATTATGTTAATACTATACCATTCATTAGCTCCTGTTTTCAATGATGACTTTTGATGTTTTGTAACTGGCCAATGAGTGCCAATAATTAGTATAACTCAATGAATTATGTTAATGCTATGCCAATAATTGACTCTCCTTTTCAATGATGACTTCTGATTGTTTATAATTGGCCAATAAGTGCCAATGTTCACTATAATCAGCTAATTTTATGAACATTATTCTGTCATACTAAATATGCTTTGTAAATGGCCAAGGACTGCCACTGTTTATTGTAATACGATTACCCATGATGCCAATAATTGCTATAATCAGTTAATTTTATGAACATTATTCTGTAATACCAAATACATAGTACAGAAATGTTCAATAACTGGGCTATGAATGCCGCAAACTACTAATGTACTTCTCAATGAAGACTACTATGTGACTTAATGTCCTTCACCTTCTGAGCTAACTACCCTGAATTACTGCAATATCCATTTGTCCTGTCCATCTTCATGATCATGGAGCACTATATTTGGTTTTTGCACTAATTCTACGTTGGTGTGCCTTGTAAGAGCGTGGTGTTGACACAACATGCTGTCCACCACCGTGAGCGATGAAGACGTTATTATGGTCCCACTCTTTGGTGTACCTGATGTACTGCAAAAATGATAACAGGGAATATTAGTACGACATTTCAGTGTCTTGGATACTTCTGGGAAAAGAATTGCAAATTGTCTCACTTGGTGTTGTATTTCTGTGGAAAGATATGGACTTTCAGTGCAGCTGCGTGCAACCTAAGTGCTACAACCATGACACAATCCTTCCTATTCCTTCCCTAATTCTTGTAAAATGAAAAAGTCATATACAGTGTGTGTGCACTTCCTTTCATTAGTTAATAAGATCAGTTATCCTGAAATTACTAAAGACTTCTATAGTGCATGTGCACTTTATTACACTCCTTGATTTGTTTGTTTGTTGTAGAAAAATACTAGAGAGTACTACAGTGCGTGTGCACTTTATGCCATTTGTACTCATTACGTATATATTTTGTGGTTTTCTGATATGTTCTGTACTACAGTGCGTGTGCACTTTTGCCATTTATTAATACATTTTGTGATTTGCTGATATATTCTCAGCTGCAGTGCATGTGCACTTATGTCACTTGTCAACATGATTTATTACCACTGCGTTTATTTGTTATGAAAATGCTAAAGAGTTTTTCAGTGCATGTACACTTATGTGTTAATATGTTTTGTGCTGAACGTCAGTAACTGTGCACTTATGTCATATGTTCTGTACTCATTGTCATTGTCTGAAATGTTTTGTACTCGGTGCATGTGCACCACATTTAATTCATGTACTACATCTGAATATTCTGTAAATTGTAAAAGTTAATTAATTAAGAAAAAAATTGTTGCTCATGGCAAGTCCAAATGACTCACCATCGCTGCCAAATTTTTGCCCCCCCCAGTGGAGGGTTATGAAACGCGTATGTATTTAGTACAGCGATGGCGAGGCATGACAGAATCTCTGACCAGAGAGTTATTTATTGTTGCTAATCTGCGCTTGACCGCGCGAGAGTTCAGCTGCACGTAGGGAGTCAGTAGTAGTAGTTGCTAGTTGCATTCAGTCAGTGCTAGTAGCGCGCGAGAGACAGTCGGAGTCGTGTGTGAGGAGTCGGCGGGCGTCGACATGGCCCTCTGGTCAAGATTCAGGACGAGCTATATTTTTTAAATAAGGTAATGAACCAGCATTGCGCACATCTAATAATGTAATGTATATTAACTGTAATTAATTTGTCCAAGAATCGCCCCAATAATAATTTTGTTTTCAAAGCAATTTTTTAAGAAAACAATCATTTGAATTGAAAGAAAGTTTCCCATGCATTTCCTTAAAGAAAAGTTTCACTTAAATTCAAAGTTGCACAGTGCCTAAGATCGACATTTCGGTCTATTTACGTTTTCATTGTCACTGAGATTTCATTATCATTGAATTTTCTTTCATTTTTGTGGGGAGCTTACACTTGGCTCAGATTCCTATTTCTCATTTATTGTCATTGTCCTATAAATTATTTATTTTTGCTGGGAGGTTACACTTGGTTCTATTCTCATTAACATTTAAATATTGTCATTCGAAATTTTGTGGGGAGGTTACAGAGTGTACACGTAAATACTACACATAAATATTAACTTTATTCTCAGCTAATAGTTGCGTTAGATCCGCGTAAACTGTGGCGTTACTTAAACGCTTAATCACTCTGGTGCGCAGTTGTTATGAACGAAACAATCTTTAAAGGTTCTTGAACATTTTTTTAAAGGTTCTTGTTTCCTGATCTAACTTTATGAACAACATCCATCGTTGCAAAAATGAGGTACAACAACATTTACTGCGCACGTAACGCTTATGTCCGTTAACTACTCACACTACACAATTCATTTAACCCTTTGCTAGCGATGTGCATATCCGTGCACAGTCACGTGTCCAGTTCGAAAGGGGACTCTAGACGGCGCCATGGTTGGCTCGCTAGATGGCGCTGCCATAGGTCAAACGGATATCAACTGCGACAGCAGCTAAAACACCTACTTGGGCATCATCATTTGTTGCAAGTCGTGGTTGACGTTTCACATGTGGTTGAACACTTCCTGTTTCCTTAAATAACGTAACTATCCGGCGAACGGTCCGGGCACTTGGATGATGTCGTCCAAGATACCAAGCAGCATACATAGCACATGCCCGTTGGGCATTTTGATCACAATAGCCGTACATCAACACGATGTCGACCTTTTCCGCTATTGGCAAAAGGTCCATTTTAACATGGGTAATGTATCACGAAGCAAATACCGTCCGCACTGGCGGAATGTTACGTTTGTGACTATTACAGCGCCATCTATCACAAAGCTAAAAAAGTGGTCCAACTAAAACATTCATTTTTCTTTACGTACTACACGAATATGTAATAAAAAATGAGGGTTCCTATTTTAAAAAGACGCAGTTAATATCCGTTTGACCTATGGCAGCGCCATCTAGCGGGCCAACCATGGCGCCATCTGGTTTCCCCCCTTCAAGCTAGACGAGTTTCGTTCTCTGTAGTTTTTTTTATGGACGCTTATTTCGTGAAATATTTGGCCCGGTAACGATCGATGGACCAACCTGTATATGTGACAGGAGCTTCACGTGCTGTAGTCGGATACATAGTTCTGCGAGTAAATGCATGCTAGAAAACGCACTTTATATTGGATATATGAGTCACAAGAACATCTCTCTTCCATTACGTGCACAAATGAAGAACAAATATAGTAGGAACTTCCACATAAGCAGCAATAGTATGACAAAACTTGAAGCAACTGGCGGTTGGTGATCATGTGCTAATGTGCTACAGCATACTGTAAATATCGCACTAAAATCATGTCATTTCTCTTCGAATGCAGGCGGGAAATCGCACTAAAACTACTAATTTCTCCTCGAATGCGACCCGAAAATCGCACTAATATTACAGCAATTCTCTTCGAATGTTTTCCGATATTTTACTTACTTGTTTGCTATTTTCATTTAGTCTGTTATCAAGATACAAGAACAGACTATATGTTAAGAATTAATTTGCATGAACACATCACATAATATTTTAACATCATTTGAAATGATTTACTTATAACTAAGTATTATAGTGTTTAAGGGGCGGAGGATCATCTACGTAAAGTAAAAAAAAAAATCTGTAATGATTTTTAAAAGAAAGACTGAAAAAATCTAGTATGTGATCAAAAGTATCCGGACACTCCCAAAAACATACGTTTTTATATTAGGTGCATTGTGCTGTCACCTGCTACCAGGTACTCCATATCAGCGACCTCAGTAGACATCGTGAGAGCAGAATGGGGCGCTCCGCAGAACTCACGGACTTCGAACGTGGTCAGGTGATTGGGTGTCAATTGTGTCATACGTCTTTACGCGAGATTACCACACTCCTAAACATTCCTGGGTCCACTGTTTCCGATGTGATAGTGAAGTGGAAACGTGAAGGAACACGTACAGCACAAAAGCGTACAAGTCGACCTCGTCTATTGACTGACAGAGAACGCTGACAGTTGAAGGGAGTTGTAATGTGTAATAGGCAGACATCTATCCGGACCATGACACAGGAATTCCAAACTGCGTCAGGATCCAGTGTAAGTACTATGACAGTTGGGCGGGAGGTGAGACAACTTGGATTTTATGGTCGAGCGGCTGCTCATAAGTAACACATCACGCCGGTAAATGCCAAACGACACCTCGCTTGGTGTAAGGAGCGTAAACACTGGACGACTGAACAGTGCAAAAAGTTGTGGGGAGTGACGAATCACGGTACACAATGTGGCGATCCGATGGCAGGGTGAGGGTATGGCGAATATTCGGTGAACGTCATCTGCCAGCGTGTGTAGTGTCAACAGTAAAATTCGGAGGCGTGGTGTTGTGGCGTGGTCGTATTTTTCATGGAAGGCGCTTGCACCCCTTGTTGTTTTGCATGACACCATTACAGCGCAGGCCTACATTGATGTTTTAAGCACCTTCTTGCTTCCCATTGTTGAAGGGTAATTCGGGGATGGCGATTGCATCTTTCAACACGATCGAGCACCTGTTCGTAATGTACGGCCCGTAGCGGGGTGGTTACACGACAATAACATCCCTGTAATGGACTGGCTTGCATACAGTCCCTACCTGAATGCTGTTTAACACCTTTTGGGATGTTTTGGAACGCCGACTTCGTGACAGGCCTCACTGACCGACATCGATACCTCTCCTCAGTGCAGCACTCCGTGAAGAATGGGCTGCCATTCGCCAAGTAACTATCCAGCACCTGATTGAATGTATGCCTGTGAGAGTGGAAGCTGTCATCAAAGCTAAGGGTGGGTCAACACCATATTGAATTTCAGCATTACCGATGGAGGGCACCACGAAGTTGTAATTCATTTTCAGTCAGGTGGCCGGATACTTTTGATCACATAGTGTATGTACATCCGGGGTCCAGAGGGTACATACCACTGTTTTATCGTACTGTGCTGCAGTGCTCTATCACAAATTTTGTAAATTACAATTCTGGTCTCCATTACTATAGAACACTATACAACACATCACTACATCGCACTACAGTACTCTACACTACGGTATTTGGCATAAGAACAAACCCAGATCCCTCATTTGTCCGGATAGTTAGCCCCCAGTGCGCTGAGGCACAGCTCAGGAGTCACATAAGCAGTGCTGCTGTGCCACCCAAGGTACAGAGATTGTGAGATGGCTGTCAGGGTCCTTACCGAGGCTTATCTCTTCACTGTTTCCGGAAGATCGTTGTAGGAGGAAGTTCCGCCGCGGCGCGTCTCGTTATCGTGATGTACGGCCTCTTTTTGCTTGTCTGTCAGCCATGCAGGCTTGCAGTTCCATATTAAGTTATGGGCCGTTGTATTACCAGAGACGTTCCTGCACTCGTCTGTAACATTTTGTCTAATGGCACACTCCAAGACGATGTGGTCCGTGGTGCCGATTGCTCCACATTCGTAAGTGTCTCTGACGCGCTACCGCATTTTTAGTAATTACCTTGCGAAATCGATCATGTCCCAGCAGGTAATGTATAGCTCTTTTGGTCGGGAGGAAGTATGACATTGTCAATTTTCCTTTTATGTTAAGAATGTAATTGTAAATTCTCCTACCTGTTTCTGCACTGTACCAGATTTCATGACACTCTCTATGAATGTACGCCTTTATTTTTTATTCGACGTGGCTCTTGAGCCCATTAATCTCCTTGACCTTATCATTACCCCCTTCTTTAGCCAGTATTGTGCACCTCTTTTTCTTATGGAAAGGTGCAGAGGCAGCAAGCCTATTATCACCAGCAGCGCCTCAGTCAGTGGTTGTTCTGTATGTGCCTATCAGGCGCAAGAGTACACTTCTCTCTGCTCGCTGTAGAGACCGTGCTGTCCTTACCTTTCTGGCTCTACGCGCCCGAACGCTCGATCCGCAGCCCCAATAGCAGCAGCTGAAAACTTCTTGGGTCAGTTGTTGCTCTGTTTAGGATTTTAATGCCTGTCTGGGAGACGCTTTCTGCATGCTCATAAAAGTTTTGTTTTTCATTGAAGTTAATTCCAAGGTACCTATATACTTCTTTTCTTTTCACACGTTGGTCATTTATTATAATTGTGGCGTTTCCCGTTCTTGACAATGATCCTTTTAGAAATAATTGAACTGTTCTGTGTGCTGCTATCACTAGTTCGCTTTTACTACGCACCAGTTACTTAATGTTTCAAGAACTGTTCTACTATATTCCTCTAATTTAGCCCTTGTGTTGGCAGATTCTATGCTTGGCAGAGCGCTGCTTAGACGATGCAGCCTCAAGTGCTTGTTATACTATGAATATGGTTCAGTAATGACCTTACGTCAACATCCCAGAACGCAGGACCACAAACAGAGCCCTGTGGGCAGCCTTTGGTGACATTTTTCCTAATTTTCTTTCCGTGACATTCAGAATGCACCTGCCTGTCTATCCAATAACCTCGTAGTCTGTTGTAGAGACATCTGCGGCGGTCCATCCGTTTCAGTCATTTTGATAGGACAGGCCACCATAAATTATCAAACGCCCCAACTATATCAATCATTACGCATATAACATACTCATGGCCTGAAGTGTTCAGAATATTCTCTGCGTGATTTATCGCATCATCGGTGGATTTCCCTTCCTTGAAACCGTACTGCAGAGGGCTCATGCCTGTTATCTGTTTGTGGTCTGTCAGGCAGCGATAAAGACTGCTTTTCCTGTACTTTAGCTAGAGCATTTACCAAACAAATCGGCCAATAAGATGTGGTTCTCCGGTCTTTACCTTACCCTGTTTTCAGTACAATTATATTCGCGATTTTCCATATTCTGAGCACACGTCCGTAGAAAAGACATTCGCTTAGTAACTCCGTTATAAAAGTTACCCCAAACATCTGTTACCATTTAGTCATTGACGTATGCCTCCAGTTTTTCTGCTCTTGTTTGGTGTAATAGTTCTCTATATTGTCGCTTGACTGTTCGATAGAAACTCAGTCTTCTTTGTCGTTCTGATTCCCCTAAGGATCTCTAGCAGTATCTTATCCCTTCTTTGCTGTGCATCTTAAACAATATAGGGCACGACTCCAGGGAATTTAAAACCATTTTCACGTCCTAAGAAATGTTGGGATTGCCATAAGCTGCGCCGTCTGCAACACTCGTACTAATTCGTGGACTTTGGCGTCAACATCAAATCCACTTCCGTTGCAGTGCTTGTATCTTTACTTCTGTCTTTGAATGTCCCCATTTCGCTTTGCATAGATTGTACAGTCGCTACGATTGGATGTTAATGTCTAAGTCATTATTGTGAAATAAATGAGAAGTAGTGAAATAACTACCAGTTGGCAATGATCATATGTGAATTCCATGAGAACCTAATTAAAAAATAGCTTTGGAACCATTCTATCTGTGATCATATACAATTCTGCCATGTGTCATCATCAACTTCTTGTACAGATGTTCAATAGCAGGTGCCTTCCGCCTGCCCTTGTAGATTATGCCAAGTAGGGACTGCAGTTCCTCTGTGTTTTTAGGTAAGTTGTTGACACTGAGCTAAATCGGGTCAACTTCCTCTACGACAGGATAATTTATGGAACAGCCCTTTGGATGAATGTGCCCAACCAAGTTTCTTGTTGCTACAGTTAATACATGCATATCCTCCAGATACGTGTACAGATAAGAGGGCTTGTGAGCCCAGAAGTGTCAACTCATCTCATTTTTACACATTTCGTATACAGGCTGCAGGCGTGCAAATAAAACGGACGAAAGTATTTTTTGTAGCGCTCTCTCTGTAATAACTAGAAACCAGTGTCAAGTGCTGAAATGACGCAAGCTACACTACCATCAGATCAGAGAAGGGACACAGCTATCTGTTTTTGTCTGCACATGCTCTGATGTGACGTCATCCGTGCCGGCACTGATGGTGCTACGTCGCTCACAGGATCAGGTCAGTGGGTTCGAATCCTGTTACTATTTATTTTATCATTTTATTTTATTCCTCTCAGTGTTAACCTTCTAACTATAAATTTATCTGTTTGACTGTTACAGATGTGCTCTCTGTATTCCATGCTGAGAGACGTTTTGTTGCCATCGTACTGCTTGCCTAATACTGCTACCTGTGCTGAGAGATGGCGTTCTGGCCACTATGAAATACTTATTATCCGATTCTAAGAAAAATATTTAGTCAAAAAATTTGATTGTTGTACATCTTACAGTTTGGTACCATCGCTCTGTAAAGGACGGACTGTTTTTGTCAGTTATCATAGTTACTGTGCTGCATCAAATTAAGTGAAACATACCATGAAATTTTAAAGAGTTTAAAAAGGTAAAAATGGACCGCGTAAACTTTGTGTATAGTTGATTTTTTTCCGAAACATTGTGTACATGAAATGCGGATAAGATGTCAAAATTTTATTTGAAACGGAGAGCAGAATGATATTTCATTTCGTTCTCCGGTTACGGATTTTTGTATCCACTGCATGGTCGCACTTGGTGTGCCCAGTTCTGTCCATATGGACTTGCCAGCTGCTGTGAGATACGTATCATGTGACTTTAAGAAAACTGTTAGGTGAAAAAATTTGATTTTTGCACGTCTTACAGTCTAATATCATCGATCGCTAAAACACTGGGATTTATTTTCGTTATTCGTTATAGTTACTGTGCTGCATCAAATTAAGCAAAGCACTGCAAAAAAATTTAAGGAGGTTACAGAGCTGAGAACTTATTCCGTAAACTTTGATTATGGTTGATCATCGCTATGTATGAAATGTAGATAAGATATCGAAATTTTATTTGAAAGTGAGAGCAGAACGATATCTCAATTCGTTCTTGAGATACTGATTTCTATATCTGCCAGATGGTTGTGCAAGACATGTGCATTTCTGTCCACGTACACCGGAAAATACGTGGTCATAAAAATCGTCATATTTCATAAACGGCTCAAGACACCGAAACGAGGCATTTTGCAAATTACAGCACGCAAAGAGGTGAATATATTTTGTGATGTTTTTATATTCGCCGAGATATGGATGTAACTCGCCCATAGCAGTGAGAGGTTCGGTAGAACAGGACACGTAAACACACCAATAGCTCTTAAGTTCTCTAAACATACAGTATAAGGTATTTCCCAGCAGCGCTAGACGTAGCCCACTAGTTAAGCCTGTGAGCTGGCAATTTACAGACTTGAGCTCAATTTCCAGTGCTGCCTTCGTTCCTTCTTTTCAGTTTATTTTATTTCTCACAATCTTTAAAGATTAATTATAAAATTTAAATATGTTTAATTAGTTCAGTTTATACATGTAAAATTAATATATTCAATTTAATTAGTTACCACCCTTGTAAGTCAAAAGGCTACAAGCGGCCACATTGTAGCGCAATGATAAAATTCTGCATGAGCCGCTACTACTTGATGCCATATCTCAAAGAGGTGATACGGAATTTAGGTCAACAGACACTATGATAGCCTTGAAGTGGCGTGACAAAAGAAACATACGTACGTTGACAACTGAAGACATGCCAACACAACAGCTGCAATGAAATCACACCGCCAAACTAGTAGAGAAAAATTTTAACCAAAATATGTGTTGGAATACAACAAGTCTATGGTAGCAATGAAGAAATGTGATATGCTACTTAACTGACCGAAATGTCTTCTCAGAACACTGGAATGATACAAAAAACTGCATTGACTCCTTAGAAATGTGCGTGCTACATTCCAGCGTCATACTGGAAAGAATATGTCAGTTACAGATTTTTACCTCAGCCTCATTCGCGAGATTTTAGAGACATACTACCAAGCAAGGAGAGCCTCTGGATGTCGTCGATCAGGCGAGGAAAATCCATTGCGGTTTCGAGACAGGCACTTTCCAAGTATCGTTGAATCACCATTAAAACAGCGTGGACTTGTGTAAGAGACATTTCATATGCAGCAAGAACAAAAAAGGAAAGAAACTGCTTTACTACTGTAAAAAATGTGATGTGGGACTGAGTGTTGTGTCCTGTTTCGGAAAAAAATTTTCTGAAATGTGCTTCATTGCAATGTTATCTAATTTTAGGAATTTCGACAGTAATGAATATTCAAAGTGCATTTTATTGTGAGAAGTCATTGGCGAGAACAGAAACAGAAGAGCCTGGGATGATGACGACTCATCTCAGCAAGCGATGCGCTGCTCAGGGATACACTACGACCAGAACGACGGCCACTACCGTGTGGAGCGTCCCGACCACACACGGATGTGGGCACTGTTATGGCGCTCTCAACAGTGAAATGGTTAAATTATGTCTTGAGTCATCAGATAAACACCACATGTTAGCGTATACTGTTGTAAGTGGAAGTTACAAAATTTTATCGTCTATACACGCTTAAATCTCTCACCATCATCCACTAATGATAACAGGATAATGTAAAACGAACAAATTGTTTAACTGGTGCTCACAGAGATATTTTGCAAACGGTGCTTGTAACATTCGTGATGAACATGTCAGGTGTAGGTACAGCTTCTTGTGGTTCTCGCCGTTTAGCTCAATGAGGTTTTCTACTCGTCTGTTTCGTCCATCGCGGATGATGCTGTAATTTCTGAACGTCCTGAGTTCCACAAACGCCAGCATTCGTTCAGGGTATGGAGAAGGTACTCCATATCTTTATTTGTGATCTATTTCCTATTCCAGCTGCGTGGAAAAACTGATTCCGTACCTTTGTACCTCTCTACTGTCGTTTACCTTCTGCTGTTATTCTTAGACAAGTAGAACAGTTTTATATTAACCTTAAATATTGGTTCACTGAACTTGCCTAGTAGTGTTCCAAGTGGAAAGAACATATTTATTTTCAAAGTTATTCGGTAACGACCTTCAGAATCTTTCTATCATTCTGGAACTGACTGAAACGATCTGTTAGACATCCACTAGCATGCCTTAGAATTCCTCTGTCTTCTCGTTTGATCACAACTAGTCAGATCAGACTAAGAGCAGCCGACCAGTTGCAAAGGATAAAGTAATCTTTACCTAGGTTTCAATAGATATAAATCTATCTTCTTCAGAAGACGGCCTGGGGACAATGAACATCGTAATATATATTAAGGTATAAAACATGAGTCAAGAATGAAGTTTAACATATATTAGGAAAATATTGTATTACAAGATGTGAGAAAGGTTCTTGGTACTTACAGTATTATAACAGCATGAAGTGATATGTCCTTATCGTTTAGGCAAACATCTGCATAGTTACATTAATCATATAAAATATAGCCCTGAAAACAGGGTTTGTCAGACAAATAAAATAGGTACATAGAAGTTGCAGAGCGCCTAAGCGACTGAGTAAAATCGGCCAGCGTAGTAGCACAGCGGCCAGGGCAGGTGGCGCTCATGTCGCGAACTATGTGCCGATAGGCGTACTGAAGTAACATTTGAAACATCAATATTAAATGCGTTCTTAAATAGAGTGATAATAAATAAAATGGCAAGCATTTAACACTCCCGTTATGACATTGTGGGAGGTATAGGAACAATAACGTAGATACATACATCAAAAAGACAGGTGGCGCTTCCGCCGTGAGTTACATGCAGTGGTCTATATAGCCAAAATATAAAAGTTATATTACCATATTAGTGAAGCCCATAGAACATATATAAGTCAAACATCAAGAACAATCAGTAATGGCTTTTAAGAAAATTACGAGACCTGGTCTACAATCCAGTTACTACGTAATATAGAATAAGAGAAAATTACATGAGGGCCGCTGTAGTGGCAGCCATACATCGTGAGAAGAACACATTATATGAACGGTAGTAAACTGAAAGATTTGAAAGTGCATTATAGCTTCCTGAGGAAATAGACTACTGAGGTTACTAGCATTAATGTTATATATTAAACAGTACGGGTTTAAAGCCTTCGAAAAATTGTTTACAGGCAAGGTTCAACTGATCATTCAGTGTTCGATATGCAACAAATTCTGTGTGTATTATGACAGTACATGTATGCCATGTTATATTATCGCAAAAGTAGACGCCAAAAAAAACCTGGTAACAGGAAAATGTTATAATCAGGCATCTCATCCAGCAAGTACTTCGACTCATTCGTGGGAAATGGTGAACTCTGATACAACATGCCATTGCAAGAAACGTGTTGTAAAAGGTATAATGTGCTTAAATTGTAAAACGGTTTTTCATTATTCGTGTGTACTGTCAGTCCTAAAAGGAAACTATGGTTCTGCAATAGCTGTTTCAAAGGCGACTTAGGTCAAAAACCTAATATGAGAAACACCAAAGACGAAGTTATCAGTGCTCTACTGGAAGAGTTTTCAGTTATAAAACATCACGAACACGAACAGTATGAAAAAGAAGCAAAGAGGCTTAGCGTTTTACCTCAAGATACTGTAACTTTTGTTAATAACAGTTCTGTTGTTTATGTTTGTAGAAAGTGCGGGAAAAACACAAACAGTGGTGTAACCTGTTGCGAGTGCGAACGAAAACATCAGTCTAAAACTCCCGTCCATGTCCCAAAACTTTACATTTTAGGCGATAGCCACAGCCGCGGTATTGTCTCACGCATAAATAAAGCTTCAAATGTGAAATCGATGAGCTTTGTAAAGCCTGGGGCGCCCCTCTCAGAAATAAGAAAACTAGTTTTTTCTGAAGAAATAAAAAAGCTGTCTTCGAAAGATTTTGTTGTCCTCTTTGGTGGATCTAATGACATTTATCAAAATGATACATCTAAAGCCTGTTGCGAATTAAACAAGTGTTTATCTGAACTAAGTCATACAAACGTTATCCTCGTAAATATACCACAAAGGTACGACTTGATGTCCTGGTCGTGTGTAAACAAGGAAATTAGTGCCGCCAATGAACTTTTTTCCAGTATATGCAAACAATATAGAAATGTTTCTGTTGTTAATATTAATACCATTGGACGCAGATTCCACACTACTCACGGGCTGCACTTAAATGGCCTTGGAAAGCAACTTGTTACATTAAAGCTAATGGAAATTATTCAGAGACTGCAATACTTACCAACAACATCTTCAGTGGTACCTGTATCATCATCACAGAAAGTATCTCTAGGAGTGACTGATGCAGAATTAGATACAGTAACAGAAAATGCAGCAGAAGTACCTAAAGAAGCAATACTAACAGAAGTAGAATCAACAGCAGCGTCAGAAGAACCACGTTCAGTAACAGCAGAAGTAACTCCTCCAGTATTAGAACGAGCTCCTACAGCAGTAACACCATCTCCCTCACCAGCAGTAACAGCACAAACTACTTCACCAGAAATAGCAGAAGAAACACCATCAGCAACAGCAGAAGCAACTCCTCCAGCAGTAGAACTAGTTCCTATAGCAGCAGCACCATCTCCCACACCAGCAGTAGTAGAACCAACTCCTTTACCAGCAATAGCAGAAACAACTCCTCCACCAGCAGCAACTAAACCAACTTCACCAACAGCAGAAACAGTACAAGCTCCTCCTCCATCACCTTCAAGAGTAGCAGAAAAGAATAGACCAGTCACAGTAAGTAAAGTATCATCTTTGTCTCATGATGAAGTGATACCAAATGATTTGGGAAAACACGTTCCTATAAAACTTGTGGACAGTAAAGTGAAACAAACTTCCAACCGTGTTTCAAACAGACCCAAAAAATTACCTAAGAGAAATGAAGATTTTTTATGGTTTATCCCAAGGAAGTCCAACCGCCACCTAACGTAGATTCCAGGGCTGAAAAAACAATTAAATGTTCTCCATTGCCCCATAATACTGTACTCCTCCCCTCCTGTGACAGTAACTCTATCTTATTTCTGCACTTAAATGTCAGGTCTCTGAAAAATAAAGCTGATGAGCTTGGTATACTATTAAAAAGTAACAAAAGAATGATTTTATGTATAAACGAACATTGGTTAAAGGAAGAGGATATAAAATTGTATGTACCATCAGGTTTCAGATTAGCTACATACTTCTGCAGACCCAGTGAATCCTATGGGGGTTCATCCATATATATTAGCAATGATCTAGACCTAAAGTTTTCTGTTCTTGAAGTTAGTGACCTATGCACTAAAGGTGTTTTTGAAGCAGCTGCTTTTATTATACCTAGTATACAGCTCATAACTGTGTCTTTATATCACACTCCTGAAAGTAATGTAGAACAATTTATAGAACGTTTAGAAAAACTTGTGATCAGTATACAAAAATATACTAAATACAAAATTTTAATCTTTGGGGATCTAAACATAGACATTAGGAAAATGACAGCCAGAAATGTTAATTTAGTAAATATGTTAAGATCCTATAATCTCTTTTGTGCTAATGAAAGTCCTACAAGGCACTCCTCCTGTCTTGACAATCTAATAACAAATGTATACAAATGTGATTTTGAGCTAGGCTTACTTAATGTCGATTACCTGTCAGACCATAGAGGTATATGGGTGAAACTAATTACTAAAAAACCAAAAGAAGACGAGGAACAAACTCAGTGTGTCAGACTATCTACAGATACAAATATTAGCAAGTATAGAGAAGAACTTAAGTCTATAGATTGGAATACTGTTATACATTCCTCCAGAAATGTTGATGAAGCCTTCAGCACATTCCTCAAAATCATTTCTGAAATCTTCCACACATGCTGTCCACTGGTTAAAAAACAAAAAAACAAAAATGTTAGGAAACCTAGCCACTCAACTTTACAGAAGTGGTTTTCACCCCAATTACAAAAACTGAGACTATTGGTAATTACTTGTCACAATAAGGTCAAAAAGGGAGCAGTAGATAAAGAAACTTACAAAAACCTGAAAAGAAAATATAGATCTGAAATTAAAATAGCCAAGTATAAGGCAAATAGTGATTTCATTAAAAAATCACACAATAAATGTAAGGCTGCATGGAAAGTAATAAAAGCAGAGCTAGGTATGGATATAAACTACAAAGACAACACAAATGCTGCTAACGTCACTGCTGATGATTTCAATCACTTTTTTGTCAACTCTGCCAATCTTAGCCTTCCAACCCATAGCAACCAGAATTCCAATTCAACACATACACCTATTTCTCACCCCATATCTGGCAGAAATTTTCAACAAAACATTACAAACATAGTGTCAGCTTGTAAATGGAGAGAAGTACAAGTAACTGATATAATTAAAGCAACCTCTAAATTAGGATACTCTAGATCTGAAGATGTGTATGGCCTGTCAAACTATGTAATTAAAAAAGTTGTAGATCTCATAACATACCCCCTTTGCATACTGATAAACTGGATGCTCTCGAGTGGACACTTTCCAGAATGTCTCAAAAAAACAGTTGTCATACCATTATACAAAAAGGGTGACAAGTCCTGTATCAATAATTATAGACCAATCTCACTTGTGCCTATTCTTTCAAAAATAATAGAACATTGCATAATGCAGCAAATATGCATACACCTATCAGACAATAATATATTAAATGATTCTCAGTATGGATTCAGGTCAAACTTATCAACAGTCAAAGCAGTTGAAAACCTTATCTCTTTTGTACTAAGTGCATTTGAGTCAGAATTATCTGCTGAAGCCATTCTAATTGACTTGAGTAAGGCTTTCGACTCAGTTAACCACAAATTATTATTAGATAAACTGTGTTGCTATGGAATCAAACACCTGGAACTCTCACTAATTGAATCATACCTCAGCAATAGAAAACAAATAGTAAAGCATAATGACCAACAGTCACAGACTTTAAGTATAAAACGAGGTGTTCCTCAGGGCTCAGTGCTTGGCCATCTACTATTTATATTGTTTGTAAATGACTTTCCGAACAACTTACCCTGTAAATCTATCCTCTATGCTGATGACACAACATTAGCTAATTCTGGAAAGGATATCAACATATTGAAGGAGGAAAGTGAAGAGTGTCTCAAAATATCTAATATGTGGTTTAAAGCTAATGACTTATCTATGAACCCTGAAAAGACTGTCAAGATAATCTTCAGTTTATCAAACAGTAACATGGAGTTATCATCTGTTAAACTACTAGGAATACACATTGACTCAAAATTAATTTGGGACACACATACAGATTATGTATGTCGAAAGCTATCACGAGTTATCTACCTACTAGCCAAACTACACACATGTGTTACACAAGATTTATTGCTTCAGTCATACTATGCCTTCTTTCATTGCCATCTACAATATGGCATTCTTTTATGGGGTAACTCTCCAGGAGCCAAAAAAATTTTCACTTGGCAGAAGAAAGCAATTAGACGTTTGTACGGAATCACAGACAACAAGACCTCATGTAGACCTTATTTTAGAGACTTAAAAATTCTCACAGTCCCATCTCTTTACGTATATTGTTGCCTATTAAACATAAAAGAAAACTTAAACAACTACACTATAAGGAAATCGGTTCATCAACACAATACTCGACAAACAAATATGATTGATATACCCACAACCAGGCTTAAGAAAACCCAATCTAGCTATGAATACATAGGCATAAAATTATTCAACACTTTACCCGTACAGGCTCAATTGGTTTCAATGGATATTTTCAAAACTAAAACCAAAGTGTGGATGAAGAAAAATACTTTCTACAGTGTAGAAGAATTTCAGAATAGTTGTAAAGATGATCTAATTTATTGATAAACTAAGGCTTACTATTATGTATAGTTATGGATGTAGAGACAGCTAGCTATAAGCTAATAGGGTACAACACTATCTTTTTTTTTTCCATGTAATATTTTTGCTATATGAAACATAATGTACAAATAGCTATAATACTTCTGACAACATTGATTGCATGTTAATGCTGATAAATTATGGCTTACTGTTATGTATGGATCTAGGTGTAGAGGCTGTTGTAAGCTAATAGTTTACAACATTGCCATATTTTTACTATGTAATATTTTGGTATGTAAAACATAATGTACAAATAGCTGTAACTCTTCTGATGACATCGATTGCATGTAGGTGCTGAAAGATGGATAAAATAAATAAATAAATATATTGCCATCTTTGAGCTCTAGATGTTTAAAAATAAATAGCTCTTCCCACAGATCTAGTCTCCGTCCTTTGACCTGTCTATGTAGGATAACCGTGTCTTCTAACTGTTTAGGCGTATGGCCGGTTATCAAGAGGTGTTCAGCAAAGGTAGAGTTGCGAATATTTGTTCCTTTTTTACCTAAAAGATGTTCTTTATATCGTGTTTTCACAGCTCTGCCGGTTTGACCAATATAATAAGAGGGGCAGTTATTACAGGTTAGCTTGTAAATACCTGAATTAGAAAACCAATCGCTGGCAATCTCTACTGACTGTACAAGATTTCTTTTTAAACTGTTATCTGTAGAAAAGGAGGCGTTACAGTTATATTTTTTATTTAGAAGACGTTTAATCCTATACGATAAGTTACCCAGGAAAGGGATGGAAATAAATTTTTTAGTTTCTGTGGTATCCGTGGGGAGAATATTTCTCAAAGTCGAACATTTTTGGGAGATTTTCTTATTGAGCAGGTAATCGATCATATTCTGGTTATACCCATTATTAACCGCAATCGCTTTGATGACATTCAATTCCTTTTTTTGATCCGCAGGTGATAAAGGAGTGGTTATCATCCGGTGAATGGCGGAATGAAAAAATGCCAATTTATGAGCTTTTGGATGGGTTGAGTCAGCAGGAATGACATTATCTGAATATGTTTCCTTGCGGAAGATATTAAAATGGAAGGAATTATCTTCTATAGAAATTGTTAAATCGAGAAAATTAAGTTCACGTTTATCATTTTGAAGTTCTTTTGTGAAGGAAATTTTTTCATGTAAACCGTTGAAAGTGTTAAAGAGATGCTCTAACTCATGATCAGTGCCATCAAAAGCAATGAAAATGTCATCAACATACCGTGCATAATAGCGGATTTTGTGGCGTAATTCTGAACTTGAATTGAAGAACGTTGTTTCCAGGGCGTTAATGAAAACCTCTGCTAGAATACCGGCGAGGGGGCTACCCATTGCTAGACCATCTGGCTGTACATACATTTTCCCATTAAATGTGAAGTAATTGTATTTTAAAATGACCTTAAGCAAACCAATGAGTTCGGCAATCTGAGTTTCACTTAATTTTTTATGTTTCAGAAGATTCTCTTTTACATGGTCTATGGTTTCATCAACCGGAACATTTGTGTAAAGGCTGACGATGTCAAAGGACACCAGTCTAGTGTCAGGTGTACAACTTATAGATTGAATATTGTTAATTAATTCCTTACTGTTTTTTACAGAAAAATTATTTTCAAATGTGAAAGCATCTTTAATTTTAAAAGTGATAATACAGCAGACAACAGTGTTAAGCACCTATTTTACGATAGAGTACTAAATAAAACCAATATTTCTTTTACGCAGGCCGAAAATGACTTGTTGTGTAAAGGCCTTAAATATAACTTGCCTGCTAAACTCGATAAATATCCAGTTATTTGTAATCTCATTGTAGATCTAAAAATCGGTTTAGAATCTCTGAAATTAGAGAAAACGGAGCAAGTCAAATGTGCCTACGAATGTAACAACATAATAGAAAAAGAAATTAAATTATCTCCTAATAAGCAATCGGGCGAATATAGTATAATAAAAAGCATTAATCATAAACTTAGAGAGCACGACGCCTTAGTCACTAAGAGTGACAAAGGGAACACCGTGGTCGTGGCTTACAAAAATGAATATATAGAGAAGACTGTAAAGTTTTTTGAGGAAAACGACATCACTGAGGTTACTGTAGATCCTACTACTGAACTGCAAAATGAAATCCGGCGTACTTTAACGAATTCCGTCAGCTTGTTTAATAAGTTCCAAAAGAAAGGGCTTATAAATATGAACCCTAAACCACCAGTGCTCAGAAGTCAGTTTAAATTGCATAAACAAAATCACCCGATCCGCCCTATAGTGAATGGTATAGGTAGTCCACATCACACACTTGCTAGGCGCCTCCATTTTAAAATTAAAGATGCTTTCACATTTGAAAATAATTTTTCTGTAAAAAACAGTAAGGAATTAATTAACAATATTCAATCTATAAGTTGTACACCTGACACTAGACTGGTGTCTTTTGACATCGTCAGCCTTTACACAAATGTTCCGGTTGATGAAACCATAGACCTTGTAAAAGAGAATCTTCTGAAACATAAAAAATTAAGTGAAACTCAGATTGCCGAACTCATTGGTTTGCTTAAGGTCATTTTAAAATACAATTACTTCACATTTAATGGGAAAATGTATGTACAGCCAGATGGTCTAGCAATGGGTAGCCCCCTCGCCGGTATTCTAGCAGAGGTTTTCATTAACGCCCTGGAAACAACGTTCTTCAATTCAAGTTCAGAATTACGCCACAAAATCCGCTATTATGCATGGTATGTTGATGACATTTTCATTGCTTTTGATGGCACTGATCATGAGTTAGAGCATCTCTTTAACACTTTCAACGGTTTACATGAAAAAATTTCCTTCACAAAAGAACTTCAAAATGATAAACGTGAACTTAATTTTCTCGATTTAACAATTTCTATAGAAGATAATTCCTTCCATTTTAATATCTTCCGCAAGGAAACATATTCAGATAATGTCATTCCTGCTGACTCAACCCATCCAAAAGCTCATAAATTGGCATTTTTTCATTCCGCCATTCACCGGATGATAACCACTCCTTTATCACCTGCGGATCAAAAAAAGGAATTGAATGTCATCAAAGCGATTGCGGTTAATAATGGGTATAACCAGAATATGATCGATTACCTGCTCAATAAGAAAATCTCCCAAAAATGTTCGACTTTGAGAAATATTCTCCCCACGGATACCACAGAAACTAAAAAATTTATTTCCATCCCTTTCCTGGGTAACTTATCGTATAGGATTAAACGTCTTCTAAATAAAAAATATAACTGTAACGTCTCCTTTTCTACAGATAACAGTTTAAAAAGAAATCTTGTACAGTCAGTAGAGATTGCCAGCGACTGGTTTTCTAATTCAGGTATTTACAAGCTAACCTGTAATAACTGCCCCTCTTATTATATTGGTCAAACCGGCAGAGCTGTGAAAACACGATATAAAGAACATCTTTTAGGTAAAAAAGGAACAAATATTCGCAACTCTACCTTTGCTGAACACCTCTTGATAACCGGCCATACGCCTAAACAGTTAGAAGACACGGTTATCCTACATAGACAGATCAAAGGACGGAGACTAGATCTGTGGGAAGAGCTATTTATTTTTAAACATCTAGAGCTCAAAGACGGCAATATACTGAATGATCAGTTGAACCTTGCCTGTAAACAATTTTTCGAAGGCTTTAAACCCGTACTGTTTAATATATAACATTAATGCTAGTAACCTCAGTAGTCTATTTCCTCAGGAAGCTATAATGCACTTTCAAATCTTTCAGTTTACTACCGTTCATATAATGTGTTCTTCTCACGATGTATGGCTGCCACTACAGCGGCCCTCATGTAATTTTCTCTTATTCTATATTACGTAGTAACTGGATTGTAGACCAGGTCTCGTAATTTTCTTAAAAGCCATTACTGATTGTTCTTGATGTTTGACTTATATATGTTCTATGGGCTTCACTAATATGGTAATATAACTTTTATATTTTGGCTATATAGACCACTGCATGTAACTCACGGCGGAAGCGCCACCTGTCTTTTTGATGTATGTATCTACGTTATTGTTCCTATACCTCCCACAATGTCATAACGGGAGTGTTAAATGCTTGCCATTTTATTTATTATCACTCTATTTAAGAACGCATTTAATATTGATGTTTCAAATGTTACTTCAGTACGCCTATCGGCACATAGTTCGCGACATGAGCGCCACCTGCCCTGGCCGCTGTGCTACTACGCTGGCCGATTTTACTCAGTCGCTTAGGCGCTCTGCAACTTCTATGTACCTATTTTATTTGTCTGACAAACCCTGTTTTCAGGGCTATATTTTATATGATTAATGTAACTATGCAGATGTTTGCCTAAACGATAAGGACATATCACTTCATGCTGTTATAATACTGTAAGTACCAAGAACCTTTCTCACATCTTGTAATACAATATTTTCCTAATATATGTTAAACTTCATTCTTGACTCATGTTTTATACCTTAATATATATTACGATGTTCATTGTCCCCAGGCCGTCTTCTGAAGAAGATAGATTTATATCTATTGAAACCTAGGTAAAGATTACTTTATCCTTTGCAACTGGTCGGCTGCTCTTAGTCTGATTTACGTGGAACCGTTGCTGTAGCGCAGCTATGTTTAAAGTACAACTAGTCAGGGTACTAATACTCCCACGAGAGACTTACTCGTGATCTTCTTCGTAAACACACTGCGCTCTTCCCGAATTCTCACTATAAATCGAAAATTCGCCTTTACTACAACAGGTTTACATGTAGAATAATAGGCTGAAACCTTATGACCATTGCTTAAGAAAGTGTTGGCGCACCTCTGACATGCAGTATAGCAGACGTTCTTCGGAGCCTGTACATAGGCGTACGATGTCATATGTATGTTTCTAGAGATATGGGGCACCAAACGTTTAGCGCACAGGTCACGCAATTCCCGTAAATTACAAGTCGGTGGTTGATGCGCACGGATCTAATGCCAGATAGTGCCCCAGAAGTGTTACATTGGATTCAGCTCGGTGTATTTGGTGCCCAAGACATCAACGCGCGAGTTCACTATTATGTTTTCCAAACCACTGTAGTAGCAACTGGCCTTGTAACACAGTTATCTTGTGGGAGGATGCCATCATCATCGGGCACGACAACGAGCCTGAAGTGTTACACTTGGCAGGCAATAGTGCTCACGTAGTGCACAGCTTTCATGGTACTTCGATTATTACCTAAGGTACCTTGGAAGCCGAGGTTGATGTCCTCCATAGCACAATACTGCTCCCACCGTGGTCAGGAGCATGTTTAGAGAAGTTGCTCGTCTGGATGACGGTGTTTCTCTCGAATGCGACCATCGAGAGGATATAACAAGAAACATAATTCATCCGACCACACGACACACTCCCATTAATCCACTGTCTAATTTCAGTGCTCCAGTGACCACTGCCGTCGTTACTGTCGACGTGGTTAGGTTAACATAGGATCACGCACAGGCTGCCTGCTGCGGATAGCCGTGCACTGTACAGTGATGTGATACACTAGTGCCAGCACTATGTACTCTGTACAGAATTCCCACAGATCGCCGTATACCCTGTTTTACAGAGCTGGTGATGCTCTGACATCGACTTTCTGTGATAAGGCGTGGACGTCCAACAACTCGTGGCTACAACGTCCTACAACCGCATTTCATTGATGCTCACGACAGTAGCACGTGAACAGCCGTCTAGCTACGCTGTTATCAAGATGCTTGTTCCCAAGCGCCGGGCCATAAGACTCTGGCCATTGTCAAAGTCGCTCATGTCAGTGGATTTTCCCATTTGCGGCCCGTATCTTCGCTAGAACAGCTCGATATGCAAATGGTTAAATCGGCTCTAAGCACTATTGGACTTAACATCTGAGGTCAACAGTCCTCTACAACTTAAAACTACTTAAACCCAACTAACCTAAGGACATCACACACATCCATGCCCGAGGCAGGATTCGAACCTGCGACCGTAGCGGTCGGGCGGTTCCCAACTGAAGCGCCTACAACTTCTCGGCTACATCGGCCGGTTCAACTGGACCTGCGACTCTGCTCATTTCATAAACTTCGCTTACCATGTCACAAGCCATCAAAGCTACCAGGCTATATTTAATCATGCAATGTGCAGTGATCATAATGCTTTGCGTGATCATTGTATTTTCAGCCCATCTCACGCCCCATCGTGATGTTACCCCTGGACACAGAATCTACAAACGTAGCACTAATTTCATACCGAGAACATCCACACAAAAAGATGACGCGTGGCTAAGGCACTTGATTGACATCTAAGAGAAACGGAGTTCAAGTCCCTGTTCAGCCTCTTTTGTTGTTGTTGTTGTGGTCTTCAGTCCTCAGACTGGTTTGATGCAGCACTCCATGCTACTCTATCCTGTGCAAGCTTCTTCATCTCCCAGTACTTACTGCAACCTACATCCTTCTGAATCTGCTTAATGTATTCATCTCTTGGTCTCCCTCTACGATTTTTACCCTCCACGCTGCCCTCCAATGCTAAATTTGTGATCCCCTGATGCCTCAGAACATGTCATACCAACCGGTACCTTCTTCTTGTGCCACAAACTCCTCTTCTCCCCAATTCTATTAAACACCTCCTCATTAGTTATGTGATCTACCCATCTAATCTTCAGCATTCTTCTGTAGCACCGTATTTCGAAAGCTTCTATTCTCTTCTTGTCCAAACTACTTCTCGTTCATGTTTCACTTCCATACGTGGCTACAGTCCATACAAATACTTTCAGAAACGAATTCCTGACACTTAAATCTATATTCGATGTTAACAAATTTCTCTTCTTCAGAAACGCTTTCCTTGCCTCTTTTAGGGACTTTCAATTCACTCAAGATTTGTTGTTGCAACAGTGCAAGGAGTACATGAAACGATTATATTTACAGATCAACAGAAAAAGCGGTTCTGAGGTACAAGGTATCGACCCATTGTTAAATACCCGTAACAGTTCGTGGTGTAGCCTCCACAGGCGGCAATTTAGGCCCTGAATCTGGCATACAGTCGATCGTACAGACGGCGAATGCTGTTATGGGATGCATCATGACACGCCTGCTTGACCTGTTCACGTAGTTCTGTAAGAGTTGTTGGTTGACGAGTCGTACGACTCTCCTCTCGTCCCATCATGCCCCACACGTGTTCGCTTGGAGACAAGTCCGCAGATTGCGCTGGCCAGGAAAGTTGCTGCACGTCTTGCAGGGCATGCTTAGTTTCAAGGGTAGTGTATGTGCGAGTATTATCCGTTTAGAATAACACATCTCCTTTCTGTTGCAACAACGGCAAAAGAACGACCCTAACAACGTTCTGAACATATCGAGTGTTCGTTAGCGCTCCCTCCAGAAACGCCAAAAGAGAACGAGAGTCATTGCTTATCGCAACCTAGACCATACGGCCTGGGGTGTGGTCAGTGTGTCTTGGATGAATACACTCTACGAGACAGCGCTCTCCAGGTCTACGTCGTACGCTCAAACATCACTAGCGTGCAGGCAGAATCTTGCTTTCATCGCTGCAGACTAACGCGGGCCATTCCATCTTCCAAGTGCTGCCATCTGACGGCGGCAGCCGAGCCGTGCACGCCGGTGCTGTCGTGCGAGTGGAAGGTGGGGTAGAGGTAGTCCCACTGCTAATAACCGGTTCGCAACGGTTCGTGTTGACACGTTTGGGCTTTCAAGCCACTTATCCGTACACGTAAATTGAAGGTTTGGGGGGGGGGGGGGAGGGAGGAAGGAAAGGAGAGGGGAAGGATGATGCTGTCAGCTGCATTAGGACATTACGCGGACTCGGCGGCGACGAGTGAAAACGTATACCTGACCGGGATTCGAACCCGGGCCTCTTGCTTTCTAGGCTGTGCTGTGGTAGCTGTACAATCTGTCGCTGCTGCCCTTACAATCTTGCCGGCGCCTGTGCTATGTCGACGTCCAGAACCTCGTCTACGGCTGTAAGAATGTTCATGTGACCAGTAATACCAAAGTCATTACACAACTGAACCAGCACGTTCAACTTGTGTGGTAGTTCTCCAAAAGGGCCGCCCCTCCGCTCGGAAGGGCACAATTTCAGGCCTTTCAAACTCGCTCAGTTGGCTGTAGCAAGCAAGAGTCCGTCTTTGAGGCATGGTCGCCTGCGTGCTTGCTTCACACGTTTGCGCCAGACTGAGGCTTCTGGCAGTGAGCATTCTCCATTAAAAGGTAGACACAAAAGGCTCTCTGGTAGCTATGCTACTACGCTATCTGTTGTCGGACGACGTTGAAACCATTATCAGTACATCGACTATCCCTCAGGTGGCATATGCCATCATCGGATTAAAATCAAATGGTTCAAATGGCTCTGAGCACTATGGGACTCAACTGCTGAGGTCATAAGTCCCCTAGAACTTAGAACTACTTAAACCTAACTAACCTAAGGACAACACACACATCCATGCCCGAGGCAGGATTCGAACCTGCGACCGTAGCGGTCGCGCGGTTCCAGACTGTGGCGCCAGAACCGCTCGGCCACCAGCGGCCGGCGGGTTAAAATCGACGTTGCCTTTTCAGGTGTACTAAATTTTTCCACCGGTGTAGGTTTGTGTTTCCCTAACTCTACTAACGTCAATGCTAGATGAGGGCATGGCTGGCATCCCTCCCGACTTTCGTGCTATTTGAATCTTCGTT
The DNA here is from genome assembly GCF_023864345.2 of Schistocerca serialis cubense. Taxonomy (NCBI): domain Eukaryota; kingdom Metazoa; phylum Arthropoda; class Insecta; order Orthoptera; family Acrididae; genus Schistocerca; species Schistocerca serialis. The sequence goes on from NC_064643.1 coordinate 475,580,619, forward strand.
GCGTCTATAATGATGCCATTATAAACGTCCTATTAGAGTTTTCGCTCCGTCCCTAATGACATCATCATAGGTGGAACATTAAATGCTATTTTTCTTTGCCTCTCTCAAATTAGTCCACATGCTTATCCTATTATTGCTTTCATCTGCATTTAAGGTAAACTGCAACTTACTAAAAACCAATTTGATATTATTTCTCAATAGTTCTAAAGTACATAAACGTCGACAATGAAACTTTCCCGCACACAGCACTGCTGTCAAAGAAATATTTTATTTTATTGCTATTTGAATAAGGGGAGAACGAAACAGACTTCACGCACCTCGTGCAGCACTCTCGACCCTATCTCTTTATCTGGATTGCTCTCGGCCTCAAGGAAACACGTGGGGTTGTATCAGCTGACAGGCTCTCAGCCAACGACGTGATCGTGAAGGTACTCCGATACCATATCATTCTTATCTGTAGATAGTGTGCACTGCCGAACAAACGTTTCAGATGCGAATTCCCCGCAGTATGCTTCCACGATTTGAGAGACATCATTTGTGAAAACCACGAGCTACATTCACACTAGGGGCTCTCCATTTTTTTTTCGAAGAGAAATTTTTTTCTGTCTATGATCGCCATTCCACCTGCTCCAGCTTGCGAAGGGTACCACTATCTACGGCCATACGACTTGTCCGGCGTAGCAGGAAATTTACTCGCTAATCAGTCTGTTGGTAAAAATCGTATCAAGATCCCAACAACCTTTACAATGTTTTCCTAAGATCCCAATCTCGAAAAAACTTGAAAATTTTCTCCATATTTCTATCCGTGTCCGAGTTACGATGGTTCTAAGTTACGCCACAGGTACGCGCAATATACGCACGTAAAATCCGGTGTGAGGCGAAAACGTGGTTAACAGAAGTGACGTAGCTCGGAGAAATATGCTGTAAAGTGTCTTCCTTATCATCAGGGAACCCCATGTTGCATTACTGTAGCACATGCATTTTTTTTTTTTTTTTTTTTTTTTTTTTTTTTTTGCAGTTAAAATCCGGTATGAGGTGTAAAATTGATTTTGCGTTTTTTCAATTTCACCTAAGTAAACTATCTAAATTTTACTCACCAATAAATGTCTTTTCGTACGAGTAACATGCTCTGATGCAGCAAGGGAAAGGGGGGAACCAACGGAAACATGCTCCTATCGGAAACCAAAAAAATCGAATATGTTCCTGTTTATTTAATAAGGTGTGACTGGAAAGTGGAGTACCAACTGCCTCATTCTACCTCCCTCAGCATCTTTAAAAATTTTCCTGGAACGTTTTTCATGCGAACATATTTAAGCTTTTTTATGCTGAGAAAGAAGAAGACAGTGTCAAGAAGATGGAAAACTAATAAATATTGGAAGATGGTAGGCAGTGGCTGTGTTACAGAAAGAGCGAAGGATACAATGTCAGTGCGGGAGAAAGAAAGGGACAAAGTTGTCGTCGAAAATAGTTGACAGTGAAGGAGACAGTACTATGGGGATCCTGGGGGTGTAGAGGGAGGTGGGACAGCGGGGACACGAATAAAGAGAAAGAGATACTACAAGTCGGTGAGAGCCAGTGATAATAAGAGAGAGAGAGAGAGAGTATATGACAATGGCAACGAGGAAGAGAGAGATAGTGACAGTGAGATGAGGCAGCAGCTGTGGAGATGGGAGGAATGAGATATTAGTGGTAAGATAGAGCAAGAGGGAGACACTGACAGTGAGAGGAAACTCTGGTAGTAGAGCAGAACGGAGGGGACTGTGGCTGTGACACGGGAGACAATGACAGAGAGACACAGAGAGACAATGACAATGAGTTGAGCTGAATGTAGATGGGTACGATCGGTTTAAGCGATGGACTAGTGGAGTTACAGTGAGAGGAATTAGACGGGGTATGAGGTAAGCTGCATACTAAAGAAAATTGCGAATATGTTCCCATGTCAAAATTTTCGGGAACATTTTTCTAGAGGCTGAGGAAAATAGAATGAAGCAGCAGGTATCCTACAGGGTGTTTTTAAATGAATGTCGGTATTTTAACGATTTATAATATTTATTACATTAAACTTACAGTTATAAATGACATGTCAAATGAAACAGCAACTCAAACAGTTTTACCAAGAACGTTATAAATGCCACCTCACTGGCATAGCGAAGTACGCGATTGGTTGAACTTCACTGTACCCAAGCACTGGATAGGCTGCAAGAGGCCTCCACCTTCACCCGACCTAACGCCAAGCGATTTTTTCCTTTGGAGCTTCATCAAGGATGTGTATGTGCCTCCACTACCAGCAGACCCCCTGAATTAAGAAACCGGGCTGAAGCAGCTGTTGCTACAATCACTGAAGACACACTTATCAACGTTTGGGAAGAACTCGACGATAGACTTGATGTGTGCCGTGTGACAGATGGCGCTCACATCGAACATTTATAAGGTTCATGGTAAAACTGTTTGAGTTGCTCTTTCATCTGACATATCATTTATAACTGTAAGTTTAATATAATAAATATTGTAAAGCGTTAAAACCCTGATATTCATTTATAAACGCCCTGTACTTTTCAGTCAGTGTCTTTTAAATAACAGTAACATATTCGCATTTTTCGTACTCCGACAGGAGCATTTTTCCGCTAGTAGCGTGTTGGTCCATCTTTGGAAGGCAATTTAGCAGCGATTCTGTGTAGAATAGATTCAAGCCCCTCATAAGTTTCGAGAGGTATTTGGCATCAGATGTCTGGTCACGCAGATGAAGGAAATGTCAGGTTACGAAATTCCATATTGCCACAACTACTCTCAGGAGTCATTGAAGAAGTTATCAAATCGTTAAACTCAGGAAATGGAGAAGAACTACATATCTGTTAATGGAAATTATCTGATTCACGTTCGCTTTGCTGATAACTTTGTAGTCTTTACCTCCAGTATAGATAAGCTTCAGTGGCAAATGAAAGAATTTAATAGCACAACTTTGTAAGTGCGCTTGAAAATCAGTTCCAGTAAAACTATAATAATGAACAACCAACGCACTGAAAAGAAAATGTTACATATTAGTAGAAGGTATGTGGCCAGTGGATGAGTTTCTGTGTATAGGGCAGCTAAGGACAGAGTAGATGCACAGGGGTAGAAATTAAGAGAAGATTAAAAATGACTGCATTCCTTTGGTATACTTAAATGTGCTATCAACACGATGCCTCCAGTGTGTCTTAAAACGACAGTTTACAATCAGCTTATGACCGTGAGGTTTGGACTTTTAATGCGAAAACCACTGAGCTTCATGGTGGGATTTACGAGGGGCGTTCAACAAGTAATGCAACATAGTTTTTTCTCCGCCAATTTATGCTGAAAAAATTCGGAATTTTTTGTAGGATATTGTGGAATATTCCCGCTTCCGCCCCTGTATTTTCATGAAGTCCCGATAGGTGGCGGCACTGTAAGTGGCCTTCAAAATGGCGTCTGTAACAAGGGGTTCATTTCAAGCAGGGAGCTGTCATTGAGTTTCTTTTGGCGGACAACCAGAGTATCGCAGATATCCGTAGGCACTTGCAGAATATTTACGGACATCTGAAATTGAACAAAAGCACGGTGAGTCGTTGGGCGAGGTGCCTGTCATCTCGCAAAAAGGCCCGCAAACTTGTCTGCTCTGTTGCGTGCTGGCCGGCCAACACAAAACATTGACTCCTGCAATGTTGGAACTGGGGACACTCTCGTTCGAAGTGATCGATGGATCAAAATCACCTCGGTGCACAACTGCACGTCTCTGTTGGTGGTGCTGGCACACTCGTCCACCACTTGCGGTACTCGAAGATGTGCGCCCCTTGGGTTCCTCGCCATCTATGAACCTTCCGACCTCTATGTGTTTGGCCCAATGGAGGATACACACCACGGGAAACAGTATGTGGATGATGAGGAAGTTATTGTTGCAGCAAGACGTTAGCTCCAACGTCGACCAGTAGAGTGGTATCGTATGGGCATACAAACCCTCCCAGTAAACAGACAACCTTGTAGGTGGGGCAACCACAGCTATGAGTATTCATCTTGAGTATTTATAACCGCTTCAGCTATATTTTGGTCCCTCATTACTGTACCACTACCGTTTTCATGACGTTAAAGCCACATCTTCAGGTGACGTATGACTAAAACATTAAAGCGGTAAAACTCGGAATCCTCTTTCTCGTCATTCGTTGTCCGTCAAAATAAAACACCGCTAAAAGACTTGGCATACCGTCTTTTAGCGGTCTTTTGTTTTGACGGACAACGAACGTTACGAAAAATGATTCCAAGCTTTACCGCTCAAATGTTTTAATCATATATTATTTGAAGATGTGTCTTTAACGCCACGAAACCAGTGGTGGTACAGTAATAAAGGACCAAAATGCAGCTGAATCGGTTATTAATACCTCCCAGTAAGGTGGGATAAGGCCGTCGCATTGAACAGAGTTTCTGTTGGAGAACAGATATTTGTAGACAAAAGAGTGGGGTCATATAGTGTACAAGAATCCTGAGTAAAACTAAACTGTTGTCAGAAAAAAACGTGTAGCATCAAATAACGAACGCCCCTCATAGTAGGAAAGACCGGTTATTAAACTAAAGGTTCAGGCAACACACTGGAACAGAGGACGTAGTTTTAGCCACAGTGAAAATTAAATAAATGTGCCGGGTGTGGGACATGTAGCTAGGCGAATAGATACTAAATTGAGAAAGGATTCCACGAGGCAGTACATAGTGCGTGGTGGTGACTTAATAGAAGGTGGCTGGATTACAGCATAAACCATACAGGAGACACAAGTATTCGTGTAACTAGGGAGCATAATGCACGGAAAATTCTAGAGGGGGGTGTCAAATCAAATGCCAGATGAAGATAATAATGTTTCTATGTAACACATATGAACAATATACTACCAAGGAAACATCACCAACCTGACCTCATAGTTTAAGTTGCTGCAGAATACCAAAACGAAGATATTAGTCAAATATTATTGAACGCATGCGGCGTGAGGTTGATATATTCGAGTAGAATAGCATGTGGTCTAAAACAACATTTCATAAAACGCTGGACAGCTGTATCCACTCCTTACTTCCTCTTTCCTCCACTGCAACATCCTGCGAATAGGGGAGCTCTCGTTGGTATAAAAGGTACGCACGAAGTTTAAAACCATTACATTCAGGAGGTCATAACTGCGTACTATCAGAAATACGGCCCATGTTTTCCTGTGAAATCGATTGCTGAGGCTGACATTTTGAAAGTGTACGTTTTTCTACACAAAATATGATGTCGAGTTGGTGATGTTTCTTTGTTCGTATTACTGAGAATAGGTCGAGTATTTTTAATTTAAATTGCTTCAATTTTGTATCCAAGGTTCTCGCGAGTCCAACCGGATCCGATCGTCGAAGTTCCACGATATTTCGGCCAATAACCGTTCCGCCATCATCAGGTGGTGCTGATGGAATGATCTGTCTGCGCTTGTCCATGGTATTTATGTCCGCGGGGTCTCGAGTCGTACCCCGGCGTGGACGGTTATTCGCCGAAATATCTTGGATCTTTGACGATCGGATGCGGCTGAACACCCGAGAACCTTGGATACAGCACATTCACCGGAAAAGCCTCAGATCACACATTGCTTTAATTTTATTATTATTTTCACATAACTGAAAAATAGTACATGTTATTACTATTCACGTTTTGGTCTTACTGCATCATGCAATGTACCAGGATCATTTTCACAGTTTTGTTTTAGCTGTTCTTTGTATCCATATCACTTTCATTCTCTCCGTATGGATTCTTTTGCGCCAGTCACATGAAACTGAACCGATCTTGCTTGGATTTTCTACATGGACAACTGCCTAGTCATAAATTAGTTGCCTAAAATTTTTTCTGTCTAATACATAAATTTTTGTTATCCCTGCTGCCTTTAGCTCTTCAATTTGTTGCACTGATCCATTTTATTATTTCAGTTTTAGTTTTAGTGTAAATTTCGAATTACGCAAACTGTCTAGTTAACTTGGTTGATTCCATTCTTTTAATATGTCCACAACATTATGGCCTTCGATTTCCCGTGTTCGAATAAATGCTGGTGTACTTTTCAGTTTATTAATTTTGCTCTTAGTCTGTAAGTCCATTTTTCGATATGATCTGGCTGTAAAATTTTCCTTATTATTTTTTGGTTTCTGTTTTAGATTTCTTCGGTTTCTCTCATTCTGTTTAAAAGAGAAATTACAGTTTGCTAAAGGCACTCCGGTTTGATGACTGTGTTTTAGTGTCTCATTTTTTTGTATTTTGAAATGGCAGCTAAGGTGTACGAGATGGAAGATGAATATTGAAATTTTAAGGAAACTACGTTACAGCTCGTACGAACATGATATGCGCAAATCCAGGTACACCAACAAAATCTCAGTTATGATACGAGCTCACTGCATTTTCAAGAATAGTTATAAGATAAATATTGAGAAAGTTGAATTTGTTTTTAATTATGATAAATTATAAAATTAAAACCATTGGACCTATATGATCATATGAAGTACGAAACAGAAGTTGACAACGGCGGTAAACACCGCTAGTAGCTGCTTTTGAAACTATATATAGAAGAATTTACACAAAGGTTATTAAAAATTGATATGCAAATGTGACAGTGCTATAAATCCTACACAATTTCACGTAGTATGAAGACAGCATGAGTTTCCCAGATATTACCTAATTTTCTTAGTTAAAGAGTAACCTGTGTTTACTATCTGATATGTTTTAATTATTTAGTAATGTAAATATCATTAATAATAATTAATAAATCATAATTAATAAAATTGCATAAAACCACCATTGTACTGAGATTTATAACGACTGGTGCATGTTTTATCGGTGACGCTCAGGCTGACGAGCTATAGTTTATGACGCTACTGATAGTGGAAAACTGCACTTTCGGACGCTGAGTGTTTGCTGTTTATTTTAGTGAACTAATGTGCTGCTAAATGAACTTTTCTCGCACTTATTTTCGTGTACAATGCTCTGTTCCCACTACACACATTAATAATTATTCAACTGTTTTTCATCTGAATCGCTAATTTATGTGAATGTTGTTCAGTAAATATTTATTTGGTTTGTTAATATGATCCTGTGCATTCATCAATATCATTAATTCTACGCGATTTATCCAGTTATTTCACTTGTTTATAAATTATTCGCGAACTTGTCTGTGCACTTAAGAGGGTTAAGTTTCAATTCCGCACTAAATGTATGGGCTTTAGAGAACTGGTGCTTGGCCTCCCCCTATGATATCACAAAAAGTGAGGTCAACAACTAGGTCTTACGTTTCCCACACCGATAACTGCAAATAAAATTGCCGGTGCTGTCGTATGGACGCGTCAGTGCAGTTATGTTTGAAAGGAGCAACACATAATTTACTTTTCATTTTACTTTTCATACTACTGTTAATTAGCAGAGGTAACGTGTTTTCAACTTCCTGTACTGGATGTAAATCAAAAAGAATGTCTCAGGAGCGCAGGTCATGTGTAACGAATGCAGCAGGAAATTCGAAATATATAAGTAAGTCAATTGTATAGACTTTTAGTCCATATGTTCCCATGAAATTTAGTGTTGCTAAATTTATAGAACTGTACAACAGTCTCATTGTAATACGATGCTGTAAAGCATCTAGGTTAACATGCAAGTGGATTAACAAAGGCGAAAAGTTGGCGAAAATGTTCAATGCTAAATTTGTTACGCAAGAGCAGAAAATGTAACCACGAAGATCTTGGACCGCCACGAGCTCTTTTATCCGTGTAATGAGAATCTTGATGATATCATCGAACACTTCATTTCTGTTATCTTTCTTGTATCCTCGTCTGAGTGCTCTGCTTTGAAGCACCACCATATCTTGGAAAACATCTGAATTGGACCACGAAATGATTTTATCGATATAAGCTTTATTTTCCGAAGTCACTTTCTGAAAATTTCAGCTAAGTGTCCGCTCAAAGTCCAACGAAGAAGCCTGTTATTACAACTGAACAGTTTCATGAGATTTCCTTCACTTCTGCACCACATGTTCAACAGAGACAGTAATATCTCAGAATTTTTGTATAGCGCTGGCTATTGCATAATTCTCTTAAAAGTAGTGGGACGATAAGGTGTCTCCATGGCGATGTTACTAGCTTTCAGGGGTGATGGCTGAAGAGCAAACATGTTTCTTCCAAATGGTGAAACATGGTTCGAAAAGACAAAAGAGAAAACGAGAACATTTAAGATTTTCGGTTTGTCCGCTACTTGAGAAGAACGACAGAGAGAAGCAGGAGGGAAAGGTATTCTTTTAATATCGTTGTTCAAATTCCACAACTTAGATCACTAGTGTTGTTTCATTTATTTGCAGCTATTTTGACAGCGGTCATTAGTATCTTTATTGTCCATTTGCTTTTGCAGACAGTTACTTACAGTAAGTTATTTTAGTTAGCTAATTAGTTAAAGGTTCTATAGACCACTGTCCGACTCTCTGTCGAAATGGAGCGACTGACTTTATAGGTTCCTTATTGTACCATGTGTTTTTGAGAATGTCGGTCTGACTTCTTCCCGTGGAGCTTCATTAAGGACAGGGTTTACGCAACAGCAGTACCACAGAACTTATAACATTTGAAGAATCAGATTCATACTACCACAATAGCAGTGACGATGGACACGCTCGCTCGAGCGTGGGAGAAATTCGAGTATCGATGTGATATTGCTCGTGTCGATGGTGGGCGGCATATTGAACATCTGTAATCTATACCTGAAAGATTCGTAGACATGTGTCCCAAGTTTCATAGTTTTATGTCGTACAGGTTAATAAATACACTCCTGGAAATGGAAAAAAGAACACATTGACACCGGTGTGTCAGACCCACCATACTTGCTCCGGACACTGCGAGAGGGCTGTACAAGCAATGATCACACGCACGGCACAGCGGACACACCAGGAACCGCGGTGTTGGCCGTCGAATGGCGCTAGCTGCGCAGCATTTGTGCACCGCCGCCGTCAGTGTCAGCCAGTTTGCCGTGGCATACGGAGCTCCATCGCAGTCTTTAACACTGGTAGCATGCCGCGACAGCGTGGACGTGAACCGTATGTGCAGTTGACGGACTTTGAGCGAGGGCGTATAGTGGGCATGCGGGAGGCCGGGTGGACGTACCGCCGAAGTGCTCAACACGTGGGGCGTGAGGTCTCCACAGTACATCGATGTTGTCGCCAGTGGTCGGCGGAAGGTGCACGTGCCCGTCGACCTGGGACCGGACCGCAGCGACGCACGGATGCACGCCAAGACCGTAGGATCCTACGCAGTGCCGTAGGGGACCGCACCGCCACTTCCCAGCAAATTAGGGACACTGTTGCTCCTGGGGTATCGGCGAGGACCATTCGCAACCGTCTCCATGAAGCTGGGCTACGGTCCCGCACACCGTTAGGCCGTCTTCCGCTCACGCCCCAACATCGTGCAGCCCGCCTCCAGTGGTGTCGCGACAGGCGTGAATGGAGGGACGAATGGAGACGTGTCGTCTTCAGCGATGAGAGTCGCTTCTGCCTTGGTGCCAATGATGGTCGTATGCGTGTTTGGCGCCGTGCAGGTGAGCGCCACAATCAGGACTGCATACGACCGAGGCACACAGGGCCAACACCCGGCATCATGGTGTGGGGAGCGATCTCCTACACTGGCCGTACACCACTGGTGATCGTCGAGGGGACACTGAATAGTGCACGGTACATCCAAACCGTAATCGAACCCATCGTTCTACCATTCGTAGACCGGCAAGGGAACGTGCTGTTCCAACAGGACAATGCATGTCCGCATGTATCCCGTGTCACCCAACGTGCTCTAGAAGGTGTAAGTCAACTACCCTGGCCAGCAAGATCTCCGGATCTGTCCCCCGTTGAGCATGTTTGGGACTGGATGAAGCGTCGTCTCACGCGGTCTGCACGTCCAGCACGAACGCTGGTCCAACTGAGGCGCCAGGTGGAAATGGCATGGCAAGCCGTTCCACAGGACTACATCCAGCATCTCTATGATCGTCTCCATGGGAGAATAGCAGCCTGCATTGCTGCGAAAGGTGGATATACACTGTACTAGTGCCGACATTGTGCATGCTCTGTTGCCTGTGTCTATGTGCCTGTGGTTCTGTCAGTGTGATCATGTGATGTATCTGACCCCAGGAATGTGTCAATAAAGTTTCCCCTTCCTGGGACAATGAATTCACGGTGTTCTTATTTCAATTTCCAGGAGTGTATATGCGTTCGTAATGTGTGTATTCTTTTTGAAACACCAGTATACCTAAAACAGAGAAACTTAGGCAACATATCAGAAAGAAAGAACAAACATTTATTAAAATAGTGTACATAATGTGCATTTGCAGTTCAGTTTGGACTGGTGTTTAGAGACAGTTCATAACGTAAGTCCCTTGGTAGATACATACTTTGACTATCACTTTGACTGACCTTCGACACTCGGCGTTAACGGTCCCATGACTGGAACTGCTTGGGAACTGATTACTGCAGATGACAACTGTCTGATCACTGCAGCATACTTCGTTGAATTTTACAGGAATCATGTTAGTCTTTAATAATATTTTTGTGAATAGTGATACGCTTTTTATGCTTCGTATACTACCAGATTTTTAACGAAAATTCATCTATGGAATAGAACATGTTGTCCATAAGAAATGATTTCTTCTAGTGTTGTAGTTTTAAACAGTAGTATAAAGAATTTCACTAGCGAATACTTAAACTGTGAAGGATAGGTTAAAATCGGGAGATCCTTGAAGAGATATTCGAAGTGAACATCTGAATGTAACTGCTTGCTTTAGTGTAATCATCTTAGTGTGTAAGTGGTGCCTTTGCTTTGAGATTTCTTTCGGAAGTCCTTCAATGGAGAAAATCCATAACAAAGTCTTAATTGCGTTCATAGACGCCAATGGGATTTGTATTGCAAAAGGAAATTCTGAAAATGCAACAATGCTATTGAGCCAGTAGCTTCCTAACAGTGGTACACCAGAGTCGTTGTGACAAGGTTACTGATACCTTTTTGTACGGAAATATTGTGTAGGAGGAGCTCACAGTTATTTTTGGCATAAGTGCCACTTATCCAGCAAGACTTTTATGTCTATCAGTAGCAATGCTTTCTGACAATGCGTAATAATTTATGAAGCGATTTGCTTATGGTTGTTGCATGTGATATGTGTTTCCTGTAGTAATTTATTTGTCCTGATATGGTACGTAACAGCTTGAGGCTTCTGGGAGCCAGAAGGATTTTAATTACTTCACTGTGTTGCTCCGTCGCCATGATTCTGTGTGCAGACAGAATGTGTCCTAAGTATTGCACTTCACATCAGAAGAAAATGCACTTATATTTGGCATCTACAAAATTTTGAGCTCAGGTTGTAAATTACATAACATTCTCCTGGAGTTTTTCCAGAGACTATGATGTCCTCCATGCAGTTCACAGCTTTAGGAGGCTTCATGAATAATTGTTCCAAACACAGCTTCACCTAACTCGGAGCACTGGATAATCCTAATCTTGTTGTGCTTTAGATCGAACAGAATACTCGTATTTATAAACGTGAAACTTTGTCGTCGTCATCCAAAGGTTTTTGTGAGCAGGCCTCCTTTACATCAAGTTTTGAAAAATAAACACAGGCAGATAATTTCGACATCGGTTCTTCCACTTTCAGAACTGGATAAGAATCAGTTATGGATTGTACATTTAATGCCACTTTGAAATCTCCATAAATCCATAATGCGCCGGTTTTGTACTACCATGATTGGCATTGCCCATTGACTATTGGCGATGAATCCTGTAACACCATTCTGTTCTAGGTGGACAATTCCTTTTTGACTTTATCCTTTAACGCAAAGAGCGTGTTGTGTGCTTTACGAAATTTTGGCGCAGCATTGGGCCTCAACGTGAGATGTGCCTTGTGGTTGTCAATGTTACTTGTTGCTTCAGAAGAAGTATTATCATATTTCTGCAACTTTTTCGTCGAATCTCAGAGTGAATCCGACTTGCACCTACGTGAATGGTGAAGCCGATTATATTTAACAGGTCAAGTCCCAGTAAATTTGTTGTTTTTGGAGAAATGGCAACAACGAATCTGGCCTGTCTGGTAAATTTCTTGCACGCCACATACGTAAAATACTGATTTTGAAGTGAAATATGTCATTCGCTGTAAGTAAATAGCGAACTGTGCAATTCATTCAGTTTCGGCAATCTAAATTTTTTGCATGCCTGTAGATTAATTATAGAAACTGAGAAGGCTGTGTCATTTTGAAGCCGGCCGCCGTGGCCGTGCGGTTCTAGGCGCTTCAGTCCGGAACCGCGAGACTGCTACGGTCGCAGGTTCGAATCCTGCCTCGGGCATGGATGTGTGTGATGTCCTTAGGTTAGTTAGGTTTAAGTAGTTCTAAGTTCTAGGGGACTGATGACCTAAGATGTTAAGTCCCGTAGTGCTCAGAGCCATATGAACCATTTTGCCTCGGGCATGAATGTGTGTGATGTCCTTAGGTTAGTTAGATTTAAGTAGTTCTAAGTTCTAGGGGACTAATGACCACAAATGTTAAGTCCCATAGTGCTCAGAGCCATTTTTTGTCATTTTGAAATTTCAGTGCCTCTTTGTCAGCTCGGAGAGATATAGATTTACAGACGAAGTTTTGACATTCACTGCAGAGATCCCATTCACAATGTATTTTGATGGTGGAAGTTTATTGATTTGTACATCTTGGTTTTCGAACATCGTTTGAATTTTTTTTCTGAATCAGTTTTCTACGTCTGAGTGTCCTGTTTCGTTACCTAATTTATTTAGTGTTACATACTTCTAACTTACGTCCTGACGTTTTGCAGTAATCATATTGTGCGTTTCGAAAGAAACTATCTTCTCACTTGTGGTTAATCCACAGCACGTCCAATTCCTTAAAGCGCGAGGCTGCGTGTTGCTTTTGAATCGTAAACATATTAACGTCGTTGCAGCGTGTCACGTCTGCTGACTCTTGCGTCTGTTCAATGCTAAATTAATAGCACACAGTTTTGCAAAGATAGATTACTTAAGCTAAGCAGTTATTTCTCTAATTTATCGTCTGGTTAGTGCATAATTAGCGAAGTCCAAGTAAGAGAATACACATATGGCTTTTACATTTGACTCTTTTGCACTGAAAGTTACGAACTCTAGCTAAGCCCTCTCTAACCTTGATTCGGTTTCTTATAACATAGGAAAAAACCATGCCTGGCAGCTGCAACATTTATTTGAGCTTCAAAATATCGTTATGATTTACCTGACTACAACACTGTCACTAGGTTGATTTCTGAACATAGCTTTTTAAATATCGTTCCAGTGGGTTTTATAATTCTGCAGGCTTCTGGTTTCTGGCCGAATGCCGGAAATGGTGGTGGCGGCTTCTTTAAGTTTCCTTTTCCGTGTTGCTTCTGAGCTTCTAGTTTTATCAGCTGCCCCACAAATAGCCCTTTTCTACTGAAGAAATGCTGTAAAAGCAGCAACATCAACTGCAGCAAGTCAGTTTGAACCATGTCTGAAAAATATAACTCAGAACAGTCTACAAATTTCTATAAATCTTCCTGAAAAGGAAACGGCGTGATTAATCCGAACGTAGATTTAAACAATTAGAAATTGTTACCCCAAAAGATGTACAATACACACGCTCAAATTTTCTTGGTCAGATACGTTGTAATGGCGGGAATTTTTCTTTAAATCCTCTTGAATTTTTGTCATCAATTGCGGCGGGTAATCTTTGTCTTTGTATTGGTAGAAGCAGGTTTTGGCGAAAGAATGACTTACATGAATGTCTTTTAGTGGAAGCACAAAGTAGTTATGCGCCATTTATGGGCTGACCAACTCTACTAGGGTTGTCGCCATGCTGAGATTACCTGTTGTCTGCTGGATGCACTGTGATGCTAACGCCGTGTGCCGTGTCCGGCGAAGACACACCAATTGTCAGCATCCTTCTGTAACACCACATCTAAAACTCTCCAGTTCTCTTACCTGGTTTTCCCACAGTCCATACTATGCTGTGTTCCAAACGAACACTGTCAGATATGTCTTCCTCAAAATAAGGTCTGTCTTTGACGCCAGTAGAGTAGTTTTTGCCAGCGGTGCCCTCTTTGCCTTCCTCATTTATAATGTCCTCATGTTCCCCTATTTATCGCATTTTTACATGTTTTGTTTCCTCTTTTTTATCACTATTTGTCTCGCGACCGAAGAGCGGTGGACTGTGCCGCTGACAGCCCTCCAATCCTCACATGGGACTGGGGAATGAAATTACAATAAAGAAAGGAAAAAAAACTCTTTGCCTGTGATAGCGTGTCTCCTTTCTTCGTCCATCATGTATTACTTTTCTTCCAAGTTAGCAGAGTTCTTTCACTTAGTGTAATTCCTGATCACAAATTTTTGTGTTAAATTTACCTCCAATCTCATTTTCGACGGTCATCATTATTAACGTCGCAACATAGAGCGTCTGCTCATTACACTGCTCATTGTATTCACCAGTCCCTGTGGTTCTTCCTTATTTTCACTGAGCATATCAATGTCATCAGTGAATCTCATCGTTGATATCCTTTCGCTCTGAATTTTAATCCCACTTCTGAAACTTTGTTTTATTTCCGTAATTCTATCTTCGATGGATAGATTGAACAACAAAGGCGATAGACTAGATCTCTGTCTTATACCCCTTCTTTCTTGATTTACATTCTTATTTTTTCCTCTTGGTTCTTGGACATACTTATATGATCGGCCATTCCTTGTAGCATACACCTTTTTTCCTCAGAATTTACAAAACCTTGCACCATTTTACATTTTCGACCAATTGCTATCGGTCGGTAAATACTATCAACTGCCTTGATTTCTCTTAAGTTGTGCTACCATTACCAACTGCAGTGTATGAACTCCGTCTCCAGACTTTTATCTCCAGGAAGGAGAATACTCCCCGTCTCGTGGAAGTTGGAAAACAGGCGTTCTCGCTCATATTTCCTACTCAGGAAAGTGGATTCTTGGCTGATCGAATATCCAACGTCATGTTACAGCTAAAATAAATGCAATAGCACCTATTTAAAGAACTCTAGTTTAATGTGTTTTTTAATAGAAATAGTTCAAATTGGAAAACATGAGTCACTCATTGTTGACGGAAGTGACATGAAGAATTTCTAGAAGGCCTAACAACACGTCATATGCATAACACATTACAGAAAAAAACCATGGCAGTATACAGAAACAGATTCAAATACATACAAAAAAAGGATAAAAATTGAAAGTTCATAAGCAATGTAACGAAGCAGATATTTTTCAGGTCTATTTACTGCTAAGACTCAAACTGACATAACATACACTACATGATGTGGAAACAGAAAATCTTTAAAAGTGCCAACAATTGTTATTTAGTAACGAACACAAGAGTTCCTACTCCAAGTTCTCATCCAGATTTTGTATTTAATCTATTCACAATTTTTACCAGATAAAGTTTCACAGTTTACTGACAGATCTGATAATTAATTCCTCCTGAACAGACTTCACTCAAATTACTGTCACTTCTAGCCACATTTGCTGGAAGAATAATCTTTTAGCAAAATAATATTGTTACCGTACCTGATTGTCGCTGTGCGACAATATATTTCCTACATTTGGTATACATTATACCCTCTCTCTTGCCTGTAAAATTGCAAATGGAAACAGGTCGAATCAACTGCTAAAAAGCGAGACTCATCAACACCAATACTGTTTAGTAATTTATTTATTAATAGGCAAACTTAAATTTCGAGATCGAACTGTTACTTACAAGGAACCTCTTGAATGCGATGTCGCAAAAAGGCAGTGATGTTCGGCATTCGACGCCCAACGTATCATCTACCACGTAACCACAATATTGGCTGCTAATGGTAGCAGTGACGGGACTTGAGATATCCAATGGTGAGCACAGCATGAGCCTATGGAGTGTAGCTGAACTGCTTGGTCAACGAGTAACTCACAACAGCGCTAAAGTGCTAGTGTTGTTGATACAAAACAGAGCCATGGCAACGATAAACAAAGCAAACATTGAATTATATCTACAACAACAGTAGCCGAAGTTGACATTTCGTCGGAATGGAGCCCAAGGAATTTCGCAGAGTGAGAAAGAAGTGGCAGATGAAATGTTAGTGTTTCTGTTAAGATGAGTCAGTGCTATGTGTTGTGTCGTATACTCTCGACTGTGTGGATAATGTACATGGAGAGTGAAATGATGACGATACGTGCTTAACAAGTGAAAGTGATACTGAAACAGGTGTCGAGCCATGTAGTTCTTCATGCTTGTCGAAGTGGGAGCCACGAATCACCTCTCCAGCGAACAGTAGTAAAGAACAATCGTTATCCAAGGAGCGGGTACTAAACATAATTACGTAAACGGAAGATCATCCGCAGCATAGTAACAAAGACAACTGAGAACAGATTTCGAATAGGTCCGTAAGAAAAACAAGGGATATTGAAGGGAGGACAAGGCACAGTTGTTATGAAAACTAGTGTTTCCGCGTAGCAAGATAATTTACAGGATGTGCGTGATAATGACCTACTATTTAGTTGTTGCTGTTGTTGTGATCTTCAGTCCGAAGACTGATTTGATGTAGCTCTCCATGCTACTCTATCCTGTGCAAGCCTATACGTTTCTGAGTAACTAGTACGACTGACATCCTTCCGAATCTGCTTAGTGTATTCATCTATTGGTCTCTCTCTACGATTTTTGTCTACCACGCTTCCCTCTAGTACTAAATTGGTGATCCCTTGACGTCTCAGTATGTGTCTTACCAACCGATCCCTTCTTCTAGTCAGGTTCTACCACAAATTTATTATCTTCCCAATTTCCTTCAGTACCTCAACATTAATTACGTGATCTACCCATCTAATCATCAGAATTCTTCTGTAACACCACATTTAAAAAGCTTATATTGTCTTCTTATCGAAATTGTTTATATTTCATGTTTAATTTCCACACATGGCTACGCTCCAGACAAATACTTTTAGAAAAGACTTTCTAACACTTAAATCTAAATTCCATATTAACAAATTTCCCTTCTTCAGAAACGTCTTTCTTGTCAGTGCCAGCCTGTATTTTACATCCTCTTTACTTCTGCCATTATCAGTTATTTTGCTGCCCAAATAGCAAAACCCATCTACTACTTTAAGTTTCTCATTCCCTAATCTAAATGGTTCAAATGGCTCTGAGCACTATGGGACTTAACTTCCGAGGTCATCAGTCCCCTAGAACTTAGAACTACTTAAACCTAACTAAACTAAGGACATCACACACATCCATGCCCGAGGCAGGATTCGAACCTGCGACCGCAGCGGTCGCGCGGTTCCAGACTGTAGCGCCTAGAACCGCTCGGCCACTCCGGCCGGCCCCTAATCTAATTCCCTCAGCATCACCTGATTTAATTCGGTTACATTCCATTATTCTCGTTTTGCTTTCGTTGATGTTCGTCTTATATCCGCCGCTCAAGACACTGTCCATTGCGTTCAACTGCTCTTCCAAGTCCTTTGCTGCCTCTGATGGAATTTCGATGTCACCGACAAACCTCAAAGTTTTTATTTCTTCTCCTTGGGCTTAATTTCTACTCCAAATTTTTCTTTTGTTTCCTTTGATGTTTTCTCGGTATACAGATTGATTAACATCGGGGATGGGCTACAACCCTGTCTTACTCCCATCTAAACCACTGCTTCCCTTTCATGCCCCTCGACTCTTATAACCCCTGCCATCTTTAGAATTTGAAAGAGAGTATTCCAGTCAACACTGTCAAAAGATTTCTCTGTCTACAAATGCTATAAACGTAGGTTTGCCTTTTCTTAACCTATCTTGTATGAGAAGTCATAGGGTCAGTATTGCCTCGCGTGTTCCTAGATTTCTCCGGAATCCGTCTAATAGCGCGTGGCATAGATTACAGTAATTTCAAGAGAAGCAGTGGATGGTTGCATAACCTCTAACAGTGCTACAGAATTGGAAGACGTAAGACAATGATATTTCAAACAAAGTGTCAGCTTGAAGATGCATGGCAAACTGCGGAATTGGCCGGGAAATTTGTAAATGAGATAACCTTATCCCATCGTTCGGTAAGAAATTTGTTTTCAACTCCGACCAATCGGATTTTGGAGAGGAAATGGAGTTGAAAGGGACCTTGGAAATCAGAAGTACCAAAACAGTTGTATCAATACGTTAACGCATACAATTATGCCGACTGTTAATCAGGAAGGTAAATTGGCTGGAATGTTATTTATTATGCTCCGAGGAGTTGGAGGCACTCTATCCTTTACCATTCTTTCTCGTGTGCGTGACCGTGCAAAGGCAGTAGGGAATACTTACGAAGCAGCAAGCAAGAGTGGGAAAAGTGTGTATGAGAACTATAACTATGGTATGAGTACTGCTTCTGGCCAATAGCTGGTAAAAATACCTTGTTTTCGCTGATTCCTGGTCTGCGCATAAAAATCATATTCCTGTAGAGCAAACTACACTCCTGGAAGTTGAAATAAGAACACCGTGAATTCATTGTCCCAGGAAGGGGAAACTTCATTGACACATTCCTGGGGTCAGATACATCACATGATCACACTGACAGACCCACAGGCACATAGACACAGGCAACAGAGCATGCACAATGTCGGCACTAGTACAGTGTATATCCACCTTCCGCAGCAATGCAGGCTGCTATTCTCCCATGGAGACGATCGTAGAGATGCTGGATGTAGTCCTGTGGAACGGCTTGCCATGCCATTTCCACCTGGCGCCTCAGTTGGACCAGCGTTCGTGCTGGACGTGCAGACCGCGTGAGACGACGCTTCATCCAGTCCCAAACATGCTCAATGGGGGACAGATCCGGAGATCTTGCTGGCCAGGGTAGTTGACTTACACCTTCTAGAGCACGTTGGGTGGCACGGGATACATGCGGACGTGCATTGTCCTGTTGGAACAGCAAGTTCCCTTGCCGGTCTAGGAATGGTAGAACGATGGGTTCGATGACGGTTTGGATGTACCGTGCACTATTCAGTGTCCCCTCGACGATCACCAGTGGTGTACGGCCAGTGTAGGAGATCGCTCCCCACACCATGATGCCGGGTGTTGGCCCTGTGTGCCTCGGTCGTATGCAGTCCTGATTGTGGCGCTCACCTGCACGGCGCCAAACACGCATACGACCATCATTGGCACCAAGGCAGAAGCGACTCTCATCGCTGAAGACGACACGTCTCCATTCATCCCTCCATTCACGCCTGTCGCGACACCACTGGAGGCGGGCTGCACGATGTTGGGGCGTGAGCGGAAGACGGCCTAACGGTGTGCGGGACCGTAGCCCAGCTTCATGGAGACGGTTGCGAATGGTCCTCGCCGATACCCCAGGAGCAACAGTGTCCCTAATTTGCTGGGAAGTGGCGGTGCGGTCCCCTACGGCACTCGTAGGATCCTACGGTCTTGGCGTGCATCCGTGCGTCGCTACGGTCCGGTCCCAGGTCGACGGGCACGTGCACCTTCCGCCGACCACTGGCGACAACATCGATGTACTGTGGAGACCTCACGCCCCACGTGTTGAGCAATTCGGCGGTACGTCCACCCGGCCTCCCGCATGCCCATTATACGCCCTCGCTCAAAGTCCGTCAACTGCAGATACGGTTCACGTCCACGCTGTCGCGGCATGCTACCAGTGTTAAAGACTGCGATGGAGCTCCGTATGCCACGGCAAATTGGCTGACACTGACGGCGGCGGTGCACAAATGCTGCGCAGCTAGCGCCATTCGACGGCCAACACCGCGGTTCCTGGTGTGTCCGCTGTGCCGTGCGTGTGATCATTGCTTGTACAGTCCTCTCGCAGTGTCCGGAGCAAGTATGGTGGGTCTGACACACCGGTGTCAATGTGTTCTTTTTTCCATTTACAGGAGTGTATTCATTCTGAAAAATGTGTGCCATTGTAGTTCATACCAACTGGAATCACTGGACAAATTCAACCTCTGGATGTTTGTTTCTTCCGTGACTGTAAAACATATTATCGCACTACCTGCAGCTACGCCTTAAAGTACAGCCAGGTTAACGAAACGGTCTATGACAGACTGTTTCGCATTCGGTTGCATTCCATTACATTCCATCAGTTCTCAAACCCAGTTACACCAAAATGATTGTATATGTCTTCTTTAAGAGTGGATAAGTAGCGGAACGTCTTGCGCGGTTTGTAGTTCCCATGCATTTCACCTTTGATGTTAATAGTGCGAACCTTTGTGATCACTATGCCGTATCAGTTTTATTCGGTTTTCATGGTGCAAGTTAATGATTTGTTTTGAACACTTCTTGAATGTCGACGAAGTCCATTTTGTGTAGTACATAAATTCCATAGAGGGTTGATTTCTGCACCTCCCGGACGTTCATTTTCTGTCTTACTCCCGATGCAGGTGGTGAGTAATTATCAGCTAATACTTTACCTGTCATAATTGTTAACATAACAATTTCAAATGAGCCTTATTGAGGGCTGAACTTGTAACTTCGCACTCAAGGTTTCATTGTTAGCTGAGGAGCAGTTCAGTGCCTTGTCGACGCTCACAGAGAAGTTTGTGGTGCCTTCACTTTGGTAGAGAACTCTCGCAGCATCAATGATTTAATAGGTACGGATATTGGCAGTCTATGTAATAAAGTATCGCGCTATATGAAATTAATCTTGAAACCGTCCACCGCTTTTCTCAAACTGTCAGGGACACTGCCGGCGTATGACTCACTACTACTCACTGTTCTTCTCTTGCAGATAAAAATAAGGCGAGTCATCATGACGTCAAAAACTCGAAGCTGGCGTCCGCCATCTCAGCTGCCCCAAATGTCACCTTCAGGTGTTTTGACTGTTTCGAGTCGTTACAGTTGTTTTGATCGAAGTTTAAGTATATTACTCGTTCTGATTGTAATCTAAAGTGTAAAGGAATTACTTTTCGTTTGTAAGTGGACTCGTTCAAGCGATATTTTCTTTTATGTACACTCTAAGACACCACCAAGGAATTATGGGAATGGAATGGAAATAAGTAGATGTGATGTACATGTACAGACAAACAAATGATTTCAATTTCAGAAAACCTGGATGTTTTACTCAAGAGAAAAAAAGCTTCACAAGATGAGCAACTCAATAACGTGTTGGTACACCTCTGACCCTTATACAAGCAGTTATTCGGCTTGAATGACGGAAGTATTGCATGTCGTCTTGGGGAATATCGTGCCAAAGACCGTCTAACTGGCGCTTTAGATAATCAAAATCCCGATGTGGTTCGAGGGCCATATCCATAGTGCTCCAAAATTTCTTAATTGTAGAGAGATCTGGCGACCTTGCTGGCCAAGATGGGATTTGGCAAGAACGAAGACAAGTTGTAGAAACTCTCGCCATGTGTTGACAGGCATTATCCCACTGAGATGTAAGCACAAGATGGCTTGCCATGAATGGCAAAAAAATTGGGCGTCGAAAGCGGTCATGTTATGAAATGGCACCCCAGACTATCACATCTGGTTGTCCGGCCGTATGGCGGGCAACAGACAGGATTGTATCCCACCCCTCTCCAGGCATCTCCAGACGTCGTCGCTGGTCATCGGAACTCAACCCGAAGTGGGACTCGTCATCAGTTCTACTCCATTTAGTGTGATTCCAGGCCGAAGATGTGTCTAGAGACGCCCTGGGCATCAGTAGGATACCAACCTACCTGTCACACGCCACACGTCCTGAAAACCAGGAGTGTTGGTCTGAGGCGCCGTTTCGTGTGATACAGGAACCCTTTGGTTGTCAACCGCGGTACCGTTACAGCACAGCTGTAAATAGAAGATATTCTACGTCCCGGTTTGTAACTTTTCATGGCAAGCTACCCTGAGATTACATTTCGCCAAAATAATGACCACCTACAGATGACGAGCTACTGCTTGACTTCATGCTCACCAAATCCTACATTGGCCATCAAGGTCACTGGAGCCCTCCACAAGTGAGAACATTTGGAGCATTATGGCACTATCCTCCCACCAGCTCGAGATTTTGACGGTCTGAAGCGCCAATTGGACACAATGTGCCGCGATATTCCTCAGGACGTCATCCAACAACTATATCAATGACAGTCAAGCCGAATAACTTCTTGCACAAGAGCCAGAGGTGGACCAACGCGTTATCTCTTTATCTGTACATGTACTTCATATCTGGCAATTTGTGTCCCATTCGGATAATTCGCTCATGGTGTGTCTTTTTTTTGTGCTTTGAGTGTAAAATTGTTTCAGTTGCACTCTTTTCTTTAACTGAAAAGGTTCTACTCTGTCATTTCACTTTAGATTTCCTACCAATTCAACTCGAAAAGCTCTGTGGGTGAACGTTGTGAGAAGGAAAGACTGGAAACCTACCAATCACAGCAAAATACGCTGATGGAAATAAAATCGCAAAACCAAAAAACAATTAATGTAGGGTAATGAAATTTCGGGAATTCTTTTGTCTAGGTAACATTAAAGTGCTTAAAATTGTAAGATCACAGGTTAATGTAAGCGCAAGACAGGCCATTGCAAATGTGAAATTCTGGTACGTTAATAATCGGTGTAACTGTCAGAATGTTGAATTGTAACATGCAAACGTGCAAGCATTGGGTGCGGGGTGTGAGTTTGTGGGATGGAGTTACATGCCCATTGCACTTAGTCGCTCAATACAGAGACGGTTAATACTGGTTGTGGATGACGCTGGAGTTGTCGTCCGATCATGTTCCATATGTGCTCGTACGGAGACAGATCTGATGATCGAGCAGATTAAGGCAACACGTATACACTCTGTAGAGCTTATTGGGTTACAACAGAAGTATGTGGGAGAGCGTTATCCTGTAGGAAAACATCCCTGAAACGCTGTTCGTGAATGGCAGCACGACAGGTCTAAGTACCATACTGACGTGCAGTTTTGCAGTAGGAGTGCGTGGGATAACCACGAGAGTGCTCTTACTGTCACATGAAATCACGCCCCTGGCCATAACTCCAGGTATAGGCCCAGTGTGTCTAGCACGCAGACAAATTGGTTGCAGGCCCTCAAGTGACCTATCTATAATTAACACATGGCGGTCACTGGCACCGAGGCAGAAAAACCAGCAGATCTCCACGCTGCCAGTCTAATGAATTCTCACCTGACACCACTGAGGTCGAAAATGGTGGTGGTTTGGGGTCAGTGGTATGAACGTTACAGGCTGTCTGGCTCGGAGCTGTCCTTGAAGTACCCGATTTTAAATAGTTCCTTGGGTCACTGTGGTTCCACCTACTGCTCAAAGTATTGCCACAGATGCAGTATGATGGGCCAGAGCCATACGCCGAACACGATTGTCTTCCCTCTCTGTATTTCCACGTGGACGCCTGGAGGCAAGTCTTCTTGCGACCGTACATTCCCGTGATAACTGTTGCCAAGGCATTCTGCAATATTGCAGAAGGAACATCCTATTACACGACCTCGTTCAATCTCACTGAGGCGTTGATAATGGCGTTTTTGTCGCCTTAAAGGCATTCTTGCCTAACGGTTTACGACCGTTACAGCGTGTACCTTAGCAAACGTGATTTGCATCCTCATAGTTACGCTACTAGCGTCATTCTTATGCGACTGGCGCGATATTTGAACAATCATCTTTCAGGTGAAGAAACATTCCTACCAATTTTCGTTTATGTCGCACAACTCCTTCTTGGAGATGCTATTTTTCTTCTGTCAGTGTGTGTTCTCAGCATTTTTAGGAAGCAAAACATGCACCTAACATCAGTTTCTTCAGTCCGATTTAGGGAAAATTCTGAGTATTCAAGTTTTCCTAAGTTTTATCCTCACTTCCTACAGCACTCCGTCTTCAGGCCACAAGTGGCCCATCGGGATCATCCGACTGCCGTGTCATCCTCAGTTGAGGATGCAGATAGGAGGGGCGTGTGGTCAGCACACCGCTCTCCCGGTCGTTACGATGTTTTTCTTTCACCGGAGCCACTACCACTCGGTCGAGTAGCTCTTCAATTGCCGTCTCGAGGCTGAGTGCACCCCGAAAAACGGCATCAGTGCATGCCGGCCACACCCAACAGCGCTTAACTTCGGTGATCTCACGGGAACTGGTGTATCCACTGCGGCAAAGCCGTTGCCCTCACTTACTGTAGGCAAGTAAAAAATAGAATATCAATTTTGAGTTTACGAGTAGTTCCTTCAAAATTACTACATAAATGGTTGAAACCAAGGCAACAGACATTATTTCTGTTGCTGTATACGTTAGTGAAAAATTGATATTTAATTACATAACACATATTTTTACAGGATTTTATAAAATTCAGCCATTCTCTGGCTTGCCTGCATTTTTGGAAATCTATACAGGCAGGTCACGTCCTAACGAAAAGAATTTCAAAATATACAAGTGACTTTAAACTGTAACAACTTAGCTATTTGATAATGCACTCACTTCCTTGACCTTTTTCTCCGCTGGGTTAAATGGAGCTTCTCCATAAGCAGTTCTCCCCCCCCCTCTCTCTCTCCCCCATCCACGTGTTCCTGATATGTGATATCTTGGCGTAAAGGAATGCGCTTTAAGTGCATATATAGAAGTCCAACTGAAGGTTTATACATACTGAAAGTATTTGATTTCTCTTGAAAGAATGAAAATAATTGATAGCAGGCTGCAGCTTGAATGCACCTTATTCAGATTACATCGTTTACAGTAATTTTTTGTTTTCGTTTTCTTTTTAGGCGGAAGGCTGCACTAAGTACTGTGGATCTACCTACTATCAGTGGAACTAATTGTGAAGTGCCTTCTCTGTCTTCTTTTGTTGCTGACAACACATCACAGTGTCTCCAATACACCGTCGTACAAGCCTTGATTTATCGGTTTTCTTGTACGTATTTCCGGCGTTTTACACGTGGTATAAGACAGAATTTGTTGGTTTTCTTGTATGCATTTTAGTGTTTTACACTTCTATGCAAAATTAGGCGAGCCTCAATCGTCTGTACCGTTACCAAAATTCCACTCACAACTTCTCCCAGGACCACTTAGAAGTGTTTCCACTTCCATTCGCAGTCATGATGGATGAAACAACAACCCAACTGTACCTCAGTTGATGCCTGTCTACAGGAGACTACTGTTACACAATGCAATTTGTAAGTCTGAAAGCAGAAGTTGTGTAGCAATGTAGGAAATCCGTGTTCTGGTCTACATGGACATAGCATAGAACAACGCAACAATCTCACCTCAGATCGTTCACCGTTAATCGATATGGAAAGCCATTTGATGACCCATGATCATTACTGTGTTGAGGCTGGTGTGTTTCTCTCGGAAGTGGCGGCCCATGTTATTGAGTACATTGCTGGATTTGTCTTTCGTCAGTTCTAAAGGGCATTGCAGTGTGACTCATGCTTATCAGTGTTGCGAATGAATGGCAGTTATACTGTTTATTCTGAAAAATGATGTTGTGTACATTTGTCTGCCTGCAGACAAGACATACCTGTATAGGAAGTACAGTACTGGGAATCTCAGAAAATATCTTTTTTCTCGGTGTGTGTGTCATAAGTACTTGGCACTTTTCTTTGCAAACCTGTGTCACTGACTTGGCTGAATATGTAAAGGATCAGACTGATTAGACTACCATTTACTACTACTGATCAAGGAGATTAGCCAAAGATAACTGCTGCCACGGCAGGAAAACTCTCAAAATGTGCAAAAAATGCATTATGCGCAAAAAAATTGATCAGCATAATCAAACTTAATTTGAGAGTCAGTAAATAAATGAGTTCGTGTGTGTGTGTGTGTGTGTTTGTGTGTGTAAGCTTAAAAGATTTATATGAACCTGCATCCTGCTCATGGCCTCTTCTGTCTGAGTCAGCATTCTGGTTAACAGTTGCATAGTGGATTCACTGTTCCATTTGTCGTAGTTATAATGTGAATGTAAACATTAGGTTACGCTGCAGATCAGTCTGTTCCCACGACCTCTATTTGGCATTCACATACGTTGGCTTTGCAAACTCTCAACCAAATCATCACCTTCCAGCCTAACCTAGAATGCGGGCTGCACTACAGATCACTGTGTCAGCACAACGAAGATCTCAGAAGAGTCCAGTACTACATTATAGCTCCATCCCACGTGTTTATTAATATCTCATCCTGGATTTCTACAGTGTTTGTGTGTTTGATTTTTCTGCATACAGTGCAGCTGACATTCCAGTTTTGAATGTACATTGATACAGATTCTATTAAAGATGAGCTCTTTTTTCGTATACTGCAATATACTTGTCTTCTCTCTCTTCTTATTTACGTTTATTTGGTATTTCTTAATTTAGTAAAATAAATTAGTAAAGTGCTCTTGCCTCAGTTTTCAGTTCTGGAGAGCTACTGACGTTTCTTGCAGTCTGGATTGCATTCACTCTTACAGAATAAATATAAAGCACAAATAATTTAAAACTGTCAAAACTAACAGGAGCACTACCTTCTTCCTCCATATTTGCAATCTGTCTACAGAGTCTTATCATAACTTCTTCACAGTGAGGTGTTTTCTTTCTTAGTCTGACATACAAGTAGGAAAATGTAATAATTTGCACTTGCGTTAAGCCTTGTAGACAGTAACAGGCTAGTGCAACTGGAATTTTGCCTTAAGCAGTGTTTCAGGAGTTGGCAGTGCAGACTGTTTTATGGCAGTGTGCTATGGTTAACTTCACTGTTTGATTCTACAGAATAATATTTTGGGAAAAAGTAGCTTCATATATAGATGGTCCTTATGGATTATACCATTCACCAAAACACTTTTTATATATTAAACTGTAGTTTGTTAATCATTGAAGGATGGTATAAGTTTGGCAACTGCAGACACACTACAGATTAGATTAGATTGGATGAGCAACGCAGAACATTTTAATGATAACCATATTCTAAGAGTTGGAAAAGCCTAAACTAAAAAGCAATTAGAGATTAGCCTTTCCAACATATTGCTGCCGGTTATTGCAAGGAATTGAGAGTGAACATAAATGAAAAATTACCTCTTAGACAGTTGTGGTGTAAGGAATTACCTTTTTGTCTCCTTGAGCCGGTATCAACTAAACCAACCTGATGTATTTTGTAGAAGTTGTTTTTTATTTAGTCAGTAAAATTAAATTCTTGTTGAGTGCTTATGAATATTTCGCCATTTTAGCTTTTGCACATTTGCTTCTTATGCACAACTATGTTCATGTTTGTGTATGACAAGTACATTGTACTAAATTTGATCTCCTGTATGATACGTGAATGAACAAATAAAAGTAGTCACTGCATGAGAGCCTAGTATTATTACAGTTTTATCAAAGCTTGGTGTAGCATTATGTGGTTTGAAAACCTCAACACAAAATTCAAAAGTAGAATCAAGAAGATTATTCTTCAAAAACTGACACAGAGAGGGCGGGGAATGAAATATTCTGGGAAACGAAGAAAATAGACTACTGTTAAAATGATGCATAGTGTACAAGATAATATTTGCATTGATTGACTGTGGGTTCTTGTTAGAAAATTTAATGTATTATGAATGAAAACACATCTGATACTGGTGTAATGTTCTACAGTATACTGTAGAATATCACACCCATGTCGTGTGTGTGTTCCTTCATGAAGATAATACTGAGAGAGAGAGAGAGAGAGAGAGAGAGAGAGAGAGAGAGAGAGAGAGAGAGAGAGAGCTGCATTCTGTAGATCTTTGTTGAAGGAACAGATGAACCATGGAGGTAAAACTAAAGGGAAATAGTGCTAAAGACCAACGTAAGTAGCACTGGCGGTCATGTTTTGTTACCTCAACCACCTATACAAACATTATATACCTCTTTTACGCAAAGTAAGCTTTGTTCTGAGATCAAAATTCAACTTAAAGGAATTTTTCTGAATCATAAATCGTGCCCAGTGTACCGTACATTGAAAGTGGCGGTTAGGGTATTACGGAATTGTCCGATGTCAATAGGGGAGAATAATTTTCTTTTCCGGTTATGCCATGATGTATTGTGAATTTTGGGACATAGACCGAATTTATTTACCGTGAACTGATCACCTAATGGTTTCTTCTTAATTTGGAGGACAGCGCCATAAGTGTATTCCGATAAAGCTGTTGTCAAAACATTACTTCATTTGCAGGTTACATTATTTGTGCAAAACCTAAATCATTGGAAGATAGAGGAAAACAGATCAGACAAATACACACAAAGTTTGTAATCTGCCCTATTTAACGTAGAAATATTTGTTTATTTATTGCTTATTTAGCCTGAGTAGATTAGAACATTAAGGCCCTCCCTTACATCTGACCAGGAACAACACATACCAAAGATATTACAAAAAAATTCACAGGAATAATAATAATGACACTAACAATGATGATTATAATTGACAATAATAATAATAATGACAATAATGAAAATAATAGTTGAAACTGATACTAATAATTATACTAATAGTAAACAGCATATAGCCTCACCTACAGTTTCACGCTGAATAACTCTAGTTCTGCGTAATAGGGCATTATTTATTATTAAACCTGTCAGTTGCTGAATACCATAAACATGTTTTATTTCTGTGAACTTCGCCAGAAGATGACAAGTATGTCGCTCATCGAAACGTCGCAGTTTGAAGACACCGCCACCAAGCTGGAAGCCCGAGAACTCTTCGCCACATGTTTTATTTCATTTCTCTTTCTTCCTATTATCTTTACATCAGAAATTCTAGGTTGTCAGTAGAGCTTTGTTTTTTAGCTCATTGCACAATGTACAGTTATATGAGTCAATTTTATTTTATCCATTTGCAAATAGTAATTGAAATCCTGGCACTGCAAAAACAATGGTTTTTCTTGTTCAACAGTAATACAGCAGAGTCCCAGTAATCCGAATGTTTGGTTAATTCGAAGATGAAAAATGTTAGTCTAAGTGTGAAAAACTTCACAGTAAACTGCTGTACATACACACTATTTTAATTTACAAAGTACAGTAAACATGTATTAGAAAAATCGACAAGAAAATATTAGGTTTAAACAATGCATAACAATGAAAGAAAAGCTGAAAAATTGGCAAGAAAATATTAGGTTTAAACAATGCATAACAATGAAAGAAAAGCTGTCAAACTTACTAAAATACAGTGGACATTTTATCCCTACGTTTTAGATGACAAAAACTCATTGTTTTTTTGGCGTAATAACGATAGTCTGTTATATGACGCATAGTTGCGACGTCGTCTCATAAACGTCTAATCAGCAGGTGTAGCAGTGGGCTGTTGCTCCAAATAATGCAGCTCGAGGTCAAGGGCTTCTGCTGCGTCACTATGTGGCACCAAATCTCCTTTGTAACTTTCAGGCTCATTGTCACTTCCGTCACAGCAGTCCACTTCTTCACAAAAGCAACTAAATCAGCGTCAGTAAGGTTCTCCACACATGCCCCATCCGCTGCCATCCACTCATCTACGTCTCCTTCACTAGCTTCTTCATATCCAGGGATTGTCTGTATCATTTGTAGTAGATTTTCCTCTCCATTTTCAACTAGGTTGTCCTGAAATTCGAGAGATGTCCACAGTTTTCTCCAAGATTTTCTCAGAGTATTTTCTGAAATATTCTTCCACGCCTCAGCGGCCCAATAAACAACATCCTTCACATTTGTTTTTTTTATTTTGTTCACTAAAGAAATGCTATCATTTTGTATCAGCATTCTTAAAACTTATTTTCTGTGAATCAGTTTTAATTTTTCCCGTACGTCCTGGTCCATCGGCTGTAGAAGAGGTGTAACAGTCGACAGCAAAAACTTTGCCACAATTTCTCCAACACACAATTCCTCAGTGCTGGGGTGAGATGGCGCGTTAGCAATCAAAAGGATTGCACGGGGAGACAAATGATTTTCCTTAGGAAACCGTCGAACAGAGGGAACAAACTGGCCGTGAAACCATTCTTTGAACAGCTTACCACCCATCCATGCTTTTTTTCTGATTGCGATAATATATGAGCAGGGACTTCACGTTGCAGTTTTTAGAAGCTCTGTGCCTAGCAGATTTGCCGATCAGCATTAAAGGCACCTTGTGATTACAAGCAGCGTTGCTGCACGCTAGTAAAGTCACATGATCTTTGCATGTTTTAAAACCAGGAGCATGGTCTTCTGCTTTTGATTGCAGGCTTTTTGATGGCAATGCCCTAAAATTAAGGCCAGTCTCGTCAGCGTTATAAATTTTTTGGGGAGAATGCTTTCCCTTTCTTATCATTTTTTCAAACTCACCCAAGTATTCCTTCGCTGAATCACGGTTCGAAGAAAGCTTCTCTCCAGTAACTGTTAGCTGACGGATTCCATGACGTTTTTTGAATCTGTCCAACAAACCTGTACTCGCACTAAAAGACTCATCACCATTCATTAACTTGTTCAGGTAAACAGCCTTCTCCTGAAGCAGTGCTCCACTCAAAGGTGTTCCCCTTTCTCTTTCCTGTGTAAACCAAAGGAAAAGAGCTTCATCCACTTTATCGTGCTGGGACTGCTTCAAAGTCTGCCGAATTCCGAGTGTTTTTCCCGGAGACGTTGCACAGCACTGTTCAAACTTAACTCGGTTCTTCTTCCAATCACAAATGGTTGCTTTACCAACACCCAGTTTCGTTGCCAGTTTACGTACATTCTCACTATTGTCTATCCGCTTCAAAGCATTCAGTGTTCCTTCGAGAGTTAACGTTGTAAGTTTCCGTTTACTCATTACGAAACTACGTACACCATTACACATACACGAATACAATACAACTGTTACGCATGCCAGCGTTCGATAACAAACATAACTAAGCGCTTTGCGAGCCAACTGGCAGCGCACTGACCTCGGACACTACAAAGGTCTCAACAATGCACAACAACAAGGGCAGGGAGTGAGAGTGAGCCATTGTTCCTACACGTGGTCCCATTTGTTACCATGGTGTACCTACGTATCTGCTTGGTATACTTCATACGGAAAACTCGTCCCCGTAATTCCGGCTAATCTGAAGAAATCGGTAATCCGAACAAGGTCCAGTCCCAATTAATTCGGATTAACGGGACTCTACTGTACTTGCTTCTGTAGAATGGATGCAGCAGGCTGACGTCAGGTTTGTGGTGTCCTGCAGGATGCAGCAGTTTAAAAAACGGCATGAATATTTAACTTATGTTATCGTAGGGAATCTGGTAATTACTCTTTTCCGAGAAAGCAATATGCATCCTGAAGCAATATGACATAAAACATAACAGACCTGGCTTCCATTAGAACTGCACAACAAAGGTAGAAAAAAATCTTGCCTGTAATATTTGTGTAATTCTTCTCAACACTAACGATAATTAAACATTCTAACCGTGTTTTTAAATGTTTCTTTACTCGACTATCACCTTTCGCTATAAATAGCAACGTTATATTAAATGTACCTGTGGTAAATATGCAAAGCAATACAGCCAACTGTGAAATCTCATTCTAGTCAGAAGTACAGTAGCCGAATGCAAAAGTTGTAAACAATTTCCATAGGATAAGATACATAATTAATTGCAAAAATACACTTGTTTACGTTATACTGAAGTCACCAAAATACTGCAGCGGATGATGGCACATCGCAAATATTACCCTTAAGAAGACATAACACGGGACAGACGCACTGCGTAATGTGAATAATTTCCCGAAACATGTCGTTTCTGTGACTGATAGCTGTAAATGCTGTTGTATAACAAACAAAAATGTATTGTTCCATGCCAGCAGCAGTTTTTCTGGTCTTAAATGCGTAAGGTCTAATTTTGTTTTTTTGTTTATACATTTCAGATATCGCTAAACAAGAAGTAGGTGATATGAAAAGGATGCTTTAGTAACACATTTTCATCTTCTTCTCTTGTGTTTGTGTCGATATCCGATGAAGCTAGAAGTCTGAAAACGATGCTTTATTGCTTACCGGTACTGACTCTTACTCGTTGCAGTTTCAACTTCCAAATCATATGCACGACATGTTTAATGCTCACATTTGAAAAGAGAAAAATAGATAGGTAGTCTTTGTTGGCCCATAAATGAGTGCACTGGTGAAGATAATATAATAAAAATATTTTCACATTATTTAATTCATTTATAAAATAATCAAAAATGTATCATTGACGAGCAATAAAAAATTTACCTCGTATAGAGAATACAAAATTTAAAATGGTTTCAAATGTCAATAACAGGTGGCATATGTTATTACTGTTACAAAACCATGGCACATGTACTGAAATGCTTCAAAGTAAATTATTTAATAAACTGAATTCGAAAAGAAGGGACAATTAAAAGTGTGTGTTAATATCTTGAAGTTACTGTGTTATTACAGCCTGGAAAGTTGGATGTGCTGCATGACGGAGCGGTTTTCGAAAGCACTATATGTACATTGCTCCGTAAGGAAGGCCGAAGTCCAGATTGGCACGTTTACTTCCAGGCTCATCTTGTCATCTGTTTGGCAACGTAGTTCCTCTTACGTATTCCCTACTAGGTTCGCTCCATAGCTGAGATGGCAGTGTGTCTGACTGCCGAAGGAATGGATTCCATACCTCGTACTGTCAAGAATTTTTCCATTCCACTAGGACTGTAAAGGGCTGCACTAAGCCCCATGAGGCTACCTGAGGAGCGGGTCTAAGGTTCGGAAAGGTAACAACGGCTAAGAAATCGATATGCCCCCACACCAGAACCAACTGACGCTGTGGTTGGTCAGCACTCGATTTGGGAATGCCCTTTCTCCCTTTCTCGTTGTTTACTATGTTGCCTTGTAATTTGTCATCTACGTCTGCTGATAGTAGAAGAGGTACGACATTTTAACGCACTTACTATTTCTCGCGTCATTTACCGAGTTCATTCTTGTGAGAGGCATATTCCACCACATTTACTGTCCAGTATCTTGCTCTCGGTCGGCATAAGGATTCCGCCGTCTTTCTAAAGGCTTCCACATGGCAATTCTACCTCATCCCACACGGCTCCGTTCGCATCTCCAGCCATGGAATGTTGTATATACTGCTTCAGAATTTATTGTGAATAATCAAGCTATAAATCCGTCCATTATAATCACACTCGTTCTGCTGGCGTGGTTATTGAGTTGAACAATGCCTAAATTTTGGACATGTATTGATGATAATAACTTACGTTGTTTAGTAATCGGTGTTCAGGGTGAGAATGAAACATTTTCAGATCAGCATAATGCAGAATTATTACTTGGGCAGCGCTTTTGGAACGTGGGTACAGTTTACACAGCCACATTAAAACCAGTAACTGTAAGTGATTATGCCGACAGCGAACGCGAACAAACTAGTGGAATTGTACAGACATATGCACATAGAGGGAAACAGGCTTTGCCTTGCTTTGTAATTGGTTTTGTCTCCGTAAAGGCACCAACAAGAAGTGTCCACATAATATAAATAAATATATGAACATCAGTGACAATAGAATTAATTTGTGCCAGGACTCGTGCTCAGGGAGACTAATGGTTAGCATGACCTCTCGCAATAACCAAGAAGTATGAATTCGAGTCGCCGTCTGGCGCGAATTTTTAATAAGCACTACATATTCATAACGAATATTACATTAAATACGCGGGAGTTTTTCTGTTCTTACGGCTAATGAATGGTAAAGTTCTTGAAAAAATTTCATCGAATGAAGTAGTTCGTTGAGATGAGGGTTCGATTTATAGATTGTTCAGAATGTATTTTGGTTGGTTTGTTGACTTGGGGGAGGGGATCAAACAGCGAGGTCCCGTCGGATTAGGGAAGGACGGGGAAGAAAGTCGGCTGTATCCATTCAAAGAAACAAAGCTATTAATTAATTTAGGGAAATCACGGAAAATCTATATCAGGATAGCCGGACGCGGATTTGAACCGTTGCCTTCCCAAACGCGAATCTAATGTGCTAATGATTGCGCCACCTCGCTGTCGAGGGAGCCAAGACATGTTTCACTGAATAAACAACTTTCGAGAGGAAGATAAACATCGACGAGTGATAATCTGGTGGTCTGACCATATGTTGTGATATCGCATCAACAGGAGAAAAAACAGCGGAAATGAATCTCATATCGGATTATAAAGTGTGCGCATCAGCGAGAACGCCGTCAGTGATCATCAACGAAGACCTAAAACATAAGGCGACAGTATCTTATGATATTATAGAAATATTTTACATTAATCGGTACACATGCTACAGCATGCACTCCCTGATATGTTCCGAAACAGAATGAAAAATGGTTCTGAGCACTATGGGGCTTAACATCTGTGGTCATCAGTCCCCTAGAACTTAGAACTACTTAAACCTAACTAACCTAAGGACATCACACACATACATGCCCGAGGCAGGATTCGAACCTGCGACCGTAGCAGTCGCGCGGTTCCGGACTGCGCGCCTAGAACCGCTAGACCACCGTGGCCGGCAAACAGAATGAAAAAAAAGGGGGTTTTCCGGAGCTCATACTTCGGGTTCCTTTGGTTATAAAAGGGTAGGATCAAGTTTTTTGAATAGCTGTTGGGGTAGGGACCATTCGTATACCCCTAAGGAAGAATCGTCTTAATGTAACTATCCTACAGTACAACGTCAAAATTTGAGTATTGCACACTCAGGCAATTGGCGCAAACGGTTTGGTTCTTTTCTCCATTGTATGTGGTCTATGGTGCGCCTTAAGCGGCTTATGGAGGCACCATTTAGTTCATGGACGTTTCCTGTGCAGACCAGAAAAAACGTGGTTTTTGGGAGCCAAAACGGAGCCAATATTTCCAAGACCGCTGTGCATAGGAAATGGCAGAACTTTTTACCATACGTTTCTCAGATCCCTATCTCGAACTACCTTGAAAATTTTCTTGATATATTTATACGTTTCCAAGATACAGAGGTACAAAGCTAAGCTACTTGTACAAGCGAAATACGCACGTAATGAGGGGTGTGAGGCGACAGCGTAGTTACTTTATAAAGTGACATAGCACGGAGAAGTATATTGTAAACTGTCTCCGTTATCATCACAAGGGAATCCCATGTTGTAGCACTGAATCACATGCAAAATTTTTGTGCACGTGAAATCCGGTCTTATGTGTAAAATTTGTTTTTTGTGTTGCAATTTCACCTAAGTAAACAATCAAAATTTTACTGAACTATATAGTCTTTTTCATATGAGTGACTTCCCCTGCTGTGACAGGGAGAAGAAGAGAACCAGCGAAAAAATACTCTTCTAGAAGCACAAAAAAGGTTAATAAGCTACTGCGCAAAAACTTTGGCTCGCGAACATATCGCGCATTTTTATGTCGAGAGAGAGAGAGAGAGAGAGAGAGAAGGAGATATTGGCACTGGGAAAGAGATGAAAAAGTAATAAATACTGGAAGCTAGTGACAATGGCGACAATGGTTGTGGTACATAAAGAGCGAAGGAGAAACAGGCAGTGTAGTAGAAAGAGTGGCAGTGGAACATAGTTGACAGTGATTGGACAGTCCAAGGAAAAGAGTGAAGGAGACACTGCCTGTGGCAGAGGAATAAAGAGAAGGATTAAAGGTTAGAATCAGTGACAGTGAGAGACAATGTCTATGACAATGATAGCGACGACGAGAGAGATAGCGACAGTGAGAAGAGACAGCAGCAGATAGAATAAGTGAATGAGACAGTAACAATAAGAGAGAGCATGAGAGAGTCAGTGACACTGAGAGGAAACGGTAGGAGTAGGACAGAGTGAACGGTACTGTGTCCGTGACAGAGGAGACAATAACAGAAAGATACAAAGAAACAATGACACTGAGCTGGGCTGAATGAGTGACAGAATGGGCAAGTCGGGGTAGTTGGGTATGAGCGACTTACAGCGATGGACTAGTGGGTGTGAGCGAGTTCCTGTCAGGGGAGAGTGTGGCAGTGAGAGGTGAGTTGCATGTTAAAAATAGCGCGAATATGATCGCATGTCAAAATTTTCGGGAAAATTTTTAAATGTGCTGAGGAAGGCAGAATGTGGAAGCTGATACCATACTTTTCAATTAGAGTCTTTTAGAACAAGAGCATATTAGCCTTTTCTGTGCTCCGATAGGAGTATTTTTCCGCTGGTGACGTTGTAATTGAGATATGCATTCGGTATTGACACACACACACACACACACACACACACACACACACACACACACACCACGATTCATGGACCTTGGCGATGCAGGGTGACCTGTAGCAGAAACCATGTCGAATGAGTATTTGCGTATAATGAAGACAGTTCATTTGATTTCTGAAGTGGAGGATCAGTCTCGTCAGTAATTTCAAGGGGAAAAACCTAGATGATTGCCTGATGTAGCCTTATAACATTAACCAACATGGTCTTGTAGTCTTGTTCCTGTGAACAGTTGACGCAAGAAGAAGTACAGTCATTACGGAACGATACTGTATGGTTCATTAATGATGGTATCATCCTGTTGAGATATTCTGGAGCTAAGTTCCCCATTCGGATGTCTATCTCTGGGCTACTCACGACGATGTTATTATCAAAAGAGATAAATCTAGCGTAAGAGGGATCGGAACATGGAATGTTAGATCTACTATTTGTGTGAGCAGAAGTTGGGAAAAGAGGTGTATCAGCTGAGTTCCGACGGAGAGGTAATTAGTGATGTGAGGTGCCAGGAAGAACTGAATCTCTGGCCAGGTAACTACAGGGCTATTAATACAGAATCAATGGGATGATACAGGAGTAAGTCTATTAATGAACAAGAAAATAGGAATGCGGGTAAATGTGAAGAAAGATTTAGTGAATGGGTGACCATAGCTTTGATATACACAGAGGCATACAAGTAGTACAAGTATATATGCTAACTATCTCTGTAGATGATGAAGACATGGAAAGACTGGATGAGGGGATAGAAATAATTATTCATTACGTTACGACAGACGTAAATTTAATTGTGATGGAGGACTGGAACTAATAATTGGAACAGAAAAACGTGAATAATGGTAGGAAAACATGAACTGGAGAAAGGAATGACAGGAAAGTTACTTGACAGAAGAGTTTTTCACAGAGCATGATTTAATCACAGCTAATACTTGGTTTAAGTATCATAAAAGAAGGATGCATACATGTAAGAGAGCTGGAGACACACAAAAGGTTTTTCGGACAAACCACAGAAAACAAGTCGAAGTATTAGAGAAACGGTTTTAAAACGCAAAAGTTTTTTAGAAGAAGACTGACTGTAATTTATTTCTTATGAAACGTTGAATTAAGCTGTAGAAATTGGAATAAGGAAGAAAATTAGACAGATAGGACGTAGATAATTGGCAGAGGTCGTTGAGCGTTTCTAAGAGAGCCCCAGGTAATAACTAGGTGAAACGGAGGAAAAGTAGTAGAAGAACAATGGGTAGCCTGGAGAGATGAAGCAGTGAAGGCACGCGAAGAAAAATTTGAAACAAGGAAAGGTCCAAAATAAATAATCCGATATTTGAGGTATTATAAATTTTTTCTGATGAAATGAGAAAATATAAAAATGATGTAAATGAATCAGGGAAAATGGAATCTAATCGTCTAAATATTGAAACAGACAGGACGTGTACGAGTACAGAGGCAAAGTGGGAACTGCGAACTCTGGAAAAGACGACGCTTATGGGGCAATTAAAACACTTTGGTGATAAAAGAAGCAGCTTTAAGAAGATCCAATCGCAAGATCGTTCTACATAAAGAAGAAGAGGTGGAAGCATTGCACAGACGTGTGTAATATCACAAGACTAGAACCAGAACCGGCGAGGGAGTTTTGAGGAAATCGATAGGCTCTAAGTAAGTATGCGTGGCGCCTGTGTATGCCTTACTGTAACATGTGTTGAAGCAACAAATGACAAATATAATTCGATGAGCCAGATAAATTAATTAATATTATTTCATTGACATTATCCACTACTTTTAATACATTTCTCTGTGTTTTTTTTTTTCAGGAGCAGTCGTGAAAGTATTAGTGCGGTGTGATACCGTTCTGTCTGACGATAAAATCAGTACAGACCTTGAAAACTCTTTGTTTGGTTATATTTACGAAACTGTATCTTAATGACATTTTTCCAAGGATTATTTTACACTGACAGAAAAAATCACAACACCAAACAATAATTAATGTAGAGTTATGAAATTTCTGGAATGCATTTGTCTAGCTAACATATTTAAGTGATTAACATTGTAAGATCACAGGTTAATATAAGCGCGAGATAAGCCACTGTAAATGTGAAATGCTGGTACCTTAATAACCTGTGTAGCCACCAGAATGTTTACTGCAAGCATGGAAACGTGCATGCTTTGTGTTGTACAAGTGCCGGATGGCAGTTTGTGGGATGGAGTTCCACGCCTGTTGCACTTGGTTGTCAACACAGGGACGGTTAATGCTGTTTGTGGATGACGCTGGAGATGTCGTTCTATGGTGTCCCATATGTGCTCGAATGGAAACACATTTGGTAATCGAACAGGCCGAGGCAACATGTCGACACTCTGTACAGCATGTTTGTGGGAGAGCGTTATCCTTTTGAAAAACACCTCCTGGAATGCTCTTCGTGAATCTGCACGACAGTTCGATTCACTAGGTTAACATACAGTTTTCCAGTCGGAATGCGTGGGATAACCACGAGAGTGCTCCTGCTGTCACTAAGTGCCTGATAGAGGGGTCTTCAAACCACCTACAGACTATTCCTCTACCGTCATACTCTCTAGCAGCGCTTGGGAAAAATGAACACTAAAGTCTTTCTGTACGAGCTCTGATTTCCCTTATTTTATTTGATGATCATTTCTCCGTCTATAGATTGGCGACAATAAAGCATTTTCACATTAAGAGGCGAAACCTTGTGATTGAAATTTCGCGTAAAGATTTCGCCGCAACGAAAAACACCTTTGTTTTAATGATTTTCATCCCAACTCGCTTATCTTTCCTGTGACACTCTATCCCGTATTTCGCGATAGTAGTAAATGAGCTGCCCTTCCTTGAACTTTTTCGATGTCCTCTGCCAATCATATCTGGTGTGGGTCTCATGCGGCACAGCAGTACTGTAATAGAGGACGAACAATCATGTGTAGGTAGTGTCTTTAGTAGACCTGCTGCATCTTGTGTTTTGCCAATAAAACGCAGTCTTTTTTTGCCTTCTTCACAACATTATCTATGTAATCGTTCCAACTTAATTTGCCCGTAATTGTGATTTTTAGGTATTTAGTCGAATTAACAGCTTTTAAATTTGTCTGATTTATCGTGTAATATCAATGATTTCTTTTTGTACTCATGTGGATGGCCTCACATTTTTCCTTACTGAGAGATTTTGCCACTTTTAGCACCATTCAGATACCGCGTCTACGTCATTTTTTAATTAGTTTTGATCACCTGATGACTTAACTAGACGGTAAATGATAGCATGATCTGCAAACAATCTAATATGGGTGCCCTGATTGTCTTGTGAATTGTTTATGTAGATCAGGAGCACCAATTCAAATGGCTCTGAGCACTATGGGACGTAACTTCTGAGGTGATCAGTCCCCTTGAACTTAGAACTACTTAAACCTAACTAACCTAAGGACATCACAAACATCCATGCCCGAGGCAGGATTCGAACCTGCAACCGTAGCGGTCACGCAGTTCCAAACTGTAGCGCCTAGAACCGCTCGGCCACCCCGACCGGTTCAGGAACATCAGATGGCCTATAACACTCCTTGCGGAAAGGCAGATAGCACCTCTATTTTAATCGATGATTTTCCGTTGATTGTTACATACTGAGAGGAAATCTCGTATCCAGTAGCACAGTTGAAGCGATACTCCATAGGCAAGCAATTTGATTAGAAATCTCTTGTGAGGAACACTGTCAAAAGTGTTCTGGAAATGCAGATATATGGAATCAAATTGAGATCCCCTGTCGATAACACTTATTACCTCATGCGAATAAAGGGCTGTGTTTCAAAAGAAAGATTTTTTTGAATCCGTGCAAGCCGTGTGTCAATAGAGCATTATCTTCTACGGAATTAATAATATTCGAATACATCATATGTTCCAAAATCCAGCTGCAAATAAAAGTTAGTCGTATGGTTCTGTAATTCCACGGATTGCTCCTATTTTCTTCCTTGTGTGCTGATGTGACCTGTGCAACTTTCCGTTCTTTTGGTATGGATCTTTCGTAAGGAATATTTACTTCGTCATATATGGTGAAGGAATTTTGGAAAGCTGTGTTTAAAAACTCCGCCATAGTGCCTGCTCCATCGCTTATATTACTGTTAGCCATACGCGGTGAAGGTATTGATTGTGTCTTGCCTCTGGCGTACGCTACGTACGACCATAATCTCTTTGGATTTTCTACCATATTTCGAGACAGTTTCATTGTGGGAGCTATTAAAAGCTTCTTGCACTGAAATGTGGTTTAAGATTCGAGCTTCAATAACACATCGTCAGTGTTACAGACGTTGTGTTTTTTAAATTTGGCTTGCTTTTTTCGTTCCTACTGCAACAGTCTTCTGATCTGTTTTGTGTACCACGTGGGATCAGCACTATCTTTTATTAATTCACTTGGTATAAAATCAGGCAAAATAGACAACAGACAAACGTGAGGTTCCTGAAGAGGGGCAGCAGCCTTTTCATTAGTTCAGGGGCAACATTCTCAATGCCTGACTGATCTGGCCTTCTACACTATGAGATTGAAAGTACCCGGACTCCTGGCTGAAAATGACTTACAAGTACGTGGCGTCTTCCATCGGTAATGCTGGAATTCAGTACGGTGTTGGCCCACCCTTAGCCTTAATGATAGCTTCCACTCTTGCAGGCATACGTTCAATCACGTGTTGGAAGGTTACTTGGGGAATGGCAGTCCATTCTTCACGGTGTGCTGCACTCAGGAGAGGTATTGATGTCGGTCGGTGAGGCCTGGCACTAAGTCGGCGTTTCAAAACATCCCAAAGGTGTTCTGTAGGATTCAGGTCAAGACTCTGTTGGGGCCAGTCTATTACAGGAATATTATTGTATTGTAACCACTCCGCCACAGGCTGTGCATTATGAACACGTGCTCAACCGTGTTGAAAGATGCAATCGCCATCCACGAATTCCTTTCAACAGTGGGAAGCAAGAAGGTGCTTAAAACGTGAATTTAGTCCTGTGTTGTGATAGTGTCACGCAAAACAACAATGGGTGCAAGCCCCCTCCATCAAAAACACGACCACACCATAACATCACGCCTCCGAATTTTACTGTTGACACTACACACGCTGGCAGATGACGTTCATCGGGCATTCGACATACCCACACCCTGCCATCGGATCGCCACATTGTGTACCGTGATTCGTCATTCCACAACGTTTTTACACTGTTAAATCGTTCAATGTTTACGCTTCTTACACCAAGTTAGGCGTCGCTTGGCATTTACCGG
This sequence comes from Schistocerca serialis cubense, assembly GCF_023864345.2. Classification (NCBI taxonomy): domain Eukaryota; kingdom Metazoa; phylum Arthropoda; class Insecta; order Orthoptera; family Acrididae; genus Schistocerca; species Schistocerca serialis. The sequence continues at coordinate 475,621,891 of NC_064643.1, forward strand.
CGTGATGTGTGGCTTATGAGCAGCCGCTTGACCATGAAATCCAAGTTTTCTCACCTCTCTCCTAGCTGTCATAGTACTTGCAGTGGATCCTGATGCAGTTTGGAATTCCTGTGTGATGGTCTGGATAGATGTCTGCCTATTACACATTACGGCCCTCTTCAACTGTCGGTGGTCTCTGTCAGTCAACAGACGAGAATGCACCTAATATGAAAAACGTACGTTTTTGGGGTGTCCGGATTTTGGTTTTATTTTACATATTGTATGTCAGGAGAGAGGGAAAATTGAATCATTTGGAACAAATCATAGCGTAAAATGTCCACCTCGGGTATCTGAGTGGTCAGCGCGACAGAGTGTCAATCGTATGGGCCTGGGGTCGATTCCCGGCTGTGTCGGAGATTTTAGCCGCTCAGGTACTGGGTGTTGTGTCGTCCTAATCATCATCATTTCATCCCCATCGACGCCCAAGTCGCCGAAGTGGCGTCAAATCAAAAGTCTTGCACCTGGCGAACGGTCTACCCAACAGGAGGCCCTAGTCACACGACATTTACATTTGACAATGATAAATCTTATTACTAGAAGAAACAGATCCCACAGCACTGCCCACAGAATCACGGTGCTGCCACGCTAAGATTAAAAACACCAGAACACCAGTGGTTTCTAAAGCTAATACAAACTTACCAGACCCAAAAATATACACAGGTAGATGGAAAATACGCCGTTTCTACACATAATGCTGCAGCTACCCTTGAAAAGGCCTTGGCGTAAATGACACATTTTGGAAACAATGTGGAGTTAGGTTGTTTCTAAAATGACCGATTCATTAGTTGCTAAGAGGTCAAGTATGTTTTCACAACCATTTACACTTAGAGTGGCCTCGTGAACTAATTCCTCAAAAAATTTTTCGGATAAAGCATTTAGTACAATTTTTGACGATGTTTTATATTTACCCCAGGCTCTGAATACGTATTTTTGCCAATAAATCGAGGGTAAATTGAGGTCTCCATCAAATACACCTACGTGAGTGGGGTATCTATTTGTGATGAGAACCAAGTTTTCTTTGAACTGTTCATCATCTGTATCATCTGAGTGGCGGGTTCGGTGAGAAGAACCAATTATTAATTGATTCCGGTTGTGAAGTATAACTTCTACCCATATTAACTCACAAGAACTGTCTACTGCACTTTCACTACAAGATAAACTACTTCGAACAGCAGCAAAGACGCTGCCACCAACTGCATTTAATCTGTCCTTTCTTAACCCGGTTAGATCCTTTGTGAAAAATTCCGGTTTCGGTACCTGTAACAATACCAGCTTCAGTGCTCTCTATTGGCTTGGAACTCTGGCTATTTCCCAAAACAGATACGACGGTTTACAGCTACAGTACAGACTGTCTCTTACTGTATTCGTTCTGCATTCTTTGAAACTAAAGTCCTTTCTGCACTTTTCCGTGATCCCCTAACTTAAAAAACCGCTCAATCCATTCCACATAGTCCCTGCTACCTGTGTAGCCGCCCTCTGCTTGAAATGAACGCCTGACCTATTAAGCGGAACCAAAAACCTCACCACCCTATGGCGGAAGACGAGAAACCTGCATGCTACATGGTCACAGAACCGCAGAACCGTCTGAGCCTCTGATTCAGACCCTCCAGTCGGCTCAGGCCAGTCGATGATGCTATACGTGGTGAGCTCTGCCTTCACCTCACAGTTAAGGCTGGCAGCCTTTACCACTTCAGCTAGGTGCTCAAAACCAGAGAAAATATCTTCTGATCAAAAGCAACACACATCTTAAGTACAGACATGAGCTATCACCTGCAGTTGGCTGCATCCTGTGCTCTTCATGTCATCCAGAAACACTCGCTCCACATTTGGAATGACTCCTCGCGGTATGCAAACAGAGTGCATATTCGATTTCTTCTCATCCTTGGCAGCCATATCCCTAAGGGGCCCTGTAACACTCCTTTAGTTGGAGCTCCCAATTACCAGTAAACCCAACCTCTGCAAATGCCTAGATCTTGTGGACCGAGAGGCATCCTCTGGAACAGGGCGAGCGACTGCATCTGGCTCAGGGTCTTTTTGAGCCATATATAGCGCAGAAACCTGTTCGTCAGGCGAACCAGAGAGGTCCCTGTATCATCCGCCCCCCAAACAGCCTTTCGCTACCTGCTACACCTTGAAACAACCGCCTTCTCGACCACGGGTGAGGGGTCATCCTGAATGCGGGGAGTACCTACGGTGGTCACAATAGTGAGGGGCACGAGGGACATGTTAGACGTACCTTACACCCCCATCTCCAGCCCACACCCCTCCCCGACAGCTATGCCCACTGAGAAGAGTCTTGAGCTGTGTGACTGCTGCCAGCACCACCTGGTGCTGCGTGTGAAGGGCCATCAGCTCAGCTCGCATCTGTACACAGCAGTCACAGTCTCTATTGATCATAAAGTCAAAGGAGCTACAGAATAATATGTTATTTATAACGCAGAACTCACAAATGAAGCGCAGTGCTGTGGAGTGTGCTACCTAGAAGGGAGCTGTTGACCACCTAACGAGTTTTACAGTTGCAACTGACTACTCTTACGAAAACAAACACCTGAGGTAAAACACACAGCGGAAATGTTCACAACAAAATAGTTAAAACTCGAAACTATGGTTACTAGAAACACAAATACGCAAGAAATTTAAGATTTTAAACTGAAATGCGCATAATGAATAAAACTATAAGTCGCCTCTTGTTATTAAAACCTCGTTGCAACACACAGACTGCCGCTGGCTGTGTAAGAGCTGCTGACTATAAAGGTATTACATTTTATGTTATTACAGGTTTAACGCAGACACCTTGTGTTCACACGTTGGAAAATCTTTTCCAGAAGCACAGTGTTATCCGTAAGTATTTCGAAGACTTCAGAAGACGACTGCGCGAATATTGCAAGACATACAGAAAAGAGATACACATCAGTGGATACAGCATTTCTCAAAGCTCTTAACTCACATTAAAGGTGCTCGGTATGGGTAAAGCTTGTAACGCAGCAAGGGAAAATACGATATCCAAAACTCTTGCCATACACGTCCCAAAACGTCATGGTCGATATCAGCGACCACATCAGTTATACTTCCTTACAACTCTAGGAAATTGCTTGACAGTGCAGGCGGGAACACGATCTTTGACATAGCCCCATAGGAGAAAAATCGCATTGAATTCAGTCAGGTCACCATGAGGGCCATTGACGAAGAGGGGAATCGTGATGGGAAGCACGTCCAATCCAACACTGAGGCAGTTCGGCATTGAGGTAATCACAATGTGATGGGGCACTATTCTGTTGGAAAACGAAAACTCTACTGCCTTACTATAATTATGGGAAATCCAGGTACACGAAATTAGTCACAGTTTTCTCCGTAAAGAAAAATAATCCATAAACTTTTGAAGACTACATAACACAAAAGACATTAACTTTAGGTGAATCATGAAGGTGTTCCACAATCCGCTATGGGTATTCTGTGCCCCAGTGCCCCAGATACGCAGGTTATGACGATTCACGTTTCCAGACTCATGAAACGTGGCTTCGTTATTGAAAAACGATTTCTGAGGTAAACCTTCTTTAACCGTTAGCTGCTGCAAGTCATTTTAAACGGGAACATCTACATCTATAGAGTAAGCATGGCTAGATACATGTTTTTGGAATACGCAGACATGCTCCTTGTCTACGGCTAAGGTTTAGGTAACGGAAGATCTCTTAGTCGGCTGTATCACAAACGTTTCTCGCACAGTAGCACATCTTCGCACGAACTTTTTGACCAAGATACGCAGAGGCTTCTAGAAACAGGTACTTTCACCGTGAGGAGACAGTACTATGGTGTTCCGCGGCGATACCACACACCCGAATTTGTAGAAAATGCACTGCCTGGAGCTGATGAGAACCCGTCGAAGATTACTCTAACAACTGCGCGTGCAATGGATGTTACTCTCAGTATCGTCTGTGACGTTCTGGGTGAGCAACAGTTACATCCGTATCACTTACAAAGGATGCACGCTATGGGTCCAGCTGATTTTTCACAACGCTTTGCCTACTGCACGTGGTTCCTGCTCTGCTACATCGACACACCACTGTTCCCACGTCGTATTCTGCTCACAGATGAGTGTAAGTTTGCTAGGGACTGTGTTCTAAATCCTCGAGGAAGGTCTGCACACGCATGGTCAGAAGTTTCAGCACTGGTTTCGTATTAACATCTGGGCATGTCTTCTGGACGGTCATGTGACTAGGCCATACCTACCTCCACTCAAGGTAAATGGTTCTGCATACTTGATCTTCCAACAAAACGTGTTGAACCAGTTCTCAGAAGCTGTGCTACTGAATATCAGTCAGGACATGTGGTTACAGCATGATGGCGCACCATCTCATTTCTCACTTGCGATTCGGAGACATCTCAGCAGACAATATGGTGAAAGATGGATAAGTCAAGTTAATCCAACCGCGTGGCCGCTGCGATTTCCAGGCCTAACTCCTATGGACTACTTGTTGTGGGATCGTGCGCAAAGTTTAATTTACGAGACTCCTGTAGGGACAGAGGAAGATCTGCTGCCACGAGTACTGGTCGCTGCACTGGAAACTAATGAAAGAACAGGTGGTTGGAGAGTGGGTACCAGAACATGTTTCCTAGGTACGATGTATTTACAGTAACAATGTTCGTAGTCCTCACATAGAGCTGCAGCTGTAACGCATCAGAACAATTCCGTACGTGCGGTATGTTGGGTTCTTTTTTGATTTGGAATAATATTAATACCTAATGTTTAAGTGTTAATACAAAAAAATGTACTTAATTGATAAGTGGATGTTTCGTTATGTTTACTTTCGAATTGTTACCTAATAATAGTACTGCGTCACACCTAATTCAATTTCTCAAGCAAGTGGGTGAGTTAAACATCAGGCATGGAACCCTCGTAGAACCGAAACGGCACGTTTATGGACGTGCGCTCCTACTGAAAATATTGTGTACTCACTCCCCTCTACAAGCCCTAGAAGTTTGTAAAGGTAATTTGTGAACACCATGTATACCCCGCAATGTGTATCAAGGGCACCATCTGTACCGATGTCACTTCCCTCTGTTCCAGTTGTGTATGAACGTGGAAGAACGATTACTGGGTAGCCTCTGCGTGGGCTCGAATATTTCTGATTTTATCTTCATGATAACTCCGTCAGACGTACTATACTCGTTGATTCTTCTAGGAAGGTGCACTCTCGGAACGTTAGCAGTAGAACATACCGTGATGCAGAACGCCCCTCTTGAAGCGACTGCCACTGGGGTTGGATGAGCATCTACGTGACGCTTTCGCGCTTGCTAAATGAACGTGTAACGGAACGTGCTGCTCTTGTTTGGATCTGCACTATTTACTCCATTAATCCTGCCTTGTACAGATCCCAGACTGACGAGCAATAATCAAGTCAGAACGAAGCTCATTGCCCAGAACAGTCAGCGCACGCAGCAACTGCAGCCGGTACTGTTTTACCCGCAGACGCTTGCCTAGAATGCAGCAGACAGCTTGGTGCAGCATCTGTAGTTCTCTCATTGCACGTGTCGCTACTTTCATTGGGCTCCTGGCGAACGATTAACGCACACACTCCACCTTCTCTGCTGATGGTACCGCCAGTGTCAAGGAATTTTTGTTCCTCCCACAAATCATTTTGTCTGTTGGAACTTTCATCTGATATTTGGTAGGAAATCGTCACTGAACGGTCGCAGCTAACTTACATGAAGCGAATTAGAGGACACACAGCGCATCTATCTCACTATTATATGCCATGTTCTGACAGCCTGCAACCTAGAGATGGTCTCTACAACTTCGCTATGCATATTATTACGAGCTGAAACTTGTAGACATGGTCCATCCACTGCTAAATCTCCTTGTCTGTGTATCGTGAAGTTTCCGCGTAGTTGTATTTTGAAACACCGAGGGTTCTTACGAATAACCCTGTACCTGCTTGGAGTGTAGCCTTAGAATTATGGAAGGGGATCGTCAACGTCTAGCAGTTCAGACAAGAAAGAGAGAGAGAGATAAACTTGCGAAATATGTTTCTATAGAAAACTGCTGATTAGATGGGTAGATCAAGTAACTAACAAAAAGGTGCTGAATGGAACTGGGGAGAAAAGAGCTTTACTTCACTACTTGACTAAAACAGGGGTACGTTAATCTAACGTGGTACACTATGTGATCAAGAGTATCCGGACACCTGGCTGAAAATGACTTACAAGTTGGTGGCGCCCTCCGTCGGTAATACTGGCATTCAGTATGGTTTTGGACAACTCTTAGCCTTGATGACAGCTTCCACTCTCGCCGGCATACGTTCAATCACGTCCTGGAAGGTTACTTGGGGAATGGTAGCCCATTCTTCACGGAGTGCTGCACTGAGGAGAGGCATCGATGTCGGTCGGTGAGACCTGGTACGAAGTCGACGTTCCAAAACATCCCAAAGGTGTTCTGTAGGTTTCAGGTCAGGAATATATGCAGGCCAGTCCATTACAGGCATATTATTGTCGTGTAAACACTCCGCCACAGGCTGCGCGTTATGAATAGGTGTTCGATCATGTTGAGAGACGCAATCGCCATCCCCGAATTGCTGTTCAACAGTGGGAAGCAAGAAGGTCCTTAAAACGTGTATGTAGGCCTGTGCTGTGATAGTGTCACAACAAGGGGTGCACGCCCCCTCCGTGAAAATCACGACCACATCATAACACAACCGTCTCCAAATTTTGCTGTTGGCACTACACGCGCTGGCAGATGACGTTCACCTGACATGCGCCAAACCCTCATCCTGTCACATTCTGTACCGTGGTTCGTCACACCATATAACGTTTTTCCACTGTTCAATCGTCCAATATTTACTCTCCTTATACCAAGCGAGGCGTCGTTTGGCATTTACCGACATGATGCGTGGCTTACGAGCAGCCGCTCGACCATGAAATCCATATTTCTCACCTCCCGCCTAAGTGTCATAGTACTTGCAGTGGATCCTGATGCAGTTTGGAATTCCTGTGTGATGGTTTGGATAGATGTCTGCCTATTACACATTACGACCCTCTTCAACTGTCGGCGGTCTCTGTCAGTCAATAGATGAGGTCGGCCAGTTCGCTTTTGTACAGTACGTGTCCGTTCACGTTTCCACTTCACTATCACATCAGAAACAGTGGACCTAGCGATGTTCAGGAGTGTGGAAACCTCGCGTACAAACGTATGACACAAGTGACACCAAATCACGTGACCTCGTTCGAAGTCCGTTAGGTCCGCGGAACGCTCCAGTCTGCTCTCTCACGGTGTCTAATGACTACTGAGGTTGCTGGTATGGATTATCTGGTAGAAGGTGGCAGCACAATGCACCTTATATGAAAAACGTATGTGTTTGCGAGTATCTGGGTACTTTTGATCACATAGTGTATCAAGGGATAGTTATGTTGATAATTGTGGGAAATGTGGGCGACAAAAATTGATGGAGGGATGATGCAGTAAGTAGATTCATATGAGTATAGGGTTCGGTAGTGATACAGATATGATAAGGCATGCAGGGCGCAGGCTGGAGACGACAGCAGAAATAAACCAGTTTTCGGCATGAGGATGACAATATTTCGACACAAGGCAGATAAAATAAAGCCATGGCTTTGGGGATATGTGATATGTACAGGGGGGTCGCTACATCAGGTACGCTTGACTACGGTTCCACTGGTACATTGTAAGGGTTTTACGATTGCATCTGAGAGGAAAACTTGTAAATAACGCAAGTGTATCGCGCTTTAGCTGGAAACGTACTCCTCCTTACAACTTGTATGCATCATGAATAATTCGTGAGACATTTTTTAAGAAATTTCATACGTTTTTGATATCCAAATGTTGCCTTCAACCAAGGTGAAATGTGTCTACTTACTTTCTTTAAAGAATTTTTGTGAAAAATCTGAAACACTGTGTTTCCATCAACCTAAGCGTTTCCAAAATGATGAGACACACCGCATTTCAAACGACTAGCAAAGATTTCATCAACTAGTATCAGAAACGACACAGATGTTGTTGCGATAGCTCTTGAGATGGTGTGACTGAAATATATGAGAATGCTTGATTTGGAAAATTTTCAGGACGTGTTATACCACTTACCGCTGGCCTCTCATATTCACGTTGCTTCTCTGTGATTCTATTAACCTCTAAAAATAAACTTCAGCTAATGGAGAAGGAAAAGGGAAAATGAAAATCCTGCCAAGAGTACACACTGCTACACAGCGCATAATGGCGGGGGAGCCTAAATGTAGATCTAAGGATTGTTTTATGAGCTGGTATAGTGGACTAGAGTTACATATGGTTTGCTGAATATAATTCTTATATAATTCTTCTAAAAACAGAACATAACTGGGGCATATGCTACATTGTTACACGAGGGCATAAGTGGTAAGACTGGCGAGAAAACAGTGTCTTTGTATCAAGATAATGTACCGTGCTACTTTGCAGAAGTGCTTGAATTAGGCTTCCAACTAAATACGTATCTACCGAATTTTCCAAGTGAAGTTCAAAGATTCTTGTTCCCATTATCAACTTGTAATACAGCTTGGTGTGAAGAAATTTCTATCAAATGAAAAAGTGATCCTTGCTGTCAACGAGTGCTTTGCAAAATTTGACAAAAATATGATTTTCGAATGGAATAAAATTAATGAAAATTTTACTGACTAAATGGACAACAATGGATGGAAATTTGTGTTTTGCAGTAGGATAATCTTTCGTTGTAACGCCCTGGTTGACTACTTAGTGTATGTAGTGCATCAGCTAAGTAAAACAATGAAATAGCGTTCATTTGAGACGGATATCATACCTGCAGTTTAGCGTCGTGAGAATTTTTTCTATCCACCCACGTTACTCAGCGCTAATTAACATAGTCGTACTGTAGTGCAGAGATCAGAGAGAAGAATTTCTAACAAATACGTACGTTATCTTCAGAAAGCAAATTGCCTTGTCATTTTCTGTGGTCTGGTCAGTGCCCCCTGATAATTTCACCTTATTTTCAAGCTCCTCGCTAAATGTCGCTGATAAGTCACTCTGACGTAAGCTACATGAGAATGAAAGATAATTCACTGTCTGAGAATCTGAGTAAATTTGATTGACATGGCCCGCCATTGGAGGGGCGTTAGACCTACTACACGTACTGGTCAGAGCTGTAGATTCCGAGATTATGTCATGAGAAATCTTTCAGTCAGAGATGGAGCAGAGATATAAGTGTTTACTGACCTTTGACGGTTTACTCAAATGGCAAACACAGTCTTGACAATCAGGCAGTGGGACAAATACTTCATATGTTAACTGCGGAAAGGAATGATAACCTTTTGCTTGCAAATCACAAATCATTTTACGTGGAAGCTATACAGCCATAATGAGGCTGGTCTCTATCAGACATGCGCAGTATCAAGAAAGACGTACAAAAAGATGTGATAACATTTGAATAATTATAACACAAATATACCGTTTTGATGCTAAATACTGTCATCGTTCACCCTATGTTTATTTTGTCATACATTCTACAGTGTGTATACATCTCAGTGATTTTTCCTTTGTTACAAGTAATAATAACATTTCCATTAAAATGGTAATAATCTCACGAAATCGTCAGTTTAAAAACGATGAGTTCGAGAGAGGTGTGTTAAATTGGCATCTAAGAATTAGTAGATACGGGGCTGAATGAAAAGTAATGCCTCCACCTTCGTTAATTGGGTTTGAATGGGAATAAATTTGGAAATTCGTGGTAATACCGGAGGGGAGGACTCGAACCTCCGACCGGGGGGGGGGGGGGGGAGGGGCGGGGTGAGCCGCGCAGACAGTGCAAGATGCCTCACACCACGCGACTACCCCGTGAGGCTGGATGAGAATATTTGAATAAATCAAACACAGAAATAATCATTAGAATGTGATCTTTAGTTACCAATATCCACTTTCCCACATAATCACCAGCCAATTGGATACATTTCTGCCAACGATGAACAACTTTTCTGAAGCCGTCACGGGAGAAGTCGACACTGTTTCCGCAACCACAGTCTCACAGTTTTCTCAACGGCTTCATCAGAAACATAATGACGTCCCCGCATATCGTCTTTCATTATTGGGAACAGACGGAAGTCAGACGATGCTAAATCTGGACTGTATGGAGGTTGCCGTTCGGTAGTGACATTCAGTCTCTGAAGTTCTGCATGGTGGCACGTGAAGTGTGTGGTTTGGCGTTGTCATGCTGCAGGAAAACATTTCCCTTTTCTTTTCGGACCCGTGTTAGCCGTCGTGTCAGAGTTCGCAGCGATGTGATATAACGCTCTGAATTTATTGTTGTTCCACGATCAAGGAAATCAACATGGATAACACCATATGCGTTCGCAGGACACTGTGGCCATGATTTTTCCAGCTGAGGACTTCGTCTTGAATTTCTTTTTCTGGAGCGAGTCTTTTTGTCGATATTCCATAGATTGGCGTTTCGTCTATGGATCGTAATGGTGTACCCACTTTTCGTCTCCTGTCACAATTGAATAGAGAACGTCGTCACCTTCATTCTCGTCACGCGAGAGAAGTTCCGGGAAAATTTCAAGTCTGTGCACTTTCACTTCAGGAGTCACCATCTGGGGTACCCATCGTGCACAGATCTTCCGATAGTAAAGCAAAGCAATAATGTTACCCACACGTTCTTTTGAAATGCCGATTATGCTTGCAATTTCTCTCTGGGTGATACGACGCTCGCCCTGAATCAGTCTGTCAACATTTTGCTCGTGAAATTGGTGGTTGCTGTAACAGGACGTCCAACTCTTTGTTTGTCACGCAGGTCAGATCTTCCCACCTCAACATCTTTAAACTTAATAGCCCAACGGCGCACAGTACTCACATCAACACAATCACCATAAACTACTTTCATTCTCTGATGAATGCCGGCCGCGGTGGTCTAGCGGTTCTAGGCGCCCAGTCCGGAGCCGCGCGACTGCTACGGTCGCAGGTTCGAATCCTGCCTCGGGCATGGATGTGTGTGATGTCCTTAGGTTAGTTAGATTTAAGTAGTTCTAAGTTCTAGGGGACTGATGACCATAGATGTTAAGTCCCATAGTGCTCAGAGCCATTCTCTGATGAATTTTCTTTGGCGTGGCACCATCTGCTGTCATGAATTCAATGACTGCACGTTGCCTAAAAGCTCACTGACTGGCAGTCTGCGCAGGGTTCCATATTTTACACTGTAACAACACAACCGTTCAATGCCAAGGCTTCCGCTAACTGGAGCTGTAGAGAAGAGTCTACGGAAGAAGCCAGTACCTGGCGCATACCATTGCTGCCAACTGTTGAAGAGTTACGAAGGTGGAGTCATTACTTTTCAGTCAACCCTCGTATTATGTGGTACTTAAAATAAAATTCAGAAAACAGTATGAACAAATGTAAAACAAAATCCTTTCTTCCATGACTGTTAATAAGAGCATGTACTATTGCAATATAATGATAACAGTTTTTCAGTTGCTGTGACATGAAGGAGGATATACTGTTCAGCGTTGAAAGCGTTGATTTACATATTTGTTGTAGTAGGGTGTACGAACTCAAATAATTAAAGACAAGATTAACGGAGTAGTGCTGTAAAAATCTTCATTGTTGGTTTACGTTGCTGGGCCAAAACATAATGATCACATCCTTAATATCGTGCAGGTCCAACTTCGTAGTGCAATACAGCACCGATGCTTAGTAGCATGGATGCGACAAGTCGTTGGTGGGTCTCACGAACTGTGTGGCGCCCGATATCTACGAACAGGTAACCTAGTTTATGTAAATTACGGACCAGTGGTTCGTGGGTGCGGATGTGGCAGCCAAAAGCGTCCCACGTTTGTTTCATAAGGTTCAAATAATGGCCGACAATAGTCTTCACGCTGTCCACAGTTGTCATGGAGTCTACTGGACGTACCGCAAGTCCCGTGGAAGCCCAGCTGACTGACCACCATGTCGTAATACAGTTCTCAACCGCCTGCATCTGTAATGCTATGTATGCTTCGAAAAGCTCGATGATACTGAGACCACTGCAATCGTAATCGTAATTAACGATGTCATTGGGATCACGTGGGAACACATAGGGATCGTCTGTTATGGATCCCCATGTTCACCAACAATAAATGAATTGTGACCTCTGAAACACTTGTGCCTGGACCAGAGATCTGTCACACAACGGCGCCTATCCTACTTTACAGAGCAAGCAAGCCTCCGACTTCCATATACCGTGAAGGGTCTTGGACATCAAAACTTTGCCTCCTACTTGTGGTTTCACTATCCTTCTGCTACTTCCCATTGACGATCACATCAGTAGCACTCGAACTCTAACCAGATTGGCCGTTCCCAAGATCCTCACTCCTAGGTGCTAGGCCATAATAATCTGCCCTTTGTGACTAAACTGGAATCCACTGGATAGAGGTGGTGAAAAGCGGGTGTTGAATATTCAAATGTGAAGAACGATAGAAGTCATTCGCAGAATCTGTAATTTATGCCAGATATAGATATCGACTATCAAATAGTTATTATCTTACGATGTCATGTAGGTGAGAACATAGCGTTGTGGCTGGGCAGTTCTAGGTGCTTCAGTCTGGAACCACGCGACCGCTACAGTCGCAGGTTCGAATCCTGCCTTGGGCATGGATGTGTGTGATGTCCTTAGGTTAGTTAGGTTTAAGTAGTTTTAAGTCTAGGGGACTGATGACCTCAGATGTTAAGTCCCATAGTCCTCAGAGCCATTTTTTTTGAGTACATAGTGATAACATACAACTACCAGAGGAATCGCGTAGGCATGACAATGTCAGAGCATAAACACATGACAGTTGACGCTAGTATTTGCATGGCAGAAACAAAACTGAAGCCTTTACTTCAACGAACACAGGGAGAAAATTTGTCATTGAGTACCTGTACTACCTTCTATTGGAGTGTACATCTGAGAAGCTACAGCTCAGTATTATTAAAGACCATAACCGTTAAATGAATCTTAAAATACAATATATCTGGAATAAGCAAATTACTAGTGAATTCGCATAAACACATAAAAAGCGAACAACAGAATTTAAACCCAAATAAAGTAATAAAGATAGGAGGCATGGGGATTACATTGTCCAAAGATGTCGAATTTTGTAATAAAGCTAATGAATAAGAGTTTTCTAAAAGTTTGCAATGGATATTTTTCTAAAATTCTCTTATGTAACATGTAAACCCAGTTTCTAAAAAATTCAGGTATGGATTTTTAAATTGCTTACATAATGGAGTGATTTGATGTACCTATTAGCAATAACTTTGTAGGTAGGTAACAGATATGAATGCCAGCCTGTGTGGCCTAGCGGTTCTAGGCGCTTCAGTCAGGAACCGCGCGACCGCTACCGTTGCAGGTTCGAATCCTGCCTCGGGCATGGATGTGTATGATGTCCTTAGGTTAGGTTTAAGTAGTTCTAAGTTCTAGGGGACTGATGACCACAGCAGTTAAGTCCCATAGTGCCCAGAGCCATTTGAACCATTTTTGGCTCTGAGCACTATGGGACTTAACATCTATGGTCATCAGTCCCCTAGAACTTAGAACTACTTAAACCTAACTAACCTAAGGACATCACACAACACCCAGTCATCACGAGGCAGAGAAAATCCCTGACCCCGCCGGGAATCGAGCCCGGGAACCCGGGCGTGGGAAGCGAGAACGCTACCGCACGACCACGAGCTGCGGACGAACCATTTTTGAACAGACATGAATATGGATGTGTAAATAAAATTATATCGATACATTGGGTTCTGTAAAATAAAGTGCTATTAGAATACTACTTCTGTAAAATATAATCTTTGAGGGGGCGCCTCATTCCTCTTGTGGCACTATTTTATGTTATTTTATATGTCTGCAGATTTTTCAGGTATTATTGATAATATGTCTTTATGCCTTTCGACACACAATAAGAAAATATGTTGTATAAAACTTTTGTTAATGGATTTTTATTCAATCATCCTTATTGTAAATTTCGACGTGGTTTTGTAGCAATGTAATCCCATTGTGGACGCCTACTGTCTTATATTAATTTTTTTGCATTTGAGTTCTGATGTTCGATTTTCATGCGTTTGTATGTATTCATTATGTAATTTGCGTATTCTAGACATATTTTACTTTAAGATTTATTTAACAGTTGTGGTTTACAATGAAGCTGAGCTATCGTTTCTCGGGTGAATACTCCAATTCAGGCCACTACAGGTTCTCAATTATACATATTCTAGCTGTTTGTGCTGGTTTAAGCAACTGCTTCAGTTTTATTTCTGACATATGAATGGTTGCGTCAGTTCTTGCATGTTTAAGCTGCGACATTTTTATGCCTATATTGTCACGTACAAGAAGGTGTAATTAGATGAATGACGGACACTAACTTCACTTAACGAAGGTTTATTCAGCACTTGCACATACATGAACGCGGAGCGAAATGCCTCCGGCCAGAACTCATACAGTATATATACTGTGGTGTCACCGCCAGACACCACACTTGCTAGGTGGTAGCTCTTAAATCGGCCGCGGTCCGCTAGTATACGCCGGACCCGCGTGTCGCCACTGTCAGTAATTGCAGACCGAGCGCCACCACACGGCAGGTCTAGAGAGACTTACTAGCACTCGCCCCAGTTGTACAGCCGACGTTCATAGCTACAGTTCACTGACAACTACGCTCTCATTTGCCGAGACGATAGTTAGCATAGCCTTCAGCTACAATTGCTACGACCTAGCAAGGCGCCATAATCCTTTGCTATATATATTGTGGTTATAACATGTATAATCAAGAGCGATGTTCTACAAATGTGGATTAAAGTTAAGTATTCCAGAAGCTACGTACTTTTCTTTATAGCATTCATTACGTATCCTGTTTCAGACCTCACGCCAGCCTGCGTGAGTTTAAACGCGTGCCTTTCGGTTACCCGTCACTGTGGACTGGCTGTCTTGTCAGTCCACAACATATACAGCTACAGAACATTCCAGTACAATGATTGTTGACATTTGTGGATACTTCTATAATGTACTCGAACCGAATATAGAAATTAAAATTGTGCAGTCCAGGTGAGTTCTTAACTCACGACCCTGGATTCAACAGTTTGGTATCATAACCACTACACCACGGCGCTACTCAGCTTCTGGTGCGACATTGCTGCCTCCTTAAGGAAACAGCGTCTCGGTGCTGCGACGTCCTAGTCCGAGAACGAGTCATCAGTCTTGCGTACTCCAACTCCTGATAACTGATTCTCACCCTGGCGGTGATCTTCTTAGAACTTCTTTTGTCGCTACGCTCTTCGTCACCTTTCCGCTTGTTGCCTGTCCCTGGAGCTTCGAATTTATCCAGGGTTGCAGGATCCTTATAGGGCTTCATTCGAAGGACGTGGACCGTTTCTCTCATCTTTCATCGTCTCGTGTCGGGGTCGAAATCTTCAACTTCGTAAGTAACATCAGACAACTGTCTTACAACATTGTAAGGCCGTAAGTTGCGTCTGAGGAGCTTCTCAGAGAGACCAACCTTCCGAACAGGAGTGAAGATCCGGACGAGGTCACCCGGTTGGTAGACAACAGGGCAGTGGCTCACGTTATGCCTTCGGCAATCGTTTTCTTGAGTCTGCGGCGTGCAGAGTCGAGCTAACTGCCAAGCTTCCTCAGCTCTGCTTAACACCTGGACGATGTAGTCGTCGTCCACGTCATCAGGATGTGACGGAAACACAGTGTCCATCGTCGTAGTCGCCTCACGCGCATGCGCCGGGAAAAATGGCGTAAATCATGTGGTGTCTTTTTTGGCGGTGTTGCAGGCAAACGTCACGGAAGGTAGGACCTCATCCCATTTGCTCTGCTCAACATTGACAAACATTGATAGCATGTCGGCGAAGGTCTTATTAAGATGTTCAGTAAGCCAGTTAGTTTGCGGATGGTAGGCAGTCGTCATGTGATGAGTAATGCTGCACCGAAGGTTTATCTCTGTCACAAGATTCGATTGAAAAACTTTCCCTCGATCCGTAATTAACGACCTTGGGTCACCGTGTTTTAACACAATGTCTTTCACGATGAATTTTGCTACTTCGGATGCTTCGGCTGTTTTCACGGCTTTTGTAATGGCATAGCGTGTCAGATAATCAGTGCAAACAATAATCCATCTATTGCCACTAGTAGACGACAACAAGCTGGAAAGGCGTTTCGGCTGGTGGTATTGGTATGAGTCGGCCAGGTGGTTTCTGTGGAACTACCTTTCTCCTCTGGCACTCTCGACAGTGCGACAAATAGTGACGGACACTCCTAAATAAACCTGGCCAGAAAAATCTCTTGCGGATTCTATCGTATGCCTTAATAAATCCTAAATGCCTGGCCTCAGGTGTCATGGAATTTCTGAAGAACATCTAAGAGTATGTGTTTAGAAATCACTGGTAGCCACCTCTTTCCAAACGGATCAAAGTTTTTCTGACAAAGTAATCCATTAACTACCTTAAATTGTTCTTTCACATCCTCTGAACGATTTAAGGCAAGCATAATTTGAGATATCTTGGCGTCCTCCTTCCGCTCAGTGGAATGCAGCGAGATAGTCACTATCTTCATCAAAGTCTTGGTGATCTTGCACAGGGTTTCTTGAGAGACAGTCGGCATCTTGGTGTTTTCTTCCACTTTCGTACACTGCGGTTATGTCATACTCTTGAAGACGTAATGCCCACCTGGCGAGTCGTCCTGTAGGATCCTTAAGACCTGTCAACCAACAAAGTGAATGGTGGTCTGTAACAACTGTGAACGGCCTTCCATAGAGATACTGTCGATATCTGTACATGGCCCAGATCACAGCAAGACATTTTCTTTCTGTAGTTGAGTAGTTTCTCTCGGCTTTTATAAGTGTCCTAGAAGAATAGGCTACAACGTTCTCTTTTCCATCCGAAATTTGCACCTGAACAACACCGATCCCATACCCACTGGCATCTGTGTGTAGTTCTGTAGGTGCTCTCTCATCGTACAGACCAAGTACAGGGCCAGCCGTCAGAGCTTTTCGCAGCACATAGAAAGTATCTTGTTGAGTACCACCACAGATAAATCAGCTTTTAACAACTCTTGGAGTGGCCTGGCTTTGATGCAAAAGTCTTTGATAAAACGAAGGTAATAAGAACATACTTTCAGGAATAGGCAATTCCGTTATAGATGTTTTGCTGTCGACGAATACGGTTTTCTGCAGATGGCGACGTTACTTCTCGGAAATGATTGAATATGGTGCTCCAGAGTCCACAAGGGCTTGGGCTGGTCGGCCATTAATGAGGATATCGACGCAGTTTCCTATCATTTTTGTAGTGATCGACGACGGAGGATTTTTCTTTTCGGCAGCCTCACCTCCAAGGATGGTCGCACCCTTTAGTTTTCCAGGTGCGGCGCCTAGGTGATTGGCTGGAGCTTCTAAACAGCAATGGAGACTTTGATCGTCGTGTAGGGGAGTGTCCTCTCCAGCGGCTGGCTTGCGGCGATGGTGACCTACGTCGTTCTGCATCCACGTCTTCTTGTTCATCTTCGTCGTCCTGGAGTAGGCGTCGGCGAAGACCGGTCTGCTGTCTTCTGCGCGGGCGTCATCAAATATCCGCCGCCTTTCTCGACGATAGCGCACCACATGTCCCGGTCGTCCACAGTGGAAACATACTGGTTGGTTATCCTGGGTCCTCCAGACGTCAGTCTCCCATGGTGCCCAAACAGGTTCCTCATTCGGCATTGTAGGAACGTAACTCCGCCTGGGTCCCGACTTTTTTTATCGTTTTAAAGGGAAATGAAGGACGAGAGCTTGGGTTCAATGTCTGTTCCACTTTCTCTCATATGACCTCTTGAAGAGTCTCGGTTTTTTGCTCGCCGTGCTATCCAAGTGCCTTCTGAACTTCCTGTCTCACTATCTGACGAAGAACACTTGTGAAATGAGTTCCTTCCTCCATCACAGACATCCATACGACGTTTGGAAGCCGTTCAAACTTCTTGCGTATAATTCGTTTTTGATGTACTGGCACCATTTTATGAAGTCGTCTGCTGTCGAAGCCTCCTTCTGGAGTAGGGCTTGATAAATGTCCTCAGCAACAGCTTTCATGAGGTGTGCAACCTTATCTTCCTCCTTCATTCTAGGGTCAACAATTTTACATAGTTCAAAGACGCCTTGAATGTAGGATGCTGTAGTTTCTCCTGGACGCTGTGCCCTGCACATTAGTTTATCTTTTTCAAACACGTACCCGACTCATACAATAGTAGTTGGTGGTGACTTTAATTTACCTTCGATATGTTGGCGAAAATACATGTTTAATTCCGGAGGTACACATAAAATATCATCCGAAATTGTGCTAAACGCATTCTCTGAAAATTATTTCGAGCAGTTAGTTCATGAGCCCATGCGAATTGTAAACGGTTTTGAAAACGCACTTGACCTCTTAGCAACAAATAATCCTGAGTTAGTAACGAGCATCAAAACCGATTCAGGGATTAATTAACACAGGGTTGTCGTAGCGATATTGAATATTGTAATCCCCAAATCCTCGAAAAATAAGTGAAAAACATACCTATTCGAAAAAGCAGATAAAAATTCACATTCTGAGAGACAATCTCCTCTCTTTCCAAATTAATAATATAATTGTAGACCAGATGTGGCTTAAATTCAAAGAAATAGTATCGGCAACAATTGAAAGATTTATACCAAATAAATTAACAAACGACGGAGCTGATCCTCCTTGGTACACAAAACGGGTTAGAACACTGCTGCAGAAACAACGAAACAAACATGCCAAATTTAGACAGACGCAAAATCCCCAAGATTGGCTATCTTTTACAGAAGCTCGAAATTTAGCGCGGACTTCAATGCGAGATGCCTATAACAGCTTCTACAACGAAACTATGTCTCGAAAACTGTTAGAAAATCCAAAGATATTCTGGTCGTATGTGAAGTATGTTGGCGGCAAGAAACGATCAATGCCTTCTCTGCGCGATAGCAATGTAAATACTGTTGAAGACAGTGCTGTCAAAGCAGAGTTACTAAACACAGCCTCCCGAAATGCCTCCACAAAAGAAGACGAAGTAAATATTCCAGAATTCAAATCGAGAACAGCTGCCAACATGGGTAACGTAGAAGTAAAAATCCTCGGAGTAGTGAAGCAACTCAAATCACTTAATAAAAGCAAGTCGTCTGATCCAGACTGTATACCAATTAGGTTCCTTTCGGAGTATGCTGATGCATTAGCTCCATACTTAACAATCATATACAACCGTTCGCTCGACGAAACATCCGTACCCAGAGACTGGAAAGTTGCACGGGTCACACCAATATTCAAGAAAGGTAGTAAGAGTAATCCACTAAATTACAGGCCCATATCGTTAACGTCGATATGCAGCAGGATTTTAGAACATATATTGTGTTCGAACATTATGAATTACCTCGAAGGAAACGCTCTACTGACACACAGTCTACACAGATTTAGAAAACATTGTTTCTGTGGAACACAACTAGCTCTTTATTCACATGATGTCCTGAGTGCTATTGACAAGGGATTTCAGATCTATTCCGTATTCCTGGATTTCCGGAAGGCTTTTGACACTGTACCACACAAGCAGCTCGTCGTGAAATTGCGTGCTTATGGAATATCGTCCCAGTTATGCGCCTGGATTTGCGATTTCCTGTCAGTGAGGTCACAGTTCGTAGTAATTGACGGAAAGTCATCGAGTAAAACAGAAGTGATTTCTGGCGTTCCTCAAGGTAGTGTTATAGGCCTTTTGCAGTTCCTTATCTATATAAACGATTTAGGAGACAATCTGAGCAGCTTTCTTCGGTTGTTTGCAGATAACGCTGTCGTTTATCGACTAATAAAGTCATCAGAAGATAAAAAAAACTACAAAACGATTTAGAAAAAATATCTGAATGGTGCGAAAAGTGGTAGTTGAATATTTTTTTGACACTGACCTACATAGGGAGGAACGATCACCACGATAAAATAAGGGAAATCAGAGCTCCGACGGAAAGATACAGGTGCTCATTCTTTCCTCGCGCTATACGAGATTGAAATAATAGAGAATTGTCCAGGTGGTTCGATGAACCCTCTGCCAGGCACTTAAATGTGATTTGCAGAGTATCCATGTAGATGTAGATGTAGATCTTCAGCCTTGCACTTCTGTCGTTGTGTGTCGCCGAAATATTTGAGCACTTCCGCCTGGAATACTTCCCAGCTTGTGAAATTCTCCTCATTTTTCTCATACCATTGCTTGGCAGTGCTATCCAAGTAGAAAAATACGTTAGCCAAACACACGGTGTCATCCCATTTGTTAAATTTGGCTACACGCTCAAATACCTTCAGCCACTTGTTTGGAACTTGGACATCTTCAGCAGAGAACCCGGAAGGATGTCTGATATGGTGGCACACAGTTGCTGTCATCGTAACGTCCTCTTCTTCTTCTGCCTCCAATAGATTGCTATCTGCTGAATATGGGTGGAACTCGGGTTTCTCGCCACGTAAACGGCGGCTCTGTCGTGGCCTGGTGGGAGCCACTGTGTCGTCGATAATGTGCGCTATCACAAGTTCCAATACCCAACGCCTCCACCTGAATAATGTCACGTTGAAGAAGGTGTAATTAGATGAATGACGAGCACTAACTTCACTTAAGGAAGGTTTATTCAGCACTTACACATACAAGAGCGCGGAGCGAACTGTCTCCGGCCAGAACACATACAGTATATAAACAACTACAGAACATTCCAGTACAATGATTCTTGACATTTGTGGATACTTCTAGAATATACTCGAACCGAATATAGAAATTAAAATTGTACAGTCCAGGTGAATTTTTAACTTAAGACCCTCCATGCAGCAGTTTAGTATCATAACCGCTACATCACGGCGCTACTTATCTTCTTCTGCGGCAATATGACTTTTCTGGCAATGGTATGTTATCGCTGTTATGGATTCGTATAACTGCGTTATATACATATTTTCTATCTGTTCTTGATTTTTTGTGGTTTATAGTTTGGCACCGATAATGACTATGTCACAGTAGAAAACTAGATCTGTAATAAATTACGGATTTTGGCACTGACTGCTATTCTTCTTTACATTTGAATCTGCTCTTTGGCAAAGTCGCTCATGTGAGTGGGATTTCCCCATTTGGTGCCTATATTTCCCTAAGATGATTGCCTATTCGTCTCTACTCCATTTATAAGGTTTTCTTAATCCACAACAAGCTCACGTCGCCACCATGTGCCATTCAGTCTTGCGGTGGGGAGTGTTCATATTGTTTTGGTTCGTCATTGTCTCTTTCCTCACTTATGATCCATCCTACATGTACAGGGTGGCTACGCCATGTAGAGAAACATGACTGTAGACAGTACTTTAGCAGGACGAACTGCAGCAGTTCTTGGAGCCATGAACGGAGCACCACGGACGCAACCATCATCTCGGTTAGCAGCTGTGGTCAGTGACCTGCCAATGCTGTTGTCCTTTGAGCCTTGCCTGTGTCCACTATTTGCCTCCTTGCACCCGACAATGCCTTTGGACCAGCCTTCGGTAACCCACACTGGTTTGATTGACTACCGCTTGATGACAGCCGCTTTGGTCATTGTCCTGTTCCAGAACACTTCTGCGCGATACGAAAGTGCGGATACTTCCACAAAATCGGCCGGGACACCTGCTTTTAAACCTCTCCCAGACCAGGCGTCGTTTCCGAACAGCTGGGCAGGAATGTGATGTGCTGTTTGTGCTTTTCAGCGCTGTACCAATTATCCTGTCACTACTACGGTCGCTGGATCTCAAACATTTGCCTTCTGTTTGACTACCTTTGCACTTAAGAAGCTCATCGCTTTGCTGTCTTCACGGAACTGTGAAAACTGCATCTCCAGAGCATGATACGGGGATCTCTGGTGCAAGGTGGCACTTGGGTGAGATGAAGTCTGTCGTACTCACTGTCACAACAATCGACCCCAGCCAGACTGCCAGCCAGGGGCACTAGACTTCCCTTGACACAACGGCCACGGAGCTCGCTCCGCACTGTCACTGACTGTGTTGCCTGAAGTCGGTGCACCAAGAGACACAGTGACAGTGTATTCGCCTTGCCCACCATCGATGCCAGCAGCCACAGGACTACTGGTCGTATAAAAAAAAAAAAAAAAAAGAAGAGAGAGAGAGAAGAAGAAATGCCGAAGATGAACATGGATGGCAGCAGTTAAGCTGTTGTGCAGCAAGAACATCTCATGCAGCAATATGAGTCAGTGCAGATTTTAGAGATTTTTGGACCGATGTGGTTGTTTGCATATCATTTCTTCTTCCTTTTCATTTTGTAAAATTTTGGGTATTCTTTTGTTGGTAGTAAGCAGGCAATATAGATAAGCAGTTCCGGCTCTGGAGTCTATTCTGCATCTGATAAATCAAGTACTCCTTTATTTTCCCTTTTTTACTTTTTATTATTTAGGTATTCTTGTGCTAGTAGTAATCAGGAAATACCGATAAGTAATTCTGTCTGAGGAGGCTATTCGGAATCTGGTAAATCACGTAGCTTACCTGCAGGCAGAATGAAGGCAACTAAGGAAGGAAAGAAGGGAAGCGCCTCACGCTAGTGCACCTATCCTTGATGCTAATACGGCTTCTTTGGTCACTCCATTTTATGGGAAACGACGGGAAGTCGTCTTCGTGTTTTTTGATAGTTTGTATACAGCTTACAGGTTGGGAAATTATTCAGTATAGCTAAACTAAAGTTAGCGGGGGAGGCAGCGATGTTTCTGATGTTCCACGAGAAATAAAGAGAAGCACAGTCATTTGACAACCTGAGGGAAGGCTTATCAGCGGGAAAGGGGAGGAAAAACACAACGAGATACTACAGTGAGCAGATTAATGGAATATTCCGGAGACGCGGGGAATTGGTACAGAGTTTTGTGGACTATGTTTGCAAAACAAATATGAATACATAGGAGTTCACTGAGGATGAGAAGGAAAATAAGGCCAACTTACAGGAAGTTGAAGAGAGAGTTTACGATGCGTTTGCATAGGGTTTACTGCTAGAATCGTCACTTAGGGCTCGTATGGAATTCCTAAAGTCTCCGAATGAGCAGTGAAACTGCGGCAGCACAAGTTGAAATTGATGTGGTCACCAAACGGTAGGAAAAAGATAGTAATATTTAATAACAATATCAAATATTTTCGACGTGGTCGTACAGGTCATATGTAGCATAATTGCGGAGAACATCAATGTTGTGCATGTAGGCGCATGCACGAAGAAAAGTTGACAGAGACAGGGAAGGTAGTCACAATGCGGGCCCCATATGCCGCCACTGAACGGAGAAGGAGGTGGTGTGTTCACTGTACAATCCTCTCGATTAGGGTTAGCACCGGTCACCCCTGTGCAGACACAGTGGCAGACATCTTTCTGACCATTTATTTGAAAGGGAAGTTGTGCAAATTCTTATTAGATACTGTATCTCAAGTGTATGTAGCAAGTATGGGTATAGTGTCACAAGGAACACCCCTAGGCCAGATGAGGCCGCCTAAACCTCCAGTCAACTGGCATTATGCCAGTCAACTGGTATTATGCCAATAGGTACCAGCAAATTAATCTGGGTTGATGTAGGAGCTTGTCTGCCGATTAACTCTCTTTATAGTTGAGACTTCACCTCAGAACGAAGAATTAGATAAAGCACAATGTTTTTCACAACGTACAATGACGGAAAAAGGAATTTCCCCTCCAAGAAGGAGTTGTGCGAACAAACGAAAGTTGGTAAGTGTATTTCTCTATCTGAAAGATGATGTATATTCAAACTTTGCGCCAATCGCAAATGTCCTGTCATCCTGTCCCTTCTCTTTGCACTGTTTTCCATATACAGGGCGAGTCAGAAGTCCTTGGACACCTTCATAAGTTGGAAGATTAAAGGTAAAATTGAAATGTGATGATGGGAACATACACTCCTGGAAATGGAAAAAAGAACACATTGACACCGGTGTGTCAGACCCAGCATACTTGCTCCGGACACTGCGAGAGGGCTGTACAAGCAATGATCACACGCACGGCACAGCGGACACACCAGGAACCGCGGTGTTGGCCGTCGAATGGCGCTAGCTGCGCAGCATTTGTGCACCGCAGCCGTCAGTGTCAGCCAGTTAGCCGTGGTATACGGAGCTCCATCGCAGTCTTTAACACTGGTAGCATGCCGCGACAGCGTGTACGTGAACCGTATGTGCAGTTGACGTACTTTGAGCGAGGGCGTATAGTGGGCATGCGGGAGGCCGGGTGGACGTACCGCCGAATTGCTCAACACGTGGGGCGTGAGATCTCCACAGTACATCGATCTTGTCGCCAGTGGTTGCCGGAAGGTGCACGTGCCCGTCGACCTGGGACCGGACCGCAGCGACGCACGGATGCACGCCAAGACCGTAGGATCCTACGCAGTGCCGTAGGGGACCGCACCGCCACTTCCCAGCAAATTAGGGACACTGTTGCTCCTGGGGTATCGGCGAGGACCATTCGCAACCGTCTCCATGAAGCTGGGCTACGGTCCTGCACACCGTTAGGCCGTCTTCCGCTCACGCCCCAACATCGTGCAGCCCGCCTCCAGTGGTGTCGCGACAGGCGTGAATGGAGGGACGAATGGAGACGTGTCGTCTTCAGCGATGAGAGTCGCTTCTGCCTTGGTGCCAATGATGGTCGTATGCGTGTTTGGCGCCGTGCAGGTGAGCGCCACAATCAGGACTGCATACGACCGAGGCACACAGGGCCAACACCCGGCATCATGGTGTGGGGAGCGATCTCCTACACTGGCCGTACACCACTGGTGGTCGTCGAGGGGACACTGAATAGTGCACGGTACATCCAAACCGTCATCGAACCCATCGTTCTACCATTCCTAGACCGGCAAGGGAACTTGCTGTTCCAACAGGACAATGCACGTCCGCATGTATCCCGTGCCACCCAACGTGCTCTAGAAGGTGTAAGTCAACTACCCTGGCCAGCAAGATCTCCGGATCTGTCCCCCATTGAGCATGTTTGGGACTGGATGAAGCGTCGTCTCACGCGGTCTGCACGTCCAGCACGAACGCTGGTCCAACTGAGGCGCCAGGTGGAAATGGCATGGCAAGCCGTTCCACAGGACAACATCCAGCATCTCTACGATCGTCTCCATGGGAGAATAGCAGCCTGCATTGCTGCGAAAGGTGGATATACACTGTACTAGTGCCGACGTTGTGCATGCTCTGTTGCCTATGTCTATGTGCCTGTGGTTCTGTCAGTGTGATCATGTGATGTATCTGACCCCAGGAATGTGTCAATAAAGTTTTCCCTTCCTGGGACAATGAATTCACGGTGTTCTTATTTCAATTTCCAGGAGTGTAGGTTTTGACGTGGGACCGCAACTTTTGGAGTGAATGTCATTCATGGCTGCCATCTTGAAATCCGCCATTTTGGATTCAAGTCATTTTTTTTAATGGGAAGGTGGTGTATGACACATCAAATAACACTGGCTTGAGCTCTGGAAGTGAGTGATGTAATTTGTTTTTGTCTATCTTGTACAGTTTAGAAGGTATTAATATTCAAAGTTACCTTGATACGTACTCATGTCTCTCTTTGTTCCAGGTGATCTAAAATGGGTCTGAAACGTGAACAGAAGATCAAAATCATCCTTATATCAGGGGAACGCAGCTACCGAACAATAGCAGCTGACTACAACAGACGGCACCCAGACAGAGAATCGGTATCGCACAGCACGGTGGTTCACGTGATCACCAAATTCCGGGAGACTGGCTCAGTACACGATATGGCACGTAGTGGGCGACCAAGGACTGCCACCAATGAGGAAACTGCAACTGCGGTTATTGCGTGGTTTGTGGAAAGTCCTAAACGAAGTACCCATCGTGTGGCCCTAGCATGTGGAATAAGCCAAACCTCCGTTGTCCGGATATTGCACACCAATAAGTGGCATCGTACAAGCTGCAGATGCAACATAGACTTAACGAGGATGACCCTGATCGCCGGTTGGAGTTCTGCCTGTGGGCTACTGAACAACACGAACTGGATCCTTCGTTTGTCAAGGGCATACTGTTCAGTGACGAAGCATATTTCACTTTGAACGGGGAGGTTAATCGACATAATTGTCGATACTGGAGTGACGCAAATCCGAATTGGGTTGCCCCAATTCGAGAACATAGTCCAGCGAAGGTGATGGTGTGGTGTGGCATATGGGACACCCACATCATTGGGCCATTTTTCATTTATAACACCTTAACTGCACCACAGTATCTGATATTCCTGCAGGACCTTGTGTTCCCTTCCACACTGAACGCTGACGGCATTTTCCCATCTTATTTTCAGCACAATGGAGCTCCTCCACACTGTGGCATTGGTGTCCGTGAATGGTTGGAGGAGCAACTGCCAGGGAAGTGGATTGGTCGTCGTGGTCCCGTGGAGTGGCAGCCCAGGTCCTCTAACTTAACGCCCCTTGGTTTTTATCTATGGGGACATCTTAAGCAGACAGTGCATGCTGAGAACATCTGTGATTTGAGACACTTGGAGGAACGCATACAACACGCCTGTGACCAAATTCCAGGAGACACTCTCCTCCATGTGCAGTCAGAGTGGTTGGGGCGACTACAGTTGTGCATTGCACAGGATGGACGACATGTAGAACATGTGTTGTAGCAGTCGGTATGAAGTTAATTTCCCAAGCTTGAACATTAATAACCTATAAACTGTACAAGAGAGACAAAAACAAATTACACCACTCAGTTCCAGATCTCAAGCGAGTGTTATTTGATGTATCAAACTCCCTCCTTCCCATTAAAAAAAAAGACTTGAATCTAAAATGGCGGATTTCAAGATGGCGGCCATGAATGACATTCACTCCAAAAGTTGCGGCCCCACATCAAACTTATGTTCCCATCATCACATTTCAATTTTCCCTTTAATCTTCCAACTTATGAAGGTGTCCAAGGACTTTTGACTCGCTCTGTAATTCTTTCCTCCCCGATTCTACGCAGAACCTCCTCATTCGTTACCTTAACAATCCACCTAATTTTCAACATTCGTCTGTAGTACCACGTCTCAAATGGTTCGATTCTCTACTGTTTCGGTTTTACCAAAAACCGTGTTTCATTACTATACAATGCTGTACTCCAAACGTACATTTTCAGAAATTTCTTCCTCAAATTAAGGCCTATGGTTAATACTAGCAGATTTCTCTCAGCCAGGAATGCTGTTTCCGCCAGTGCTGGTCTGCTTTTGATGTCCTCCTTGCTCCGTCCGTCATTGGTTATTTTGCGGCTTACGTAGCAGAATTCCTTAATCTACTTTGTGACCATCAATCCTCATGTTAAGCTTCTCATTGTTCCCATTTCTGCTACTTCTCATTACTTTCGTCTTCGCTCGATTTACTCTTAATCTTTATTCTGTGTCATTAGACTGTTCATTCCATTCAGCAGATCATGTAATGCTTCTTCACTTTCAGTGGGGATAGCAATGTCATCAGCGAATCGTATCATTGATATCTTTTCATCTTGATTTTTAATTCCACTCCTGAACTTTTATTTTATTTCTAACATTGCTTATTCGATGTACAGATTGAACAGTACAGATGAAAGGCTACATCCCTGTCTTACACCCTTTTTAATCCAAGCACATCGTTCTGGTCGGCCACTCTTATTATCTCCTCTTGGGTACTGTATGTATTGTATATTGCCCGTCTCTCCCCACAGCTTACCCCTATTTTTCTCAGAATTTCGAACATCTTGCAGCATTTTATATTGTCGAAAGCCTTTCCCAGGTCGATAAATCCCATGAAGTGCCTTCATTTTTCTTTAGTCTTACTTCCATTATCAAAAGCAGTGTCAGAATTGCCTCTCTGGTGCTTTTACTTTTCCTAAAGCCAAACTGATCGTCATCTAACACGTCCTCAATTTTCTTTTCCATTCCTCTGTATATTATTCTTGTCAGCAACTTCGATGCATGAGCGGTTAAGCTGATTGCCTGATAATTCTCGGACTTGTCTGCTCTTGCAGTCTTCGGAATTGTATGGACGATATTTTTCCGATAGTCAGATGGTATGTCGCCAGACGCAAACGTTCTACACACCAAAGTGAATAGTCGTTTTGTTGTCACTTCTCCCAACGATTTTAGAAATTACGAGAGAATGTTATCTATCTCTTCTGCCTTATTTGATCTCTCTTAAATTTTGATTCTAATACTGGATCTCCTATCTCTTCTACATCCACTTCTATTTTTTCTTCATCTATGACAGGAGACAAATCTTCCTCCTCATAGAGGCCTTCAATGTATTCTTTCCACCTATCCGTTCTATCCTCTGCATTTAACAGTAGAATTCCCGTTGCACTCTTACCACCCTTGCTTTTAATTTCACCAAAGGTTATTTTGCCTTTCCTGTATGCTGAGTCAGTCTTTTGACAGTAATTTCTTTTTCGATTTCTTCTGCAGCTATTTCGTCTAAGCTTTCCTACACTACCTATTTGTTTCATCCTTCAGCTACGTATATTACTGTACTCCTTAATTTCCTTGAACATTTTTGTACTTCCTCCTTTCATCGATCAGCTAAAGTATTTCTTCTGTTGCCCATGGTATCTTCGTAGTTACCTTCTGTGTACCTATGTTTTTCTTTCCAACTTCTGTGATTCCCCTTTTTAGAGATGTCCATTCCTCTTCAACTACACTGTCTACCGAGTTATTCCTTATTGCTGTATCTATAGCCTTAGAGAATACTTATCTCGTCATTCCTTGGTATTTCCGAATCCTTCTTCTTTGCGTATTGGTTCGTCCTGACTAATTTCTCAAACTTCAGTCTACGCTTCATCAATACTACACTGTGAACTACGTTTATATCAGCTCCCGAGTATGCCTTACAATCCAGTATCTGATTTTGGAATCTCTGTTTGATCATGATCTGATTTTAGCGGATCACCCGACCTTTTCCAAGTATACCCCCTACTCTTGTGATTCTTGAACAGAGTATTCGCCATTACAAGATGAAAATTATTACAGAACTCAATTAGCCTTTCTCCTCTCTCATTCCTTGTCCCAAGAACATATTCTCCTGTGAACTTTTCTTCTACTCCTTCCCCTGCAAATGCATTCCAGTCCCCCATGACTATTAGATTTTCATCTCCCTTTACGTATTGTGTTACCCTTTCAATATCCTCACGTACTTTCTCTATTTCTTCATCTTCAGCTTGCAACATAGGCATGTATACTGGGACTATTGTTGTCGGTGTTGGTTTGTTGTCGATTCTGATGATAACAACCCTATCACTGAACTGTTAACAGCAACACACACTCTGTCCTACCTTCCTATTCATAACGAATCTTATTTCCGTTACACCATTTTCTGCTGCCTCTTATATTACCATATACTCAGCTGACCAGAAATCCTTGTCTTCTTTCATTTCTCTTCACCGACCCCTACTACACTACTGAACATTAAAATTGCTACACCAAGAAGAAATACAGATGATAAACGGGTATTCATTGGACAAATATATTATACTAAAACTTACACGTGATTACATTTTCACGCAATTTGGGTGCATAGATCCTGAGAAATCAGTACCCAGAACAACCACCTCTGGCCATAATAAAGGCCTTGATACGCCTGGGCACTGCGTCAAACAGAGCTTGGATGGCGTGTACAGGTACAGCTGCCCATGAAGCTTCAACACCATACCACAGTTCATCAAGAGTAGTGACTGGCGTATTGTGACGAGCCAATTGCTCGGCCACCATTGACCAGACGTTTTCAGTTGGTGAGAGGTCTGGAGAATGTTCTGGCCAGGGCAGCAGCCAAACATTTTCTGTATCCAGAAAGGCCCATACAGGACCTGCAACATGCGGTCGTGCATTATCCTGCTAAAATGTAGGGTTTCGCAGGGATCGAATGGAGGGTAGAACCACAGGTCGTAACACATCTGAAATGTAACGTCCACTGTTCAAAGTGCCGTCAATGCGAACAAGAGGTGACCGAAACGTGTAACCAATGGCACCCCATACCATTACGCCGGGTGATACGCCAGTATGGCGATGACGAATACACGCCTCCAATGTGCGTTCACCGCGATGTCGCTAAACACGGATGCGACCATGATGATGCTGTAAACAGGACCTGGATTCATCCGAAAAAATGACGTTTTGCCATTCGTGCACCCAGGTTCGTCGTTGAGTACACCATGGCAGGCGCTCCTGTCTGTGATACAGTGTCAAGGGTAGCCGCAGCCATGGTCTCCGAGCTGATTGTCCATGTTGCTGCAAACGTCGTCGAACTGTTCGTGCACATGGTTGTTGTCTTGCAAACGACCCCATCTGTTGACTCAAAGCTCGAGACGTGGCTGCACAATCCATTACAGCCATGCGGATATGGTGCCTGTCATCTCGACTGGTAGTGATACGAGGCCGTTGGGATCCAGCACGGCGCTCCGTATTACCCTCCCGAACCCACCGATTCCATATTCTGCTAACAGTCATTGGATCTCGACCAACACGAGCAGCAATGTTGTGATACGATAAACCGCAATCGCGATAGGCTACAATCCGACCTTTATCAATGTCGGAAACAGGATTGTACGCATTTCTCCTCCTTACACAAGGCATCACAACAACGTTTCACCAGGCAACGCCGGTCAACTGCTGTTTGTGTATGAGAAATCGGTTGGAAACTTTCCTCATGTCAGCACGTTGTAGGTGTCGCCACCGGCGCCAACGTTGTGTGAATGATCTGAAAAGCTAATCATTTGCATATCACAGCATCTTCTTCCTGTCGGTTAAATTTCTCGTCTGTAGCACATCATCTTCGTGGTGTAGCAATTTTAATGGCCAGCAGTGTATATCTAAATTAAGCCTTTGCATTTCCTTTTTCAGATTTTTTAGCTTTCCTGCCACGTTAAAGTTTCTGACATAGAACGTTATACTTTCGTTGGTTATTCAATCTTTTCCTCCTAAAGATCCAAATGGGGAACTATTCAGGAATCTTTTGCCAATGGAGAGATCATCTTGACACTTTTTCAATTACAGGCCACATGTCCTATGGACACATGTTACATGTCTTTAATGCTATGGTTTCCATTGCCGACTGCATTCACATGCCGTTTATCATTGCTAATTCTTCCGCCTTTAGTGACAATTTCCCACCCCAAGACAAGAAAGTGCCCTGAACCTGTGACGGCTCCTCTTCCCTCCTTGGCAATGCCACTGGCAGAATGAGGGTGACTTCTTATGCTGGAAGTCTTCAGGCGCGAATGCTGTTTATTAGACAAAATTTCAGTGGTGGCGGGTTTTGAACTTGGGACGGAGAAGATTCTGATTACTAATCAAAGAAGCTATCCCCAGACCACGTGTGTAACAAACTGTTACAAAGTGGCTACTCTGAGCCAGATGCCCTGTAGCGTGCATTCGACTGAATTCACACTACTGTCATTTATGACTTCAGTTGTGTCAAACAAGAGCTCATTTAATGGCAGAATCTTGGTCTTTCTTGGTACTACTGATGGCCACGTATTGATTAGACAGAGGCCAATTGAAGGTCTATAACTAACCAGACTGTGTGCCAGACACACTGGACTTACACTTGATTTCGTTTGACAGCAGGAGCACCTTCATGGTTATCCCATATGCCCTGACTGCAAATTTGTACGTTAGTCTGGTGATTTGGCGTTAATCTGGTGGTTTGGCCTGTTGTGTTACCAGTCGTGAACAGTATTCCAGTGATGTTTTCAGCAGGATAAGGCTCACCCTCGTACCAGTTGATAACCAGATCTGTCTCCAGTCGATCATTTATGGGATATCATCACACAACAGCTCCAGGATCATCCACAAACAGCAGAAACAATCCCTTTATTGACCAACAAAGTGTAACAGGCATGGAACTCCATCCCGCAAACTGACATCTAGCAACTGTACAATATAATACATGCACGTCTGCATACTTGCTTCAACATTCTGGCATTTACACTGGTTATTAATGTACCATTGTTTCACAATTTGAATGCCTTATCTTGCTCTCACAGTAACCTGTGATCTTGCAAAATTAATCAGCTAAATGTGTTAGCTAGACAAATGTATTCCCAATATTTCATTACTCTACATTAATTATTTAATGGTGTTGTGCTATTTTTTCTGTCAGTGTATTTTGCCCTATGTAAGGGAATTTGATGGAAGTAGCGTTGTGACTGCAAGTTTTGATAACATTAGTTCTGGAAAGGTGAGTCTGTCATGATGTACTATGATAATCAGCTTAGGAGTACTGAATGAAGATGAATTGTATAAGAATTTCACCTAAGTCTGTGCAGTCCTGGAACAGCACGTCAGTTTAACTTCATTGAGGAGGGAAGTATCACATACAGAGAGACAGGATAATGGAGTATGGAGACACTATTAGAAGGGCACGCTGAATTATTTGATCCTCCTGGACCATTGCCTGCCACATCACTAACACAACACCATATTCATATTGGCAATGAGTTGCCTATGGATAAGAAACCATATATAGTCCCACAGCAATCGCGAACTATAATAGAAGAGTTTGTAAACCAACATCAAGAGCAGCAGCTTTGCCTTAAATTGCATTTCAAGATGGAAGAAACATCCAATAAGATGCACATCAAGAGAACTTAGTAAGAAAGAAAAAGAAATTGGTTCCTCAGAAGAAAATGGCGTCACTAATATATGTAGCAAGTTATTTTCAGTGTAATTTGTAAGGACGATACTTCAAAGTAATAACTAATATGCAACATTGAAATGGTTATATGACTTAAATATCCAATGAGCCAATTACCTAGATGGGCCTTATGGCTGAGTGAATTCGATTTTGAAGTAATAAATTGACCAGCTAAATCGTATAGTTAAAAGGATAGCAGCATCCACAAAATTCATACTGTGCAATGAACCAGGGTAGGCATAGACCAAACTGTCAGCACTTTCCTGAGAAGTGACATTTCAGTATTGACAGAGAGACAAGATGTGGGTTACATATAGTGGTACCAGGGAAATGACGAAATAAAATGTTTAGGCAGGTTCATGATCCAGTTTTAGCTGAACACAGCAACAGAAGAACCACAGGACACAGAGTTGTGCAAAATCAATGGTGGATGACACACAAACAGGATGTCGAACGTTACGGAAAAACTGTGTCCCATGCACTCAAAGGGTGGAAGTAAATCATTGGAGAACTTACCAGAGGAAAATAAACTGTTTCAGATGATTAGTATGGACATTGTCAGACCATTTGCTCGAACACCAGCAGGAAACTGTTATATCCTAGGGTAGTAGATAACTTTTTTCGTTTTCCATCTATGTTAGTAATGCCTAACCAGCAGACAGAAACAGTAGTACAGATACTAGAGTCTGGACCAAATGAGACAGTGAGTGATAATGAACAAAGGAATGGATTATATGGGCCGCCTGGTGTGGCCGAGCGGTTCAAGGCACTTCAGTCTGGAACCATGTGACCACTATGGTCGCAGCTTCGAATCCTGCCTCAGCATGGATGTGTGTGATGTCCTTAGGTTAATTAGTTTTAAGTAGTCCTAAGTTCTAGGGGACTGATGACCTCAGATGTTAAGTCCCATAGTGCTCAGAGCCATTCGAACCATTTGAATGGATTTCATGTTTGATTTAACAAAACAGTGGTGCTGATTATCAGCATTAAGAAATTCAGAACCAGTACATTACACTCATGGGCAAGTGGGCGTTCTGAGAGAGTCTGTCATTCAGTAGGAAAAACATTGAGTTATATTAAAAGACATAAAAATAACTGGGGGTCTTTCTCCCTTATGTAGTAGAGGTTAATTCGAACCATACATTCACCATTCATGTTACTTACGTATGCTACACCTCTGTGTACAAAAACGTGCATTAAATCCATATGGTCGTTATTTTCAAGTGGCTGGACCACACTAATATTTCTTGTGGTAAGTCCTTGCCTACAGAGACCCAAACAAAGTTCCCTGTACCTGACAGTATGTTATCATGGGAATTCATTTTTAGCTTGTGTACACGCAGTGCAGTTGGCAATGCCTCAATGATCGGTGCATCTTGTATCACATCGTTTTGCTTGTGGCAGTATCACCCTGTGGAAACAAAAACCTTTCTAGCTCAGCTGTATGCCAGAAAATATCGATTCTTAGTAAGGGAATGAAGCCTGAGAGTTGCAGAATACCGTTCACCAACATGTCGCAATACTCCACATGCTCAGAAAATGTTTTGGCGGGGAGGGATTGGGTTGTTTGGGGAACAGACCAAACAGTGAGGTTATCGGTCTCATTGGATTAGGGAAGGATGGGGAAGGAAGTCGGCCGTGCCCTTTCGAAGGTACCATCCCGGCATTTGCCTGAAGTGATTTGAGGAAATCAGGGAAAATCTAAATCAGGATGGCCAAATGCGGGATTGAACCGTCGTCCTCCCGACTGCGAGTCCAGTGGGCTAACCACTGCACCACCTCGCTTGGAAAAGTTTTAGCCCCAATGCTAAACTTTCGTCAGTCCAGAATCACACGGCTGCTATGGCCGCAGGTCTGAATCCTGCCTGAGGCATGGATGTGTGTGATGTCCTTATGTTAGTTAGATTTAAGAAGTTCTAAGTCTAGAAAACTGATGACCTCAGATGTTAAGTCCCATATTGCTCAGAGCCATTTGAATTTTGTGCTAAAATTTAATAGTGTTTTCTACACAACTTATCTCATTATCACCAGCTCTGCATAACGTGTAATGTGTAGACTGTAGTGTCTTTTTACCCAAGAGATCCAGTGCGATGACCAATACATGTGCTCCAGCGTCTGTCAAAGACCTGTGTTCCTTTCCACCAACGAATCTCCACAAGCAGCAGTCCATCTTTACATCTAATCGTGCAGTATTACATTTAATGGAGAACATTTTCTGGCAGCTGACACGTTCTCTAATCTGTTTAACGAACGATTTGCTGATACCGATTTTCCTGTTTCTTACTTCGACGCTCCTGTGCTTTGTGACCTAATTGTCCCCACTTGTAGCACTCTGTATGATGAGAAGGTTCTTGGAGAAGGCAATCGCGCCCACATCTCTGACATTTTATCACTGAAGCAAACACGTGACTGTCGCCATGGCTCTCTGTCTGATGAGAAGGTTCTTGGAGAAGGCAATCACGCCCACATCTCTGAAATTTTATCACTGAAGCAAACACATGACTGTCGCAATGGCCCCTAGTTGCTGTATCTACTTCTTCCAACTGTGTGACGCTCCCAATAGCCATAGCCAAATATGAAGGATTCTTCCTCGTAACACTGCATGACATTTCAGTGGAAATGCCATGTAGAAGTATGGCGAGAGCCCTATTCTCAGCTTCCTGGCACAGCACCACACATTGATTTGTATGTTTAAAAATTGATCTTTTGGATTCTGTCTGAGGATGATTTACTGAACTCGTTATGTTCTGAACTAACATATTCAATCTCTCCCTAAAGAAGCGAGTATTGTTCTGCTTATGATTCAGTTGTCGTAACCCCTCAGCTAAGTGTACGAA
The DNA here is from genome assembly GCF_023864345.2 of Schistocerca serialis cubense. Lineage (NCBI taxonomy): Eukaryota > Metazoa > Arthropoda > Insecta > Orthoptera > Acrididae > Schistocerca > Schistocerca serialis. The sequence continues at coordinate 475,657,389 of NC_064643.1, forward strand.
TGTCTGCGTATCCCGCAGGTTCTCACTGTAAGTAATACACAACTTAGCCTCTCCAATAAACCACCAACTGGCCATACGAAGGCACGTTTGATTAGTCCAGCCACCCAGTGTGGCTGTGGTTAAAACGTCATTCAGAAACAAAGTTATGTCCTCTGTTGCCATGATACAGAAAGACGTTATCGAATTTACTATTGTAGTATCGACAGAAGTAGTGGGTACTTTCGCTATAGTCTTAATGTCCACAAGTTGCCCTAGTACTTGTTGCTTCTTGGTACCCAATACCTCTGCCTGGTCCTTGGGATGTTCTACTTCCGCAGTTTTCTGCTCAAGTGCTACTAGTAACCTAACACTCTGCGCTGTCTTAGCAGCAACAGAATCTCCCATATTAGTGGAGCATGTTCCTTTCGACATTTTGCTCATTCTACTACCGCTCAAACACTGAAGGAATGTTCAATACGGTATGAAGTTAACACCAGGTCCACACTACAGTGTACACAATACACAATACATTGCTCTAGTGCTAATAACTTACCATAGCCCATCTACATTCACTAAATTCTCATTCCAAATGACTCCAACATCTATACGTCTTCGTGCATGGGAACTTGAACCAAGAAGCAGTACAAAATGCACACTTGACAGGTGTCAAGTATGACTCAAGCCCAACACCCCTAAACTCAGACTGGTCAAGAGGTTCACACTGCTGCACAAGAGCTATCCTTAGGTCTAAACGAATGTCCGTATGTTCCACCATGTCCAGTGAATTATGCAATGTAAAACGGCAATTACAAGATAAAACGAAATGCTTTTCACTCACCACCCTGCGTTGTGTGAAGCGTTGGAAGTAAGATGAGTGAAACAGCTATGGTGACATAGGCAACATCAGAAACTGGCGCCAGCCATAGCAATGTCATTCTCAGGACCACTTCTGACCACCGATTAACCAATTGGAATGGTCACCCCTCGGGTTCAGTATTTCAGTGAGCATGGAGAGTGCAGGATTCGAGATTGGGAAACGTGTGAGGGTGGCTGTCATACTCCCAAAGGTGTCAGTTAAACGGTGTTGTCTGAAAACATTAATTATTCGTGATTTTACTACATGGATATTCTTGTCTGATGTGGTGGAAGATATACTGAACTACACACACGTGTGAGTAGAGGAATGTGAATGCAGCACTCTAGAGGCTGGCATTGTGCAGGTCAGGAAGCAACAGTGATGTCATGCAGTAAGCTGGTTGGGAGTCTACAGGTGCAAGCCAACAGCACCTCAGTGCTCTCGAAGACGGATACAAACTTAGGCATGTACCGGTGGCATACAATGGAGGGCAGGTGTTGTGAGCTCGGAAGCCCAGGACTCCAATCAGAAATACAGCCTATAGTTAGGAAGGTGGTAACATGTGCCTCAGGCAGGAGGTGGCATACATTCACACGGTATGACCCTTCACTGAAACAGGGCCCAGCTCGTCCTCATCTTCTGTCAGTCAAAGATGTGACCAAACAGCGGTGGCAACTTGCAGCGACTTAGTCCCACCTTAGTCAGCTTGCTTCAGGCTTGGAGCGAACTTTCCACTTAGGCAGCTGCCAGCACATCACGATTCTCAAACTAGTGAGATAGTGATATAAATGGGATGACCAAACACTGAGATTGTAGAATATGAACTGGAAGTACTTAAGTCGGACATAGCTTCATCAGGGCAGGCGATGCGGTCATTTTCCCTCATTAATCGGAAGCGTCAGGTTCTCAAGCCTTCACACTTTCCGTCACTACCAGGATGCCCTGGAATGGCTGAGATTGGATGTTTCATGTTATTACTCCACACTGCGTGGCACACAGAATGACATCCTGCCCTGTTTCCATGCCTCGCTTATAGCTCGGCTCTATGTGGCAATGCGCTGTGAGCGGCGCCTTGCCTTCAGCAACAGCAGTACTCTTTGCGAGCCTCAGACAGCGTCTGTGACTTTGACACACGATGTGAGCTGGACTCGGTTCTCTGTGGTCTGTCAAGTAATAATTTTGAAAATTTATATGTGCACCCAGGAGCCGGATCTACTGTCCAACAATATGGTGAAAAGCACTTACAATAGATATCAGAGGGTACTTAACATCAACATCAGGGATTTTCTGTCCTGTTTCATTCGCCCAATGGGCGATGGAAAATGGGCGTCTACGAATGTTTTTACGCCTCCTACTCTCTTTATCTTATACTCGCGATCACTACGTTAGGTACACGTTGGCGGAAGCGGAACAGCGGAACCGTCACAAGTCTTCTTCAGATATAGATTCTCTAAATTTACTGCGGGAACTACAGTGTATTACACATGTAAAGGATCTTGTTTCTGAAACCCCGCAACTGTTTCCCATTGTGAGATAAAAGATTGATCAGGGGTGCTTACAACCTGCCTCCGGTTTGGTGCGAAGATGTGGGGGAGCTGCGATGTCACCCTCGGGATCGACGACGCTTCAGACGGCTGGGCGTCACACACGCGAACAAAGATCAAAGCTCAGAAGTTAATTTGTGGTGTAATGTGGTTTAATCATGTCTCGCTGGTACCAAATTTCACCAGAATTTCACCCAATGCCACTGAAGACGTGTCACATTTCGTGAAGGTCGTCACACTTTTACCCAAATTTCACCTCTTCCTTTGACGCCTCTGCGACAGCGGTTAGAATCGTGATGCCCAGTATTGAAATCACGCGATCTTCTTACGGGTGATTGAGGAGAACATTTCAGACACATCACCCCTCAGAATCGACAGGAAAATGTCTCAGGGACGGATAAAGGTGGTCAATGATACCAACCCTTTCGTGGCTGAAAACGGCAGTTCGCAGAGTGACGAACAACAGGACGACATTCTTGACAATCGCTGACATTGTTGACTCCACCGGCCCATTAAACTCTTCTGTGAGGACATCGTGAGGCAGCAAGCTCACGGAACGTGATATGACCCCTTTGGAAGCAGGCCGACTGCAAGTTTTGCTCTGGTGCACAGTATTGAAACACTAGGGAAAAGAGGGCGGGAAACAGGGCGGCTGAAATACCATAAACACCCTTTGCTGTGTAATTTTCCTCCTATCTATGTGATTATGTAATTATGTAGTTCTCAATTCGTTCGAGCAATCAATCATTCATAATAGGAAACACAGTCATAGCTCAGTCACTCAAAATGATTCAAAAATTTTACTTGTTAGAATGAAATCAGGCGATGATTCCTCTTCTCTGCAGGCTCGTTCTTTGCGGCAGTCTGCTAATCTGTACAAATAAAATGCCTCGTATTTTTGGGAGCGTTGTATAATCAGTCGGGAAACCTCAGATCAAGCGGATATTTGGCTTTGATGAAGTTTAACCTTCCGAAGAAGTAATGGAGCTCTTGGATTATTAAATGCAGGTTCGTATCCAGTCTTTCGGAAGTTCCCTTCTGATTAACAACTACGCAATATATCGATGAATATCATTAATTCTCAAATGTCAAATACACACCTTTTGTATGAAGGATATATATATATATATATATATATATATATATATATATATATATATATATATATATATATATATATATATATATCCCTTTTAATCGTACAATTTCGTATCAGTTATCTTTTGTCGTAAATCTCAATATTCAGATTACAGTTCTTCAAACAATGCTCAGGCTAATCGGCACGAAGACAATCTCGGAAGCTTTTTTCTAACAACCACCAGAGAAAGTACTACAAAGAATAATTATGCGCTCATGGCATAGCTATTGTATGAAACTACTTCTGCGAGTATGAAGATAGAAAATTAGTAAACGTCATTCAAGGCTAGAATTGTATCAGAATAATTCGTCGAATATAAAGAGATATTACAATTGCCCCTCGCAGCGAGCAAAGTTCGTACTTTTCCCTGTGGCTATCCGTTATATCGAATCTAACTTGTGACGTTCCAGTTCTGTCTACATCGGATCTTGACGTGGACGGAATGTCACGAGCAGATTGAGAATTTTGTTTCCTACCTCTCGCTGTTCCTAAATCCTGCTGCGAGAGATTTAGTGATCTTTCGATATTTTCTTTCCAAAGCGAGAATTCTTCGCCAAGTTGTTCATGAATTTCCTTTAACCCTTTGTTGAAAAAATTCTCTTCGGAACTCTCTGAAATTGACTGTAAAGCTACTTTCACAGTTTCTTCTATCGTTTCCGAAGGAAAATTTTGCCGCTCTAATGTCATTTCTGAAAACTTTCCCGCAAGTACATTCATTATATGTTCCTGTGTCGTCTGTTTTTCCTTCACTTCATCAAATTGCTTCTTTAGATTATCTTGGGATTCTATAATTTCTGGTATCATAGCTACGGAACACTGTATGTCCTCTTGAGCTTGTATTACTTGAGGAAACGGTTCTATTTGTTTTTGCATCGTGTCAATTTTGACGGATACATATTCGGTTAGTTCCGCTTTTAATTTACTACTGTTTTCTTGGCATTGTTGGCGGACCTGCTCAATTTGAGCAATATGATTCTGTTCGGTCTTTTCTGCCTGTTCTTTTATTTCCTGTGTCTGGGTATTTAATCTCTGATCTAATTCGGTAAAGGTTGCTCTTAATTGATTTTGTAATTCTGTTTGATTTTCGGCTAATTGATTTTGGAGTACATTTTGTATGGCTGATAAGTCTCGTTTTACTTCAGATTGTATAACGGATAAGTCTCGTTTTACCTCCGCTTGGCCTTCGGCTAATAGAGACAACTGTTGCATAACAACAGCTAATGTGTCAACAACAGTCTGATCAGCTGTTGTAAGAATGTTTTCTGAACCAGCGGGATTATTTATATTGCTACCGCTAGCCACAACAGTCTCAGAATTGCTATCCGTGGCCTCTGCTTCTGCGCAAACAGCTGAAGGCTGTTGCATGTCTCGTTGCTGATTCAATGACATTTTAAATGCCGCTCTAGTCAATACCATTAAATAACTGTCAATATCAGGTTCTAGTCACTAAATACAGTTTCAAATTTACTGTCAGACACACTTAACTTTCAAATTACTTCACAGATGGTATTAAGTTTAATGTCCAGATACGAAAATCACACAATATACAGTTCTACAATCTAACTAATATGTGGAAAAAAGTTCTTTCTAAATTAATTTCAAACTATTTTAACTACAAAATGTAAAAATTGGAATTATCTGGCCTTGTTCTGCAGTATAGGTTCTTGTCCAATAGTTGAAATCGTTCCTTGGTATCAGCAATCTTTTACTATGGGCACCGAATCTCTCTTCAGATTAGTTACCTCTCGTTCTCGTTGGTTATCATGAAACAAAAAATACATATATTATGTAACAATCCAAGAGAGTCCTGTCACACTGGCGCCACTGTAATTTTTCCTCCTATCTATGTGATTATGTAATTATGTAGTTCTCAATTCGTTCGAGCAATCAATCATTCATAATAGGAAACACAGTCATAGCTCAGTCACTCAAAATGATTCAAAAATTTTACTTGTTAGAATGAAATCAGGCGATGATTCCTCTTCTCTGCAGGCTCGTTCTTTGCGGCAGTCTGCTAATCTGTACAAATAAAATGCCTCGTATTTTTGGGAGCGTTGTATAGTCACATCAAGCGGATATTTGGCTTTGATGAAGTTTAACCTTCCGAAGAAGTAATTATTAAATGCAGGTTCGTATCCAGTCTTTCGGAAGTTCCCTTCTGATTAACAACTACGCAATATATCGATGAATATCATTAATTCTCAAATGTCAAATACACACCTTTTGTATGAAGGATATATATATATATATATATATATATATATATATATATATATATATATATATATACATCCCTTTTAATCGTACAATTTCGTATCAGTTACCTTTTGTCATAAATCTCAATATTCAGATAACAATTCTTCAAACAATGCTCAGGCTAATCGGCACGAAGACAATCTCGGAAACTTTTTTCTAACAACCACCAGAGAGAGTACTACAAAGAATAATTATGCGCTCATGGCATAGTTATTGTATGAAACTACTTTGCGCATGGATTCTGCGAGTATGAAGATAGAAAATTAGTAAACGTCATTCAAGGGTAGAATTGTATCAGAATAATTCATCGAATATAAAGAGATATTACAGCTGCTTTACATCATGTTCAAATTTCATCGAATGGTTGTCAGCGGTCCGTACTGGTTCCATCCTATACACCAGAGCAGAAATTTCTGTCACACTGCACTCCAGGTGCGATTAGGTTCAGCGGTATTGCTAAGCCGGGGTGTCCTCCGTGACAGGTTGAAACGTCCGGGGGGGAGGAGGAGTGGGGGCTTTAGCAGTATCGAAGATGGTCAAGAACGTCGTCCAGTTGCTCATGACTCTGTGAACTGTCTTTTTCGACCGCGAAATGTGTGGGATCACGCCCCAATTGTAGGTGTTGTTTCACTGACTTCCTTCATGTCACCCTCTGAGGCCTTCTCGTGTCGATTATTATGTGCGGCGGGGTGTCTGAAATGCTTTCCTCGGCAAACCCTAAGAAGACAGCATGATTTCAAAGCTGGGAGTCGCGGTTCTGGCCTCCATGACAGAGGCGTCCAAAGCTGGGGTGAATTGTGAGAAAGAGGGAGTATAACGACCTTCTCATCTTGTGACACGTCCACGGTGGCGTTGAGGAGAACTGTGGTGAAATTTGACGTCAATAAGACACCATTAAACCACCTTACATGTCACATGAATTTCTGAGCTGTGACCTTTTTATCACATGTTTCTACACCTTTCTGTTAGAAACGTCGCTGAGACCAAAGCTGACGTCACAGAGTTTTGTACCATTACAGAGAATGGTTGTAGGTATCTTTGAGACAGTTTTCTAACTTCTACATCGTAATGGAAACAATTACGGGGTTTCGAAAAAGTGATACTTTAACAGTATATGGCTGAGTATGTCGTCTTTTTTTCCGAGGATTTCCTGTTAAGTATCCTGAGCAATTCTGCTACACTAGAAGCTATACCCCCCCCCATGAACCATGGACCTTGCCGTTGGTGGGGAGGCTTGCGTGCCTCAGCGATACAGATAGCCGTACCGTAGGTGCAACCACAACGGAGGGGTATCTGTTGAGAGGCCAGACAAACGTGTGGTTCCTGAAGAGGGGCAGCAGCCTTTTCAGTAGTTGCAAGGGCAACAGTCTGGATGATTGACTGATCTGGCCTTGTAACAATAACCAAAACGGCCTTGCTGTGCTGGTACTGCGAACGGCTGAAAGCAAGGGGAAACTACAGCCGTAATTTTTCCCGAGGGCATGCAGCTTTACTGTATGATTACATGATGATGGCGTCCTCTTGGGTAAAATAATCCGGAGGTAAAATAGTCCCCCATTCGGATCTCCGGGCGGGGACTACTCAGGAGGATGTCGTTATCAGGAGAAAGAAAACTGGCGTTCTACGGATCGGAGCGTGGAATGTCAGATCCCTTAATCGGGCAGGTAGGTTAGAAAATTTAAAAAGGGAAATGGATAGGTTGAAGTTAGATATAGTGGGAATTAGTGAAGTTCGGTGGCAGGAGGAACAAGACTTCTGGTCAGGTGAGTACAGGGTTATAAATACAAAATCAAATAGGGGTAATGCAGGAGTAGGTTTAATAATGAATAGGAAAATAGGAATGCGGCTAAGCTACTACAAACAGCATAGTGAACGCATTATTGTGGCCAAGATAGATACGAAGCCCACGCCTACTACAGTAGTACAAGTTTATATGCCAACTAGCTCTGCAAATGACGAAGAAATTGAAGAAATGTATGATGAAATAAAAGAAATTATTCAGATTGTGAAGGAGACGAAAATTTAATAGTCATGGGTGACTGGAATTCGAGTGTAGGAAAAGGGAGAGAAGGAAACATAGTAGGTGAATATGGATTGGGGGACAGAAATGAAAGAGGAAGCCGCCTGGTAGAATTTTGCACAGAGCACAACATAATCATAACTAACACTTGGTTTAAGAATCATGAAAGAAGGTTGTATACATGGAAGAACCCTGGAGATACTAAAAGGTATCAGACAGATTATATAATGGTAAGACAGAGATTTAGGAACCAGGTTTTAAATTGTAAGACATTTCCAGGGGCAGATGTGGACTCTGACCACAATCTATTGGTTATGACCTGTAGATTAAAACTGAAGAAACTGCAAAAAGGTGGGAATTTAAGGAGATGGGACCTGGATAAACTAAAAGAACCAGAGGTTGTACAGAGATTCAGGGAGAGCATAAGGGAGCAATTGACAGGAATGGGGGAAATAAATACAGTAGAAGAAGAATGGGTAGCTTTGAGGGATGAAGTAGTGAAGGCAGCAGAGGATCAAGTAGGTAAAAAGACGAGGGCTAGTAGAAATCCTTGGGTAACAGAAGAAATATTGAATTTAATTGATGAAAGGAGAAAATATAAAAATGCAGTAAGTGAAATAGGCAAAAAGGAATACAAACGTCTCAAAAATGAGATCGACAGGAAGTGCAAAATGGCTAAGCAGGGATGGCTAGAGGACAAATGTAAGGATGTAGAGGCCTATCTCACTAGGGGTAAGATAGATACCGCCTACAGGAAAATTAAAGAGACCTTTGGAGATAAGAGAACGACTTGTATGAATATCAAGAGCTCAGATGGAAACCCAGTTCTAAGCAAAGAAGGGAAAGCAGAAAGGTGGAAGGAGTATATAGAGGGTCTATACAAGGGCGAGGTACTTGAGGACAATATTATGGAAATGGAAGAGGATGTAGATGAAGATGAAATGGGAGATATGATACTGCGTGAAGAGTTTGACAGAGCACTGAAAGACCTGAGTCGAAACAAGGCCACGGGAGTAGACAATATTCCATTGGAACTACTGACGGCCGTGGGAGAGCCAGTCCTGACAAAACTCTACCATCTGGTGAGCAAAATGTATGAAACAGGCGAAATACCCTCAGACTTCAAGAAGAATATAATAATTCCAATCCCAAAGAAAGCAGGTGTTGACAGATGTGAAAATTACCGAACTATCAGCTTAATAAGTCACAGCTGCAAAATACTAACACGAATTCTTTACAGACGAATGGAAAAACTAGTAGAAGCCAACCTCGGGGAAGATCAGTTTGGATTCCGTAGAAACACTGGAACACGTGAGGCAATACTGACCTTACGACTTATCTTAGAAGAAAGATTAAGGAAAGGCAAACCTACGTTTCTAGCATTTGTAGACTTAGAGAAAGCTTTTGACAATGTTGACTGGAATACTCTCTTTCAAATTCTAAAGGTGGCAGGGGTAAAATACAGGGAGCGAAAGGCTATTTACAATTTGTACAGAAACCAGATGGCAGTTATAAGAGTCGAGGGACATGAAAGGGAAGCAGTGGTTGGGAAGGGAGTAAGACAGGGTTGTAGCCTCTCCCCGATGTTGTTCAATCTGTATATTGAGCGAGCAGTAAAGGAAACAAAAGAAAAATTCGGAGTAGGTATTAAAATTCATGGAGAAGAAATAAAAACTTTGAGGTTCGCCGATGACATTGTAATTCTGTCAGAGACAGCAAAGGACTTGGAAGAGCAGTTGAATGGAATGGACAGTGTCTTGAAAGGAGGATATAAGATGAACATCAACAAAAGCAAAACAAGGATAATGGAATGTAGTCTAATTAAGTCGGGTGATGCTGAGGGAATTAGATTAGGAAATGAGGCACTTAAAGTAGTAAAGGAGTTTTGCTATTTGGGGAGCAAAATAACTGATGATGGTCGAAGTAGAGAGGATATAAAATGTAGGCTGGCAATGGCAAGGAAAGCGTTTCTGAAGAAGAGAAATTTGTTAACATCCAGTATTGATTTAAGTGTCAGGAAGTCATTTCTGAAAGTATTCGTATGGAGTGTAGCCATGTATGGAAGTGAAACATGGACGATAAATAGTTTGGACAAGAAGAGAATAGAAGCTTTCGAAATGTGGTGCTACAGAAGAATGCTGAAGATTAGATGGGTAGATCACATAACTAATGAGGAAGTATTGAATAGGATTGGGGAGAAGAGAAGTTTGTGGCACAACTTGACCAGAAGAAGGGATCGGTTGGTAGGACATGTTCTGAGGCATCAAGGGATCACCAATTTAGTATTGGAGGGCAGCGTGGAGGGTAAAAATCGTAGAGGGAGACCAAGAGATGAATACACTAAGCAGATGCAGAAGGATGTAGGTTGCAGTAGGTACTGGGAGATGAAAAAGCTTGCACAGGATAGAGTAGCATGGAGAGCTGCATCAAACCAGTCTCAGGACTGAAGACAACAACAACAACATAGAAGCTATACCAATCTTTAACGATACTATAAGCGTAACTCTGACCTTATTCCACTGTATAGTCACTTCCGATTTATAAGGACCCCAAACACTGGAAAATTTCTCTAAAAGTGCTCGTCTTAGAGGCTCATATGCGTTTTCCTTTACAGAAGCACTACTTGAACTTTTCTAGGAACTCTCCCAACACATCCGCCAATAAATATTATATTCGAGTTCCCTAATACTCGTTTTTCTCGATTGTCCCATTTTATATAACGTCTCAATATTCCCGTTAATAGCCAAGCGATGCGACGAGCTTAAGACCTTCTCCACTAATCATGTAATCGGATAAAATCGGGTTCTCTCTCTTTGTTGCAGGTATTACTTTGCGTTAATCACATTAAGGGGCTCCGGAAACGCTCAAAATCATGAAAAGTTCAATTTTTACTTTTTTGCGTTTTCTGAATCTGCAGACTATTACCTTTTAATAGATATTAATTTATTCAATTCCGAAGACTACAACTATTTTTAAATTTTTTTTGAAATGTGTTCTACATGGGCGTGACCCACTGTGGCGCTGTTAAACTGCTGTCAAATGGTGTTATTATTAACGTCCGTGTTCATCAGGTACATTTTAGTGATGTGAGATAAAGTATGTGTTGTGGCTAACCTGTGATGGTTCAATATATATCGCTGGTGTGATTGTCGATTGTTTCATGTTTATTTACTCTGTCGTTATCTCGAAAATATTCGTAATTAATTCTGTTTGTTGAGTCTCTGTTTTGTTGAAGTATAATAATGAGTAAAAGTAAAGTTATTAGAAATCCTCTGAAGGCTTTTAAGAAAAGGAGAAACGTTATAAAGCCAAAGGTATGTGTTATTACTGTAAACAATAAAGACGATAACCAAGTGAGTGAACCTAACCTCTCAAGTACACCTGCCCATAGCAGTCGAAGTGGGAAAGAAAATACTTCACAGAAGAAGCTTGGTTCAATGAGTGAAAACTATGAATGTTTTATGGGCGAATCGGATGTGAATGAAATATTTGATATGTCGGTTCTCAAAGGAATTTTTTCAAACTGTGTAAGATGTATTCATTGTAGTGAAGTTGGTCTGGAACTCTCCATAATAAAGCACGTAGGATTTGCTAGTGAAATACAACTGAAATGTGATAATTGTTCATACATGACCACCTTTTGGAACAGTGTTGCAGTAACTGCAACTGAAGAAAATGGTAGCAAAATCTACGAACACAACAACGAGCGTTGCTTGCTTTAGACAAGGAACGCCTTCGGGCTGCAGACAGAGCTGTAAAGAGTCTAGAAATACAAGCAAGAGTAAACAGGAGGAGGAACAAGAGGAAGCTGGAGGAGGAGTTTGCAGAGGATGAAGATAATCCATCCCATGGACCTGGAATGCACTAAAAAGTTAATCCAATCTTTGTCGCTCGATTCCCAAAACTTTTATTTTCTCATACTAATTACATGTTTTCTAAGGATCTTCCAAACATATTTGTTTCAAACTTTCAGTAAATGTTACACAGTACCTTCTGCATAATTTAACACAGCCTTTTTCCAAAAAACTGTATATTTTTGAATATATAAATAAAAAATTGCAAAAAAATGTTGTGAATTTTCATTACAATTGAAAAAAAATCATCTTTAATAACTGAACTAAAATTTTGTAAAATCCCTGTGTTAAGTTGTAGCCCATATTCCAATAAATAATCTGTAAAAAGTTCAACTTCCTACCTCAAATACTTTGTGAGGAAAGATGTAATTTATAAGCGTTATTTTAACATTGCAAGTATAGGGCGTTCCGGAGCCCCTTAAAAGAGTGCTGTCATTCGTTTCACAAATAGAAATTTTGTACACGTCTCCCTGTATTTCTTTACGATCGCCCAGCAGCGATACTTCCCTGTAGACAACGACATCGTCAGCGAATAATTTTACAATGCCACTGATCTATATCTAAATCTGTATAGTCTCCGCGGTCCACGGTGCGAGAAAGAGGGTGTCTTGTGACACTACTGGTGGTTTCTATTTCTGCTGCATACGCAAATAGAGAGAGAGAGGAGAATAATGACTGTCTAAATGCTTCTGTGCGAGTCCTTGTCTTTGCGGTTCTTACACGGAATGTGCGTCGGTGGAAACATAATCGTTCTGCAGTCAGCCATAGATCCCAATCCTCTAAATTTTCTCTGTAGTGCTTCGCGGAAGGAACGTCGTCTTCCCACTAGGAATTTCCTTTTGAGTTCACACAACATTTTTGTAATGCTCTCGTGTTGATCGAAGTTACTCGTGACAAATCGAACAGCACTCCTCTGAATTGCTTCGATGTCTTCCTTTAACTCGAACTGGTGCTGATGGCAAGCACTCGAGCAGTACTTAAGAATGGATCGTGTGAGTAGTCTGCCCGCGCTCTCCTTTCCCCTATTCAGCTCCCCAAAACTTCAATTTAGGAGAAGTGTCTTTTCGAACTGGAGAATACCATATCTGATAAACCGCTGGTTTACACTGAAAACACTAGAGGTGCTATTACAGTATTAGGCTTCCGTGGAATATAAACCATGTTGCTTCCGTGTCTGTGGAATATTCCCTGTCCAGCAAAACGTACTGGGCACCATTAGTCAAATATTCATCGAGTCACTAACATCGGCGAACATTGTTCTTACTATCGCATCTTATTTGGCAGCTGACATTGTGGTACAATGCCGAAAACCTTTCGGCAGTCGAGTAGGGCGGAATCGGCCTGTCCATAATATTGTTTGCATGATACTGAGTATAAATGAAGCAAGCTGTGTTTCACACGAATATTTTTTCCTGATTCCTTGCTGATCATTGAGAGATGCTTGTTTTTTCTCCAGGAAAGTCATGCTGTTTCAGCTTAGAATACTGCAACTCACAAACCGCCAGCGTTATCGATCTGTGATTCTGGGCATCCGACGTTTTACATTTTGTGTAAACAGCGGTCACCTCCGGTCTTTCCAGTCACACGGAGCTATTCTCAGCGCAAGAGGTTTTCGATAAACAGGAGCATGGAGAGGAACTACTTCCTCAGTGCATACGGTGTAAAATCTAGCTGTAGTTCCGTCAGGGATGGTGCATTGTTTGCTTTAAATAACCTTAACCGATTTCATTGTGCAGTATCGCAGATGATACTGCAGCAATATTAATACTGAAACACCATATAATGAAACACATAGTTGCCACCGTGCAAAACTTGTTTCCTTTAGAAATTTTTATCGGAAAAGTAAATTATTTTCGCTCTTAAGTTGAAACGTCATAACAATTTTAAGCTAACCACTCTAGTCACATAGATTACTGAATAACTACTTGGACTTATTGGAAAATCAGTGCTTATATTTGTTGTTTCTGGTGCGCCGCATACTTGTGAACCTACGTTGTCAGTGTGACATTTACTTCTATTACCTTCACGTAATTCACTGCGAATTTGGATAGCACAAGTTACAAGCTGCTTTCTTGGGGGTATTCACAGTGTACGAATACAGGCAGTCGGCATGAAGACATAATTAAAATTTGCAGTAAATGTTCTCTGTGTTCCTATCTCGCTCCCTCTCCCTGCCCCCCTCTCTCTCTCACTCTTTGTCTCTCCACAAACAGGAGGGTATGAGATGAACATCAACAAAAGCAAAACGAGGATAATGGAATGTAGTCGAATTAAGTCGGGTGATGCTGAGGGAATTAGATTAGGAAATGAGACACTTAAAGTAGTAAAGGAGTTTCGCTATTTGGGGAGCAAAATAACTGATGAGGGTCGAAGCAGAGAGGATATAAAATGTAGACTGGCAATGGCAAGGAAAGCGTTTCTGAAGAAGAAAAGTTTGTTAACGTCGAGTATAGATTTAAATGTAAGGAAGTCGTTTCTGAAAGTATTTGTATGGAGTGTAGCCATGTATGGAAGTGAAACATGGACGATAAATAGTTTAGATAAGAAGAGGATGAAAGCTTTCGAAATGTGGTGATATAGAAGAATGCTGAAAATTAGATGGGTAGATCACTTAACTAATGAGAGGTGTTGAATAGAATTGGGGAGAAGAGGAACTTGTGGCACAACTTGACTAGAAGAAGGGATCGGTTGGTAGGACATGTTCTGAGACATCGAGGAACACCAATTTAGTATTGGAGGGCAGCGTGGAGGGTAAAAATTGTAGAGGGAGGCCAAGAGATGAGTACACTAAGCAGATTCAGAAGGATGTAGGCTGCAGTAGGTACTGGGAGATGAAGAAGCTTGCACAGGATAGAATAGCATGGAGAGCTGCATCAAACCAGTCTCAGGACTGAAGACCACAACAACAACATAATACGTTAATTACAGTAATCATATAATATGTGTATATAATTATAATAATATAATATATAATATTCGTTAATAATATAAATGCTAGGACGTTTTGTAAAGTTGGGAAGTGATCAGTGTGAGCAGACGATCATTCATCGTGTTTAGTTGTAAGAAGATCAATTTATATTCAGTTTGGCCAGTTTAACGATATCTTTGTGACATGTCATGAGCATGACTATCATGGTCTGGGTTCCGAGTTGTTACACAAGCGGCATGGCTACATCTTGTGGGCCGGCCGTTGTGACCGAGCGGTTCTAGGCACTTCAGTCCTAAACCGCAGGTCGCAGGTTCGAATCCTGCCTCGGGTATGGATGTGTGTGCTGTCACTAGGTTGGTTAGGTTTAAGTAGTTCTAAGTCTAGGGGACTGATGACCTCAGATGTTAAGTCCCATACTGCTCAGAGGCATTTGAACCATTTTGAGCTACACCTGGTAGTCTCTTTTCTGGTCAGTCTCTTTTCTGGTCAGTAAATCTGTTCTCGTGAACGGCAGTTGTGAATCTTAGTGGGGTTCTGTTGTGAGCTGAACTTAGTTTTTAGGGAGGCAGTACACACCTGCCGTTCAAAGAATTTTAATATCTTACAGATGACAGAGCTTGAATAACACGTGATTACTCAGACGATTTCATGTTCGTTTTGGGTGATTTACGCTTTCGTAACTGGAGAACTTTATTTAGTTTGTTTCATGATGATCTCCAGCGGACAGTAAGGCAGCTTCACCAAAGTACTTTTACAGCAGGACTAGCCAAACAGCGCCCCAGAAGAGCGAGCGTTCCAGCTGCGCTCCTACCCAGCTCTCCAAGGGCAGCACTGTGTGGGGCTGAGGGGCAGTCATTTGTGGACCAGACATGACTGAGTTCTTTTAGTAATTGAAACATTCGATCATGAGTTGTCAAAGCGATTCAAAGGTAATGCATGAATGAAGTAATGTTTCGGTTTATTTGTCAGACCTTCTCGCTTTGGGCTGCTAATGTACCTCATTGCCTCCAACTAGAGCTGGTGGATGTACCCAACTCAACGATCTGTTTGTCCAGTGCAGGGACTTACAAGGTTAAAAAATGATTCAAATGGCTCTGAGCACTATGGGACGTAACTTCTGAAGTCATCAGTCCCCTAGAACTTAGAACTACTTAAACCTAACTAACCTAAGGAAATCACACACATCCATGCCCGAGCAGGATTCGAACCTGATACCGTAGCGGCCTCGCGGCTCCAGTCTGTAGCGCCTAGAACCGCTCGGCCAGTCCGGCCGGCAGGACTTACAAGGCTTTTATAAAATGTTACAACAAGGGAAACGTCCCCAACAAGCTGCTAAGGTTATTTCAGTGTTTCGTTCAATACGTGCATATAAATGTACGAATGTTTCTTTTCCAATTATGGAATTCACAAAGTCCCAGCAATAATGAAGTTTAATCGATTTTAATTAGCATAATTCCATATGTTTGACTGTATCGCGAACCATAGGGCAAGATATATTGCACATTCTAAAACTGAAATCTGTTTAAATGTGCAAACACCGGAACTTAATGCTGAATGCCTCAGTCTAAAGTGTTTTGTAGTTCTGCTCACCGTATTAGCACTGTCTAATGTACTTATCAACTGAAGTTATAGAGGTCCCTGATCTGTCAAAAAATGAAAAGTTAAAAACAAACACCGTTGATGATATCCTATTTAAGAAAATATGCTGCCTCTTAAAAGCAGTTGCACTGTGTTGCAAAAACGTCTTCGTAAGTTTCCTGCAGGTGTAGCCTTTGGCGTATAGTCATGATTCGCACATCTGCTCAGAATAGAGCAGTGATAGGGAAAGCTGGAGCCGTGAGTAGATGACTGCGATCGAACTGCGGCAGCGCAAATATTGGCCAGTACTGTTATACAGTAACGTGTAATTGGGATTTGGACCTTGGCCTTGTTATAGAGTTACATGACTTAACAGGGGAATCTGCAAAATATTACTCTCTATTCACATGGCCTTATCTGCACTTAGCTAAGATGGTAATTCTTTAACTTAAGATGGAAACCGACACAAATTTAATGACTTTATGTAAGATTATCATCTCTTTTATTGTTTTACTTTAAAATGTACACTACTGGCCATTAAAATTGCTACACCAAGAAGAAATGCAGATGATAAACGGGTATTCATTGGAAAAATATATTATACTAGAACTGACATGTGATTACATTTTCACGCAGTTTGGGTGCATAGATCCTGAGAAATCAGTACCCAGAACAACCAACTCTGGCCATAACAACGGCCTCGATACGCCCGAGTATTGAGTCATACAGAGCTTGGATGGCACGTACAGGTACAACTGCCCATGCAGCTTCAACACGATACCACAGTTCATCAAGAGTAGTGACTGGCATATTGTGACGAGCCAGTTGCTCGGCCACCATTCAACAGACATTTTCAATTGGTGAGAGATCTGGAGAATGTGCTGGCCACGGCAGCAGTACAACATATTCTGTATCCAGAAAGGCCCGTACAGGACCTGCAACATGCGCTCGTGCATTATCCTGCTGAAATGTAGGGTTTCACAGGGATCGAATGAAGGGTAGAGCCACGGGTCGTAACACATCTGAAATGTAACGTACACTGTTCAAAGTGCCGTCAATGCGAACAAGAGGTGACCGAGACCTGTAACCAGTGGCACCCCGTACCATCACGTCGGGAGATACGCGAGTATGGCGATGGCGAATACACGCTTCCAATGTGCGTTCACCGCGATGTCGCCAAACACGGATGCGACCATCATGATGCTGTAAACAGGACCTGGATTCATCCGAAAAAATGTTTTGCCATTCGTGCACCCAGGTTCGTCGTTGAGTAAACCATGGCAGGCGCTCCTGTCTGTGATGCAGCGTCAAGGGTAACCGCAGCCATGGTCTCCGAGCTGATTGTCCATGCTGCTGCAAACGTCGTCGAACTGTTCGTGCAGATGGTTATTGTCTTGCAAACGTCCCCATCTGTTGACTCAGGGATCGAGACGTGGCTGCACGATCCGTTACAGCCATGCGGATAAGATGCCTGTCAACTCTACTGCTAGTGATACGAGGCCGTTGGGATCCAGCATGGCGTTCCGTATTACCCTCCTGAACCCACCGATTCCATATTCTGCTAACAGTCTTTGGATCTCGACCAACGCGAGCAGCAATATCGCGATACGATAAACCGCAATCGCGATAGTATACAATCCGACCTTTATCAAAGTCCGAAACGTGATGGTACGCATTTCCCCTCGTTACACGAGGCATCACAACAATGTTTTACCAGGCAACGCCGGTCAACTGTTGTTTGTGTATGAGAAATCGGTTGGAAACTTTCTCATGTCAGCACGTTGTAGGTGTCGCCACCGGCGCCAACCTTGTGTGAATGCTCTGAAAAGCTAATCATTTGCATATAACAGCATCTTTTTCCTGTCGGTTAAATTTCTCATCTCTAGCACGTCATCTTTGTGGTGTAGCAATTTTAATGGCCAGTAGTGTATTATGCAGAATTACATTTTACTTCGTCGGTTTTCTGATTATTTTGTTTAGTATTTTGATTACATTCAATTTTCCGTTCTATTTAATTAATTTTTCTGCTTATTTATTGCACAGTATTAGCCGTGCTTCACATGTTCAGTTGGTGTTTGCCTGCCTAAACCTACCATAGACGGATGAGGCTGTTAATGGGGCAGACCAACAGAGGTGAACACCGCAGCCCTACTACTGTAGAGCTACGCTTTGTCATCAGTATCTTTCAGTGGCCACGTCTCCAACAATCCTAATACTAATTTGAGGATACAGATGCAAGTTGTTGTGATTATCTTTCTCGAGTCAGGTTGCAATCTACCAATTTTCTTAGCCAGCTAATATTCGACTGCAGAGCGAAACGATCTTGCTTACTAACGTCATGAAATGTAGACACAGTAGCCACTACGAACAACAATGTGTTGGAATCGGATGTTTTCAACAAAGTAAGTCGTCCTTAGTTCCAAACTTTAGAATGAACGTTTTAGTATGCGGAGTTAATCGATGTTACCGATCTGTTCCTCGCTGATTTATATAAAAACAGGATCAGTTGGTAGTCTTTCTTATATAACCCAGAGGAGCCTTGAACAAAATCACATATAGCAATTCGCACACTCGAGCTCTAGATTTTCTCTAATCCTTTCTTCTCACTCCGCATAAAAGGTAACTTTAAGAATGCTTAGAAAGCGTTAATTGCGTCATATCAAGATTCCAAAGAGCTGAGTTACAGATTTACGGTAAAGAGGTCTATAATTGGTAGAAATTGTAGTATGAATGCATCATAAAGTCCTTTTTGCTATGGAAGGACTCCTACATCTGATATTATTACCTGCAACCTTCTAGAGAAATGGAACCTGCGGTATTTTCTCTATCATCATGTGAAGAAATGATACACTTCATTAATCTTATCCTTGATGGATATTCTAGAAATGGTTCAAATGACTCTAAGCACAGCCGGCCGGAGTGGCCGAGCGGTTCTAGGCGCTACAGTCTGGAACCGCGCGACCGCTACGGTCGCAGGTTCGAATCCTGCCTCGGGCATGGATGTGTGTGATGTCCTTAGGTTAGTTAGGTTTAAGAAGTTCTAAGTTCTAGGGGACTTATGACTTCAGCAGTTGAGTCCCATAGTACTCAGATCCATTTGAACCATTTGAACTCTAAGCACCATGGAACTCAACATCTGAGGTCATCAGTCCCCTAGACTACTTAAACCCAACTAACCTAAGGACAACAAACATATCCATGCCCGAGGCATGATTAGAACCTGCGACCGTAGCAGCAGCGCGGTTCCGGACTAAAGCGCCTAGAACCGCTCGGCCACAGCGGCCGGTGGATCTTCTAGAAGCCAGAATTGTGTACTTAATATAAATGGTGAAAACTGCGATCAGTCGCTTTCTAACATATTTGTATACTCCCATAAACTAGTTTTCAAGCCTTTTCAGGCACATGTTATGATGGGACATAGAGAAGTTATATTTTTATTTCCGTGGCATGATGTTAGCGCTGACTCTCTGACAAAAAGATTTAAAAAAATCTTTGATATGTTGTCATCGGCGGTAGTTATCTGTCAAGTTGTCTCGAAAAACGAATTATTTACTTATTGCAGCAGTATGGGCGATACTGCAGTTAGCATCCACCTGACAGATCCCATTTTAATTGCCTATTCGCCATGGATTAACCACTTTTCACCATAAATACAAATAGTGGTTGGCACTACGAAGCCGCCAGCATCCAACATGTGCTGTAAATGTGATGCCGGCCGGAGTGGCCGATCGGTTCTAGGTGCTTCAGTCTCGAACCGCGCTAGCGCTACGGTCGCAGGTGCGAATCCTGCCTCGAGCATGGATGTGTGTGATGTCCTTAGGTTAGCTAGGTTTAAGTAGTTCTAAGTTCTAGGGGACTGATGACCTCAGATATTAAGTCTCATAGTGGTCAGAGCCATTTGAACCATTTGTAAATTTGATGTAGCCGGCCGCGGTGGTCTCGCGGTTCTAGGCGCTCAGTCCGGAACCGCGCGACTGCTACGGTCGCAGGTTCGAATCCTGCCTCGGGCATGGATGTGTGTGATGTCCTTAGGTTAGTTAGGTTTAAGTAGTTCTAAGTTCTAGGGGACTGATGACCACAGATGTTAAGTCCCATAGTGCTCAGAGCCATTTGAACGATTTTTGAAATTTGATGTATATTACAAAGATCTTCACTCAGAGATATAAAACATGTACTTTGCTCGGAAAAGGCAACTGCAATCGCTTAGTAATGGAAAGCCATGAGGATAGCAGCATGTATTGTAGGTTGCCTGAGCAACGGACGATACCTAGCGACTGGAAATAAGTGCAGGTCATTCCCATTTCCAAGAAGAGTCATAGAACAGATGCACATAGATATAGGCCCATATCGCTGATATCCATCTGTTGCAGAATTATACAATGTGTTTTATGGTCACACAGAAAAATGAACATTTCCTCCACAAAAATCAACATGGATTCCACAATCAGCGATCTTCCAAAACTCACAACGGAATAAGATATTGCAATGCCTGTGATGTTAAGAAACACAATGCAATGTTCCTTCGGACATGCACTGCGGAAACTACAGCCGTTATGAAATATATGAAATTTATACGCAGTTGCGAATGCGAAGAACCATCAGCTGCATAAGGAAATGACGACAGTGAAAATTTGTGCCCGTCCGAGACTCGAATCCGGACTTAATGGCTTACGCGAGCGGTTGCCTTAAGCGTTGTGGATATCTGTGCGCGACTCAAGGCTAGACCCAGACTTCCATATGTCGTCGTTTTTCCGTCACAACCTATACTCGTACACTAATTATGTAATCCCCGTACAGGAGAGGACATTTTAATTGAAAGTCACTTTCTAGTATCGGCGGATCAATACGATATTACACGGTCTGTGTTAAGAAGAACAGTGCAATGTTCCTTTGGACGTACATGGATGGAAGGCGTTATTAAGCCACGTGACATTTTCATGGCCCACTCGATTCGACAGCGATCTTTGAAGATTACTTAAAAACAACTTAATTTTTCTGATAACCCGGACCACAAACACGATGCAGACAGTTGATCGTATACGTGTAAGAAGACCACTCTCGTCTTAGAACCTGACATAAAGATAAGAGCGATGGCGGCTGAGACAGAGGAATTAAATTTTACGTGTCATTGCAATCATAAAATATATCTCTCTCGTATGGTTCGCAACACATAATCTTTTCTCTCTCCCCCTCTCTCTCTCTCTCCCTCCCTCCTCTTTTTATATTTTTTAAAATTTTTTCACCAAAACAGATTTCGCTGGAGCAAATAGTTGGGTATGACATTTGACGAACCAGGACATCCACATGAACAAAAAATTGTGTAATATTACACTGTTCATCATTGTCTTAGAAAATTTCTGTGGCATGTGCTAGCAGGAATGATCAGTATTCAGGGATATGACATGAAGGATCATTAGAAACAAAAATTCTAGTAAACAATGGCTCTAAAACGCATACCATAAGATCTATGAGCACTCCTCGTCTTCGATAGCGTGAAACAAGTCTCTTGTACTGCAAGCTCTTTGCTTTCCATTTTCTGGGAAGAGACAGTATGGACCAAAGCAAGAAAAAATTGTCCACTAAACACACACTCTAAAATGCATCACTTAAGAGCTCTGAGCACTTGTTCAGCAGAAGAGATGCATCTCACAGTAGCGAAGATTAATAAGTGCTTACAGCTGTTAAGGTATGAACCTTAGGGGCCATGGTTACTAGGCATTTTTTTCTTATTTTGGTCCAACCAAAACATTAAAAGCAAATAGCTTGTAGTAGAAGAGATCTCTTTCACAGCATGGAATATGAAGAAGTATTCATAGCTCTTAAAGTGTTCATTTCAGAGTCCATGTTTACCAGATGGTTTTGCTTTGAATGATCATTCCTGTCATATCCATGAACACTGACCATTCCTCCAGCTACACCCTGTGTAGCACCGCACGGAACATTGTGAATCTACAGTAAGCAAGCAAAGCAAAGCTACGCATTCTGGCCATGATGGGCCAATCGGGACCTGCCGACAGCCGTGTCGTCCTCTGCCAGTGGTGTAATTGGATGTGGTACGAGAAGGTGGGCGGGGGGTGGGGGGTGCAGCGCACTACTCTCTCTCGGTTGTTGTCGGCTTTTTGAACTCAGAGCCGCTACTCGTGCAAGTACCTCTTCAGATGATGTCACTTCACTGAGTGCACCCCACTACACTCCTTCAACCAAGGAAAAATACCTGGCAGTGCCGGGATTCGAGCTCGGGTTCTCTGCACAGTAGCCAGACAAGCTCACTTCTGAGCTGCGGAGATGGACGTTAATCTACGAGATGAACACGAACTCCACAGAAAAAAATTTCGGAGGTTTTACACGGATATTTTCTGAGTATTTTGGGATCTGGAACCTGTTGTCTTCGGTGACTAGTAACAGAGTTATAATGTGAAATGAAATGATCGTATGGCAAGGCCGGCCGGTGAAGTTCATCTGCTGAGAGCGAGTCTTATTACAGTCGACGCCACATTGGCCGACTCGCGTGCCGGTGATGAGGGTGAAATGATGACGAGGAAAAACCAGTCCTCGAGGGGAGAAAATCTCCAAGCCGGCCGGGAATCGAAACCAGGCCCGCTGCGTGGTAGGCAAGCACGTAACCACTCAGCTAGGCAGGCGGACAGTTATAATGTAATACTTATTTATTCGGTTTGTTACGCCAGTTACCTCTCATTCTACGAAAATACCTTCACAGTAGTGAAAAGGACTATAATATGTGATGAGCAAAATGTATAACAGAAAAACACAGAGTAATGCAACAAGCCTCAGATGCAAAAATACTGTGATGTGCTTGCTGTTGCTGCGGGAATGCATAGGGTCGTAGTGTGATTGTTCCGTTACAGTGAGTGAAGCCGTACACGCAGTGCACATCGGCCAACTACTCATCATGTAACCTGTCCACATAACTGTCCCAACATCTGTGTGTCACTGTTAACGTTCAGCTAACACTGTCGGAAAAACAAACCAGAAACAGAACCAGCTTTAGAGCTAAGATTAAAGTCAGTATTAATGTTTTCAACAGCGAGTTACGTGAGTTAAGTGGAACAAGGTTGTTTCCAAACAAGACACGAGGCGCATACTATGGAGATTTGCGCGGTTGTGCGGATAATTTCAGTGCAATAGAGATACAAAGGTAACCAAGCGAATGGAATCAAACCGCAAGCGGTTACTATGTAACGAGCTACTGTAAGCCATGGGACCTGGTATCAGCTGCAGAGAAGCGCTCAAAACACAGAAAGTCTTTGTGGCCGTAATATGGAAAACTGCAAAGCAAACACATATTTTATCGTTGGTATCGACAGTCGCTTCAACGCCCTTAGCGTATAATTTGTTTTGGCAATCAAGCACTTGCGGTTGACGCGTAAAGAGTAAGAGCTACAGAATTTACTGTTGTGTGGAAAAGTAATTATGGATGGCGCATCTGCATGTGTGTCGCGTAACTGTGCATACAAAAGCTCACCCGAATCGTGCGTGACATAAACTTATAATCCATGTAAATTAGTCCCGCCGCGTGGACGAAAATGAGTAAGATTGTAAATTTGGTCTGGAATACATTGTCTCATCAAAGGTATCCGGACACCGCTATGTAAAACTATATTGACCACTAGCTGTCACGAGAGTCCCACGTGCAAGTAACAAATCCATCAAGGGCATTTCAAACCGTCTGATGCAGCCGACGTCAACTTTTGTAGATGTGTGCGTGAAGTGGAAATCACAGCTAAACGAGGACCACACAGATCTCGTGTGGTAACGGACAGGATCCGTCGAGCAGGATGGTTGTAAAATATCTTATGAAATCAGCGGAAGGAATCACTGGTGAGTTCCAAAGTGTTACCAGCAGTACAGCTAACACAGTGGCTGTGAGTAGGGAGTTAAAAAGAACGGGATACAGTCATGGAGCAGATCTTCATACGCCACACACTTCTCTAGTCAGTACTTGAGGCGATGTAAGCAGCGACGCCGTGCACAGTGGATGATTGCATTACAGCGAGGGATCGCGTCACAACCTGTGGAAAACTGATAGAAGGGTTGGGTTTTGGCGAATGCCTGGAAAGCATGTAGTGCCAACAGTGAAGTACCAATGAGGAGGTGTTACTGTGTGGCGGGTGCTTTCTAGGGTAGCGTATGATCCCAATACTGCGCTTAAGAAACGCCAAATATGGAAAGATATCAACACATTTTGAAGTACTGTGTTCTGCACACAACAGAGGAACAATTCGGAGACGGTGATTGTTTATATCGGCGGCATTGTTTATATCGGCGGCATAATGCATGCTGCCATAAAGCAGTAGTACACTATGTGATCAAAAGTATTCGGACACCCCCAAAAACATACGTTTTTCATATTAGGTGTGTTATGCTGCCACCTACTGCCAGGTACTCGATATCAGCGACCTCAGTAGTCATTAGACATCGTGAGAGAGCAGAAAGGGGCGCTCTGCGAAACTAACGGACTTCGAAATTGGTCAGGTGATTGCGTGTCACTTGTATCATACGTCTGTACGTGAGAGTCCCACAGTCCTAAACATCGCTAGGTCCACTGTTTCCGATGTGATAGTGAAGTGGAAAGGTGAAGGGACACGTACAGCGTACAGACCGACCTCGTCTGTTGACTGACAGAGACCGCCGACAGTTGAAGAGCGCCGTACTGTGTAATAGGCAGACATCTATCCAGACCATCACACGGGAATTCCAAAAGGCATCAGGATCGACTGCGAGTACTATGACAGTTAGGCGGGAGGTGAGTGACTGCTCACAAGCCACACATCACGTCGTTAAATGCGAAACGCCGCCTGGCTTGGCGTAAGGAACGTAAACATTGGACGATTGAACAGTGGAACAACGTTGTATGGAGTGGCGGATCGCGGTACACGATATGTCCGATGGCAGGGTGTGGGTATGGTGAATGCCCGGTGAACTTCATCTGCCAGCATGTGTAGTGCCAAAGGCGGTGGTGTGATGGTGCGGTCGTGTTTTTCATGGAGGGAGCTTGCACCCCTTTTTGTTTTGCGCTGCAATATCACAGCACAGGCCTACATTGATTTTTAAGCACCTTCTTCCTTCCCACTCTTGAAGAGCAATTCGGGAACGGCGACTGCATCTTTCAACACGATCGAGCACCTGTTCATAATGCGCTGCCTGTGGCGGAGTGGTTACACGACAACAACATTCATGTAATGGATTGGCCTGCACGGAGTCCTGACCTGAATCCTATAGAACACCTTTGGAACACCGACTTCGTGCCAGGCCTCACCGACCGACATCGATACCCCTCCTCAGTGCAACACTCCGTGAAAAATGGGCTGACATTCCCCAAGAAACCTTTCGGCACCTGATTGAACGTATGCCTGAGAGAGGGGAAGCTGTCATCAGTGCTAAGGGTGGGCCAAAACCATATTGAATTCCAGTACTACCGATGGAGGGCGCCAGGTGTCAGGATACTTTTGATCGCAAAGTGTATTTATTAATTCAATGGTTTGTGGACAATAAAATTTCTGAAATGGACAGGCCCTCCGAGAGCGTCGCCATGAATTCAATGCAGTACGTTTGGGATGAGTCAGGACGTCTACTTCGTTCCAGACCCCAGTATCCAAGATCGAAACCCTCTCTGGATTCGTCTGCTGAGGAAAAACGAGCTGCCATTTCTGCACAAATAGTGAGATATCTCACTGAAGGTGTCCCCACAAGATCTGAAGCCGTCATAAAGGCGTAGGGGCCGTACACTCCATGTAAATGTGCACTAAAAGGTGTCCAGATATCTTTGATAATATAGCGTAGACTATCAGTAGACTTCACTTGTTGACTAGATTGAGATATATGTGGAAAAGCACAAGTGCAACCCTGAGAAGGAAATATTCGAGAATATATCGAAAATTTCACTAGAACTAAGTCGCCTTAATTGGCAGTACAAGACACACGCATTCCCTCTGATCTTGCATTGTATATTGAATGAAACACTTCAGCACAGTAGCAGTCACGGTGCTACGGAGCCAGTGATGGATCTGACAGGTAGGTGGGTAAGGCACGTTGTCGTAAAGTATAAACTCTCTTACCCAAATAGTATCGTCGTTTGTACAAGCCAGGCCGCTTACAAGTACCTCATGTTAAAGCGTTAGTCTGGGATGACTGGAAAAATTTCAACTAAATGTGGTATACGTGTGAACTGCTGTTGGGTAATGATTACTGCAAGGTTGTGACAGCTATAGCAGATCTAGGGATGAGGAAGAAAATTGCGGGACTTGTAAAGCAATTTCCACCTAAAGCTGTACACATAAAGGGTAAATACATCTCAACAAAAATTTAAAAAAATAAAAAATCTGAAGGTGACATATCGTAGTAACCCAAGGAGAGTGGGTGTGAATAACAGGAAGAGGGGGGGGGGGGGGGGGGGAGTCGGAGGATGTGTAAAAGTATCGCAAAACCGATGATATTAATTTCGAATGTATAGTTCTTAGGGATCACAGGACAGAGTGGAGACAGTTATGATGACATTTCATCCCTTTGAACAGAGGTGGGAATGGGAAAGGTATGACACTTAAAAATAATTCTAAGTCACCTAAACGATTATCAAGTTTCTACTTTCCGTATTCGGTTGTAGACTGGTGAGGATCGCGCTGACCTTTAATTTGAAATTTAGTCGAATAGAAATGTTTAGAAGCATATTCTCATATCCTTATTTTAAGAGAAATCATTTACCCATCTGTATACACTCATCATACACACTCACTAAGAAATAAAACTTGGAGGGAGCAAGAAGACTTGTAGGTTATAGTTGCTTGAGGTGTACAAGGCCTATGCTGAAACATACACCCACCAGTACATTAACTTGCATTCATCTAAGAATTTAATTAATATTGCTCCTTGTGGAGAAACCAAAACATTTATAATGAGGGTGGTGTCAAATCAATATTAGTGAGTTCATACAAATTTGACTTGATGGTACGTCTGCTGTCCTTACAATTTTGAAAAACAAGCAGATTAAATAATTTTTAAATTTTACACCATATGTATGTTTGTTTTCTTTTCTTGTCGAATAAAGAGTGCAACAACTAGGAAATATTGGACTGTCAGATAGGAACTGAGAATAGTACTATTTTTAGACTATTAGACCAAAATATAAAACGTTTAGCACCTAGTAAATTCTTGGGCTCAAATTCTGAGCGTAAGGCCAGTGTGGGACAATTTCAAATTATGCTTGTGGTGGAGTACTTGTAGAGGTCGTCTGCAGTTACCTCCGTCAGAAAACTGCATAATTTGCAAATGCATAACTGCATGTCAGGGATGGCTGTGTTGAGTGCATGACGATTATACGACCACATCTGCAGAATAATTACGATCTATACCGAGTTTAAATACCCATCCGATGAGAATATCAATAAGCTTTTGTACCATAAATTCATATAACTCTACATCTATACTCTGAAAGGTATCATAGCATGATTAGCGGAGGTTGCTTCTGGTAACGTTTTCTCGTTTACTATTAGTTTATTCAATGTTAAATGGAAAGGACGATTGTCAGCAAGCCTCCATATGAGCTGGAAAACTGTCCTGTTTTCCCTCCGTAGTCGATAGTAATGGGCTACCACCGTTTCAGTGAAGACAGTGCGGTTTCGTCAACGTTATTGTCGTGGATATCGACGTGAAGGTCAAGCTCAAGATCACTTCTCCCCCTTCCATACCTCTCCCCGTCCCCTTTTCTTCCACGTCTCCTCCTCTCACCTTCTAATCCAAGATGGTGCGTCTAACCCACTTGTCCTAAGTTTAAATTCCAGTGTAAGAAAATCCAAGCGGGAGATTCTAGTCTGTTTTATTAATAAATAACAGCATGAGGCATGGACCTTTCCGTCGGTGGGGTGGCTTGCGTACCTCAGTGATACAGATAGCCGTACTGTAGGTGCAACCATAATGGAGACGTATCTATTGAGAGGACAGACAAACGTTTGGTTCTTGAAGAGAGCAGCAGTCTTTTCAGTAGTTACAGAGGATTACTGACTGAACTGAGCTTGTAACATCTACCAAAACAGTCTTCCTCTGATGGTACAGCGAATGGCTGAAAGTAACGGGAAATTACAGCTGCAAGTTTTCCCTAGGGCATGCAGCTGTAGTGTATGGTTAAATGATGATGGTGTCCTCTTGGGTAAAATGTCCCGGAGGTAAAATATTTCCCCATTCGGATCTCAGGACGGGGACTGCTTAGAGGGATGTCGCCATCAGCAGCAACGAAACTGGCGTTCTTCGGATCGAAGTGTGGAATGTTAGATCCCTTAATCGGGCAGGTAGGCTACAAAATTTGAAAGGGAAGTGAAGTAAGACATAGTGGGAAGTAATGAAGTTTGGGGGGAGAAGGAACAGGATTCCTGGTCAGGTGAATACAGCGCTGTAAATCCAAAATCAAATAGGGGTAATGAAGGAGTGGATTTAATAATGAATAAGAAGCTACTATGAACGACATAGTGAATACGTTACCGTAGCCGAGACAGACACGAAGCCCACGCCTGCCACCATAGTAAAAGTTTATATGCCAACTAGCTCTGCAGCTGAAGAGATTGAAGAATACAGTAGTACACATTTATATACCAACTAGCTCCGCAAATGAAGAGATTGAAGGAATACATGATGAGATAAAACTAATTATTCACATAGTTAAATTGTCATGGGGGCTGGAATCTGATAGCAGGAAAACGAGGAGAAGGTAAAATAGGTGAATATGGACACGGTAAAAGGAATGGAAGGGGAAGTTCCTACTAAAATTTTTCACAGAGCTCATTTAATCGTCACTAGGACTTAAGTTTAAAAGTAGTAAAAGAATATTTATACGAGTAAGAGACCTGGAGAAACCGGAAGGTTCAAGAGTGATTACATAATTGTAAGACAGAGATTTACGAACCAGATTTTAAATTGTAAGACATTTCCGGTGGCAGATGTGGACTCGACCACAATTTATTGGTTGAGAATTGTAGATTAAAACTGAAGAAATTGGGAAAAACAGGGAATTAAGGAGATGGGACCTCGATAAGTTGAAAGAACCAGAGTTTGCTGAGAATTTCAGAAGGAATATTAGGCAACGATTGACTAGATTAGAGGTAACGCATACAGTAGAAGACAAATGAGTAGGTTTAAGAGATGAAACAGTGGAGGCAGCAGAGGGTCAAATAGGTAAAAAGACAAGGTCTGTTAGAAACTCTAGGGTAACACAAGAGATATTGAATTTAACTGATGAAAGGAGAAAATTTAGAAATGGAGCAAATGAAGCAGGCGTAAGCGAATAGAAACGTTTCGAAAATGGGATTGACAGGAAATGCAAATTGGTTAAGCAGGAATGGCTAGAGGTCAAATGTAAGGGTTTAGCATCATACATCGCTAGGGGAAAGATAGTTACTTCCTACAAGAAAGTTAAAGAGGCCTTTAGGGAAACAGAAGCAGCTATATGAACATCAAGAACTCAGTTGGAAAACCAGTTCTAAGCAAAGAATGGAAAGTTGAAGGTGGAAGGAGTATATAGAGGATCTATACAAGGGCGATTAACTTGAAAGCAATATTATAGAAAGGGAAGTTGACGTAGATGATTATAAGATGGGAGAGATGATACTGCGAGAAGATCTAAGTTGAAACACGGCCCAGGCAGTAGATGATATTCCGTCAGAACTAGTGATAACCTTGGGAGAGACAATCATGACAAAACTGTTCCACCTGTTGGGCAAGATGTATAGGACAGGGGCCATACCCTCAGATATCAAGGAGAATGTAATAGTTCCAATTCCAAAGAAAGCAGTTACTGACTGGTGTGAAAATTACCGAACTATCAGATTAATGAGTCATGAATGCAAAATGCTAACATGAATTATTTACAGAAGAACGGAAAAACTGGTAGAAGCCGGTCTCGGGGAAGATCAGTTTCGATTCCGGAGAAATATAGGAACACGAGAGGCATTCAGACCCTCTGACTTGTCTTAGAAAATAGATTAATGAAAAGCAATTCTACATTTATAGTATTTGTAGACTTAGAGACAGCTTTTGACAGTGCTGACTGGAATACTCTGTTCGAAATTCTGAAGGTAGCAAGGGTAAAATTCAGGGAGCAAAAGGCTATTTAGGACATTTACAGAAACCAGAAGGCAGCTGTAAGAGTCGAGGGGTATGAAAGGAAAGCAGTGGTTGGGAAGGGAGTGAGAGAGGGTTGCTGCGTATCCTCAATGTTATTCAGTGTGTGCGTTGAACAAGTAATAAAGGAAACCAAAGAAATATTTGGAGTAGAAGTTACAGTTCAGGGGGACAGAAATAAATTTCTTTTAGGGTTCCCGATTACTTTGTAATTCTGTCAGAGAAAGCAAGGACTTGGACGAACAGTTGAACGGAATGGACATTGTCCTGAAAGTAGCATATAAGATGCACATCAACAAAAGCGAGACAATGATAATGGAATGTAGTCGAATTAAATAAGGTGATGCTAATAGAATTAGATTAGGATACAAGACACTTAAAGTAGTAGATGAGTTTTGCTATTTGGGCAGCAAGTAATTGATGATCGCGGAAGTAGAGAGGAAATAAAATGTAGACTGGCAATGGCAAGAAAAGCATTTCTGAAGAAGAGAAATTTGTTAACATCGAATAGAGATATATCTATTAGGAAGTCTTTTCTGAAAATATTTGTCGGGAGTGTAGCCATGTATGGGATTGACACATGGACGATAAACAGTTTAGACAAAAAGAGAATAGAAGCTTTCGAAATGTGATGCTACAGAAGAATATTAAAGATCAGATGGGTAGATCATGTAACTAATGAGGATGTGCGATATAGAATCGACGAGTCAAGAAATTTGTGGCAAGCTCGACCAAAAGTAGGGATGGGTTGACAAGCCACATTCTGAGACGTCAAGGGATCAACTATTTAATAATGGAGGTAAATGTGTGGAGTAAAAATCATGGAGGGAGATCAAGAGATGAATACAGTAAGCAGATTCAGAAGTATGTAGGTTGCAGTAGTTATTCGGAGAATAAGAGGATCGCACAGGGTAGAATAGTATGAAAAGCTGCATCAAACCAGTCTCCAGATTGAAGACAACAAGAACAACAACAATCTATAGATTTCAACACCGATTTCCAACATTTTGAAGGAGAAGTAGGCCAGATCTTTCATCTTGTATTTTTTATTTTGGTGCAACTTCAACTTAGAATAAGCGGTCTTGATCCATAATCTTAGACTGAGGGCAGAAGACGGGGAGAGAGTTACAGGGGTGAGAGGGGTAAGGGAGGGAGAGTCGTGTCGTCGACCTTGACCTTGTTCTGGACGCTCATTGAACTGATATACACCGAATGTTTTCGTCTGCACTCAGAATAACGGCATCCCGACAATATCATTTTGTGAGGAGTACGTGGGAGAGAGTAACATGTTTCTTGACTCTTTTCTTATAGTTTTAATGCCCAACTTCTCACTTGCAGCGTCTGCCAGTGAAGTTTGGTGAACAGCTCCTTCATGCTCACGTGCTTACTAAATGAAACAATGATGAAACACGCAGCCTTTGATTAGATCATCTCTACCTCTTGTACAAATCCTACCTGGTGAAGATCTTATTCCAACGAGTAGTAGCCACTGACTAGTCGAATAAGTGTATATGAAAGCTATCATATGATATGAAACAGTGACCCCATTCAATGAAACAAATTTGATAGTCTGAAAGTAAGCCAAATTTGAAACTGACGAAAGGCAATTTGCAGCTTCAGCCGAATGGCTGTCTGCCCAGTGCCGGTGAAACCAGTGTTCGTCCTCTCCACCAAGCTTTACACAGCCCGTTAGATTAAGTCCGATCACTCAACTTGCAACAAATGAAGTTCAATTATTAGTACCAAGATGTACTTCACGATGTCAATCATATTTGTTTCTATAATGAACGTCTCTACTCGCATCAAATGACATTAAATATCTATCTAAATGCACGACACTCGAGTGTCGAGAACACTGTAAGATACAAAATATCTAGCCACCTTACACCGTAATCACGAAAGGTTGTCCAAAATAAAAAAAAAAAAAAAGTAATACGTAAACTAGTGACGGCAGTAAACTATCAGGTCTAGCAAATGAAAAGTACACTGAAGGATAAAAATTGTAGTGGATGTTAATCAATGAAGTGGTAGAGGGGTTTACAGAATAAAGTGCTAGGAGAAGCTATGTGTCAATGATGATTCTGATATGTGGTAGCAGGAGCAGAGTAACATAAACTGGTTAAAATACCGCTAAAAAGTAGAAAAAAAGAAGCAATTACGGATTCGACTAATGTGTGAAGTAGCGCTGGAGGGAATTGACACCAAGAATCCTGCAGGGCTGCCCATAAATCCGTGAGTACGAGGGGGCGGAGACCTCTTCTGAACAGCACGTTGCGAGGTATCCCAGATATGGTCAATAATGGTCATCTCTGGGGATTTTTGTGGCCAGCGGAAGTGTTTAAACGCAGAAGAGTGTTCTTGGAGACACTCTGTAGGAATTCTGGACGTGTGGGTTGTGGCATTGTCCTACTGGAATTGCCCAAGTCTGTCGGAATATACAGTGGGCATGAATGGATGCAGGTGATCAGACTGGATGCTTACGTACGTGCCACCTGTCAGAGTCGTATCTAGACGCATCAGGGGTTCAAATGGTTCAAATGGCTCTGAGTACTATGCGACGTAACTTCTGAGGTCATCAGTCGCCTAGAACTTAGAACTAATTAAACCTAACTAACCTAAGGACATCACCATGCCCGATGCAGGATTCGAACCTGCGACCGTAGCGGTCGCTCGGTTCCAGACTGCAGCGCCTAGAACCGCACGGCCACTCCGGCCGGCCATCAGGGGTTCCTTATCACTCCAACTGCACACGCCCCACACCGTTACAGAGCGTCCACCAGCTTCAATAGTCTCTTGTAGACATGCAGGGTCTATGGATTCATGAGGTTGTCTCCACACCTATACACATCCATCCGCTCGATACAATTTGAGATGAGACTCGTCCGACCAGGTAATATGTCTCCAGTTATCAACACTCCAATGTCGGTGTCAACGGGCACAGGCGAGTGGTAAAGCTTTGTATCGTGCAGACATCAAGGGTACACGAGTGAGCCTTCCGCCTGGAAGGCCATATCAATGATGTTCCGTTGAATGGTTCGCACGCTGACACTTGTTGATGGCAAAGCATTAAAATCTGCAAAAATTTGTGGAAGGGTTGCACTTCTGTCACGCTGAAGGATTCTCTTCAGCCGTTCTTGCAGAATTTTTTCCAGCCGCAGCGACATCGGAGATTTGATGTTTTACCGGAATCCTGACATTCACGGTACACTCGAGAATTGGTCGTACGGGAAAATTCCCCTTCATCGCTACCTCGGAGATTCTGTGTCCCATCGATCGTGCGCCAACTATAACACTAAGTTAAAACCCACTTAAATCTTGAAAATCTGCCACTGTACCAGCATTAACCTATCTCACAACAGCGCCAGACAACTGTTGTCTTATGTAGACGTGGCCGGAAGCAGCGCCGTATTTTGCCTGTTTACGTATCTCTGTATTTGAATACGCATACCTATGCCGTACCAGTTTAGCCTGCCGGTGTGGCCGTGCGGTTCTAGGCGCTTCAGTCTGGAACCGCGTGTCAGCTACGGTCGCAGGTTCGAGTCCTGCCTCGGGCATGGATGTGTGTGATGTCCTTAGGTTAGTTAGGTTTAAGTAGTTCTAAGTTCTAGGGGACTGATGACGACAGATGTTAAGTCCCATAGTGCTCAGAGCCATTTGAACCATTTTGAACCGTACCAGTTTCTTTGGCGCTTCAGTGGATATGCGACTGCGGTAAACTGTATCATCACTATCACACATGTTCATGGTTACTTCCCAATTTACACTACTTACACGAAACAACCGCGGTATCTTCTACAAGTACTCTGCTGCTCTAATGGAACTCTCACTATAGTTTTCCCCATAACGTAATTTCCACATTTATACTGCTATTTGTTGAAAATGTTATCTTCAAACGTAATATTAAACCTCCACATTTCCTCTCCATATTTCGACCGCAGTGAAAGTATTCCGCTAAACAATTGTTATTAGATACGGTGAGCGCAAGACAAGAACAATATATAGAATGAGATTTTCACTCTGCAGCGGAGTGTGCGCTGATATGAAACTTCCTGGCAGATTAAAACGGCGTGCTGGACCGAGACTCGAACTCGGGACCTACCATCTGAGCTACCAAAGCACCACTTAGGCTCCGTCCTCACAGCTTTACTTCCGCCAGTACCTCGTCTCCTACTTTCCAAACTTCACAGAAGCTCTCCTGCGAACCTTGCACAACTAGCACTCCTGGAAGAAAGGATATTGCAGAGACATGGCTTAGCCACAGCCTGGGGGGTGTTTCCAGAATGAGATTTTCACTCTGAAGTTTGGAAAGTAGGAGACGAGGTACTGGCGGAAGCAAAGCTGTGAGGACGGAGCCTAAGTCGTGCTTGGATAGCTCAGATGGTCGAGCACTTGCCTGCGAAAGCCAAGGTTCCGAGTTCGAGTCTCGGTCCAGCACACAGTTTTAATCTGCCAGCAAGTTTCAACAACAATAGCGATTTCTTTATCCAAATTGGTAGAACAGTATCAGCAACTAAAACTGCTACGACTCAGACACATCTAAATATTTCAGCTTTATGTATCAACTTAGGTTAGGACGGATTTTCGAAGTCCGAAGTGATAAGAGTCAGCCCAGACGTAGCATCTAGTACGAACAGACTACGTAAATTTTAAAACAGCTGTAATGACTTGATGGCTGGACAAGCTAAAGCGAAAATAATGATGCTCTGTATACTCGTATGTAGCTTACACCTTGCATCGATAAATGGAAATATTAAAGGAAGTAAGCTGCTTCCAAGTGATGATGGAAATAAAATATATCTTGAGTTGCCGAAGTCCACATTTCGAACTTTTGAAGCTAAACGTAAGCTCTTGTTTTTAATAATTGTTACACTCATGTCAGATCACCAAAATGAAGTACATAACATCTGGGCTATCTCATAAGCAGACTTCTTCTGTTTCAAGCCGAAGCACGAAAGTTTGTTTTGATGATGTCACTGGGACATTTGAATTACGTATCTAACATTGACCGTAGCAAAGGGTAAAAAAGGTGTAGCTGAGTTATTTTGAACAAATAAACGAAATAACCATGAATAAATACTATGATGATCACACGTAGAAATGTAGTGGAAGTAATACTAATGGACAAAAGCAACAATGTGAAATTATCTCGAGACAAATAAAATTTTGGCGTCACACGAGACTGATAGCGAAAATATTTTAGAGCAACACAACTACTCACACATTGCTATCAAATCATGTATCATGAGACGACAAGACGCGGTGTAAAAAATTTTTCTTTGATTCACAGCGTAACATCAAAGAATGTTTTCTGTCTTTCTCAGGTGCCGCACGTCAGTTTATTTCAGTCTAAGTCCAAGATTTCGAGTTATGAATCGTTGCAGAGCATATTTATGTAATTGGAATATGGTCTTGTTCCTTATTTCGCAGTCAGACATGTTAATCCAAGAAGCAAGGCCACTCGTATGACACGATCTCCACATCCTCTTCATGATACAACATAAAAGATTCTTCTTTGATTTACTGGGAATCAAATACGTCTTTGATTTGATTTCGTGTTAGCTTCTAGACAACGTTGCACAAATCTGAAACTTCTACGAACATTATCCATTTGCGAAAGAAAATCCAAACTCTAGCGGCAGATTTATTATGGTCTTCCAACTTTTCTGTCAAGCAATATCGCAAGATTATGTACGTACGAAATGTGATAGATACGAAATAAAAATTTTTTTAGCTACGCTGAGATAGAAATAATTTTACAACGGTAGTAGTATTCGGTTATAACGCAAAATCCGACAAAGTCACTTTAAGTAATGTTTACGGATATCCTTGGGTTCGGTATATTGCGGGTAAAAACTAAAAATGAAAAATATAAATTCAACAAAACAATAGCCACAAAAGATGTGCGGTATTTGTTGATGTCAGTGGATAGATAGACTTACACTGAATGGCTTGAGGATAACCTCAAAACTGAGCGTGGCTGAAAATGATGAACTGAAAGCTAACGTTTCCAGATAAAACGACCATAAATAATTAGCGCGTATTTGTTGACAAGCAACTACAATAAGAACTGTCCGGTAAGAACAGAGGATTCAGATCCCGATTAGTGTTCCTATGTGCCTGAGAAAGTCCCTACATTTTGTCTGTATAGGTCATATACAGGGCGTTACAAAAAGGTACGGCCAAAGTTTCAGGAAACATTCCTCACACACAAAGAAAGACAATATGTTATGTGGACATGTGTCCGGAAACGCTTACTTTCCATGTTACAGCTAATTTTATTACTTCTCTTCAAATCACATTAATCATGGAATGGAAACACACAGCAACATAACGTACCAGCGTGACTTCAAACACTTTGTTACAGGAAATGTTCTAAATGCCCTCCGTTAGCGAGGATACATGCATCCACCCTCCGTCGCACGGAATCCCTGATGCGCTGATGCAGCCCTGGAGAATGGCGTATTGTATCACAGCCGTCCACAATACGAGCACGAAGAGTCTCTACATTTGGTACCGGGGTTGCGTAGACAAGAGCTTTCAAATGCCCCCATAAATGAAAGTCTAGAGGGTTGAGATCAGGAGAGCGTGGAGGCCATGGAATTGGTCCGCCTCAACCAATCCATCGGTCACCGAATCTGTTGTTGAGAAGCGTACGAACACTTCGACTGAAATGTGCAGGAGTTGCATCGCGCATGAACCACATGTTGTGTCGTACTTGTAAAGGCACATGTTCTAGCATCACAGCTAGAGTATCACCTATGAAATCATGACAATGTGTTCCATTGAGCGTAGGTGGACGAAACTAAAATGAGCTCTAACGTGGAAATTAAGCGTTTCCGGACACATGTCCACATAACATCTTTTCTTTATTTGCGTGTGAGGAATGTTTCCTGAAAGTTTGGCCGTAACTTTTTGTAACACCCTGTAGGTCATAAGTTTAGATGGTTTCAAGAATACGAAAATCGAGTACTCACCATAATAAAATATATTTTTAGCAGAATTATTCGTTCTACACGCAGAATAACCTAATCATGAAAATCAACAAACAATGAATATTTTTCTTGTCAGCTTCTGACTGACTTCCCCGCTGCTAAAACTACGTTTCCAAATTTCACTAGGTACAAAACACAAAAGCGAGTCGCACGCTTCTGAAAATGGTGATAATTCAGTGACGCAGTTAGGCGAAACAAATACGCCACTTGTTCTTATCTAAAGATCATGTTTTGTTAGTGGCACGGCAGCTGGAAGCAACCAATCAGACTGGACGGAACAAGATTATGGACCCCTTTCCAGTTTCATACGCTTTATTGTCGACAAAATGTAACACATGTTTGGTACGTATTTAAGAGGCGGTACTTGATGGTGTCACCACGCTCACCTGCAGACATGTTGCGGACTGTTGTGGTGGTACTCCTGGCAGTGGCGCTGTGTGGCACCACTGCTTCTCCACTGGGGAGTCCCATTCCAGGGAGCAAGCTCTGGAGGTCTCGTCTGGATGGCCGGATCGTCGGCGGTTCCGCAGTCAGTATCTCGCAGTATCCCTGGCAGCTCTACTTCACAATGTGAGTTCTAGTGTAACATGAGAGAGGTATCATAAAATGTTATAACATATTTTTTCGTAATCAAGTATTTCATTTTTCAGATCTCTTGAAATTCCAATCCAGTATGTAAGACATCAGATAGTAAAATCGTCAAAGAGAGAAAATCTGACACTCATTCTTCTTCTCCTCCTTCTTCTTCTTGGAGTTGGTTTATTTCTCAGTCTGCCTCCAGAAATTGCGTTCATAAATTTTTCCAAATAGTTGTCTTGAAGTTTCACCTGTCACTGCTCTTTCACCATCTCATCCAACTATCTCTTTAGTGTCCTTCTATGTAAATTTTCTGGAACATCCACCACTAGTGCCGGCTCGTAGGCACTGAGGCATTATATTCTCCCCATCGAAGTCCTGATGTCTTCATTTTCTGGCCAGTGATACACAGGTCATTCCCGTTTTTAAGAAGGCCCGCAGGACAGATGCACACAATTATAGGCCTATATCATTGACGTCAATCTGTTATAGAATTATGGCACATGTTTTATTTCATGAATTATGACGGTTTTGGAAAATGCAAATCTCCTCTATAAAAGTTAACGTATATTCCGCAGAGACCTTGCGAAACTCAGATCGCTCTGTTCCTCCGTGAGATCTTTAGCGCTGTAGTCAACAGACCTCAGGTTGATGCCGTATGCCTTGACTTCAGGAAGGCATTTGACACCGTCACGCACTGCCGTTTAGTGAAAGAAAATACGAACTTACTGAGTATCCGATCAGATCTGTGACTGGATTCAATACTTCCTTGCAGAAAGAACTAAGCACGTCGCTCTTGACGGAACAAAATATATACATATATATATAATCTAGTAGAAAGCGTCGGATGCTACTTAAGATTGTTCGTAGATGATGCGG
This sequence comes from Schistocerca serialis cubense, assembly GCF_023864345.2. Lineage (NCBI taxonomy): Eukaryota > Metazoa > Arthropoda > Insecta > Orthoptera > Acrididae > Schistocerca > Schistocerca serialis. The sequence goes on from NC_064643.1 coordinate 475,696,114, forward strand.
TTTTCTGTAACAAAGTGGCAACGCCATAAGACCGTATCGATTTTCAGAATGACCACCAGAGAATTGATGAATGTTACAGGCTCTGACAGTTGACCCTGAACGTAAATAAATGTAACACACTGCACGTACGTAGGAAAACAAAGCGTCTACTGTACAAGTACACTATAGATGAGAAACAGGTGGATCCTAACTGGCGTAAAATGTTTAGGAGTAACTACCCAGAGCGACCTTAAGTGAAATGAGCACACGGAACACAGTGGCAAAGGTAGAAAAGTAGATGCTAGACTGAGGTTCGTAGGAAGAATCTTAAGGAAATGTAACTCATCCAAGAAGGAAGTGGCGTATAAGGTGCTTGTTCGAACGAGTCTTGAGTACTGCTCAACAATATGGGTACCTTACCAGGTAGGACTGATAGAAGAGATAGAGAAGATCCGACGAAGAGCTGCGCATTTCGTCACGGGGTCGTTTAGTCGTTTAGAATGATACCGAGATGCTGCACAAACTACAGCGACAGTCGTTACAAGAGAGGCGTTGTGCATCACATAGAGGTTTGCTATTGAAATTTCGAGAGAGCACTTTCGAGGAAGAGTCGGAAAACATGTTTTTGCTCCCGCATACATCTCGCGCCCTGACCAGGACGAGAGAATCCGAGAAATTAGAGGCAATACAGAGCCTTATCGACAGTTATTCTTCTCCATGCCAGTTGCGACTGGAACAGGGTAGGCAGGTTCAGTTAGTGGTACCAGGAGTCCGCTGCGCTACACACCATTAAGTGGCTTGCGGAGTGTGATGTAATGTAGATGTTGCACAACTCTTCGTTAGTCGTCGGTCTCATGCTGCGTTACGAAACAAAAATTGATATTCTCATGTTATCTGTCTTCACGATATTTGAGATACGTTTTAAAAAATGACTTAGATTTATTGCGTAATTTTTGTGGGTGACAGAGCCTTTAAAGCAATACTATATTGCCATTGCCTTGGAGAGAGTACAGCTCTGGTGGCTGCCTGCAGAGACAGTGCGTGTAGCGACTGTGTGGAAACTTTGGACCTTAAACGTCAGATGCCACCCGATTTAAGTCAGACTATAGTGTCTTTGCTTGTTTTATTGGTTGGCTTGCTAATGTATCACTATCTATGAGTCGTGTAAAGAAAAACAATGATGTATCTGGTCACATTTGTCCTCAGCTAATCTGGCGAGTATTACGATAAGGGTTATCTATTACATTTCTTCCGCCGGCCGCTGTGCCCGAGCGGTTCTAGGCGCTTCAGTCCGGAACCGCGCTGCTGCTGTTCGAATCCTGCCTCGGGGATGGATGTATGTGGTGTCCTTAGGTTGGTTAGGTTTAAGTAGTTCTAAGTCCGGGGAACTGATGACCTCAGATGTTAAGTCCCATAGTGCTTAGAGCATATGAATCATTTGAACATTTCTTCCGGTAAATGACGCCCCAGCCTTCCAGCTCTCTTCTCTCACCCATACCAACGTCAGTAATATTCCTATTGTGAAATGTGAGGCTGTCTGCTACGTACAGATCAAGCACATGAACAGCAACTATGCTGGATTGAATGTGGTACTTCTGGGTAGTACTACTGTATAGCTACTGTATTACTCTTTAGTGACAGTTGCTTTAAGTGTCTCGTTTATTTCGATTTTTGTGTTTTGTATCATATTTATGAAAATATTGGGTAAGAATATACAATACTGTGTCTATGTTTCACAAATTTTTATTTTGAACAGCACAGATTTGGGTTTCTCCGTTTTTCAGTGTTGCTTTCTTTTTTTTCAAAGACGTTATTGTGCCTTCTTGTGTACTTTGAAGCAAGGAATCTAACAGTCTCCAAAGTGGTAATTAGAAATACATCAAGATCCTACAGTGTAACTTACTCCACGTTCCGACCCTGACTGAGGATTTGATAACATCAGCCGCTGTGGCATCTTCTGCCAGTGACGACATTCGGATGCGATACGGAGGTATCGATCCATCAAACTGCTCTCTCGGTCGCTAATCAGTTTCCCAGACCTTGGAGCCGCTATTTTTCGCTCAAGTAGCTCATCAATTGGCGTAGTAAGGCTCAGGGCACAACATTACACTCCTCTGACCATGAATGGTTCAAATCAAATGTCTCCAAGCACTATGGGACTTAACATCTGAGGTCATCAGTCTCCTAGACTTAGAACTACTTAAACCTGACTAACCTAAGGACATCACACACATCCATGTCCGAGGCAGGTTCGAACCTGCGACCGTAGCAGCAGCACGGTTCCGGACTGAAGCGCCTAGAACCGCTCGGTCACAGCGGCCGCCTCTGACCATGGAAAAATCTGTGGGAGTACAGTGAATCGAACCAGGGTCCTCCGCATGACAAACAGACGCGCTGAGCTCTCAGGTACGGAAGGAAAGAAATAACATGATGAGTTTTACGTCCATCCGTCGATTAAGTGAGTGGAGACTGCGTAATAGCTCATACTAGAGAAGGAAGGGTAGGAAAATCACCCATCGCTTAAATGGTACCACCGGAGCATTACCCTAAAGCGATTTAGCGAAATTACGGAAGATCTACATTTGGAGGGCCCGAGGATTTGAACCGTCGTCCTCCTGACACGAGTTCTGTGTATCATCGCTGTGTCTCCTCGTTCGGCCACAGGTACTGTGGTGGACTTTCTACAGTATAAAAGAAAGAAATTGATGTACGATATGACATTGATGGTGTGACTTGAAAATTACATTGCCCAGAGGAATAGTCGATAGTCAGGGATATGACAAGACCAATCATTCGAAGGAAAAACGTCAAGTGAACATGGGCTCTAAAATGCAAAGGATGTGTTTGACAGTAACCAAGAAGAACAATTTCTCATAGCTCGTAAACTATGTACTTTGGAGACTGGACGTTTGTTCTTGTTTTGGTCCATACTACCATTCCTCAAAATATGGAAAGCAAAGAGCTTGCAGTAGAAGAGATTTGTTTCATACAATAGAAGATGAAGAATTGCTCTTAGGTCTTAAGGTGTGCCGTTTAGAGCCCATGTCTATTAGACCCATTCGGATCGACCGATGATTCCTACCACATTCCTGAATATCCACCATTCCCCCTGGGAAGCCACATACGTTTAGTTTCTGGCTACACCACTTCGACAACGAGGCACTCAAGAAGCTGCGTTGGCTATTCCAGTAATTCTGACAGTACTTAAAAAATATTCAAAATTATACACTGAAACGCCAAAGAAACTGGCATAGGCATGCGTATTCAAATAGAGAGATATGTAAACAGGCAGAATACGGCGCTGCGATCGGATACGCCTGTATAAGACAACAAGTCTCAGGCAATTGTTAGATCGGTTAATGTTGCTACAGTGGCAGATTTTCAAGGTTTAAGTGAGTTTTAACTTGGTGTTATAGATGGCGCACGATCGATGGGACACAGAATCTCCGAGGTAACGATGAAGAAGGGATTTTCCCGTACGACCATTTCACGAGTATACTGTGGATATCAGGAATCCGGTAAAACATCAATATCTCCGACATCACTGCATCCGACAAAGATCCTGCAAGAAAGGGACCAACGATGACTGAAGAGACAGAAGTGCAACCCTTCCGGAAATTGCTGCAGATTTCAATGCTGGACCATCAACAAATACGAACCATTCAACGAAAAACCATCGATACGGGCTTGAATCCTAAGGCCCACTCGTGTACCCTTGATGATTGCACGACAGAAAGCTTTACGACTCGCCTGGGCCTGCCAACACCGACATTGACTGTTGATTACTGGAAACATGTTGCCTGGTCGGACGAGTCTCGTTTTAAATTTCATCGAGCGTATGGACATGTACGGGTAGGGAGACAACCTCGTGAATCCATGGACTCCGCATGTTAGCAGAGGACAGTTCAAGCTGGTGGAGGCTCTGTAATGGTGTGGGGCGTGTGCAGATGGAGTGATATGGGACCCCTGATACGTATAGATACGACTCTGACAGGCGAGACTTACGTAAGCATCCTGTCTGATCACCTGCATCCATTCATGTCCTTTCTGCATTCCGACGGACGTGGACAATTCCAGAAGGATAATGCGACACTCCATATGTCCAAACTTGCTACAGAATGGCTTGAGGAACACTCTTCTGAGTTTAAATTCTTCTGCTGGCCACCAAACTCCCCAGACATGAACATCATTGAGTATATCTGGGATGCCTTGCAACTTGCTGTTGAGAAGAGATCTCCACTCACTCGTACTCTTACTGATTTATGGACAGCTCTACAGGATTTATGGTGTCAATTCCCTCCAGCACTACTTCAGACATTAGTCGAGTCCATGCTACGTCGTATTGCGGCTCTTGCACGTGCTCTCCGGGCTCTACACGATATTAGGCAGGTACCAGTTTTTTTGCTCTTCAGTGTATAACTGAACAATGCAGGATTGGTAAGAGATGGGGTCAGGACAGTGTACGGTTGTGGTGAGAGCAAAATGTATTTGGTGATTCGATGGCAATTTTTTCTAAAACGACTGATACTTTTCAGTTTCGTTAATTTCAAGCCTTGAAAGTATCTGTTCTCTCTTTCCTTAATGCAGCATCTAAGGAATAATTTTGATTAATCTCTCAATAACACTGCGCCAAAGTGGAGTACGATTCTTGCTATTTTCAGAATATATTATTTTCCTTCATTCGTGTATGTAAGTGTGCATTTGTCATCCATGTAGTACTATTTGCACTCGTACAAAGTGACATTATCGCTCTACTTTTATTCACTGAAAGTTCTACGTCGTAGTCGATCAACATATTTTTTCATGTCATCTCTTTGGTGTGGTAGGTCACTGAATAATTTCTTTCTCTCTATGCTACCTATTCAGGTTGACAATATGTCGACGAACCACAGAGAACACTGTTTCTCAGCCAGATTTCAAAGAATTAGTGATGGGTGTGTTATAGTGCGACTTAAAGTAGTTGGCATTTGACAGCAGCGGGCTACCCTGCTCCCGCCGCTAATGGTGTAGCGTTTCACTGTGTTGCCAGCCCAGTTCATAGTGTCTGCCAGCACTCAAGCAGTAAGTGACGCGAAAATGTCGATGCAACACTTAAATTCCATAGAACATTTGCTCCTCCATGTTGCACCCTGGATCATTTTTCATATTTGGAAAAACCTTACTTTCGCGGAGAAAGTTTTGCAATGTTTGTAATTAAAAAAATGTGTACAGCGCACAAGAAGAGAACGATTTCATTTACGAATGGAATAAGAGTACTTATTAAACAGTTATAAGAGTCGAGGGGCATGAAAGGGAAGCAGTGGTTGGGAAGGGAATGAGACAGGGTTGTAGCCTATCCCCGATGTTATTCAATCTGTATATTGAGCAAGCAGTAAAGGAAACAAAAGAAAAATTCGGAGTAGGAATTAAAATCCATGGAGAAGAAATAAAAGTTTTGAGGTTCGCCGATGACATTGTAATTCTGCCAGAGACAGCAAAGGACCTGGAAGAGCAGCAGAATGGAATGGACAGTGTCTTGAAAGGAAGACAGAAGATGAACATCAACAAAAGCAAAACGAGGATAATGGAATGTAGTCGAATTAAATCAGGTGATTCTGCGGGAATTAGATTAGGAAATGAAACGCTTAAAGCAGTGAATGAGTTTTGCTATTTGGGGAGCAAAATAACTGATGATGGTCGAAGTAGAGAGGATATAAAATGTAGGCTGGCAATGGCAAGGAAAGTGTTTCTGAAGAAGAGAAATTTGTTAACATCGAGTTTAGATTTAAGTGTCAGGAAGTCGTTTCTGAAAGTATTTGTATGGAGTGTAGCCGTGTATGGAAGTGAAACGTAGACGATAAATAGTTTAGACAAGAAGAGAATAGAAGCTTTCGAAATGTGGTGCTACAGAAGAATACTAAATATTAGATGGGTAGATCACATAACTAATGAGGAGATATTGAATAGAATTGGGGAGAAGAGGAGTTTGTGGCACAACTTGACTAGAAGAAGGGATCGGTTGGTAGGACATGTTCTGAGGCATCAAGGGATCACCAATTTAGTATTGGAGGGCAGCGTGGAGGGTAAAAATCGTAGAGGGAAACCAAGAGATGAATACACTAAGCAGATTGAGAAGGATGTAGGCTGCAGTAGGTACTGGGAGATGAAGAAGTTTGCACAGGATAGAGTAGCATGGTGAGCTGCATAAAACCAGTCTCTGGACTGAAGACCACAACAACAACAATAACAACAACATTAAACTTCTATTACAGGGCTGGCGACAGGGGAGAATCTGAAAAAAGTTCCATGGTATAACAGTCTTCCCTACTTGACGCACCAGTTTTACAACTTCGGGCCTTGAAGGTCAGCTAATTTAAGTCAGACTACAGAGCCTTTGCATGTTTCATTTTCTTCGACCAAAGAACGCTTTCAATGACTGTGGACCGGTAACCACTGCTTGGAACTACTTTTCTAGTCTAATATCACGAAAAACTGGCAGTTAAGACAGTAAGACAATAAGAGAGTAGGATTTCGCAGCTAGAGTTCATTCAAAAAGAATTGATGTAATGTAGAATTGACCACCAGATGTGACGAGAGGCGGAGCCGTCAATATAATAGGAGGCGGGGTTCATTGTGCTGTCAGTAGATAAATAGCAACAGCAGAATGGGTCAGTCAGGATATCTCGGCGACTTCGAAAGTGAACTACTCGTGGATATCACCTGAGTAACAAATCCATCAGGGACGTTTCAACCCTTTCGACGCTGCCCATGTCGACTTTGGTTCAAAAATGGTTCAAATGGCTCTGAGCACTATGGGACTTGACATCTATGGTCATCAGTCCCCTAGAACTTAGAACTAGTTAAACCTAACTAACCTAAGGACATCACACAACACCCAGTCATCACGAGGCAGAGAAAATCCCTGACCCCGCCGGGAATCGATCCAGGGAACACGGGCGCGGGAAGCGAGAACGCTACCGCACGACCACGTGCTGCGGACTGTCGACTTTGGTGACGTCATCGTGAGGTGGAAACACGAAGGAACAACCAGAGATAAATCAACACCAGGCAGACCTCCTGTATCGACTGACAGTGGCCGTCGACTATTGCAGAGGGTGGTTGTTAAAATTCACATAAAATCCCCAGAAGCAATCACTCTTGAGTTCCAAAATGCTACCAGCATTCCAATTAGTACAACACCTGTGTGTAAGGATTTAAAAAAAAAAAGTAGGGTGCGATGGTCGAGGAGTATCTGAAAAGCCATACATTTCCGTAGTCAGAGGTAAGTGAAAAGTGACGCCGTTGAACAGTGTACGACTGGAAACGAGTGATTTGGAGTGATGAATCACTGTACACCCCGTGGAAATCCCGTGGAAGGGTTTTGGTTTGGCAAATACCTGGCAAACGTTTCCTATCATCATATGTAGCACTAACAGTGAAGTACGGCGGAAGTGGTATTACGGTAGTGGGTGTTTTTCGTGGTTAGGTTGTGGTCCCCTCATTCCAAGAAAACGTTAAATGCGGAATGATATGAACACATTTCACAGCGTTACGTACTGCGTACATTAGAGGAACAGGTGGGAAACGATGATTATTTGTACCACCATGACAACACACTCTGCCATAAAGCCGCATCTGAGGGGCAATGGTTTCTGGACAGTAATATTCCTGTAGATTGGCCTCGCTAGAGTACAGACTTGAACCAATGGAAGACCTATGGGATGAGCTAGAAAGTCGACATTGGTTCTGACCTTAGCATCAACATCACCACCATGTATGATTTCGGCTCTTGAGGGCTAGTAGGCTGCCATTTTGGCACAGATGTTCAGACATCTCATTGATAAGAGTCCGTAGCAGAGTCAAACCGTCACAAAGACGAAGAGTATACAAATCCCATACCAATATCCACTAATAAGTGTTCTGATAGTTTTGAACAAATATGTGATTTTATTTGGTGACAAAATGTTAACATGTTATTTCTGCAAAATTTGAAGAGAAACGCTATACAGCAGACAACAAAAAGCACTCACAGGCCTCAGGAGTCACCAGCTACTGCGTAAGTGGTACTATATCACGACTGTAGCTTCCGCCCCTTTCACCAACAGCAACGAATCAAAAATTCACACTACATTTGCCATCAATAGCATTATACCACCACACAATCCATTGATACTGTCACCAAATAAAATGCATTATGCCATAACAGCCAGCCATTACCAAATAAGTAATGCAAAGAAAAAAAAACTACAAACCACAGCAGTCACCCAGATGAAAACTACCTTGCAATAGCAGCCGAAACTTTAATAGTTTTACCACGTAGGGGAAGGTCAGGTTACATCGGAAAGCGCATTATTACGGAATAAAAGTTGATTCGGAACTCTGACGCTAGAGAAAGCAATAGTAGCTCCACTGTTGTGTGTAGTACGGCAGATCAAGATCGCTCAAGGGATTTTGAATGGAAACATCTGTGCATTCAAAATGGTGGCCAGTTATCTAATTCGAGTTAGTATTTCGGTGCACGAACTTAAATTTGAAGTGCTACATTTTGCTTTAAAGTACGTAATATTACATTTTTATTGAATATTTGAGGGTAAGTGGTATTTTATTCTCTATAGTGTTGGCTGTGACGATGCCTACCCCATATTAAACTATCACGGCGGTTTGTTTGAGACGTATCGGAGAACGCTATTTACGGTTCCAGACAGCATAGAAACGATGTTCTGTAACAAGCAAAAGTCCCGATTTAAATGGAGTAAAAATAACATAGGGGAAGAAGATACTAGAGTTTTTGAAATAACTTTCAATCAACCGAGTGAGAAACATTCACATTAGGTGATAGTCTTAAAACTTTACGGGAAAACAAGAGGTGCCCATAAAATAGGAAATAATAAGTTATTCTTTTTTAGACTGAAGTCAGCTGATAGGCATACCTGCTTAAAGGAAGTGCCTCTAACTAACGGCTCACCTCCAGAGGATGTAATGTTTCTAAGTAGAGAAGGAATTAGCATATTTCATCAAAATATAAGAGGTATTAGAGATAAAGTTAGTGAACTGCTAATAGATGTTAACTCTGAAATTATTGGTATATCAGAGCCCCACTTAAATAATTTGATAATTCAGAGGCTTCCTTTACCAGGCTACAGATTAGCTGGCTCTTTCTCAAGGAGTTCCTTGCGGGGTGGGGGAGTGGCTCTGTACGTAAAAAACGGTATTTCATTTGAGTACATAGACGTATCACGACACTGCACTGAACAGATATTTGAAATTTGTGCAGCATTAGTTGAATTTAGTGAAACTAAACTTCTAATTACTGTTGTTTATAGGTCCCCTAACTCCGACTTCAGAGCATTTTTGCTTAAGCTAGAGAGGGTTCTTGATTCACTTTGTAGGAAGTACCAGAAAGTAGTTATATGTGGTGACTTCAATGTTAATTTTGTACATGATTGTGTAAGAAAAAGGATGTTGGTAGATCTCCTAAATTCACATGATCTGATGCAAACTGTGTTTTTTCCAACTAGGGTGCAGGGGAACAGTAGCACAGTCATAGACAATATTTTTATTCATTCTTCATTACTAGATGGGCATTCTGTTAGTAAAAGGGTCAATGGCCTTTCAGACCATGATGCACAAATTTTAACATTAAAAGGTTTTTGTACTCAAACCAACGTCGTATTTAACTACAAACTACGTAGGAAAGTTAATCCAACAGCAATAGAGAGTTTTTCAAAACTTGTCAAGGAACAAGAGTGGCAAGATGTTTATAGTGCCGATAATATAGATGATAAATACAATGCTTTCCATAACACATTTCTCATGCTCTTTGAGAGTTGCTTTCCATTAGAACATTCTAAACGGGGTACTAGCAGTAATGGACAGCCCGGTTGGCTGACTAGTGGGATAAGGATATCATGTCGAACAAAGCGGGAATTATATCAAAATGTTAGTAGTCACAATCAAGCTACGGTAGCCCATTACAAATAGTATTGTAAGGTGCTTAAAAATGTTATTAGCAAGGCAAAAAGTATGTGGTATGCAAGTAGAATAGCTAATTCACAGGATAAAATTAAAGCCATATGGTCAATTGTGAAGGAAGTGTCTGGTCAGGAGCACAAGGTTGATGATATAAAGTCAGTTCGCAGTAATAATATTTCTGTTACTGATAAATCAGATATATGCACAGTATTTAACAACCATTTTCTGAGCATTGATGGTGAATTAAATAAAAATTAGGTTTCTACAGGAAATCATATAAATTTCTTAGCAAATGCCTTTCCGAGATTGACGTCTGAAATACTATTCTGTGATACAGACAAAAGGGAGATTGAGTCAATAATTAAATCACTGAAGACTAAGGACTCTCATTATTATGATGGAGTGTCTAGTAGAATATTAAAGTACTGTTCTGCACATGTTAGCCCTGTATTTAGCCATATTTGTAATTTTTCCTTTAGGAATGGTCAGTTTCCTGAGCAATTAAAGTACTCAGTAGTAAAGCCGCTTTATAAAAAGGGAGAAAGGGATAATGTAGATAATTTTAGACCTATTTCTATGCCATCAGTGTTTGCAAAAGTTATCGAAAAGGCTGTGTATTTAAGGTCAATTGATCATTTTATATCATACGATTTGCTATCAAATGTACAGTTCGGCTTTAGAAGTCATTTGACAACTGAAAATGCTACATTCTCTTTTCTCTGTGAGGTACTGGATGGGCTAAACAAAAAGTTTCGAACGCTTGGCATATTTTTTGATTTAAAAAAGGCATTTGGCTGTGTTGATCTCACAATATTGCTCCAGAAGTTGGACCATTACGGAATAAGGGGTTCTTGTTGTTGTGGTCTTCAGTCCTGAGACTGGTTTGATGCAGCTCTCCATGCTACTCTATCCCGTGCAAGCTTCTTCATTTCCCAGTACCTACTGCAACCTACATCCTTCTGAATCTGCTTAGTGTATTGATCTCTTGGTCTCCCTCTACGATTTTTACCCTCCACGTTGCCCTCCAATACTAAATTGGTGATCCCTTGATGCCTCAGAACATGTCCTACCAACCGATCCCTTCTTCTAGTCGAGTTGTGCCACAAACTTCTCTTCTCCCCAATCCTATTCAATACTTCCTCATTAGTTATGTGATCTACCTATCTAATCTTCAGCATTCTTCTGTAGCTCCACATTTCAAAAGTTTCTATTCTCTTCTTGTCCAAACTATTTATCGTACATGTTTCACTTCCATACATGGCTACACTCCATACAAATACTTTAAAAAAATGATTTCCTGACACTTAAATCTATACTCGATGTTAACAAATTTCTCTTCTTCAGAAACGCTTTCCTTGCCATTGCCAGTCTACATTTTATATCCTCCCTACTTCGACCATCATCAGTTATTTTGCTCCCCAAATAGCAAAACTCCTTTACTACTTTAAGTGTCTCATTTCCTAATATAATTCCCTCAGCATCACCCAATTTAATTCGACTACATTCCATTATCCTCGTTTTGCTTTTGTTGATGTTCATCTTATATACTCTTTCAAGACACTATCCATTCTGTTCAACTGCTCTTCCAAGTCCTTTGCTGTCTCTGACAGAATTACAATGTCATCGGCGAACCTCAAAGTTTTTATTTCTTCTCCATGGATTTTAATACCTACTCCGAATTTTTCTTTTGTTACCTTCACTGCTTGCTCAATATACAGATTGAATAACATTGGGGAGAGACTACAATCCTGTCTCACTCCCTTCCCAACCACTGCTTCCCTTTCATGTCCTTCGACTCTTATAACTGCCATCTGGTTTCCGTACAAATTGTAAATAGCCTTTCGCTCCCTGTATTTTACCCCTGCCACCTTCAGAATTTGAAAGAGATTATTCCAGTCAACATTGTCAAAAGCTTTCTCTAAGTCTGCAAATGCAAGAAACGTAGGTTTGCCCTTCCTTAATCTAGCTTCTAAGATAAGTCGTAGGGTCAGTATTGCCTCACGTGTTCCAACATTTCTACGGAATCCAAACTGATCTTCCCCGAGGTCGGCTTCTACTAGTTTTTCCATTCGTCTGTAAAGAATTCGCGTTAGTATTTTGCAGCTTTGACTTATTAAACTGATAGTTCGGTAATTTTCACATCTGTCAACACGTGCTTTCTTTCGGATTGGAATTATTATATTCTTCTTGAAGTCTGAGGGTATTTCGCCTGTTTCATACATCTTGCTCACCAGATGGTAGAGTTTTGTCAGGACTGGCTGTCCCAAGGCCGTCAGTAGTTCTAATGGAATGTTGTCTACTCCGGGGGCCTTGTTTCGACTCAGGTCTTTCAGTGCTCTGTCAAACTCTGCACGCAGTATCGTATCTCCCATTTCATCTTCAATAAAGGGAGTAGCTCACAATTGGTTCACCTCTTACTTTAGCAACAGGCAGCAAAAGGTCATTATACACAATGTTGATAACAGCTGTGATGTGGGATCTGAGTGGGGTGCTGTCAAGTAGGGGGTGCCCCAGGGATCAGTGTTGGGGCGTCTCCTGTTCCTTATTTATATAAATGATATGCCGTCTATTATTATGGGTAACTCTAAAATATTTCTGTTTGCTGATGGCACTAGCTTGGTAGTAAAGGATGTTGTGTGCAGCATTGATTCGGTTTCAAGTAGTGCAGTACATGACCTCAGTTCATGGCTTGTAGAAAATAAACTAACGTTAAATCACAGTAAGACTCAGTTTTTACAGTTTCTAACACACAATTCAACAAAACCTGACGTTTTAATCTCACAGAATGGTCATATGATTAGTGAAACTGAACAGTTAAAATTCCTAGGTGTTCAGATAGATAGTAATCTGTCGTGGGAAGCCCACATTCAGGATCTTGTTCAAAGACTTAATACTGCCATTTTCACTATTCGAACGGTATCGAAAGTGAGTGATACTTCGACACATAAATTAGTCTACTTTGCTTATTTTCATTCAGTTATGTCGTATGGTATTATGTTTTGGGGTAACTCTTCCCAGTCTAGAAGGATATTTTTGGCTCAGAAACGGGCAGTTTGCGCAATAAGTGGTGAGAGTTCACGAACCTCTTGTTGACCTCTGTTCACGAGTCTGGGTATTTTGACATTGGCCTCTCAATATGTATATTCCTTATTGTCGTTTCTTGTTACCAATATTAGTTTATTTACAACAATAAGCAGCTTTCACTCGGTTAATACTCGGCAGAAATCAAACCTCTATTTGGATCGGACTTCCTTAACTCTTGTGCAAAAATGTGTGCAGTATACTGCTGCATCCATTTTCAATAAGCTGCTACTCGAATTCAAAAAGCTTAGCAGTAATCCACGCGCTTTCAAATCGAAACTGAAGAGTTTCCTCATGGGTCACTCCTTCTATTCTGTCTAGGAGTTCCTTGAAAAATTAAACTGATTCTCATTGTAATGCTGATAGCATTTGCTTAAACTTATGGACTGATTTTCTTTCAGGTTGATGAACATTTATTTTTATATTTTATTACTTTTATGTTGTAAGTTCATGTACTGACACGTTCCATGACCTTGGAGATTTGCTCCTCAATTTGGTCCTACGGAACTTGACATGTAAATAAATAAAATAAATAAATGAACAGGAAACCATATTGTACAATCACGTTGAAATTTTTAGTTACTTAACTTACGCCTTTGAGTAAAAAGGAGTTGTTAAATGTAGTGTACAACTATACAGAGTAGCTCAATATAAATCGTCAGTTGAATAAGGCAAAAATAAAGTGGGTAAAGACTTTGGCTATAGTTTTTTGAAAAGGCATGAAGACACATGAAGACATAAGGTTGAGGAGAGATGAATCTATGAGATTGTAGCGAGCAGCAGGTTTCAGAAAGAAACGTGTTGATAGCTTCTTTGACAGACTAAGGTGAGCTGATGGGCGAGTTCATGTTAAAATCCACTTAAGATCCAATTATAACTGTTTTCAGCGAAAACGATTACAGTTTTACGTCCGATGCAATCCTCCAAAAAATTAAATCATCGATACGAAAAGGTGGAAAAAACGAATTTGTGTTCTTATGACATTAGAGTTTTAAAATTCTGTTAAGTAATATATCGTAGTACAGGTTAGTCTGAAGAATATTTAAATACATCCTTCAGATAATACTATAATTTCGAAATAGCTCACGTGTCCGATACGATCCGAGCGTCCCCTAGTGCCTTACATAGACTTACGTTCCTTGGATAACTTTTGAGATTAATCATAATGAAGAGGAAGGAGTAACTTTACATTGGTATTACACATCAGTATGTAAATGTGGCTATTGCTGAACATTTACAACTGTTTTCTACATTTATCTTACATAAAAAGTTCTTCTTCAGGACAAAAGGTGCTGTCAAGGATAAAATTTTATAGTTTGTTTTCAGATTTAACTTTCTTATCATTGGTTGCCTTATGCTAAAGGCAACCTTAATATGGAAAAACGGATTTAGATTTTCTTTTGTTATTGTAACTGTGTGCATCATTGGTCCTTTTGAACTACACGAGGGAATAAATATACTGTGAAGCAGCAGTCAGAATGCCAAATTCCTTAAGCAGATGTCCACAACACTTTGTTTCAGCAATGAAAACTTTAAACTTCCTTGTTACAGATGAGTTTCCCCAGTACATAATTCCATATGAAAGTACATGTGGATACCTAAAAATTTTGAAGTTACCGTCCTATGTATTTATTATTTCCGCACCATATGTTACATTTGTCATTAGTGTAATACCTTTCTGTGCGTAAATTGAATACATTGTATTTTTTATGTTTAAAGTGAGAATATTTGGAGAAAACTACACAATAATTTCTTTAATAACGTGGTTTATCTTTTCTCCTGTTACTGTACCTATGTCCAGCCTGACTACAAAGCTAGTCACATTTGCAAAGGAATTGATTCTGTATATTGTATATTGGGCGCAAAATTATTTATATGTATGAGAAATAATGGAGGGCCTAAGACTGAGCCTTGTCGAACATTTTAAGTGATTCCTTCACAGTCAGAAGGATCTTCCCTGCTTATATAGGTCGAATTGTGTTCGTTTGGTTAGATATGACGTTATCAATTGGTTGGCTGTACCATCAGTTCCAAAATATCTCAGTTTTCCTGAGACGATATTCTGACTTGCACTGTAAAATCCCTTAGATAGGTCACAGGAAACAGCAGTTGGTGCTATTTTGTTATTTAATGCTTGCCAAACTTGGTACGTGGAAGTGTAAAAGGGATTCTCAATTGAAGAAATCTTCTAAAACCCAAACTGCGACTTACTAAGGACATTATTGCGACGCAGGTAGATAGTTATTCTGTAGTACATTATCTTCTAAAAATTTTGAGAAAATGCTGTTAGTACTGAAACGGGTAGGTAGCTGTTGACATCTCTCCTGTCATCTTTCTCATAGAGGGATTTAACAATGATATATTGAAATCTCTCTGGAAAAATGCCGTTAGTGATACTTTACACATTTTAGGAAAGGCAGTACTTACTATATAGTAACAACTCTTTAGTACTTGAGAATAACTGGACGTAAAATGGCCATCTGAAAAACGATCATATGCTTTACATATCTTTTTATTTAACTGCCTTGATTGCAATGTTTTCGTACAAAAGTACTGGTTTCGGGAATGCAGCACTCATCTTCATAACCTACAACAGAAGTAAAACAAGAAAGCATTGTTGTCTACTGCAGTAGATGTTAAAAAACAAAAAAGAAATTGTAGTATAATCACAATGTACCTCTCATTCTGCTACACTGCAAGAATTCATAAACATGTACGGTGGGCGTTCAAAAAGTGATGTGTATGTTTTTTTATTTTTTTTGCCAGTTTCGGTTGAGAAAATGCGGAACTTGCAGTGGGCCATCGTGGAGCATGACCGCTTCATGCCTTACAGTTCCACGAAGTTCCGATACGAGGCGGTGCTACTCGTAGCCTTCAAAATATCGTCTGTGACGGACGAGAGTTTCTTTTGGCGGAAAACCATAGACTAGCAGATATTCATAAGCGCTTGCCGAATGTCTGCGTAGACCTGGCAGGAAACAAAAGCGCGTTGAGTCGTTTGGCGAGGAGTCTTTCATCGCAACAAGTCGCGCAAAAGCCGTCTCATCTCCTCCTGAATGCCGGCCGGCCTCACACAGCTGTGACTCCTGCAATGTTGGAACGTACAGACCCTCTCATTTGACATGATCGACAGATCACAATCAAACACCTTTCTGCTCAATTGGACGTCTCTGTAGTGTTAACACAGTCGTCCACCAGTGAGGGTATTCAAAATGAGTACCTCCTGGTCCTCGCCACCTAAGAGAAAACCGTAAAGAGCAACCAAGGACCCTGTGTGGGGAATTGCTTGCCCATTGAGAGACTGTCAGACATTGTCAAAGGCGATGAAACATGGGTTCATCGCACCGAACCGGAATCAAACGGCAATCCACACTTACTAGGGACATCGCATAATCTCAGTCATGGGTAAAGAAGATAATAAACATCGATTTACCGATAGAAAACTAGGGAAATACCGAACACCATCTCTCCTCCGAATAAAACGTACAAAGCCGCACCCTCAGCCTCATCCTTTGGACTTCCATCTGTTTGGTCAATGAAGAACGCACCCTGTGCGAAGCAGTACATAGTTGATGGGAGGTTGCTGATGCAGCAAGACGCTGCGTCTGATGTCGAGTAATAGCGTGGTACCATGCGAATGTACAGGCCCTCCCA
Organism: Schistocerca serialis cubense; assembly: GCF_023864345.2. Classification (NCBI taxonomy): domain Eukaryota; kingdom Metazoa; phylum Arthropoda; class Insecta; order Orthoptera; family Acrididae; genus Schistocerca; species Schistocerca serialis. Next base: position 475,712,779 of record NC_064643.1, read on the forward strand.
GTAAGGAGGCGTAATGCTATCTCACTGAACAGTGATTATGTTGAAAAATAGCGTTTTGTAGCCAAAAGAGAGTGGAATGATGTAGTGTACTGGAGTCCTGAATAAAAACAACCTGCTTTCAGAAAAAAATGTGTTGCATTACTTATTGAATGCCCCTCTTAAAACTAACATGGGTCAGAGTTCATGTTGTGCATTAATGACGTCAGTGACCCTGCAGACAATATTACTAGTAATCTCAGATTTGTCACAGGTGATACAGGTATCTACAATGAAGTACAGTCTGAATGAAGCTGCACTAAAATTTGTTTAGACCTAGTTGAGCTTTCAAACTTGTGGAAAGATTGGCAACTTGCTTTGAAAGTTCAGAAATTGAAAACTATGCACTTCATAAAATGAAAAAAAAAAAAAAAAACGTAGTGTCATATGAACATAATATCAGTCAATAACAGGTGGAATCGGTTAAGTCATACACTTAGTAGGAACATGATATGAAACTATCACGTAATCTCGTTCGTGGGTAAAGAAGGTAGCAAACTTCGGTTTATTGGTAAAATACTAGGGAAATGCAATCAATCTACAAAAGAAATTGCTTACAAGTCACTCGTGCGAACCATTCTAGAATATTGCTGAAGTGTGTGGTTGGTTGGTTGATTTTGGGGAGGGAACCAAACAGCGAGGTCATCAATCCCATCGGATTAGGGAAGGAAGTCGGTCGTGCCCTTTGAAAGGAACCATCCCGGCATTTGCCTAAAGCGATTTAGGGAAATCACGGAAAATCGAAATCAGGATGGCCGGACGCGGGTTTGAACCGTCTTCCTCCTGAATGCGAGTCCATTGTGCTAACCATTTCGCCACCGCTCTCGGTTAAGTGTGTGGTATCCGCTCCAAGTAGGACTGCAGAGGATAGAGAAGGGCGACACAAAAGGTCACAGGTTTGTCTGACCCGTGGGAGCGCGTGACTGAGATGTTGAAAGAAAGAAATGAACTGGTAGACTTTTGAATGCAGATGGAAACTGTCCTAAGAATGTCTACTAAAAAAGTTTCAAGAACCGGTTTTAAATGATGACTAGCAATATACTACAACCTTCTACATACCGCTCCCGTATTAACGGTGAGGATAAGATTAGATTAATTACAGCAGGCTTAGTGGTATTTAAATAGAATTTTTCGCCCGCTCCATGCGTTAATGGAAGGGGAAAAAGCCCTAGTAACTTTATTAGTGGCATCTACCCTCTGCCACCCATTTCACTGCGTTTTGCAGTGTAAGATGTAGATGAAGTAAATAGTCTCCTAACGAGGACTTTATGATATTTGTTTTCTCCAATGAGTTATCTAAATCTTTACATTTAGTTACGTGCCACCCAACGTATTTCTTGTAACTACACCAGCTAGTGTTGTAGAATTTAGGATCAAATAATTTTAGTGTCAATTTATCCTTTGTACCAGGTGACTAATATTTCTTTTGAATTTTTCCTGAATTTCGTCCCAAGATCCAAACACTTTTGAATGAGTGGTTACCTATTCCGCCACACCACCAATCAGGTAACTAAGTGTAAAATCTATTTTCTTAGATCTTTCCACCTCATCAATAAAGATCTAGAGAACACTTAAAAAATAGCCCGGATGTACGTCACCGCCTGGGTTAAATTTAAGAAACCCTTTGATAAATTCGCCACACTTCCCAGGTGAGGTTTCTCTTCCAAGTATCCTGAAAATTCTTTATTATATTTAACCTACCTTTTGCTTGTTTCTTCTTTTGTTTCTTTCGGTTATGTCTGGAGGTTTTGAAATTCCCCTCCATTTTTAAGCAAATCTCCTGAAGGGCTTACAGGTACGTCAGTTCTCTCTTGTACATTCTGCTCGACTAGGTCATTTATTTGTTCCCTCAAACTATTAAAAATAGGTTGTGGACGAAGCATTACATTCGAATCCCTTGTCTGCTCTAATACGATCCGTACTGATACTTGCTCATTAATATTGTTAAATTCCTGCTCAGTTAGTTATTTTAATTGCTTCAGCATCTTGTTCACATTTTTAAACTGCTCATTCGCTTCATTTCGTACTAGATTACACTGACTGCTCACATCTGTACCTAACTCCCTTTTTAAAGCAGTAGTAACTATCTACAATACCGAAAACTTCGAGTTATTGTTATCTATCTAATTACTTGATTCATTTTTTAAATTCTTCACTAGAGGATTTCACGTCGCTTATTAATTAATTTTTTAATTCATCACTATAGTTTTTGAACTATAGTTTTTAAATATTTCTTTTAAATTGCCCTCCTTGGTACGGGTAATGGCATGTGTACAATAAATTCTAATAAGTCTTCTTGCAACGCCAAATCACGAACTTATACTATCTATTAAAAAAAAGAAGAGCCACTCGTCGTTGAAATGCTCCATGTTGAGTTATTCAAAAACCTACAGTCAACATAATAGAAAAACAAATCGTCTATCACATATACGGCTCAACCGAGTAGTGTAGGAGAGCATAACCTTGTGGTGAACTGCTGGTGTGAGAGTTGCTGTTTATGTCTCACTGGATGACTCGAAAGCGTCGCCGAAGCTCGAACGACGGTGGGTTGTAGTGAGGAGGTGTAGTAGGCCGCTACCGCTGCGTCGTAGCGAAACTGTTGGAACAGTCGGAGATCGTACCAACAGCCATCGTTGACTCTGCGTTGTAATAAAAAATAACTTAATTTTCGACTCCACATAATGTCTTCTCTTTATTCACGAGCAGAGCTTTTCTAATAGCAGTTACACTGCGAATTGTCGCGCGGGATTAGCCGAGCGATCAAGGGCATTGCAGTCATGGACTGTGCGGCTGGCCCCGGCGGAGGTTCGAGTCCTCCCTCTGGGATGGGTGTGTGTGTGTTTGTCCTTACGATAACTTAGGTTAATTAGTGTGTAAGCTTAGGGACTGACGACCTTAGCAGTTAAGTCCCATAAGATTTCACACACATTTGGACATTTTTGAACACTGCGAATTATTGACGGCTGTGACATTCGGTTTCAAGGACAACAGCCTATTGTTGTAATTTCTTTTCGATCAGTTTCTTGAAAATCTTCTTACTACTTGTCTCTAGCAGCAATATATTCGCGTCCTTCACTAGAGCGCCAAAACGGAGCGTTTAATAAATTTTTGTGTTTACTCCGTCTCCTTGTATTATATTCTCCGTGGGTGCCTGTTTCATGAAACTAACTACTAATCGGACCACCTAGTAAAATCCGGGTTACCGTGCTTATGCTCCTGCTAGCGGACTTCTTCTCTTTTGCAGTGTCTTTAGTGCTAGAGGCTGAAAGAAGGCTGGAATCCTTCTTGCTTTTACGTATTGGCGAACAATGTTTCTTCTTTAAACACGTTCCTATTTAAGTCATTTTACGCAGTGCGCTGTCATGATTTTATATATATATATATATATATATATATATATATATATATATATATATATATATGTATGTTGGTCCACTGATCGTGACCGGGCCAAATATCTCACGAAATAAGCGTCAAACGAAAAAACTACAAAGAACGGAACTCGTCTAGCTTGAAGAGGGAAACCAGATGGCGCTATGCTTGGCCCGCTAGAGGGCGCTGGCATAGATCAAACGGATATCAACTGCGTTTTTTAAATACGATCCCCCAATTTTTATTACATATTCGTCTAGTACGAAAAGAAATATGAATGTTTTAATTGGACCACTTTTTTCGCTTTGTGATAGATGGCGCTGTAATGGTCACAAACATATGGCTCACAATTTTACACGAACAGTTGGTAACAGGTAGGTTTTTTAAATTAAAATACAGAACGTAGGTACGTTTGAGTATTTTATTTCGGTCGTTCCAATGTGATACATGTACCTTTGTGACCTTATCATTTCTGAGAATGCATGCTGTTACAGCGTGATTACCTGTAAATACCACATTAATGCAATAAATGCTCAAAATGATGTCCGTCAACCTCAATGCATTTGGCAATACGTGTAACGACATTCTTCTCAACAGCGAGTAGTTCGACTTTCGTAATGTTCGCACGTGCATTGACAATGCACTGACGCATGTTGTGAGGCGTTGTCGGTGGATCACGATAGTAAATATCCTTCAACATTCCACACAGAAAGAAATCCGGGGACATCAGATCCGGTGAAGGTGCGGGCTTCGACGACCAATCCACCTGTCATGAAATATGATATTCAATACCGCTTCAACCGCACGCGAGCTATGTGTCGGACATCCATCATGCTGGAAGTACATCGCCATTCTCTCATGCAGTGAAACATCTTGTAGTAATATTGGTAGAACATAATACACATTGCACCGTTTAGATTGCCATCGATAAAATGGGGGCCAATTATCTTTCCTCTCATAATGCTGCACCATACATTAACCCACCAAGGCCGCTGGTGTTCCACTTGTCGCAGCCATCGTGGATTTTCCGTTGCCCAATAGTGCATATTATGCCGGTTTACGTTATCGCTGTTGGTGAACGACGCGTCGTCGCTAAATAGAACGCGTGCATGAAATCTTTCATCGTCCCGTAATTTCTCTTGTGCCCAGTGGAAGGTTGTAGACGACTTTCAAAGCCGCCCCAATGCAATTCCTGGTGCATAGAAATATGGTACGTGTGCAATCGATGTTAAATGCAGCATTCTCAACACCGACGTTACTGAGATTCCCGATTCTCACGCAATTTGTCTGCTACTGAAGTGCGGATTAGCCGCGACAGCAGCTAAAACACCTACTTGGGCATCATCATTTGTTGCAGGTCGTGGTTGACGTTTCACACGTGGCTGAACACTTCCTGTTTCCTTAAATAACGTAACTACCCGTCGAACGGTCCGAACACTTGGATGATGTTGTCCAAGATACCGAGCAGCATACGTAGCACACGCCCGTTGGGCATTTTGATCACAATAGCCATACGTCAACACGATATCGACCTTTACCGCAATTGGTAAACGGCCCATTTTAACACGGGTAATGTATCACGAAGCAAATACCGTCCGCACTGGCGGATGTTGCGTGATACCACGTACTTACACGTTTGTGACTATTACAGCGCCATCTATCACAAAGAGAAAAAAGTGGTCCAACTAAAACATTCATATTTCTTTACGTACTACACATCTAGTTTCCCCCTTCAAGCTAGATGAGTTTCGTTGTTTCTAGTTTTTTAGTTTGATGCTTATTTCGTGAGATATTTGGCCCGGTCACTATCAATGGACCACCCTATATATATATTACAATCGTATAATAAACGTTTGCATATACGTATATTGTGCAACGAGAATATATTTTGGCAAATAAAAGGACCAAGAACATAAGACAGATTGACGGGTTGTAGAACTTCTTCTGTTTTTGCTTCTATGACATCACTGTTGTTATTGTGAGCGCGTTTTTATGCGGGCGCAACATATCTCCAAGCCGCTACGTCGAAGAAGCCACACACAGCAGGTAGACATGCTAAACTCGTCGACCCGTCTTGCAGATATGGTGCTCCCATGCTCTTTCCGTTACGTGTAAAAAAAATTTTCTCAGATAATGTGCTGTCGGAAACATAACTACAAACAAAATTGTTCATTAAATGTCACGTCCATCTTTCGTCGTTTACCCTAAAATTAAAAGTGATGTTATCTTATTCTGTGACTCGTCCTCCTGTCTCTCATATCACTGCATATCATATAGACTTAAATGTTGGCCGGAAATACTGATTCGTGACGTAATGTGCATGTTTTTGGCTTCTAATAAGATGTGTTTTCTATATCATACAAGATTACAGTAGATTGGTTTTCATTCCGTAATAGTTTCAGCTCACAAAACCTTGTCAATGAATGAAGAACATGGAACTAAATAGTCTGCCGTTTCCGGAAGAAGATTGCTTGCTGGTTTAGAGTTGTCACAAGTCTAGCTTCCTCCGGATTTGTCTTCGCATTGGCCGCATCCAAGGCTGTCCTTTGCGGGGTGGGACTGTCTGAGTGATTTTGAACAGTCTTTGTAGTGTGCAACCACTGTACGATCTGTACTTGGTCCAGCCAAAAGATACACTTCCGTTTTCACTAGCACGCTGTCACACATTCAGAAGGATTTTACTGAAACAATAAAAACAGTTCACGAAGTTTTTTATAAGCTGTGTAATACTATGACTTGTCTTTCCTTTCCAGAAGCAGCTACTGGTGCGGCGCCTCCGTCATCAGCAGCAACTGGGCCCTCTCGGCAGCCCACTGCGTGAAAGGCGCCTCGATAAACAGCATGCAACTGCGGGCCGGCTCTTCCGTCAGGGGTAGTGGCGGCACCGTGCACAGTATTGCCAACTCTCACATGCACGAGAGTTACGGCGACAACGACGACTACGACATCGCTGTCTTGCAAGTGTCCAACGCCTTCAGCTTCGGGCCCAACGTACAAGCCGTGGCCCTAGCCTCGTCAGAGCCCCCTGCCGGCACCTCCGCAACAGTGAGCGGTTGGGGCGCGACGTCATCTGGGGACCACGGCGCCTCTATACTGCGGGCTGTCACCGTCCAGATCATAGACCGCGACGCGTGCGACCGCTCGCTCGGCGGCATCACCAGCCGCATGATCTGTGCAGGAGTGAGCGGAGGCGGCAAGGACGCCTGCCAGGGAGACAGCGGCGGTCCTCTGGTGTCCGGCTCCACCCAGGTGGGCATCGTCTCCTTTGGCATCGGCTGCGGACTGGGGAACTTCCCGGGCGTCTACGCCAATGTCGCCAACCTTCAGTCCTGGATCAGATCCACTTCTGGAGTCTAGGAGACTGGCCATTTGTATCGCTCATTCCATTGTCTGACACGTCAGTTTCGATCTGAAGTCCTGGAAATCTCTTCAGGGGACATATTTTACCCTACACAATAAGCAACAATATTCATTGGTTGGAACCATGACTTATCATTTATTTGTAAGTGAAAAGTATGAGTGATGTGAAATGTCACGAAAAAAAACTGGATCTACATTAAGGACTATTGCTTGTCCCAATCTGTTTGATGTTTTACCTTCGAAATCTTTTTAGTCACTACGTTCGACTGTTCGTGTGCATTAATAAAACAGGTTTTTTTTTCTTTTTAAAGACAAATTTCATCCTTGGAGACCGGGGAACGGCGAAGGAGCTGAAAGTACACTATGGCCCTTAAAATTGCTACACCACGAAGATGACGTGCTACAGAAGAGAAATTTAACCGACAGGAAGAAGATGCTGTGATATGCAAATGATTAGCTTTTCAGAGCATTCACACAAGGTTGGGGCCGGTGGCGACACGTACAACGTGCTGACATGAGGAACGTTTCCAACCGATTTCTCATACACAAACAGCAGTTAACCGGCGTTGCTTGGTGAAACGTTGTTGTGATGAATCGTGTAAGGAGGAGAAATGCGTACCATCACGTTTCCGACTTTGATAAAAGTCGGATTGTAGCCTATCGCGATTGCGGTTTATCGTATCGCGACAGTGCTGCTCGCGTCGGTCGAGATCCAATGACTGTTAGCAGAATATTGAATCGGTGGGTTCAGGAGGGCAATACGGAACGCCGTGCTGGATCACAACGGCCTCGTATCACTAGCTGTCGAGATGACAGGCATCTTATCCGCATGGCTATAAGGGATCGTGCAGCCACATCTCGATCCCTGAGTCAACAGATGGGGACGTTTGCAAGACAACAAGCATCTGCACGAACAGTTCGACAACGTTTGTAGCAGCATGGACTATCAGCTCGGAGACCATGGCTGCGGTTACCCTTGACGCTGCATCACAGACAGGAGCGCCTGCAATGGTGTACTCAACGACGAACCTGGGTGCACGAATGGCAAAACGTCATTTTTTCGGATGAATCCACGTTCTGTTTACAGCATGATGATGGTCGCATCCGTGTTTGGCGACATCGCGGTGAACGCACATTGGAAGCGTGTATTCGTCATCGCCATACTGCCGTATCACCTGGTGTGATGGTATGGGGGGCCATTGGTTACACGTCTCGGTCACCTCTTGTTGGCATTGACGGCTCTTTGAACAGTGGACGTTACATTTCAGATGTGTTATGACCCGTGGCTCTACCCTTTATTCGATCCCTGCGAAACCCTACATTTCAAAAATGTTCCTCTGCTGCCCTGGCCAGCACATTCTCCAGATCTCTCACCAACTGAAAAGTCTGGTCAGTGGTGGCCGAGCAACTGGCTCGTCACAATTCGCCAATCACTACTCATGATGAACTGTGGTATCGTGTGGAATCTGCATGGGCAGCTGTACCTGTACATGCCATCCAAGCTCTGTTTGACTCAATGCTCAGGCGTATGAAGGCCGTTATTGCAGCCAGAGGTGGTTGTTCTGGGTGCTGACATCTCAGGATCTATGCACCCAAATTGCGTGAAAACGTAATCACATGTCAGTTCTAGTATAATATATTTGTCCAATGAATACTCGTTTATCATCTGCATTTCTTCTTGCTGTAGCAAGTTTAATGGCCAGTAGTGTATTTGCAGGTTGTATGTATCTATTGTTCAGCTTAAAGTAACTGAAAACTTAAACGGAGATATTTTTTGTTAAAATCACTGAAGCAGTATGATTAAAATAGAGCGAAATGATTAATAAGGTGAAATTACTTAATAACGCTTGTACTGACGATGCAGGGTCCGTGCTACTGGAACCACCAAGAGTGGTGAATGAATCATGATGTCTCTGGTGATCATATTGGTTCCAGGCAACTCAACGGTATGGTAAAAAACTCGAGTCGTATGGTACTGTTGGTTGGGAGACTTCGAAGGGCAGCTGCCTAGGTGGAATGCTTTTTCAAAAATGGCTCTGAGTACTATGGGACTTAACATCTGAGGTCATCAGTCCCCTAGAACTTAGAACTACTTAAACACAACTAACCTAAGGACATCACACACATCCATGCCCGAGGCAGGATTAGAACCTGCGACCGTAGAGGTTGCGCTGTTCCAGAATGAAGCGCCTAGAACCGCTTGGCCACAGCGGCCGGCGGAATGCTTTTTCCTGTCCTTCGCATACACCTGCAACTTTGTTCGTTGCGAATATGGGCAACCTCAGCTGTGTAATGGAATGACGACAACGAAAATTTGTGCCGGACAGGACTCGAACCAGGATTTCCCGCTTGTTGCGAGCGGTCGCCTTAACAATAGGCTATTCGAGCACGACACTCGACCAGACCCAATCTTCCACATATCGTCAACTACATGCCTACAACCTATACTCGTACATCCGCTATGTATATTTCCGTACAGGGGAATATTTCAATTGAAAGTCGCTTGAACGGTGTTGTCGGATAGATACGATAATGTAGTGACTGTGAGTACGATGCAGTGTCTCTTCGGACATGCTCTGCAATGTAATATTGCACCTTCCTCCCGCGAACTGTGAAGGCCGCCTGTTGTAAGTTTATCTTCGAAGTGTAGGTGACTGTAATGGGTGTATGTAATGCGATCGGTGCCGGATTAAGTAAGCGCGGGGCCTGTAGCAAATTCTGACAAGGGGACCTTGGTTTGTTTAGGTCGTATGGTTTAGGATATAAAATAAAACAAGATTGTTACAAACAAACTTTGTCGCGAGAAGATGTGTTTTCTATATCATACAAGATTACAGTAGATTGGTTTTCATTCCGTAATAGTTTCAGCTCACAAAACCTTGTCAATGAATGAAGAACATGGAACTAAATAGTCTGCCGTTTCCGGAAGAAGATTCCTTGCTGGTTTAGAGTTGTCACAAGTCTAGCTTCCTCCGGATTTGTCTTCGCATTGGCCGCATCCAAGGCTGTCCTTTGCGGGGTGGGACTGTCTGAGATAAGCCCGGACTTGTTTCTGTTGTCGGAGAAATTAGAATGATTGAAAGCAACACATTAATAAACATTCTTTGCTAAAAATTTACTAAATGGTGACAGTTGTGTACGTAGTTTCGTTCAACAGCCAGTGCGACGCACACTTAACCCTGCGGTGGTCGCGTTCTAAAAAGAAACGTAAGTGGTCGTATGGATTACATATGTATGCCATTTTCTCAACTAAAAAAAAGAGGCCATTGAATTTTCAGATATTTTTATTGAGTGTGTTATGCGTTGCCCATAGTAATGTTTATTAAAAACTATCAGCAAAAACTATACATATGGCCTGATATTTGAAAAAACAACCAACTTTTCACAGCGAGTCACAATTTTAAGAAAGATAGCATCATTGGCTTTGATTTACTTTCAAAAACACATATTTGTGTAAAACAAATCTAATCATGATTTTCTGTACAAGAAATACAGACGATATTGGAACGATAGGGGCAAACAAATTTTTTACACGCGTTACACCCTTTTCTTGTACTTCCATTTCCTGATTTTCCGCAGTCGTAGCAGCGACCCACGGAACTATTCTATGTCATTCCAAAGTCTTTGGCTTACTTCCCGAGAGAGAAATGCTAAGAATGTCCTTTATTTTGAAGGACAGACTTCTTGGCAACATTTTCTTGTCTAATATCCGCTGAGCGAGAGGTTTAATCGCAGACAAAGACGGGTCAATAAGAAAATCTCGACGTCGAATAACAGTGTAGTTTTGGTTCGCTGCATAAATGCAAAGTGCAGTGAGGTCACTAAGGTTCAGCAAATCATACAATACAGTAAGAGGCCATCATCTTGAATTTCTGGATACATCCTAAAGCATTCACATCTTATCAACTAGATCCATACCATACTTTGTACGGTAGCAGTGCGTTATTATTCCTGGTTTCTGTTTAGATCCTGTATCCCAGTAAATTTTTGTGTCATTGTGCATTGTTAACATCAAAATCACTAATTTGTTAGGTTTTTGCACTTAAGAAACCAATGTTCAAGGGGCGTGGAAGCCAAATTTTGATGAATTTATTGGATTTCCTTCCGCCACAGGAAATTCCCTGGGCATTTCTCTTTTGTCCTCCTGTACAGTGGCAACCTTGTTCTATTTTCAAACAGCTGCTTGGCAACATGGAGCGAATAGAACAAAGTGGCCATTGTTATATTGATGTTTCTGCCGAAGGCAGGACGTACGACTCCTATCACCACATCACTTCTTTTCTTACTCAAGTAATATGGCCCTTCCGGTTGTTTGCCTACATATATTTCGAAGTTGACAGTATAGGGGTAGTGAGCATCCATAAGCGCAAATACCTTCACTCCATATTTTACGAGCTTGCTGTGAATGTATTGCCTAAATGGACAGCGTACAATGAATGCCAAAAGTTGTTGATCCGAAGTCATTTCAGCACTCGGAACAAAATACTGTTGAAAGTTTGTAAGGAACAGATCAAATATTTCGCGTATTGAGGCCAGTTTATCAATTTGTGCACGTACTTCATTAATATCATCAAATCGCAAATCCTGATAAGAAATTTAAATTTTTTTCTCATACATAGTAAAATAAATTGCATCAATTCAAGTATGTTTTATGTGGTCAAAGATTTGGATTGTGCTCTATCGGCTTATTTTCAGCACTCCATTCATCAAAAGAATCCCGTAAGTCTCTTTATTTCAGTTGGCTCTGTATGTTTAACATCTCTCTCCCTAGAAAAATTATTCTTGATGTGGTCTATTTTTGTGTTTTGGTTATGAGATAATGATATTATCACCCAAAGGACATGCAATCTTCGATAGTAGTTTTCTGTCGTGTGATTCCTTTAGGACCAGAAGGAACATATACAATGCTATGAACTCTAGTTCTTCATGTATTGAGAGGAGTCTTTGACCACATTGTGTCACCTCCACGATTATAAAAATCAACCCGTCTGCTTCTCCGGAATGGTTCATCACATGAAAATTCAGGACTGTTCTCAGTTGCCTCACCAGGTATTTCTCCCTCTTGCTCTGACTCAGACTGATGGTCTTGCACTTCCAGAACGTCATTTTCACCGTTAGAACTTGAGTCGGGAATATCTTTCTCATCCTCTGTCTCCTTCAGCCCTGCCAGAATCCGAGCTTCTTGCCTCTGATCCGCAATTTAACTAAAATTCAATTAAATTCTACTATTATTTCAAATACTTATACATTAAAAAACAGCCATGAATTGATGCAATACGTATTCCAACAAATAAGTGGAAAAAATGGACGAAGGAAAAAAACTGTTTTTCGAAAATACGTAACAGGTCACGCGGACTACAGTGGTAGACGAAGTCACGTGAAGCAACCACACTTCACTGTCACTTGCACAACACTGAGAGAGTCCGACAGCAATCCATCATAAAGTACATAAAAGCTCGAAGCAATGTCGATTCTGGACTTCCAAATTTATTTGAATCTCCACACGTGGATTACATATGTAATCCACGCGATCACTGCAGGGTTAACCACTCTCCTGTACACATATTTTTTTCGGCACTTCCCAAAAAATATAGTTTTCAGATTGCTAACGTGCGTTATTACTCTGTAACTGGTGCCAGAGACATCTTTTCCTTGTACATTTTTATACTGCGACTAACTTTTACCTGAGCTTCATCCGTGCACAAAAGACGCCGACGCGGGCGGCGGCTCAAAAAGCTTTGCAATCCTGCCGGCACATTTGATTGTTTGCAGCAAGCGACAATGTCCTATGGTTTGTAACAGCACCTGCTTTTAGGGCAAAACTGCGTTAACTTTGATTTTACCCGGCGTGTCAAAATTAAAGCTGCGTCACATTTTAAGTTAGACATGTAAAAATACAACTGAGAATCGCATCCAATTCTGTGCATTAGTTTTTGCGTGGCGCACGTACTGACATACATACAAAAATTATAAAAAAATTTAAAAAGGGAAATGGATAGGTTAAAGTTAGATGTAGTGGGAATTAATGAAGTTCGGTGGCAGGAGGAACAAGACTTATGGCCAGGCGGATACAGTGTTATAAATACAAAATCAAATAGGGGTAATGAAGGAGTAGGTTTAATAATGCATAAAAAATAGGAATGCTGGTAAGCTACTACAAACAGCATAGTGAACGCATTATTGTGGCCAAGATAGATACGAAGCGCACGCCTACCACAGTAGTACAAGTATATATGACAACTAGCACCTCAGATGACGAAGAGATTGATGAAATGTATGATGAGATAAAAGAAATTATTCAGATAGTGAAGGGAGACGAAAATTTAATAGTCATGGATGACTGGAGTTCGATAGTAGGAAAAGGAAGGCAAGGAAACGTAGTAGGTGAATATGGAATGGGGGTAAGGAATGAACGAGGGAGCCGCCTGGTAGAATTTTGCACAGAGCATAACTTAATCATAGACAACACTTGGTTCAAGAATCATGAAAGAAGGTTGTATAGATGGAAGAAGCCTGGAGATACGGGAAGGTTTCAGATAGATTACATAATGAGAACAAGAAAATGGGAAAGAAATACAGTAGAAGAAGAATGGGTATCTTTGAGAGATGAAATAGTGAAGGCAGCAGAGGATCAAGTAGGTAAAAAGACGAGGGCTAATAAAAATCCTTGGGTAACAAAAGAGATATTGGATTTAATTGATGAAAGTAGAAAATACAAGAATGCAGTAAATGAAGCAGGCAAAAAGGAATACAAACGTCTCAAAAATGATATTGACAGGAAGTGCAAAAGTATCTAAGCAGGGGTGGCTACAGGACAAATGTAAGGAAGTAGAGGCCTATATCACTAGGGGTAAGATAGATACGGCCTACAGGAAAATTAAAGAGACCTTTGGAGAAAAGAGAACCACTTGTATGAATATCAAGAGCTCAGATGGAAACCCAGTTCTAAGCAAAGAAGGGAAAGCAGGAAGGTGGAAGGAGTATACAGAGGATCTATACAAGGGCGATGTACTTGAGGACAATATTATGGAAATGGAAGAGGATGTAGATGAAGATGAAATGGGAGACATGATACTGGGTGAAGAGAGCCAGCCCTGACAAAACTCTACCATCTGGTGAGCAAGATGTATGAGATAGGCGAAATACCCTCAGACTTCAAGAAGAATATGATAATTCCAATCCCAAAGAAAGCAGGTGTTGACAGACGTGAAAATTACCGAATTATCAGCTTAATAAATCACAGCTGCAAAATATTAACGCGAATTCTCTGCAGACCAATGGAAAAACTGATAGAAGCCGACCTCAGGGAAGATCAGTTTGGATTCAGTAGAAATGTTGGAACACGTGAGGCAATACTAACCTTAAGACTTGTATTAGAAGAAAGATTAAGGAAAGGCAAACCTACGTTTCTAGCATTTGTAGACTTAGAGAAAGCTTTTTACAATGTTATTGGAATACTCTCTTTCAAATTTTGAAGATGGCAGGGGTAAAATACAGGGAGGGAAAGGCTATTTACAATTTGTACAGAAACCAGATGGCAGTTATAAGAGTCGAGGGACATGAAAGGGAAGCAGTGGTCGGGAAGGGAGTGAGACAGGGTTGTTGCCTCTCCCCGATGTTATTCAGTCTGTATATTGAGCAAGCAGTAAAGGAAACAAAAGAAAAATTCGGAGTAGGAATTAAAATCCATGGAGAAGAAATAAAAACTTTCAGGTTCGCCGATGACATTGTAATTCTGCCAGAGACAGCAAAGGACCTGGAAGAGCAGCTGAACGGAATGGACAGTGTCATGAAAGGAGGATATAAGATGAACATCAATGAAAGCAAAACGAGGATAATGGAATGTAGTCGAATTGAATCGGGTGATGCTGAGGGAATTAGATAGGAAATGAGACGCTTAAAGTAGTAAATGCGATTTGCTATTTGGGGAGCAAAATAACTGATGATAGTCGAAGTAGAGAGGATATACAATATAGACTGGCAATGGCAAGGAAAGTGTTTCTAAAGAAGAGAAATTTGTTAACATCGAGGATAGTTTTAAATGTCAGGAAGTCGTTTCTGAAAGTATTTGTATGGCGTGTAGCCATGTATGGAAGTGAAACGTGGAAGATAAATAGTTTAGACAAGAAGAGAATAGAAGCTTTCGAAATGTGGTGCTACAGAAAAATGCTGAAGATTAGATGGGTAGATCACATAACTAATGAGGATGTACTGAATAGAATTGGGGAGAAGAGAAATTTGTGGCACAAAATGACTAGAAGAAGGGATCGGTGGGTAGGGAATATTCTGAATCATCAAGGGATCCCCAGTTTAGTATTGGAGGGCAGCGTGGAGGGTAAAAATCGTAGAGGGAGACCAAGAGATGAATACATTAAACAGATTCAGACGGATGTAGGTTTCAGTAGGTACTGGGAGATGAAGAAGTTTGCACAGGATAGAGCAGCATGGAGAACTGCATCAAAACAGTCTCTGGACTGAAGACCACAATAAAACCAACCTTTTTTTTCTCTTCGATGGCTCTTATAGGAAACACCCCCATATTCAGTTCTCTTAAGTATCTCCTGCGTATAGAGGTCTTCAAGTAAGAATTTTATTACATGGGTAAATTCACAATGCAGTGGAAACCACTGAGTGAAGCATTCAAAGAGTTCCGGCTTACATGCAGTAAAGCTATATCCAATACTGAATGATTTTAGCTGCCAATGTCTTGAGTAGCTGGGTGGACGTCACTCCAGATCACTATCCTTTGAAAAATTGTTAGAGGTGCCGTTGAAGGAACATTTTCTTTGAAATGTAAAGCTGACAATACTAATGTGAAGTACAGATTCAAGAGCTACAGCATTCTGCAAAGCTACGAATTTGTAAATTGGAAATTATTAACCTGTTATTAAAATGGTTGTTTAACCAATTAGCTGTGTTCGTTTCAAGCTTTACCATCAAAAGGATACAGTCGGGTGGGGTACTGCCACGTGCTAATGCTTGAAATGTACATCACAGATGGTCAAAGCTGCGCATTATCAAAATTGTTGCTCACATTTTGAAGCAAAATCGATTGCAAGGTCGTTATTTCACCAGTTTTCTGTTTTCCTCTTTAAAATGTGACTTCAGGTCGATGTATTCCATTGTGGTATTAAAAACTCTCAACTATGTACCAGTAGTAAGGGTGAACAAATTCTGTGCGCTAAATAGCTGTCTACTGTATTCGAAATCATCCAAATGAAAATACAGCGTTTTATGATGATATGAAACACAAATAGCTGATTCCTGCATAGTTACATACCGAGAACCAACATACTATTTTATTGTTTAAGCTCCAGGGTATATATGAACAAACAAGGACCTTATTTATCCTTCAGTGATTCCCTCTTTTCAGTTCAAATGGTTCAAATGGCTCTGAGCACTATGGGACTTAACTTCTATGATCATCAGTCCCCTAGAACTTAGAACTACTTAAACCTAACTAACCTAAGGACAGCACACAACACCTCTTTTCAGTCAGCAACTTTGGAATCACTATATAAAATCGATGTCACCCACTTAATAATCTTCTACGTTGTAAAAGAAGTTGACGATTGGCCTCCAAGCACCGACTGTTAGATGTCTGTAGCTCTCGGGACTTGTGTCGATTGACCATTTTGAATCGCTGTTGCCAACGTCGACACTTCCGCGGTTTACATTTCTAATTGTTGTGCTGTGTGGCGTTGGTTGCATGCAAAGAGTTTGTTGCAGTTGGCAGAATGTTGCGAATGTAACCAAATGGTGAGATAATTCACCTTTATCACTAGTCTACTTGCAATAAATAAATGCTATACTTGAAATGACTGTCAAACAAAAAATGAACAAAGAAAAAAGGTGATAGTCGATGCTAGCATGTAGCCAACTCCTCCCCTCCTTTTCAATGTAGCACGAGGCGGGGTGGGGGTGGGGGGTCAAAAATTAACGTCTACATCCGACGGACGGGTCTCTCCACCAACAGTGTCACATGCCCTCACTAGATAAGACCAAGCGGAAAGATTTGGAATTGAATCCAGGGTATTGGTGCAAAGACTGGTGCTCATGGACTTTACGCCACCCCTCCCCCCCCCATCTCCTTTGCCGTAATGTAGGGTGCCCAAATTATTTTCGGTGAAAACCGGGACACATTCACCCGGGTGCCAATGCCAATGGACACCTCATTCCACATGTGCCCAGGTTTCTTAATTTTAAATATTAATGTTTTGTTGATACATTTTGTTAACCCAATGATTATAACTAATAAGAGGATACAAAAGATTGATATAATCTAGATTATCTGTATAATTAATGACATTTAATAAACGTATACAGTAATAAAGAATTGTATTACGATTTTACAAAATTTTACAGCCATTCAACTTTTAATCAATTAATATTAACATGAGCTTTAATATTACTGAGCAGTTGTAGATGGAATTGACTGTCCTTGGAGAAAAGGGTATTTTTTACTGCCTCCAGCCTTCTTGATCATGTCTTTGTTCTTTCATACACAGTGATAAAAGTCGGCACAATCCATTTTGTAGTTGTACAGGATCTGCAGGATTGCTTCAAGAGAGTCCACCTCCATTCTGTTTCTTTCATCAGTCCACTGGATATTCATGAACGAAAATATTCTTTCCACATTGGCATTTTGGGCTGGGATTGCAAATAAATACTTTCAATTATTACCAACTCAGAGTAATGCTGAAGACAGTTACAGCTTTTAAAAAAGACTCACCTACTTCTCATGACGTTCCAATGCTGTTTTTTTTTTCATCATTCCACTTGTGAAGACTTTCTTCAACAAAATTTGTCATCTGCCGAACTGATCAAAGAGAATGGAATCATCGATTTCAATCTTTTTACTCTTCAAATAAGAAACTATCGCCTCAACACTTTCCCATTTTGGCACTCTCTTCAGTAACATCCAACCAAACACCGGCGATGAGGGGTAAATATGAGGCGCTTCACTTGCTGAGATATTCTACACAAGTGTCATAAAACTTGTTAATTTCTTCTCTAAAACTCCGTTCCGCTGCTTCTGATACTTCTGCTCTTTTAAGGACAGATTTAACATTAAAAGAAATGAACTGCTGTTCTCTCCTGTTAGTAACAGTTTCCAGAGTATTTTTCAAAACATCATTTACCTCTATTACACTTTCCGTGCTTCCCTCAATTTCCTTTATCCCATGCTGCAAAGTGCTAAGCTGACTGTGAATGAACCATAAGTAGGCTTCACTTAAAGGGTTACTGAAAAACTGAACCAATATTTTTGGGGCTTTGTCTTCATTTAAGAAAAAATCTTTTAACGATTCAAACAGGCGGATTACTCTTTCAACTGCTGGAATCGGTGATAACCAGCGAGTTTTCGAGTGATGCGTTACATTCATATATTCCGGTCCCACATAATCACAGAACTCCTTAAGCTTCTCTGTTATAACAGTATATATGTAAAAGTGTGAGTATATCTTCATGGCGATAGTTTCAACATCACAGCTTAAACTGTCAGCAGATGTCTGCACGCTATTGTGTAAAACATGTGCAGGGCACCCTATGCCTTCAATGTTTTCATGCAATGTTGCCTTTAATTTGGTAAATACGTTGCATTTGCCTTGTATTTTTAAAGCACCAAAGTTTGTGTTGGTGTTGTCTCCACAAAATGCCACACATTTATTTTTCTCAAGATCAAACATTTCGGTAGTATTCATGCAAAATCTTGAAATTTCGTCAGATTTTTCATTAAGTAGGGAACTCTCCTTCAAAAGTTTGGTCTGAATTCCCTGATTAATGTCGAAAAACTGAACAACAAACGGAAATATTTTAGTGGCCTTATGATTGCTGGCGTCAGTGGATATCCCGTAGAAAGAAGACTTTTTGATGTATTCAAGGCTTTCCTTTGCACTCTGGGGAGCAATAACGCCTTTCACTAAGGCTGACACTTTAGTTCTTGCTGAACTAAACTTTTTTGCAATGGAAGAATCATTAAACATAATGCTGTTAAGCTTATTAGTACAATCGCTAGATCTATAAGTTTGGTGATGTTTTACCGTGTGGTAGGCTATTGTAAGCTCGGCTGCTCGAACTTTCGTCTCTTCACTTGACTGATGTTTCACAAAATAATTTTGTGGAGTTTCACTGCAGCTCGGTGCACTGTATCTGTTAATGTGTTTCTTTGACCTGTTGTGATCAATTATGTCGGAACGTCCACCATGAGTTACACTAATAAAACAGTTACATACGCAACACTCTGCTTCGTAATCAAAACGACCTTTCTTAATGAAGTTCCATTCCTTGGAGTAACAGTCACTGAACTTGCAGGTACATTTCGGCATTGCGTTTCACAGTACTGCAGCAATAATACCACTAATATGAGAAAAAACTATTGCAGTTTGTCTGACAAAACATCAACTACTACACTGTTCTGACAATGAGTGTGTGAGTAAGTCGCGCGACAATCGAACGGTTTCATAGCTCTGTTATAATAATACAACTTACTACTTGTTGGCCAAAGTACCGCTCAAAGTAAATTATTGCCTGAGTGTTTCAACACTGATACTGTGATTACTAGTATGGGACAATGGAGGTTTTAGACAAATAAGCTAAAGTATATTAATTTCTTGTGTTGTATTTCCTTTAATATAGCGAAAACTCAAAAACTTGAGTAAGTTTCACGAAATGTATTTAAAAACTGAATTCCGGGACTTTTGAGCGTCCCGAAACAAATTTTCGGGACACAAGAACACAGGGATGAAATCCGGGTGTATCCCGGTTTTCCGGGACGTTTGGTCACCCTACCGTAATGCCAAAGGAAAAGCATCAAACAGTACGTGGTGTACGCAGGCGATTATCCGTCCACGTGCGCACCACGGCCGACGTTGCTTGACTTTGATGATCCGACGAGAACTGGAGTGCTCAACGAGGCAAGTCCGTTCGCAACGGTACGGTTATCAACGTCCTTGCATAGTATGAACTAAACTCTTCCTGACAACAGTTTCTTTTTCCTAGGAAATCGTCTTGGGACAATGGCCCGTCGGCACATTAGGGACCTGAAAGACTGTGGTTGCTTATCAATAAAGAAGTATTACAATGGATAATAAAAATCACTCATAGGGACGCGAAGTCTACATGCCCTTTTTTCATGCTAAGAACAAACTGTACATTCAAGACAAAAAGTACTAATTTAAACGAAAATTAGCTCAAAACATTCCTAGAAGTTTTTTCCTGGTACGTGTGGCTGATCAGAAATGAAAGCAGCTATAGAGGCAGACTGTGTGACAACAAATAAATGTTGAGTGACAGTTCCATATATTGACGTTAGAAGTGCTGAGGTTCATTTAAAAATGCGTTTTAAAAGAGAAATGGATGCTATGTCAAAATTGTGGAAATGATTCAGATGATCTTGGCTGGCTTGATTAATGACTAAAAACGGAGAACCATCCACTCTGTGCTGAGGTGTATTATAATAATCTAACAAATAATTACGGATGGGGCTTTGACAATACAAGTGGTAGTATTAGTTGCTAGTAAAGTTGAGAAGGGAACATGGAGAGATAAGGACAATGTTGTGTATCTGAATGTCTATTGGCTGGACATGAGAGCTACCTTTGGAGCGTGCAGGGGTTGGACTATTGAAACAAAAAGTGATTTGGGATATTGGAGCCGTTGTCCAGGCAGAAGATGTAATGTTGGCTGAGAGTTTTGTGTCATTCAGGAGGTGTTGTATTAGCACATATAACGTATTGGGAAGAATGGGGAGGAGGAGACGTTGGTATACGGGCGACAGGGACCAACCATTTCTTCTTCGTTGCATTCACTGATTTTGTTCCAGCAGTGAATTCAATAACGTTGGTGTCAGTTTGGAAGAGCTACATGCTCTGAAGGAAAAGTGTCAGCACGACCACATACGCAGAAACCAATTCCAGCTCCGTGGTCACGGTTCCTAATGCTATTTGTCTGTTTGATTCGTCACAAAGTTAGCATCAGAGTCAGTGTAACATGCGTCAGTCTTTTCGCTTCCTTGGCGATGGAAACAGCTGTAACGCAAAACTAAATAATTTTCAATTTTTTAAAATTTGTTTTGTGATTTCTTCCATCATCTTTTATGTTGACGTCCAGAAAAAAATAATATAGACGCCAGCGTATAGGTTTTGGAAGCGACAAAATATGCCTTTTGGGTAAGTGTGTTTTGCACTTTTCCTCAATCAAATATATGGATGACTAACGTGTGGCAGAGATGTGCTATTAACTCTTATCTCAAGTGCGACACACCTGGAGCTGCTTCTTCCGCAATAGCAGCCGTAATCACGCAAGTACTTTTCCAAGTAGATGTAGCCTTCACTTGATCAAGAACAATAAATTCAAAATTATTTGGCTCGTTGTTCACATGTGTTCCACTCCTTGCCAGAATCTACCAAACAAATTCCGTGGTTTGTCCATATACTACCAATTCATGATAGATATAATCGAAAGAAGATTCTTTTACGTGTGTCATCTAAGACGGCCAATAACATTAGTTTTATAGTTAGGATGTGACAGTATGGTGTTTCCTATATTCGTTGCTTTTCTGACACCACCGAATTTATAGTTTCCTCTGTCGGTTCTTCTTTAGTTTTACAAATGTAGCACATGTAAAATTTCATAACCCTTAACTAAAAAGTATAAACATAAGTGACATACTGTAAAATTTCTTCAACTCTTAAACTGCTGAAGCCAATCCAACAAGCCTGAAACTTGTTACTTTGCTTTAATTTCTTAGTTTAGAGGGACTCAATAAAGTCAAATTAAGACATAACACTTATTTGGGGCTCAGAAGAAACGGGGTGTATTTATTAAATACAGTTAGAGACATGCTGCATGAAACACATATCTCTGAGCTTTTGATGTTCTGACATCTTCGATAAAACAGTCCAAAATCAGATGAGTATATAAATATTGGATGGTTCCAGTTATGTAATAAACTATTTAGGTCCATTTTATAATACGATGCAATGAGGTATGTGAATAAGTGCCGCACAAAATACTTTTTAATACATTATTAGACAACGTACGGCAAGAGCACCTTGAGCCACACACAAATAGAAAAGAAGTGAGTGAACAGTTCACATAGTTTGATCAGTAGTTGAATGCTGTTATAATTTGCCATCTTGGAAGCATCATATTTTACGTATCTGTTACTTGTGAGTAATCTTCGCTGCAATATCCGCACACACTGGTCAATTTTTCGTATTTTTCTCCTGCTCCTGCTGCGTGATTAGTACTAAGATCTCAGAGACGAGTGCAGGCTCAGTCAATGAGAATTGAAGGAGGTTGTAATGAGCGCATGGCTTGCAAGTTCGAATGGAACAAAGCTTCTTCGTTCTAATCTATTCTGTCCTGGCTCTGGTGCTGCGTTTTCCTTGTCTGTGTTACGAAGTGGAAATAAATGTGGCTACTCGAAATTGTATTGAGAAGGAAGGAGAGTAATTTATGAACACAGCCTTGGCCGCGTGTGTATGAGGTTACGCTGAGAATCCTGTATAACATTTCCCCATGTGTCTGCACTTGAAGACAAGGTAATAATTTTCTAGAATTGTGAACTTGGCTAGCTGTAGAGGAAAAGGAGGTTTCTTTTGTACAGAAGCAGTATGAACAGAAAAGTTTGACTCGTGGTTACGATTCATGCGGCGCAGTTTCCACTCTCTATGTACGGTATTTTTGATTCGTAATCTAGTTGAGCAAATAGGTTTCCTATGAACCAAAGGTTTTTTTTTCATTTTTTTAGTTTCACGGATACTCTGTAGGGGAAGTTCCTATGTTATTGTGGCCATATGTACCACGTGCATTTGTGATGTCAGTTATGATGTTACTTTTAAAAGTATTTGTATCTTATGGATTTCAGTGAACATCAGATATAACAAAATATCTTTCATGTATTTACACATCAATTCCTCATCAAATAAAATACAAAAGTATACTTTTGTACATTTTTTACAAATTCCATTATTTCAAATACACGGGAAAAAGTACACTTATATCATGCAGTAAAGGAATTTATTTACAACTTTGCGCCATCAGCGTCAGCATTATTTCCATAAGAATTATTTTCACAACATAAATGTTTTTCGAAATGAAGAGTGACTGCAGTATTCCAGCAGATTTGCTTCGGGTTCCAGAAGGTAACTTCGCGTCGAGAATTCTATATTAGCAGTGGAGGCTGTAACACCTATATCGATTAGAGGTCGGTTTATACTATGTTACTGTGTATCCTCCGATTATGAAGTGTTTGTTCTTAGTTACTGAAGTCATTGATTTGTGACAGGAAATTTAAACTTTGTAATGCATGTATGGAAAAAACTAAGTAATGTTTAAAATAATAAAATTTTATAATATATGTATGTTTATAAAGAAAACATTGTATATTGGAAGCTGGTTCATGCTTAGGACACTTGTATAACGTAAAATATGTAAGGAAGTCCCTCTCCAGCGGAAGTGGCTTGGAGCGATGTAAAAGGTGGTTTTGGCGGTCGAACTGGACGGCTCCTTGGTGGGAACGGTACGCAGTCAGTGGCTAGCCGTTGCGCAGTACACATAGAGGGTGCCAAGGGAGGCAATTGGAAGCCGTTTGCAAGGAATTTTGCCTCGGATGTGGATTTGGCTGCTGCATGGTACCTTCGGCAATAAGGAATGGCTCTAACACATTAAACATCCGTCGCCAAGAAGAAAGTGTAAAGAGCATTCAAACATCAAGAGCCGTGAGTACAGTTAGCCGCCACGTCCCTTGCCACCACTACGTCACCACTGCTCCACCAGCTTCATGCAGACAGACATGTATCAGAGCATGAACCAGTTAATTTGTGTGAGCGATTTAATAATGATCTGTAAAAAGGCTGTTACTGTGTTGGCAGCGCAGTGTAGCGCTTTCCATCGGATATCTGACTGCGCTTTCCTTGTAAGAGAGTCTGGCTTGTTGGACTCCTTGTTGGAAGTTAATCGCCAGTAGTGTTGGGCAGTTGGAAATTAGTCGCCAGCAACGATGGAAGTACTGTTGGGCAGCTGGAGGTGAACAGCCAGCAGTGATGGATGTTAGATGTGAGAAGTTAGCATTGATGGAGGGTAGAGGTCTGAAGTGTTACCGTAGGCTAACGATCTGTACACGTTCCACGTGGAGATTGAATATTATTCATGATTATATACCTTTGTACTAGATGTCAATGACGATTTATATTCGTGTCTGAACTGGACGTCACATTATTAAGGTAAAAAATACATTATTTGATTTGCAATAAAATCTTTCCTTTTCTAACCACATGCCTATTATTAGTTAGTGGCTTTAGTAGTTAGAGTCTTTTATTTAGCTGGCAGTATTGACGCTCGTTGTATTGCAATAGTTCGCGTAATGAAGATTTTTGTGAGGCAAGAGCTTAATGAAATGTATAGGTTATTGTTAGGATTTCTTTTTCGTCAGGGCCATTCTTTTAAATTAATTATTTGAAGTCAGGTTATCTTTTTTTGAGCAGTCAGATTGCGCTGCGGTAGAATATTGTGGGCCAGTGTTGACAAGAATAAGTAATGAGAAAGTAAGCTGAGTACGTTCAATTTTGCTCAGCTGTTTCAGAATCAAATAACGTAGAAGTTTCTTCTTCTCAGTCATTCTGCAATTTAAGTACAGACACACACATTTAAATAAAGAAGTTTCAAATCCAAGTGCTATAAAACTGTCTTTAGAATCGTATCTTTATCCTAATCATGAACCTATGCTGTATCCCCTCCTAAGTGATCAGAAAACCAAGTATCCTGTTTCAAACAAACTGTTATTTATTTCTGTGTACTAAATGTGGAAAAATACGGTGCCAGACTGTGTAAATGTTGTCTAAAATACCTGCTTCGCAGGTAATGAAAAAGGCACATACGCTAAACTTATTTGTAACATAATTTAGCCTTGTTTGCAATCATGAACGATTTATTGAGATCAGTCGTGATCAGTTTTGGGTAATATGCTTTGGACGATGAAAACATAAGCTATTCGAAGTGAGGCTAAGTATTAAACATAATTGAATTGAATCTTACTACCGAAATAAACATAAAGTTTGACTAGTTTATGGGTCCCCATCATATTCTTCTCATATTAGAAAGATAATTGGATATTATTGCTACTAAAAACTCTCATACATTGCTATAAATGGGAGTATAAACGGTGTAACTGTGGTAATATTAATTTTACTTGTGGTATTTATATGTCAGTTAAGTCAGAAGCCACTCCATGTACAATTTTAGTTCGGTGCTTCCTGCAGTAACATCTCAATACTGAGTCACATAATGATCTGCTTGTAACTGTTATTATTATGAGTTGAGTATAATTTTGCTTTCTATGGCTACTGGTTTGTGCATTAATGGTAACTACTGCTACCCACAGCTTAGATATCCCTGTATTCGGGTGTATCCAGTATGCTATTCAAAGGGAATTTCATTGAAAATCACTTCAACAACTAATATTCAATTTTCTGAAACATAATATTTCAAATCAATTTGCCTGATTGGGCTGGCGACCGGTTATCGTTTTATTCGTATGAGCTTTTCTACTTTCATGAAACCCCAAAGTTTAAGCCTGTTTTGTTTTCTGTTAAATTAAAATGTAGTCAAAATTACAGTCTGATACCTTCATCCATTAGACACACGCATGGTGAAAATTATGAATCCTCTCAGAGGTTAACATTAGTCTGTGTCACGACAAGCAGGTTAGTGACGTATAGCAAACTAGTGTTGAAACGTCCTCTTATGAAAAATTGTACATGACTGTGCTTAAACTGACACACAATATTTTTAGCGCAACGCAATCTGACTTTCAAAAATCCCTACAAAAGAATGGCCCTGACTAACATTGACCTATACGTTTCACAAATCACTTACCTCACCAAAAATCTTCGTTACTCGAACTACTGCAATACAGCGAGCGCCACTACTGCCAGCCACTACTGCCAGCTAAATAAAAGATTCAAACTAAGGAAGACACTAATTACTAATAGGCATAGTTAGCAAATGAAAGATTTTAATAGAGAACAAACAATGTATTTACCTTACTAGTGTTGAAAAATCATAATATACATAGCAGTTCATGACATCCAGTCTTACAAATTTCAAAACTCCGCCATTTCTCTCCCCACATCCACCACTGCTGGCGGCTCACCTCCAACTGCGCAACGCTACACGCTGTTCACGTCCAGCTGCCCAACACTACAATGGCAGACAACAATGCAAACTAGCCACAGACTGCACATAGCACAGCCAGTGATTTTCATACAGAGAGCGCTACGTGGCGGAGGCGTTACCAATATAAGAACCTAAACAGCCTACATATAAGAACCTAAACAGCCTACATATAAGAATCTACACAGCCTACTTACATAGCCCCCATGCTCCCCACAAAAAATTTTACAAATTGTTTTGGGCACTGGGCAATACATATTTGTCAAAATTTTTCATAATCGTAATTACAATAACAAAGAAATCAAATGCACACACTTATCATTCATCATAATAGTAATTACAGTTTTTTTCACAAAGTCTCATTAGTAAAAGAAATTGCACACAGAAGTAGTGGATTTCCATGCAGTCTTGAAGAAGTAGTGTTGTCCTTCCAACGGAAAGACAGTGCTGACTCTTGACATGCAGACAGGTAATGGGCCACAACAGAGTAAACCCACAGCAGAGTCAGTCGAAGTTTTGAAGAATATTGGTAGGTAGATCATCACAGAGTAGACCCACTGTAGTCCTGGTAGAGATTACGGTATTGGTGGGCCACCAGAGGTGCAGACCCACTGCAGTCCTTGTAGAAATAATGGTACTGGTGAGTCAGCAAAGGTGTAGACCCACTGTAGTCCTTGTAGAAATAATGGTATTGGTGGGTCATCAAAGGTGTAGACCCACTGTAGTCCTTGTAGAGATGGCCAGCAGCCATCTGCTGCGACTGTGCAGGTGCACAATCACCATCGAAGAGTCTTGCAGAGAAGATAGCAAGTCCATAAACCACCACTTGTACACTCACGAAGTTTTTGGAATTGTCCTTAGAAGTCTTGCAGACAATATAGCAAGTCCATAAACCACCACTTGTACACTCACGAAGTTTTTGGAATTGTCCTTAGAAGTCTTGCAGACAATATAGCAAGTCCATAAATCACCACTTGTACACTCACAAAGTTTTTGGAATTGTCCTTAGAACCAGCAATGCTGTTATCCAGTCCCTTGCTGAATTAGAATCACACGTGCAAACACTAACAGTCCCAACTTCTCACATATTGTGCATTACTATGACCAACAGAAATGTGTGCAGTGAAATGAATGCTTACAAGTTACTTAATTTGATGAACTGGTGTCAATTACAATATTATAACATGAGAATACAATTACAAAGGTACAAAATACATCATTAAAAACATAACAATACAGATAACATTTGTAGTAATATAGGCTTTACAAAAGAATAGAAATAAACATATACATCAGTGTTACAGGAGTTATGACATGATTACATACATAAAAGATCAGAATAACTTTCGAAACATCAACTTTACACATGAGCATTAAAACAGAACAGAATAAATAATGTCTAAACATCTTTACAAAGTAAATAACATATTATTAATGCCAATTATATTTGAGGATAACAGTATTCCTCATCATAGTGAATGTAGCTAAGTATTAGAAGAAGAAAAAATTTTATGCAGTTCATGACATCCAGTCTTACAAATTTCAAACCTCCGCCATTTCTCTCCCCACATCCACCACTGCTGGCGGCTCACCTCCAACTGCACAACGCTACGCGCTGTTCACGTCCAGCTGCCCAACACTACAATGGCAGACAACAATGCAAACTAGCCACAGACTGCACACAGCACAGCCAGTGATTTTCATACAGAGAGCGCTACGTGGCGGCGGCGTTACCAATATAAGAACCTAAACAGCTTACATATAAGAACCTAAACAGCCTACTTACAGTGTTATAAGGTGCCATGTTCCACGGAATGTTCTGTAAAATTCTTGTGTTCTCAGCTTCTCTATTTAAAAGTGTGCAGAGTTATAAGCAAGAGCTAAGCATTCTCTTTGTACTTGCTTTGCCTACAACGCATAACATAGGACATGTTTGTAGGAGCGGATGTTACGTTCAGTGATAGGAAGTTTACAAAGTTTACTAATTAGAAAATAATAAATAATTCTGAGTCCTGATTTTACGATTGGGCTTAGTATGTATATCTTTGTTGAGTTATTCCTGAATAGTAGTCAGATTATTTTCTTATGTGAATATCCATGATTAAAAGAGGGTATTTTCATCAAGAAAATTTCCTATGGTACTTCAACAACCTCTATTTTAAAACTAAACGTCGACAGGGTACATACACAGTTAAGGGAAAGCTTCTATTTTTCTGTCGTTATATTACTTGATTCCCCAACTCGTGGTCTCTCTGTAGCGTTCTCGCTTCCCGAGCGCGAGGTTCCGGTTTCGATTCCCTGCGGGGTAAGGGAGTTTCACCTGCCATGGGATAACTTGGTGTTGTTGTGTCGTCATCATCATCATCATCCTCATTCATCCTCATTACGGACGGAAGAAGGCAACGGCAGACCACCTCCACTAGAACCTTGCCTAGTACGGCGGTGCGGGTCTCCTACATCGTTCCCCTACCATCGGTCAAGAAGTAAGGGACTTCATTTGCATATTACTTGCAGCTTACTAGTTTTATTGGCTTCTTTAACTACTCTGTAGATGTTAATTAATATTACCATCATCTATTTCTGTCTTACAGGCCTTCTACTCTTTTGTCGTTCTGGTGTCGTATACTTGCTTGCATGTGTTACGATGTGGGAATAAGTATAGCTACTCGAAACTTAATTGAGAAGGAAAGAGAGTAATGTGCGAACGCAGCCTTGGGTTCGTACATATGAGATAACGCTATACTACATTTCTCCATATGTTGCACTGGAAGACAAAGTAATAGTTTTCTAGAATTGTGAGCTTGGCTAGCTATATGTAAAGAGGCTCCCTTTGGGCAGAAGCAGTATGAACTGCATAGTTGGACTAGTGGTTATGATTCATGCGGGGTAGTATCCACTCTGTAAGTATAGTGTATTTGATTCGCAATCTAGTTGAGCAATCAGTTTTCCATTAACCAAAGTCACCGCAAAAACATAGGAAGCATTACTTTCGGAAGGACTCTCGTATTTATGTAATGGTATCTGTAATTTTCGTTATACAGGTTTTTTCAAAGTCTTCGCGTCAAACGTCTAGGGATGATAGGTCACGTCACGGGGAACAACTATTTTAGAGACAAAACTTTCATAGACACCTCCCGGCGACGTTAGGCGTCTTTTAATATCGGTTACGCAACTGAGAGGCGGCATGGATTTGGCCACTCTGCGGCATTTATATGCAACGTGTATTGCCCATTTTCAGTAATCCGCTCCGCGTGAAAGAGCTATGCTTAGAGACATCCATTCTTAAATTTGTCTACTTGAAAATAACTCTCTCTATTCACTGGGATACGCAGATGCAAATGCACACACCGGGTTAGTAGACTCTGCTGCTCCACTGAAATCTCGTATTTAAGATAAATTGGCGATCGATATTCAAATTCGGGAACTATTTCAGCATTAAATAAAGAAACCAAGTCGACACAGTCTCAGTTTGGGTTTCACTTATACATTTACCACTTTACAGATGGAATTCACATCTGCGAGGCTTGAAAATGTCCGAGGACACGAAATTAGATAACAGCGAAAATTGATGAAACGAAGTGTTTACTTCAAAAATGAAAAAAAGCTTTTGAAGGACAATGACTTCCTCCGAAGAAATTTACAGTTCCACTGGAGAAATCTTTGCTTAACGTTCAAGGTGAAACAATTGCTAATAGTCGTTCTATAATGTGGCTGTTGGGTGCTCACTACAAGCTTTAAATAACAACAATTTGTGTGGCTTAACATTGTACTTGCAACAGCTCTATGTCACAGTCCCATCACGGAATAATGATAATAAATCTGTGTCCAGTTTGCTTGCTAGTAATAATCGTGGTATTAAAATAACAGTATTGAACTGATTCGTATGACAAATATAATTAGTGCGTTTACTCCTGCTCCTCTTCTTATGTCCCATGATGAATATACATTGTCGCCGAGATAATTATAACTTTTCCACAATTACAAACTCTCTATATTGCCGCTTTTCATAACAGCACGTTAATCATTACCTTCGTGAGACTTCAGCTGTAACTGGATGCCATGTAAGTACTCCTTCCACATATAAAAATGTACGTGTATTAAATATCTATTTTCATCCTCTCTCAGTTCAAAGAACGAAACTGAATATACACTTTTTTCTGTTACGAACATGTCATTCTCTCCATTTACTAACTGTCCAAAAGATAACGAAATTTTGTTAATCAGATCAAAGTGCCCCTTTAATAGTAGTAAAATAATTACGTACTATGGCCGTCGTCAGATTACAGAAACATATTCGCAGTACGTTTTCGTTGTGGAGAAATAACTACTCTCTAAACTACATTTGAAGTTTCCGCTTTCAAAATCTTAAGTGATACGTTGACCCAGAGGTGCTGCTCTCTCGTTGCTGATTATATCCATCACGCTTGGTTCAATTACTTCGTAACGTTCGCAGGCAGCACTTCACTGACAGGTGGCACCACTCCACGGCTCTTGCTTTCGTGTTGCCATACAACAAATGAAATGGAAATTTCAGTTTGCTCCTTTTAAATACTCTCTTATCCTTATTTTAACAAATTACTGCTGTTGTCACTATATTGTTCCACTTATAATCTTTCTGTACATCCGGTCGTAACATACCACTACCTATGACGAAATACCCTGAAGAATTACATTACCTCTAATGATATAAAGTACTGTATGAGGTCAGAACAAACCACTCGTGATATCTTTCAGTTATAAACAATTATTATTAATTTATATAAAGAATGAGGTTTTGTGCAAGTTCAATACTTACATAACTCCAAAGTGCCTGTTATACTGCACATTTTATGTCTAATCACACAGACTAAGCTTGTAACGCTAATATTGAGCTACTGGCTATAAGTCATATGGGTAATGAAGTTGATGGTTTGAACGATGAACAATAGTAATAATAATCATAAAATTTAACTGACATTTAATTTATTAATATCTACTATTTATTTATATTACAAAAAACTATTTGACCATATGCAAGAATGTTTTATGCTTAGTCTTTTAGTCTTACCATAAAATATTAATAATTATAGTTTTAAGCCATCTCATAGCTAAATACGCAACAGACTTAATGGATCTGTTCTGAGTCGTGACGATTGGAAATTTAGCTTCTGCTATAAAACAATGACGACTACACGTTATTTAGTCTCTTAGCAACAGCGTGCAACTTTAACTGAAATATATCTTTAAATAACAACAATATTTGCATATACACTACTGGCCATTAAAATTGCTATCCTGCTGAAATGTAGGGTTTCGCAGGGATCGAATGAAGGGTAGAGCCACGGGTCGTAACACATCTGAAATGTGTTCAAAGTGCCGTCAATGCGAACAAGAGGTGACCGAGACGTGTAACCAATGGCACCCCATACCATCACGCCGAGTGATACACCAGTATGGCGATGACGAATACACGCTTCCAATGTACGTTCACAGCGATGTCGCCAAACACGGATGCGGCCATCATCATGCTGTAAACAGAACTTCCGTACTTGGAATCATCCGAATTTCAAATAAATAGAAGATTGCAGTCGTCTCTCAGGGACTTTTACCGATAGCAGTACTACCCGAGAGGAAAAGCTAATCCTGAAAACGCCGGCCGAGGTGGCCGAGCGGTTCTAGGCGCTACAGTCTGGAACCGCGTGACCGCTGCGATCGCAGGTTCGAATCCTGCCTCGGGCATGGATGTGTGTGATGTCCTTAGGTTAGTTAGGTTTAAATAGTTCTAAGTTGTAGGGGACTGATGACCTCAGAAGTTAAGTCCCATAGTGCTCAGAGCCATTTGAATCATTTTTTAATCCTGAAAACGAACAGCTCCATTGTCGGAATATGTTTTCAGAGACAGTCCTGGAAGTTTCGACAGAGGATTTCTGTGAACAGTACGGTATGGAGATATATTGCTAACACTTACGGCTGTGGCCCCATCTCCGTAGCTGAATGGTCAACGCGGATGACTGCCATGTGGCAGAACCTGATTCCATTCCTGGTACTGGCTGGAACTGTTCATCGGTAGGAGAAAGGGAACGGGATGCACTCAGCCTCGTGATGCCAGTTTAGGAGCTATTTGACCGAGTAGTAATGGTTACAGCTCGTGAACACTGACAATGGTCAGGAGAAAAGTGTGCTGACGCCATACCGCTCCACACAGTATGCAAAGGCGCAATTGACAGAAGACGACACGAAAGTCGTTCTGTACCGATGGGCCCGCCAGAGGCTGTGGATAGAGTTTACTTTTATCCATTGATTGCTTTTACAACGGTACGTGATACTACACTCATGCTCATAAATTAAGGATAATGCTGCTACATGGTGAAATAGCGCTCTGGTGGGCGGTTTGCGGGTTTAAATTACTTCGGGGTATGACAGTGCGGTTCATTTGACCTGCAGTCGTCTTACAGTGGCGCTGGCAGCAGTCCACATACGCAGAGGTGTTTTGGTCCATGTCAGAGTACGGTGCATCGAGTAAGTGTGCAGTCGTTTTCAGACGTGCTAATGGTGATTATGTGTTGAAAATGGCTCAAAGAACACAAATTGATGACTTTATGAGGGGTAGAATACTAGGGTGACTGGAGGCTGGTAAAACACAGCAGGTCGTAGCACGGGCCCTCCGTGTGCCACGAAGTGTGATCTCAAGATTACGGCAACGATTCCAGCAGACAGGAAACGGGTCCAGGCGCTACAGTACGGGAGGTCCACAGTGTACAACACCACAAGAAGACCGGTATCTCACCATCAGTGCCCGAAGACGGCCACGGAGTACTGCAGGTAACCTTGCTCGGGACCTTATCGCAGCCACTGGAACAGTTGTCTCCAGACACACAGTCTACAGACGACTGAACAGACATAGTTTATTCGCCCAGAGACCTGGAAGGTGCATTCCTCTGACCCCTGGTCACAGGAGAGCCCGTAAAGCCTGGTCTCAAGAAAACAGTACATGGTCGTTGGAACAGTGGTCCCAGGTTATGTTCACTGACGAGTCTAGGTATAGTCTGAACAGTGATTCTCGCCGGATTTTCATCTGGCGTGAACCAGGAACCAGATACCAACCCCTTAGTGTACTTGAAAGGGACCTGTATGGAGGTCGTGGTTTGATGGTGTGAGGTGGGATTATGATTAGTGCACGTACACCCCTGCACGTCTTTGGCAGAGGAACTGTAACAGGTCAGGTGTATCGGGACGTCATTTTGCACCAGTATGTCTGCCTTTTCAGGGGTGCAGTGGATCTCACCTTCCTCCTGATGGATGATAACGCACGGATCCACCGAGCTGCCATCGTGGAGGAGTACCTTGAAACAGAAGATATCAGGCGAATGGAGTGGCCTGCCTGTTCTACAGACCTAAAGCACATCGAGAACGTCTGGGATGCTCTCGGTCGACGTATCTCTGCACGTCTTCAAACCCATAGGACACTTCAGGAGCTCCGACAGGCACTGGTGCAAGAATGGGAGGCTATACCACAGCAGCTGATCCAGAGTATGCCAACCCATTGCGCAGCCTGTGTACGTGTGCATGGTGATCATATCCCTTATTGATGTCAGGGTATATGCGCAGTAAACATTGGCGTTTTGTAGCACATGTGTTTCGGGACGGTTTTCTCAACTTATCACCAATACCGTAGACTTACAGATCTGTGTCGTGTGTGTTCCCTATGTGCCTATGATATTAGCGCCGTTTTGTGTAGTGCAACGTTGTGTGGCACCACGTTCTGCAGTTATCCTTAATATATGAGCATGCGCGTAGAATGTGAAGAGAGAGGTTCCATGCGTGTATTATCGACTAAAACACAAATACATGCAGGTACACTGACTGTAAATGTTTGAATAGCCTGCCCATAATGCTTCAAATTTTCTCAACTGGGGAGAGACCCAGTGACCTTGCTGGCCGATGAAGGGTTTGGGAAGCACGAAGACAAGCAGTATGAACTCTCGTCCTGTGCAGCCATCCATTGCTGAAATGTATGTCCAGGATGGTATGAAGGACAAAAAAACAGGGCATAGATTACCGTCGACTACACCTGTGCTGTAAGGATGAAAGCCAAAGGTGCGCTGCTACGAAATGAAATGGCAGCCCAGACCATCAATCTTGGTTGGGGTGATGGCGGGTGACACCCAAGTTGGTATCCCATCACTGAGAGTAGAGTCTTCCGGGGTTTCTCCAGACACATCATCGTTGGTCATCAGGGTTCACTTCGAAGCTGGACTCTTCCCTGAAGACGATTCTACCGCACTCAGTGCGATTTCAGGACGCCGAAGACGCATCTGGAGACGCCCCAGACAGCGTTGGGATACCAGCCTAAATGTCGCCCGCTTGTCAAATCCTAAGCATTACTGACTTGCTCAGTTTCTGAACCTCTTTCTCTTGAATAAATTGTGAAATTTTCCTGAAATAGTGATACTTTATTTCTCTACGCATACGCTTCACATATACTGATTTCCGCCTTTCTTTTCTTAGAGTGTACACGAGTGTTTTAGTTGATCTGTTTACTTTAACTGGTTTTATCTCTGCATTTCACTTGGAGGGTAGCGTATAAAAAAAAGCATGAAATTCAAATTACAATATATTGGTCACATATAAAATGAATTTACACCAATACAACCTGTAAGTTACCTAATTTAAGAATTGCGGTAATTTCTTAAAGATAAAATTCCTCAATGTGGACACACTAAAGCACACGGCCACTTTAGTACTGTACAGTGGTTTATATGCAATTCTTTTTTTATTGTTCGCTGCCCAGTCGCGAGAGTTTTACATACACTATTGGCCAAGAAGAAATGCAGATGATAAACGGGTATTCATTGGACAAATATAATATACTAGAACTGACATGTGATTACATTTTCACGCAATTTGGGTGCATAGATCCTGAGAAATCAGTACCCAGAACAACCACCACTGGCCGCAATAACGGCCTTGATAAGCCTGGGAATTGAGTCAAACAGAGCTTGGGTGGCGTGTACAGGTACAACTGCCCATGCAGCTTCAACACGATACCACAGTTCATCAAGGTTAGTGACTGGCGTATTGTGACGAGCCAGTTGCTCGGTCACCATTGACCACACGCTTTCAGTTGGTGAGAGATCTGGAGAATGTGCTGGTCAGGACAGCAGTAGAACATTTTCTGTATCCAGAAAGGCCTGTACAGGACCTACAACATGCGTTCGTGCATTATCGTGCTGAAATGTAGGGTTTCGCAGGGATCGAATGAAGGGTACAACCACGTGTCGTAACACATCTGAAATGTAACGTCCACTGTTCAAAGTGCCGTCAATGCGAACAAGAGGTGACCGAGACGTGTAACCAATGGCACCTCATACCATCTCGCTGAGTGATACGCCAGTATGGCGGTGACGAATACACGCTTCCAATGTACGTTCACCGCGATGTCGCCAAACACGGATGCGACCATCATCATGCTGTAAACAGAACCTGGATTCATCCGAAAAAATTACGTTTTGCCATTCGTGCACCCAGGTTCTTCGTTGAGTACACCATCGCAGGCGCTCCTGTCTGTGATGCAGCGTCAAGGGTAACCGCAGCCATGGTCTCCGAGCTGATAGTCCATGCTGCTGCAAACGTCGTCGAACTGTTCGTGCAGATGGTCGTTGTCTTGCAAACGTCCCCATATGTCGACTCAAGGGTCGAGACGTGGCTGCACGATCCGTTACAGCCATGCGGATAAGATGCCTGTCATCTCGACTGCTAGTGATACGAGGCCGTTGGCATCCAGCACGGCGTTCCGTATTACCCTCCTGAGCCCACCGATTTCATATTCTGCTAACAGTCATTGGATGTCGACCAACGCGAGCAGCAATGTCGCGATACGATAAACCGCAATCGCGATAGTGTACAATCCGATCTTTATCAAAGTCGGAAACGTGATGGTACGCATTTCTCCTCCTTACACGAGGCATCACAACAACGTTTCACCAGGCAACGCCGGTCAACTGCTGTTTGTGTATGAGAAATCGGTTTGAAACTTTCCTCATGTCAGTACGTTGTAGGTGTCGCTACCGGCGCCAACCTTGTGTGAATGCTCTGAAACGCTAATCATATGCATATCACAGCATCTTCTTCCTGTCGGTTAAATTTCGCATCCGTAGCACGCCATCTTCGTGGTGTAGCAATTTTAATGACCAGTAGTGTATTTACAAAACGATCCAAGTGAAAGAAAGCTTCATCGCTCGTCATTAGCAAAACATCATCAGTAGCAAAAACATCAATCATTCTTTCATAAAACAGTCCCTGTTCGTCAAAATCACGTTCTTGAAGCTTCTGTACGATCATAATTTTGTAAGAATGGTATTGTAACTCGCAGTTCAGGATGCACTGTTTCGAGAGACGATAGCCTACATGCCTAAACTCGGTGCACGCCGCCTAGTGGAGCAACTATTACTTTGAGAGCAGATTCTCTCACTCGGTCGACATTTTCAGGAGTTCGCACCGTGAGAGGGCGACACCTGACTTCTTCTTCGTAACTGATCCAGTTGTGCGAAAAGAATTTACCCAGGGAATTACTGGGTTCCGATCAGGTACGGAACAATTTCTCTCAGCGTCGAACAGTGTACGGTAAACGGTGATAACATATTCATTACTTTTCAAACAGTGTTTAGCAGTGCAGACACGATGCTGAATGGTCCACTGCACCATTGTTACCGAGACTCGACGCTCTGCCCGATAAAACAACGGAGCTCGTGAGTAACTGGTCCTTCCCCTCCGCCTCTATTGCACAACTCAAATTCATGTCTTCATTCTACGCCACCCTTCATGATCCCTGACAATACCAAGAGAATCATAGGGTGGACGTTATTTCAACAAATCGAAAAACACGTGGATGAAACTGTACCAATTAAAAATTATAAATCATTGCCATTATTTACATAGGCCTTTGGCTGGAGGTGGAAGCGTATGAGCCTTAGGTAACAGCACATCAGCGTATCATATTCTCTTCAATACTCGAAGGAGGCTTGGTGTAACCTGGTTGAAGGCTTCAAGGGACAACCTTTAGTTCTCTCACAGTCTATTTTGTTTCATCCACATCTGCAGAATTCTTTCAACTCCCGTTCGATAAGGGCTACAAAGTTTATCTGGACCATTCTATCTGCTGTTATCACTACAAGACCGACTCCAAAGCACTACAAGCAGTGTTTGCTACGTCGGATGCAGGATGGAGTTCTGAATTTTACACTTTAAACCCGTACAGTAGACGAAGCCGGAGAATATGATTAGATAACAAACTTTTTTTGTCTTTTTAGACCTCTCCGTACAGACAAAATATAAAAAGTACATTTTGGGTGAAAAATAGTGTTGGGATTCCACGCTAAATATACGAAGGGCATTCAGTAAGTAATGCAAAACATTTTTTTCTCAAAGTAGGTTGGTTTTATTCATGATTCCAATACACTATATTATTCCCCATTCTGTTAGCAACAAAGCCCTGTCTTTCAACACAATCTCCGTTCAATTCGATGGGCTTTCCCCACCTTTCTCGGAGGCCCCGTATTCCAGCTTGGTATCACTCTACTAGTCGACGTCGGAGCCAACGTCAGGAGTAGGGAGCTGGGGTTACGGGTGCAATTTTCATATGAAATTGATATGCAAATTAATGAAATTGATCGATTAAACACCCCTGTCCCGCCTAACACCACCCTTCCGCGCCCCCACAACGCCCACTCCCGCAGACGACGTCACGTGTTTTTCTCAGGTGCACATGTGCCCCAGCCCCTCCTCCTCCCCTACCCCCTCCCTCCAACCTACCCTGTTGGTGGGAATTTCGAATTTTGACGAGAATTTCGAATTTTGGCGGGAATTTCGAATTATAGTGGGAATTTCTTTTTGCCAGGTACGTGCTGACATCCCACCTCACCTTCCACCTGGGAATTGGCGGGAAATTAAAACTGGCGGTTCCCTTTCTGGGACTCGAACCCTGGACCACCTGTGGAGAAAGCCCAAGTGCACCTCTCTAACAGAATTAAACCACCAGAGGCGCTTGGAATTGATGGGAAATTAAAAATGGCTGTGCTCTTTCCGGGGCTCGAACCCTGATTCTACTGGATGGAAAGACCATTTAATGTCTCTTGCAGCGGTCTCTCCGCGATATTTTCAGAAATTTTATAAATTATATAACTCAGTACATATCTCGAAATATCTCTTCTTATCTTAGCGATCCCTAAACTTTAATATACAATGATTATCAATGCAAAGTAGTTTCAAGCCCTATTATTCCTTGGAGCGTCCATTTACTCCATGGAACAGCTTCTCTGCTATCTATGTTTTCTCTTATGAAAAGAATGAAGGAGATCTTGCCGATTAGCCGTGAAAGGAGGAGGATGTATATGTATGTATTGTTGAGCTAGTCGCCATCTTGATGAGAGTCTGTATGAGAAGGAATTTAATACATGAACTAAACTAAAGTAAGTGTGTTCGCGTATTATTTAACTGATTATTATTGACAGTGTCTGCTTACTACGCTGTGTTGCACGGGATCAGTGGGGAACGTGTGATTTACACTGGACGAACCTGCTTTTTTGTATGCTCAAGATATCCAGTTTATTACTTCAAATAAATAGGCCAACACGGTCTTACCAGCACATCTCCGGTCTTCCCCATGTGATCACCGAAAATTAATAATTATTACAAATGTTTTCAGGAGATCGACTGACAATTTTCGTCGCACCGAGACTTCGAAATTGCTTCACTGCCTTATGGAATTTAAGTTAAGCTCAATTTAATCGGGATAGAACAGTATTGAATTGTGTGCATGTGATAAGCCTGCTTTGTGAATGAAAATTCCCTTAATATACGCATGTTTTTACTATCCTGATCAGTGAAGCTAAATCAGGCCGGTGTGAGAGAGGTTTTTTTAAATTTTAGATCCCACAAAAAAAAAAAAAAATATTAAAACCAACACATGGAAACTGTCCAGATACGGGAGAGGAAGGTTAGGTTAGTGAACTTTATTTATTTTTACAATGAAATGAATACCCCTAGCTGCATACAGGCGTTGATATAAGTCAATGGGGACAGTTGAAAATGTGTGTCCTGACCGGGACTCGAACCAGGGATCTCCTGCTTACATGGCAGACACACTATCAATCTGCGCCACCGAGGGGACACAGAGGATAATGCAACTGCAGGGACTTATCTCTGGCACGCCTCCCGCGAGATCCACATTCGCAACTTATTGTCCTGCACTATATTCATAGTGCCCAGGCCCATTATACTCATTACTCGCGGCTTTACTGCCGATTCCCGTAAGAGTTCGGGCACTGATTGTGCATCTGCACAGAAGAAGATGGTCAAATGGCCGGTGTGCCTTAATATATATACTCTCCGGGAAATTGAAATAAGAACACCGTGAATTCATTGTCCCAGGAAGGGGAAACTTTATTGACACATTCCTGGGGTCAGATACATCACATGATCACACTGACAGAACCACAGGCACATAGACACAGGCAACAGAGCATGCACAATGTCGGCACTAGTACAGTGTATATCCACCTTTCGCAGCAATGCAGGCTGCTATTCTCCCATGGAGACGATCGTAGAGATGCTGGATGTAGTCCTGTGGAACGGCTTGCCATGCCATTTCCACCTGGCGCCTCAGTTGGACCAGCGTTCGTGCTGGACTTGCAGACCGCGTGAGACGACGCTTCATCCAGTCCCAAACATGCTCAATGGGGGACAGATCCGGAGATCTTGCTGGCCAGGGTAGTTGACTTACACCTTCTAGAGCACGTTGGGTGGCACGGGATACACGCGGACGTGCATTGTCCTGTTGGAACAGCAAGTTCCCTTGCCGGTCTAGGAATGGTAGAACGATGGGTTCGATGACGGTTTGGATGTACCGCGCACTATTCAGTGTCCCCTCGACGATCACCAGTGGTGTACGGCCAGTGTAGGAGATCGCTCCCCACACCATGATGCCGGGTGTTGGCCCTGTGTGCCTCGGTCGTATGCAGTCCTGATTGTGGCGCTCACCTGCACGGCGCCAAACACGCATACGACCATCATTGGCACCAAGGCAGAAGCGACTCTCATCGCTGAAGACGACACGTCTCCATTCGTCCCTCCATTCACGCCTGTGGCGACACCACTGGAGGCGGGCTGCACGATGTTGGGGCGTGAGCGGAAGACGGCCTAACGGTGTGCGGGACCGTAGCCCAGCTTCATGGAGACGGTTGCGAATGGTCCTCGCCGATACCCCAGGAGCAACAGTGTCCCTAATTTGCTGGGAAGTGGCGGTGCGGTCCCCTACGGCACTGCGTAGGATCCTACGGTCTTGGCGTGCATCCGTGCGTCGCTGCGGTCCGGTCCCAGGTCGACGGGCACGTGCACCTTCCGCCGACCACTGGCGACAACATCGATGTACTGTGGAGACCTCACGCCCCACGTGTTGAGCAATTCGGCGGTACGTCCACCCGGCCTCCCGCATGCCCACTATACGCCCTCGCTCAAAGTCCGTCAACTGCACATACGGTTCACGTCCATGCTGTCGCGGCATGCTACCAGTGTTAAAGACTGCAATGGAGCTCCGTATGCCACGGCAAACTGGCTGACACTGACGGCGGCGGTGCACAAATGCTGCGCAGCTAGCGCCATTCGACGGCCAACACCGCGGTTCCTGGTGTGTCCGCTGTGCCGTGCGTGTGATCATTGCTTGTACAGCCCTCTCGCAGTGTCCGGAGCAAGTATGGTGCGTCTGACACACCGGTGTCAATGTGTTCTTTTTTCCATTTCCAGGAGTGTGTGTGTATATATATATATATATAGGGTGATGTGTCGACAGAAGTGCCGACACAGTGTGATTTGAGGGGACCGCAATGAACGCTATAAACACACGAAGGATGGCGTGAGGTCTGAAACAGGATACGTAATGAATGCTATAAAGAAAAGTACGTAGCTTTTGAAAT
Source organism: Schistocerca serialis cubense (assembly GCF_023864345.2). Classification (NCBI taxonomy): domain Eukaryota; kingdom Metazoa; phylum Arthropoda; class Insecta; order Orthoptera; family Acrididae; genus Schistocerca; species Schistocerca serialis. The sequence continues at coordinate 475,753,671 of NC_064643.1, forward strand.
ACTTAACTTTAATCCATCCTTGTTGTATACATCGTTCTTGATGAGACATGCTTTATACGATAAGTATCAATTGCTATGTAAGGCTAATGGCGCCTTGCTAGGTCGTAGCCATGGACTTAGCTGAAGGCTATTCTAACTATCTGCTCGGCAAAGGAGCGAGGCTTCGTCAGTGTAGTCGCTAGCAAAGTCGTCCGTACAATTGGGGCGAGTGCTAGTCCGTATCTCGAGACCAGCCTTGTGGTGGCGCTCTCTTATGAAAAGAATGAAGGAGATCTTGCCGATTAGCCGTGAAAGGAGGAGGATGTATATGTATGTATTGTTGAGCTAGTCGCCATCTTGATGAGATTCTGTATGAGAAGGAATTTAATACAGGAACTAAACTAAAGTAAGTGTGTTCGCGTATTATTTAACTGATTATTATTGACAGTGTCTGCTTACTACGCTGTGTTGCACGGGATCAGTCGTCCGTACAACTGGGGCGAGTGCTATTCCGTATCTCGAGACCTGCCTTGTGGTGGCGCTCGGTCTGCGATCACACAGTGGCGACGCGTGGGTCCGACATGTACTAATGGACCGCGGCCGATTTAAAGCTACCACCTAGCAAGTGTGGTGTCTGGCGGTGACACCACAGAGGGTATTTGTTCTTTCGGAACAGATACCCTCTTCATATATATGTTATTTATTTTTGGTTGGGAAACTGACGCAAAGATCGATCCTAATTAGGTAATTAATCATAAAGATTGGGCCTAATTACACAACCATATGCATAGTGCTACACAAGGACTGCATAAAATCGCAATACAACTCAAAAACTGACGATACCATACAACTGGTGTTATCATACAGGGAAAAATTTTTGCAATGCAAAGTGACTCTCGTGACCCATTTAATTAACCACCTTGGATAACGGTACTTTGGAACAGAAGCGGTGTTGTCCCAATGCTCCTGTCATTGTGTACATAACAGCTACATTCTACTGAATTATTGATTGTTGTTGTCGAATGTAAAATGATTGTGTTTTTCAATAGTTGCTTTATTAGAGGAGTCAAGTTAATGTTAAATAGTACATCACACAATGGTGAGTGAGTTCCCTACGAGACTGCGGCTCTCCCTCGGTCGGGATAGCAGTCATTTATCATGTTTCTGAGGATGCCAGCGTACGGCTGTTTTCGCTTTAGGTGGCAGGGGCTTCCTGTTTCGCACGCAGCTGTCTTTTGAAATGGCCATTTGGGCCGTTCTGCAGATGGGCAGGGTTATGCTACTTAATTTCCTTTTGTGTTGTCTAGGACTGTCGCCTCAAAGTCATGCCACGTATGGTTAGTGGTGCAATGGGCGGGCAGCGGGGATGTGTCTGCCGTGAGTGGTCGACGGACACAGCCGCTCTCTGCCCAGAAGGCGGTGCGTGGGGGCTCTGTCGCTATATTTTTGATGAACAAGTTGCACTTTATTGTGTTGGCGTAGGAGCATCACCTCGTGTAGGGACTTGGCCATTGTAGCTTCTGCGCGGCCTCCAGCCCCCCTCCAGCAGGTAGTAGCTTGCCAGCCTGGCGGCATTCATGATGGTGCCTCGCGGGACACGCCCTAACTGATGCCCCTCTGCCCTGCTGTGGGCCTTCTGGCACGAAAGGCGCTGCACCACGTGAGCTAATGCGAGTGTCGTTAGGAGGCCTAACGACACAACCGCAACACATGCGCCACTCGGCCACATGTCCTGTTGTCTCTACTGATGACCACTTGTCTGCCTCCATCAGGGGCGGGGCGGTAGCCAGCAGTTGGAATCTGTGTACAATTCTGCTCTCAAGGTGTGCTTTGTCGGTCATTACCGATTTCGAAGATTAGCATCTACTGTCATAGCTATATTCTAAGGAAAACATCAACATATGTTTCGAGGGATTCTTCACTCGCTGGGTGTGTCAGACTATCCATCTGTCTCAGACTGAACAAAGAATGTTTTTCTAAAGCTAGCAGCTGCATCCAATTTTCGGTCCAGTTGCTGGTAAACATTGGGTGGGTGGACCAGACTGTCCATCTGTCTCGGAATGAACAAAGAGTGTTTTTCTGAAGCTAGCAGCTGCATTCAATATCCCATCCACTTGCAGGCAGACACAGGATGGTTGTCTCAGATCTTTCTTTCCTCCCCCCACAGATGTGATACTTTCCTCAAACAGCTGCACCAAGCCGGCTTGAAGAAAAAAAGAATGCAAATTATAACTTGCTGGTATGGCACGCTGAGTTCCTATTGGTCCTCTACAAAATTGAAGGTGGAGTCTGAAGCTATATAAAGCCCAACTCCCACCACAATCATCATTAGTCTTTGACAGTACATAGTGTGATTCCTACACCATGAAACGCTCAGCCAGCAGTGATGCCAGCAGCAGTGGTGGTGTGAAAAGGCCCTACTTGGGTCAATTGCAATGTAAGCGCTTATAAAAAAAAATTATGAGCTCAAATTGCGACAATTAAGAAATTTCGAAGCAAAGTATTAAAACTTTTTCGAGTTAGTGATACATTTTCATAACAAGTGGTCATGAAACTTCTTTTTTACAGCATTCATTCCCGAAATGTTGTTGAATTAGAGCACCAGCTGGAAGCTGAAAGTCTTCAGCAAGTGGTAGAGGTTCTGCCAGCATCATGTAAGTACATCTCAAAATTCTGTGTATGATAGTTATATGATCAGAAAGCATTTCTTAAACTGTTCAAATAGTGACAAAAGCTTATGACATTTCTACAGTCGTTCTAGCATTAGAGCAGCAGCAACTGAAAACTGAAAGTCCCCATCAAGTGGAAGAGCTTGTGCTAGCATTATGTAAGCACAACTCCAAATTTTGTGTGGTAGTTTACATGTTCAGAAAACAGCTCTTGATGTATTCAGATCCTAACAAGTGTTTATAAAACTTTTGATCTCGCTGTCGCAGCGTTAGAGCAGCAGCTGATGGACACTGAGCTGCTGCTGATGGAGTCTGAAATGCAGCAAGAAAGCAAGTACAGTTGTAATATAGTGCCGTTAGACTTTTTTATCATATACAATTGTGTGAGGTATATATAAATCCATTGTTGTAGATGTTGCTACTGCTCAAGAGCAAAATGATATTTCTGTAGGGGTATGCATCGAGAATGATGACCTAGAGTCGTCACTTCCATCTGTTATGAACTTTTCACTTATTTATTTAATTTTTTCGTAATTATAATCAGTATCTCGCTGAAGTAAAATTCAGTACAAATTTCGTGTTGTTGCTTCTAATAATAAGTATCTTGTCGTGAGTGACTTCCATGAGATGGAATGATGGCTCTACAACAAAAACCATTACGGCGAGTGTAAGATGCTTGAGTGGGAACGTGAGATGGTGGCTGCTGAAGACAGTGCGATTCCTCCTTTCTGGAGCAGGAGATGGAGATATTTGATTGGGTGGGAGAACTACCAGAAAGATCGACTTAACTGCTCAATCCTTCGACCTAGAACGTAAAAGGTGATTATAATGTGATCATCATCGTTTAAGCATATAATTATTATTCATGAATGGCGATTTACTTAATTGACATTTTTTGTTTACAGCATATATTTTAAAAATTCTTCTCGTTATTCGTATGTTACAGAGGTGATACCAACACCGCCACGACGGGAGATGGCAATGGTACATGCACATAGAGCGGTGGTTGTGGTGGTGGGTGTCAAACACACACCCGAGTGGCGTGCACCACCATACAAAGTGCTGCTCGTTGCCGCGCGCGAGGTGGCTGCAGCCTCTGCAGTGCCTGCCCCCGAACCACTGTATACCATCAGGCATCCTTGGGTGGTTCAGTCAGAGCAATGATCTCCCACCCCCACCCCATCCCCAGGCTGGCGATGGTAAAGGCTCCAGTATGTAGGAGCATCAAGGAGCTCTCTCGCTGCAGCCTAGGTGCTCCCACAGGAGGTCGCCACCACTGCCTCCTACTACTCACGCTCCAACTGCTCGCCCTCGCTGGCAACACAAGGTATGTTTGCCTTGGTGCACAACCCTCCCCCCTGATGGCACCTCATCCCCAGCGCCCTCATACACCGGCTGGATACAATAGTTACCTAGCTGTAGTATTAATCGTAATGAACCTGTGGCTAGCCGGCCGTTCTGGCCGTGCGGTTAAAGGCGCTTCAGTCTGGAACCGCGTGACCGCTACGGTCGCAGGTTCGAATCCTGCCTCGGGCATGGATGTGTGTGATGTCCTTAGGTTACTTAGGTTTAATCAGTTCTAAGTTCTAGGCGACTGATGACCTCAGAAGTTAAGTCGCATAGTGCTCAGAACCATTTTTTTTAACCTGTGGCTAGCAGTAGTCCTCTGTCCCATCCTGATAGTGAAGGGCATCAGGTCAGCGGCACCATGGCCCCTCTGGAATACTCAGCGATTGCTAGGGCCTTTGAGGGGTGTATCTCATTTAGTAGAATTGAGAATCTGGCTGGGGGGTGTCGTGACCCAGCCAGAATTCTAGAAGTGTGTCTCCCAGTGTTAGAGGTGGAGTTCCTGTATGCTCTAGACGATCTGAGAAATATTGCCATTAAATGTAATGCAGTGCTCTGCTGCAACTTGACTCACCCACCCAAACAGCAGGATGCTGCTGAGGAGAAACCCTTACACTACATCTGGGGTAATAAGGGCTTTATACCTCAGAGTACATCAATTGCCGAGTGTTATCGTGAATTCACCTTGGGTGCTATACTGGCCCGATTTTCCGATATGGAAGTATGAGGGTCAGCTAAAGCACTCAGCCAAATACCCCACCTCGACATCCATATTCATGCCTACGATCCGTTAAATGGATGGTCCTGTTATATCAAATTCCCTAAGCATATTAAGAAGACACAGGCTTCATTAACATTCAAAAAGATAACACTTGTTTTACATGGTCAATCCTGGCTTGTGCAAGAAAAATTAAACAAAATCCAGAGCACACATCTCGATACAGAATAGGTCGTAACATTCATTGATGTTATAACTTTGATGTTATCAAGTTCCCTGTAAAGATTCAGGACATACCAAAATTTGAGGCACAAAATCCCAGGATATTGGTTCACGTTTATGGCCTGAAGAAGAAGCAGAAAAGCAAGCCAGATGAGCAGGAAAAGCATGCTATAGTAGGACCACTCCATTTTTCGAAATATGCAGGTGAGCCATGTCTTCATGTAAACATGCTGCTCTTCTCTGAAGGTGATAATCAGCGTTATGTATAGATCAAAGACATGTCCCACCTCCTTTGCAGCCAACTGTCGAAACATAAAGATAAGAAACACATTGGCTTCCGGTTTCTAAATAACTTTTCAGAACAAAAGTATTTAAACAGGCATCTGTGGGACTGTGAATCCAAAGAAGCAATATGTGTTGTTATGTCTACAGAAGAAAACAACTTCATTAAATTGAAGAATTCTCACCACCAGGAATGATGTCCATTTGTTGTATATGCAGACTTCGAATCTCTCCTTGCCCCTATCACCCGCTGTGAGGGGAACCAATTAGCTCCACATACCACCTTCACGCAAAAACATATACCATATGCAGTGGCATACCAAAATGCATGTTCATATGACTCAAGTCTTAACCATTATGAATCATACGTCGGGGATAATCCTGTGGTTTGGTTGCTCACTGAGCTTAAAAACTCTCATGGGAAGTTGATAGGCTTTACAGCATCAACATCCCCATGACCGAATCAGAGGAGGATAAAAAATTGTACAGTGTCGCAGTTAACTGTCATATTTGTGGGCTGCCAAGGACAGGAAAGCTGAAACTCCGTGTAGAGGTCATTGTCATCTTATGGGGAAGTTCCGTCGTGCAGCTCACAACGAATCCAATTTGAAGTATCAGTTACCACGACACATACCCGTTTTCTTCCATAAGTTAAGTGGGTATGACACTCACTTTCTAATTGAGCAATTGGTTAATTTCTATTGGGAGAAAAATCAGGTCAGTGTCCTCCCTGAAAGTGTTGAGAAGTATATTTCATTATCCCAATGAATACGCCAAAAATTGCGCCCTGCTTCCTTGACACACTGCATTTTATGCAGCCGCCACCCCAGAAACTGGTTAAAACTCAACCTCAGGAGGATATGCATATCACAAGGAAAAGTTTCAGCTTGTGACTAGGAAACGAATTTTTACTTATGAGTATCTGGATAGCAAGGCGAAACTTGATGAAACCAGTCTATCCAACATTTCTGCATTTACCAGTACTCTCACAGGCGATGCCATAACTAGTGCAGATTATGAGCATGCCGTGAATGTCTGGCGGGAATTCAACATATCAAATTTGGGTGAATATGCAAGAATATACATGGACACCGACGTGCGCTTGCTTGTGGATGTTTTTGAGAAGTCCCTGAGTGTATGTAAGACCACGTACTCTCTGGATCCCGCCCTCCATTACACGGCACCTGGGTTGTCCTGGGACGCAATGCTCCAGAAAACGAGGCGCCACGGCACCTGGGTTGTCCTGGGACGCAATGCTCCAGAAAACGAGGCGCAACATCGAACTTTTGACTGATGCCGATATACTTCTTTTCTTTGAGCGTGGGATCCATGGAGGACCTTCCCAGTGTGTCCATAGACACGCCAAGGCAAATAATCTACGTATGGGTGTGGGGTTTGATGCATCTCTCGATTCAAGTTATTCTATATTTGCACGTGAATAACTTATATGGGCACTCCATGATGCAGCCACTGCCGGTTGGTGGGTTTCAGTGGGTGCCCAAAAATGAATTAGAGGGATTAGGTGGAAAAATATTGGGTCTGGTGGCTGATTATATTGTAGGGTATATGGTGGAGACAGACCTCATATACCCTGTTAGTTTGCATGACATGACAGGCAACTTGCCGTTATGTCCAGAGCAACAAGTTCTGCAAGGAAGCTCTATCCCTAAGCTGATGACCACTGTTGGACACAAGCAGAGGTATGTAATTCATTATCGTAAACTCCTGCAGTGTCTCAGCTTAGGGATGGAGCTAGGTAGAATCACCTGGGCTATCTCCTTAAATACCGAAAACAGGGCGGTCGCGACTAGTGATATCGAAAAAGTCTTTGCTAACACTTCAGACCTGTACCCTCCATCAATGCTAACTTCTCACATTTAACATCCATCACTGCTATCTTTTCACCTCCAACTGCCCAACAGTACATCCAAGAGTACTCGCGATTAACTTCCAACAACGAGTCCAACCAGCCACGGAGTCTCTTACAAAGGAAGTGCAGTTAGAGATCCAATGTAAAGCACTACACAGCACTGCCTACACAGAAGCAGCCCACTTACATAGCCCCCCTGCTCCGCCAAACAAAAGTTTACTAATTAATTTGGGCAGTGGCAAGGATCAATTTGTTGAAATCTTTTATGTAAACAATGTCAAGTAGACCAAATGCACACAATTATTAATGGACTGTTGGTCAAAAACAAATATTGTCCTCACAGTCCCGAATGACTGTCCTAATCATATTTCAGAGTAGTAGTCTATGACAGTTTTATGCACAAAGTCTGAGCAGTAAAACAAAATGCACAGACAAAAAGTGGATCTCCATGCTGTGTTGAAGAAATCTTATCCTCCCAATGGAAACACAGTTCTGACTCTTTACATGAATATTAGTAATGGGCCACAAAAGAGCAAACACACAGCAGTGGCAGTCTAAGTCTTGAAGAATATTGGTGAAGTAGTAAGCCACTACAGAGCGGACACAGTATTTCTTGTAGAGATATGGTAGTAGTGGGCCACCAAGGGTGCAGACCCACTGTAGTCCTTGTAGAAATGGCCAGCAGCCATCCATTGTGACTGTGCAGGTGTACAATCAAATTGAAGAGTTTTGCAAATAATAGAGCAAGTCCATAAACCAACACTTGTACACTCACAAATTTTTTTGCAATGTCCTTAGAACCAGCAATGCTGTTAACCAGTCCCTTGCTGAACTATCAACACATGTCCAAACACTAACACAGTCATTTAGCCTGTTGAGATTTTACGCATACAGTATGACCAACATAAATGTGTGCAGTAAAATTAATTCTTACTATTTACTTAATTTGAAGAACTGCAGTCTATACAATTTACAATTTTACAGCATAGGAATACAATTACAAACGTACAGAAAACATCATTAAAGAACACGATAATACAGATAACATTTATAGTACTACAGGCTTTACAAAGGAATAGAAATAAGCATATAAATGAATATTCCAGGAATTGTGACATAAGTAAATAAATGAAAAATGAGACTATACATTAAAAATATTCACTTGACACATGAGCATTAAAAGAAAACAGAACAGAATAAATAATGTCTAAACATCGTTCCAAAGTAAAGAATAGTTTAGATTTGAGGATAATAGTATTCCACATGATAGTGAATGTAGCTTAGTACTAGAGGCGAAAAATTCAATTAATCTTATCAGGTAAATACACAGAGACAGGAAGAACACAGATACACAAGGGTACACATAAACACATAGCAGAATAACACAAAAGGAAAGGACAGGGTTAGTTTTCAGTGTAACATTTGGTACTACAGTACTTGTGATACTTCATTTCCAATCAAAACTTCGTTTTCCCATAGTTGTTTTTTTCTTATTTCAACATTTGTGTCCACAAAGAAAAATCCTATCTAAGCACGCTTTCTGTATTTACTTTCACATATTTATTACCTCATCATTTATTTTCCATTATCTTATCTCATCATTTGTTTCCAAGGAAATCCTACCAAAATCTGTCATCCCTAAACCCTAGGTATCATTTCATTTCCTCTTTCAAAATAATTATTCCTCAATATATGATAATCTTTGGCCGAATTTTTTTTCATAGCTTCACAATACATTTCTTCCAAGTTCATCACAACTCATTCTCTTATATAGCCTACCACCTCTTAAGCTAACCTAAATCTACTGAGCTCAGATACATAAACTAGAGAATGAGGCAATGCAGCAGCACGAAACAGTTATCACAAACAGCAATGACAAAAAAATGCAAATTGGCAAAGCAAGCAGCAGTACATCTAAATTAGCAAAGCAAATGCAACATTACAAATAATATAAGGCAATATCCAGCAAACAATAAATATAAATCAGTGGTAAAGCTGGCTTATAAGAGTGGTACAAAGTAAAATTCTGTAGGACAATGCCCAGCAAATAGCAGCAGCAAATGCAATAACTTAAACCTAAACATGACAGAGCACAAGCAGAAAAAATATTACAGGAAAGATAGCAATGCAGAGAAGGGAATGTCTATTTACATCTTAATGTCTATGTCATATCTTAACACTAAAGTGATGCACCACAACAACCTATTCTACCAAAAAATTACCAAGTCTGTGAAAAGAAAATTACGTATACACTTCCTATTATCAATCACTTCTCCTTCTTATGTTTCCTAGTGTTCCTTTTTAAGAAGGTAGATCATAAAATTATTATTTAATAGATCTGTTGACAGAAAGTGTGTACATTAGTATAAGTATTAAATTTTATTTTACAACATCAATGCTACAGCGCAACTATAAACTACATATCAAATAAAATAAACAGATATGTACAAGGCAAAGCATTAAAATGTCATTCAATAGCCATGTAGCATTTCATAAGTCAGTAAAAGTTCTCTCAACTCTCGTAGGAAGACACTTGTCATAATCAGGTGTGCAGATGTAAAAAATTTTCTCATCATTTCATAAGCGTTTCGTAAATAGCACAAAGTACGAGCTCCACAGTGTAATTATATGCCCTCAAGTAATAGCGTGTCATGTTTGTGATGCGTTTCTGCAAAGAAATGTCAATAACAAGTTCAACAGCCTCTCTTTTCTACAACCATGCGAGCACTTGCGAAAGTGCAGGTAGCTTCAAAGACGCTAACGTAGCACAAGGAAAGTTAAAAGTCCACACAACAATAAGTATATTTCAAAGCAAGTAGCGTGCAGCTTAGCACAGTGTTACGTCAAGGTCACATACACACTTTTCTGAAATATTTACGACAGCAGTCTCCACTACAAAAAGAGCTTGACACCAATAAAAAATTTCACAGGTTGAAAATCTACGTTAGAAGTGTATATAAACAAAATCTCATGAATAAAAGTGCCCAAAAATTTCCATTGGCATTGTGGTACTCACATTCACATATATATTTACATCTCGTTACTCGTTAACCACGATTCTATAACAACATCTCATAACAGATCAGTCATATCTCAAAATCGTCGTAGCTTCCTTCAATAATCTCAAAACGTCTAAAAAAATTATCTCTGCTCTCCTAAATAGAGTCATCTACCTCACACGTACTTCAAAAATCAGAATCCCATAAAAAATACATCACTAAAATCTCTTGTAGTATCACAGAGGTTCCTAAATTAAATGTGAACAGATTCCAAAATGCAGCAAAGTACAATTTTGTAAGTGTGAAGCAATCTAACTGTGTAATTACTTAAGTATGTGTCACTAACAAAGTAAAAAAAATGTTTGCCTCTCTCAGTTAATGGCTCAGATAGCTCTGTAATTCTGTGTTACAGAAATATGGTACCAATGTTTCAAGTTGTATAAGCAAATACCATATTAGCTAGGGCTCCTTGCGCTTGCCACACACATGGTTCACAAAGTAAGCATATACCCACCCTGAGGGGTAATGTAATTATACCCTCATATGTTACAGATAACAACAACGGAGTTAAATGTATCACAGCAAACCTTATTTGTATCATAGTAGTTCTAAAATATTTCTAAAAATATTCCAAGTATGAAAGATAATCACTCAAATGCGTGTCATGTAGCGCTAAACTGTGCATCTTGCTGTAAGATAATTTCTGTCATTGGCTAACGGTAAAAACGTGCCAAATGTTGTAGTTATCGTCGTTCATAAGCACAGTTCTCCAGAAGTCAATGTACTTACCTTGTCATATACAAAAGTAAAAATGCTATGTGTATGGATGTCGTAGTTATTACGTACATTACCATGACCAAGAAAGTGGTATACTGTAACATATTGTTGTGTTACGAAAAATACCTATCTTATTGTAGCTATTTAACAAGAGTCATTACCAAAATATGTTTTACTTTTCAGAAAAATGCAGAAAAACTGTGAGGACATAAAACAAATACAGCGCAAAAATAATAATGAAAACTGTGTCACTCATTAGTAGCGTCATAGCATAATCGTGTAGCCATCAAACAAACTAAATACTGTGTTGACTGTAACCTCTCCAAAAGTACTTTAAACACAAAAAGTCTTTTCAAGTAAACCAAAATGTTGCAGTAAAACCGCCTATTGGTGTATGTTCCAAGAACGTGGACTTTATAGTCCTGACGTAATCGTGCAACTAACAAGAAAAAGGAACAGACACTCAGACTGTGTGGTCTGTTCCCTATAAAAATGCACTCGTAAAATTACTGTCTTAGTAAGTTCCATAGGTTCTTGACTAGATAGTTGACTTCAAAACATTCTTGCATGTTAACAGTTTCTAAGTGTAACAAAGCGTAGTAGTAACGTGAAGGAAAAATTTTATAGCAAAGACCAAGTTAGAAAGCAAATTATCTTTCAATAAAAGGTTTTACATGAGAAATGTGGTATACATCGGATCCTATAAGGTCCATTGTAAATCAGAAAGAAATTGTGACTCAAATGTTTCTTCTTATGTGACAATGAATGGGCTTTAATGAGAACTTTCTGACCAATATGTAGTTTCTTTGCGTTTATCTTACCGTATAATTTTCTCCTTGTGTCTGCGGCACAATTTATATTTTTAATAGCCAAGTCTATTATGTCTTTATGTCGAAGTTTACGTCTATTTGGAAAAGGTACAAGCTCTCTAATTCTGTTCGGCGGTTTATCATTCTTCAGTACAAAAACACGTGGTAAAGCAGTGGAGTCATGAGGCATTTCGTTCAGCACGTTTTGAAATAAATGAAAGTAGCTGTCCCAACGTTGATGCTTCCTGCGACAATAAAGTCTGCAAAGCTTATTGGTTTCTTTCATAATCCGTTCACAAGGGTTACAATGTGGTGAGTACAATGAAATAAAAACAGGTTCGATTTTATGATTCCGAAGTATGCTTGACCATACAGCAGATCTGAATTGTGATCTGTTATCTGCAATAACTTTAGCAACATGTCCAACTTCAAGTAAGAAATTTTTACCAAAGGCGTTGGATACAGATGGTCCAGTGGCTTTGCGTAATGGTGTGAAAGAAACAAATTTTGAAGTAAGCTCAACAGCTACCAGAATGTGCGAAAATCAATTCGATATTTTGACAATGGGTCCCAGAAGATCAACAGCAGCAAATTCTTTTAATCTAGTAGGAATGACAGGAAACAATGGAGCGCAATGTGAGATAGTAGGTGGTTTAGCTTTTTGATAAAGTCTACAAATAGGCATGATTTTCCGAATTCTCATTGTCATATTGTTAAAATAAAAGGTCGTTCGAAGAACATGAAAACATTTTCGTGGACCAAAGTTTGCGTAGCTGATATGAGTGTACCAGATGAGCTGATTAACAAAATCGTCAGGAATGAGAAGTACCCATACCTTATCATCAACAGTGCAACGTTTAAAGAGTATGTTGTTTCTAACCAGATAATAATGACGAATCTGCGTGTGTGTATTTTCATGCCATTTAGTTTTGACATCTTTCCAAACCAGATAAGCAGTGTCCTTTAAAGATGCAGTGACGAAGTTTTCAAAGGCTACTTTTCGAACGTAAAGAATACTGAAATTGTTCTCAATGTTAGCTTCTCTCTTGCTTTTGTCAAGGCCAGACAGTGCAAGTGACAGTGCGTCCACAACAATGTTATCCTTGCCAGGAAGGTAGACTATTGTAAAGCGGAATTCTTGCAGAAACACTGCCCAACGTCTCAGCCTATCATTATTTAATTTTGATGACATAAGAAATTGTAATCCACGATGGTCACTATAAACTTTTTCATGTTTCCCAGAAAGAAAGAAACGAAACAACAGAGGGAAAACGAAGTTTTGATTGGACATGAAGTATCCCAAGCATTGTAGTACCAAATGTTACACTGAAAACAAACCCTGTCCTTTCCTTTTGTGTTACTCCGCACTGTGTTTATGTGTACCCTTGTGTACCTGTGTTTTTCCTGTCTCTGTGTATTTACCTGATAAGATTAATTGAATTTTTCGCCTCTAGTACTAAGCTACATTCACTATCATGTGGAATACTGTTATCCTCAAATCTAAACTATTCTTTACTTTGGAAAGATGTTGAGACATTATTTATTCTGTTCTGTTTTCTGTTAATGCTCATGTGTCAAGTGAATATTTTAATGTATAGTCTCATTTTTCATTTATTTACTTATGTCACAATTCCTGGAATACTCATTTATCTGCTTATTTCTATTTCTTTGTAAAGCCTGTAATACTATAAATGTTATCTGTATTATCATGTTCTTTAATGATGTACCTTTGTAATTAGATTCTTATGCTGTAAAATTGTAAATTGTGTAGACTGCAGTTCTTCAAATTAAGTAAATAGTAAGGATTAATTTTACTGCACACATTTATGTTGGTCATACTGTACGCGTAAAATCTCAACAGGCTAAATGACTGTGTTAGTGTTTGGACATGTGTTGATAATTCAGCAAGGGACTGGTTAACAGCATTGCTGGTTCTAAGGACATTGCAAAAAAATTAATGAGTGTACAAGTGTTGGTTTATGGACTTGCTCTATTATTTGCAAAACTCTTCAATTTGATTGTACACTTGCACAGTCGCAATGGATGGCTGCTGTCCATCTCTTCAAGGACTACAGTGGGTCTGCGCCCTTGGTGGCTCACTACTACCACAATCTCTACAAGGACTACTGTGGGTCTGCACCCTTGGTGGCCCACTAGTACCGTAATCTCTACAAGAAATACTGTGGGTCTGCTCTGTGGTGATCTACTAATTCTACCAAAATTCATGTCAAGAGTCAGCACTGGGTTTCCGTTGGGAGAACAACACTTCTTCAAGACTCCGGGGGGGGGGGGGGGGTGGGGGGGTGGTATGTGACCCACTACTTGTGTGTGCATTTTTTTTCTTACTTGTCAGACTTTGTGTATAAATCTGTTATAGACTACTACTCTGATATATAATTAGGACTGTCTATAGGGACTGTGAAGACGACATATGCTTTTTACCAATAGTGCATTAATAATCGTGTACATTTGATCCATTTGAAATTGTCAATATAAATTTTTTTAACAAATTGATCCTGGCCACTGCCAAAAATAAATAGTAAAATTTTTTATGGGGAGCAGGGGGGGGCTATGTAAGTGGGCTGCTTCTGTGTTGGCAGCGCTGTGTGGCGCTTTGCATTGGATCTCTGACTGCGCTTTCTTTGTAAGAGACTCTGTGGATGGTTCGACTCATTGTTGAAAGTTAATCGCCAGTAGTGTTGGGCAGCTGGAAGTTAGTCGCCAGCAGTGATGGAAGTACTGTTGGGCAGTTCGAGGTTAACAGCCAGCAGTGATGGATGTTAGATGTGAGAAGTTAGCATTGATGGAGGGTAGAGGTCTGCAGTGTTACTGAAGGCTAACGATCTGGAAGTATCCAATTTGGGATTTAAAATTATTCATGATTATATATCTTTGTACTGGATTTCAATGACGATTTATATTCATGTATGAACTGGATGTCACATTATTAAGGTAAAAAATACATTATTAGGTTTGCAACAAATTCTTTCCTTTGCTAAGCACATGCCTATTAGTAGTTAGTGGCTTTATGGTTAGAATCTTTTATTTAGCAGGCAGTATTGATGCTTAGTGTATTGGAGTAGTTCTCGTAATGAAGTTTTTTGTGAGGTAAGTGCTTAATGAAATGTATGGGTTATTGTTAAGATTTCTTTTTAGTGAAGGCCATTCTTTTAAATTAATTATTTGAAGTCAGGTTGTAATTTTTCTGAGCAGTCAGACTGCGTAGCACTAGAATATGATGAGAAAACGTAAAGAGAAAGTAGGCTACATTCAGTTTTACTCAGCTGGAATAACGTAGAAGTTACATCTTCTCAGTCATCCAACAATTTAAGTACGGACACACACATTGAAATAAGAAGTTTCAAATTAATGAATAATTCCATTTTCGTTAAAACTGTGCAGAATGTAAGAAATGAACACGATATTTTAATTAGGACTGAATGGGATGGGCAGTGGGGCATTAGAAAGTGCATCGCCCGATCAAATTTTAAGCGGGTCCCAGTTTTCAATGAGACCTTTGTTGCTGTGGAGATGTCGAAGGCTTCAGTTGAGTTTACGAAACCAATCTATTTGGGTATGTGTATACTGGACATCTCCAAATTCCACATGTACCGTTTCCACTTTTTCGTGGGAACCAAAGTTACTTCATATGGATACAGATAGCTTCATCCATTGGGTGAAAAACTTGCGATCCATATGAAGTAATTAGGTGTCACGATAATGAATTCTACACTTAGGGATATGCAGCTGATAATCATTACAGTATTGTTCTTCACAACAAGGTTATCAGCTTAATGAAAGATGAGGCAGATGGTTTGCCGATTGTGGAGCTTGTGGGTATAAGATCCAAAATGTATGCATATCATACACTAGATGGAGCCACCAAGAGATGGGTTAAGGGCGTGGGAAATGCGGCACCATGTGTCCTTATGATCGAAGACTACTTGCAGTGCCTGTATGGTGGAGTTCGCAGTGCTCCTCCACAACCTCTGCATTTGGTACAGCAACCTAGTATTCGATCACAAGGTCTTGAGGTGTACACTGTGCTGCAATCTAAAGATGGATTGTCACCTCATGACAATAAAAGATCCATTTGTCAAGACGGGGTCAAAACCCTCCTGTACTCACACTATTTACTTGAAGTGGGAGATGGGGTGGGGGACCCCAATGGTGCGAATGAGACAGGGTGAGTGAGTGACTGGCTGAGTGAGAGCTTGTACCTAATAGTATGGCATATTCTATGTGTGATATATGGCGTGCCTGACTGTGTGATTGCTTATGTGCATCTGTGTGTATGCTTGTGAGCGGGCTTGAGTGTGGATGTCTGTGTAAATATGTATGCCTGTGTGTAAATAAGTTCTGTTTATTTCCTAAATAAGTACCATAATATCTAGGCCAACTGTACAAGTAGTGTGTACTGGGAAAAAATTATAAAAAAATATTGAAAAATGAAAAATGTGCAATTTAACTGAAAGATTTAAGAAATTGAACCAAAATCATCAAAAACGTTTAAAAAAAGTAAATAACGGAAAAAATAGTTTACCGTATTTCTCGCTTTTGAACTTCATGTGTGTGTGTATGTGTGAATAGATCAGTTTTTAAGTTTCTCCTAGCGCTAGCTATCCAAGTCATACTAGTTTTAAGTGTGAGTTCCACCCAGTTCATTTTAGTGCAGCTCTTTCTGATAAACATTTTAGGGCAATCCGCTTCATTGTATTATTACATTATTATTATTATACAGCGGCTTGAGGTGGAAAATGTTTAGAGGTACCCAGTTCAAAGTATAAATTACAACTTCTGTTTGAGTGGAATATCACTAGTAATAGTATTAGTGTAAGAGAAACTATACCCCTGCAATAGCTGTAATCAGTACTGCAATGTAAAGTACAAAAAAAAATTCAGTCAGTACTATT
The DNA here is from genome assembly GCF_023864345.2 of Schistocerca serialis cubense. Lineage (NCBI taxonomy): Eukaryota > Metazoa > Arthropoda > Insecta > Orthoptera > Acrididae > Schistocerca > Schistocerca serialis. The sequence goes on from NC_064643.1 coordinate 475,770,256, forward strand.
ATTTTTAAAGACTATGAACTGTAAATAAAAAAATTTCAAGCAGTTACAAGAAATGTGAATTTAAAAGCAGTATTATTTGGTGTATTGTAAAAACAACTAGATTTGTGGATGTAAGGCTGTGTTAATACTGTGAGTATTTATGTCTGAATAAAATTTTTTTATTCATTACCATACATCTTTGTTGTTATTTCACAAATACCCACCCTTAGAAATGAATATAAAGGATGCTCAGGACGCACAAGATATTAGTTTAAAGCATATGGGAGGTGACGTTTAAGATTGAGGAAAACAGAATATATGTAATGATTGCATGGGATTTCGCCTATTGTGCTGCATGTATAGGTTTTTGGGAACAGGTGGCCTGTGGTGGTGTCCGCTTCCAAAGACATATACCAAACATGGCTGAAATTATATCTCCTGTGCTTAAACAAAGCCACAGACATGGGACCAGGGCAAAGCTACGTGTTATCTAAGTAGGAGCTACGTAAAAAGAAAGAAATGCACAGAATGTGGGGTAAAAAATTCATTTACTTTTATCAATCCAACTTAAAAGTAATTTTACATTTTCTAAAGCAGACACAACACTATTTTCACACATCTTGTTCTTCTTAAGCTTATGTATAGCAGGGCACCCGTAGAATTCCAGGTCTTGAATAGATGCAAACTTGAAGATTAGCTGTATACTAGCGATCTTCTCTTCGCCTTTGACGTAGATGATGGTCTCAGGATGATCGAATATTCGAAGTGAAGTCATTATTTCTGTATAATGTATACCAGAATCGTCCCAGTGGAGTCCATGAAACAAACATGTTAGCCATTTTGCACTCCTCCATGTTTTAACACATCCTTGAAAGGCCTCGGTGAGATATATTGAGCGATGACGTCATTGTGAGGTTTCATGTCTACTGATTTAAGAAACTTGTAGTTCGCGCTTGTTATCACCTTGCGGTTCTGCTGTGAAGTGCTATGCTGTGGGCTGCATGCGCTGGTTTATACCTTACGCCCATCTTCTTGTAAATGTTGTTGTACAACGATTTGCTCACTACGAAAGTTAACGACTTGGTTATTCTGATCCACAATACGCAGCTGCTGGTAGTCCATTGTGTGAACTGTCACTAGAAGGTATATAGCGGTGATAGGAGTCTCAACCACCCTGGTCCAGATGATGGGTAGAATCCGTAAATTGAATGAACCAATCTATCGTTGAGATATGAGTTCGTTGTAATGTTACACTCAACATGGATTGTACTGGGAGGGAGTGTGTCCACTGTCTGATCAGATTTACAGAATTTATTGGGATCCATCTTCAAAATTGTCCCTTTGTGAAATCCAGTAATGGGCCTATCAAAGCATTCACAGTCCTTATTTAAGATTTAAGTGTACTTATGTTTGCACGGAGCTCAATCCTTTTTCCAGACTGTTTTAAAACTTCGTTTAAAGCGTTATTATCATATGCATTAGATTCAATTTCTACGATTTCTTCTTCACCATTAATTTTCAGATACAGTTTATTGTTAGCATGTGTGATATTTGGGATGGCGTTGTACGTCTCCAGTCAAATCGATGGGCCAATCTCCAACGCTTAAATCAATTGGTGGGAAGTAATTTGTACATAGTACAGACGATCGTTATTTCAATGTCAGAGTGTATGACATTGCATCTAAATGTCGACTGTTGAATGGGTGCTTAATACCTGGCCTTATATATCATTCATAAAAGTCCGAAAGAACACGATGCATAGGCCTCGTCATAAACAAAAAAAAAAGACCCCTAGCAGTCCTACCTGACAGGGCGCTTACAAATATGGATCTGCTTAAGTTTGTTACGAAGATTTTCGACATCCGAGGTATGTTTATGTGGAATACATTACCGAAGACTATGTGGAAATCATAAGAATGTGGAAATGTGAATCTGGATGTAGTACAAGGACTTGGAACTCAATGGGTACCATATATTAAAAAAAGAAATACAAATATTTCGACTCATTTGGTGACCTGCATCCCCCAGAAGAATAACTACGATACTTCACAGGCAGAAGGCATGTGCTCCACAGTTTACAACGCTAGCAAGACTTTGATACATTCTTGTGTAGTCATCGCTTCCAATTTAAAATAAGGCAATTTGTTCCAAAGATTGTGTCTTGCAGGACATCTTATACCCTGCGTCGGCTGTCGATGTGCTACAACAAAATCTAATTAGATCAGCCTTGTGCAGTTTGCTGCAGCCACTCAAACCATGTCTCCTGCAAAAATCACAAAGTTGAGCAACTGTGAAGTTCTCCATTTGGCCCTTCTATTTAAAGGAAATAAAATTTATTAGATTCGCAAAAATTTGTTTTTCAAAAATCGATGATAAGGATTCACAAATCGATGGTAAGGATTCTTATTAAATACTGATTAAGTTCGAGATATTTCAGATGCAGACATAGTCTAAGACTGCTTTAGCTGTCGCTAATTTCATGTTCTTCACATATTCTTAAGTACACTTCTTACATTTATTATTATGTTTATCTTTATACAAAGGGTTTTTGTGAAACAAAATTAAATCTTCAATCTCTTGACAACCTATATATTTCCTTGTAGATGCGACTGCTTCAGCAGATGCTTGATCAGTGACAGCTTCTTCGTTATTCATGGATAATAATATTTTCGAATGTTTTTCACTAGGAATCCACCATAAACGTTCTTTGTAATAATATTTAGCAACACTTTTTCCACATATGCAACGAATTCGTTTTTCATTATAATTTTTTACATGATATTTATACATAGTCTACACATCGTTCAGTAACCATCTTTTGTGTATTTCTGTAAAGTAAAATTATCAATTTACTTCTCAGTATTACAGTATTTGCAAAATTTGGATTTCACGGAAGGCTGTTGTTGAAACTGCTCCATTGATATAGAAAACAATTTATTAGATTTGTGAAAAAGTAAATTTTTCTAATTTTTGCAATGTATCTTTCAAAATATTTATTACCTTACGAACTAACCCTGTTGATTTAATACAATCAGTTCTAAACAAAGATAAATCAATTGTACTGGCTCTAATCACTTTTTTGTGAATTCATTGTATTCATAGATTGTGTCACCCTCGAAAAAATACAAGCCATCAGTGTACCTAAATGCAGAATTTATTCCAGTAGGTAATCCTGAAAATCTTCTGTTTATATTGCCAAGCATTTTATTTTCAAATCTGCATTCATCCATATGTGCCTAGAAAAAATTGTTAAAAATATATGTTTTACCTAAATATGTGATGATTACTCCATTTAATTTAAAATCTTGACACAATACTGTTGCAGAAAATAGTTTTGGATGTCCTGAAATTAACTGAAGTGTTTCAATATTTACCATGTAAATCACATTGTTAACACACAATACAACTTCACCACTCGGTCTTTGATATATTCCATCTATTTTTTGTAAATCTTAAGGTAAGAATTTCAATCAATCAATAATTCGTTGACCTTGATTATTTATCCATAAACAGTTCCCATAAAACATATATAAATTACCACTCACAAACAATAATCGCTCAAACTTTGAAATCACAAATAATGATTGCTCACTTAATTCAGCATCAGCTAAAAGAGGCTTAGAAGGACTTGAAGCAACTGGTATTTTCTCTGGGATGAATGACTGTGTCGTTTTACCATATAAACTTTGAATAGCATTTATGTCATCTTCTCTTAATTCTCTATTTCAACCATTATAATAAGTATACCTTATCGATCCATTAACATCTGTATGTTCTAAACCTAATGAATGGTCAATTTCATGAATCAAAAGTTCTAATAGTTTTGTCTAATAATTCAGTGTATTTCCATTAGTTTCCAAATACCAATTTTCGTCTTTCTCCATATATATCTCTATTGGATCATTATCCATAGTTGGAAAAATGCATGAGCTAGTACATTTCCTTTTCCATCTACATCTTTTGAACATTGGTGACCAGAAATTACAAATGCATGTGCACATCTTTTACTTGTAATTAAAATATCTGGATTATTGATAACACAAAAAATTTAATATCGGTGTATTTTTGCCGTAAATGGAATGCTGTTTCTGTTACTTTTAATACTTTTTGATTTGCTCCTTTGTAATTCCATTTTATATTTTTTTAAATTCATTTACACATACTAGTTCTACAACTATCGAATGAATCTTTTACACCATATCTAGATCTGTTCATAAAACATAACGTTTCGCCACTAAATTCACCAGTAACTTCAAGATTGCGTGTTAGTTGAAATAACATTAACGATTCTCTTAATAATTCATCACTCACTTGGCTTATTTCAGTTGTAGATGGAATATCCAAGTAACCCAAATCAATGAAATATTTAGCTGCTTTGTTCTTTTCATCAGGCCCAAGGCCTAAACCTGCTTCAGCTGGCTCTGCTACTATTATTTTCACAAACAGCAATAGAAGAAGTATCTTCATTTATCCACAGTCAAAATAATATAATTACTCTAAATGAATAAAGTTATTTTCATTTACAATTCAACTCTAATCAACATCAGACTCATAATAAATTTGGGTTTTAATATTACTTCTACACAATGGGCAATTATTTATTTCCTTTAACCATTCATCTATACACTCTTTATAAAAATTATGATTTTTGATTTTTGTTTTTCCAAATTGACGATTTTCATCACTTAAACATATAGAACATTCAATATCGTCAGGTTGTTCAATTATTTTCTAAGAATGAAATTCTTTTTGTAAGCGTGAATCTGATACATATTGATATTTTAAAATTAATTCCGAAATAAGTTTATCTTGAAAGCTTTGCATAAAATCTTCAGTCTGATTTTGACTACATGATATACAAGCCCAATCTAATTTATCCTGAAATTCTCTCATAAAATCTTCAGTCACTTCTTCTCTATATGATATACCTTCTCAATTTACTTTATCTTGAAACTCTCTAATGAATCCTTCAGACAATACTTGGTTAGATAATATACCATTCCCGTCTAATCTGTCTTGAAATACATGAGAAAATCTTCAGTCAGTTTTTGGCAGAATGATATAATATGCCAACCTAATTTGTCTTGAAATTCTCTCATAAAATCTTCAGACACTTCTTGTGAGTGTAACATAGTAACCCAAGTTACTTTACCTTGAAAGTCTTTAATAAAGGCAAAATTTAATTTTTGATTAGATGACGTACCTTTTCAGTGTAACTTATTTTGAAATTCTCTCTTAAATTCTTCAGACAGTTCTTGTGAATATATAATATCCCACTCTAATTCGACTTGAATTTCTCTCATAAGCTCTCCAGATATTTCTTATTGTTCTGATAAGTATTCCCAATCAGTTTCACTATTTCCTTTTGCTTCAACTTCCAGTTTGCAGACTTCCAGGTTGTTGAGGCTCGCCATTTATAAGAAATAATTTTTATTAGATTTGTAAAAAGTGAAAATAGATGAAGATCATAAACTAAAATATGAAAAATATTTCTAGACCCAGTAAACTGTGACCCAGTGAATTACTGGGTCTAACGTATAATGAAAAGGAACAATTTTCATCAACGAATCTGGTCTTTATAATTTAGTTATGAGCTCACAATTACATCCTGCAAAACAATTTAAAAGATGGCTTACTCATGCAAGAAAAATGTGGTGAATACAAACTACAAACTTCAGGTACTGTTTGTTTTTTGCAAAACTAATAACAAAATGTTTCTCGTGAATAGCAGCTTCCAATGCATTTGTCGCAAATTCAAATTCGAATTCTTTCGAGTGAGAAACTATGACTTGGACTTGGGCTCTTGGTTCATCAACATATGGGTGCCTCTGTATGAGGAGAAGAATCTCTTGATCACTAACGACATTCTTAGCTTTATTTATGGCAATTGGGCCTATATTACTGGGGACAAACATTTATACTCTGGAAAGAAACAAATGAAGATACATTATGTGCCATTTCTCAAACAAAATAGTCTGCCACACATAGAAATAAAACATGACAACCCTCTTGTGGTGGAGTATGAGTACATCCAAAACGAGGCCAGAAATCTGAAGCACAAGAACCTTGTCCATAAGTAATGGATCCTCTTGAGCGTCGACAGCTTCAAAGAGTCTGTGATGATGGCAAACAACACAAATACTAAATGTGTGCTATCTGACCATAGAGAAGATCTCTGTAGACTATCTAAAGTCATGAAAGAACAGCAAATGCAGCAACTTACCATCGATTCCAAAATCAACTGAAGATCATAGACTGTGAACTTGAAGAGTAAGAAAAAGAATGTCTTCACTTGAAAGACGTCGAGTGCAACGTTTTAAAATGAAGAAAGGAGAAACTGTCTACATTGCGACAACCAAACATTATGTAAAGAGAAATTATTTTAAAGTAGGCAGTGTGTTGTCTAAAAACCATCTTTCCAGAAGATTTTCTGCTGACAGTAGTGGTCGTTTGGACGACGACAAATTGTTTTATGTATCCATCCACAAATGAAACAACTATAAAATGATCGAGAACATGAAAGAAAAAATATTAGGTGTCCACAAAGACATCAAAGAAAAAGAAATGTTTCAAATTCACTATGACAGTCTGTAATATTATGTTGTTTTGTTTTGCGCCGACTCGAACATGTATGTTGACTTAATCATCACTCATCGACGCGAAATTTATGGAAATGCCAGAAAGAAAGACCCTATAGAGTTCGATCCTATCGTCATCAAACAAGAAATTATTGTCCAGTTGCAGATTGGAAACAAAGTACATTAAACAGGAACTGTTGTGTCAGACAATTTACCTAAGGAGACACTAGCTGATATTGTTTCTAAAATCTTCAAAGGATGCCAAGCAATAGACAAAAATAAGAAGCAGTCTGGCGATTGCTTTAGCTGTGGCTATGCGGATAAAGAAACATTCAGTGAACTTCTAGAATCAAAGGGCTACAGAATTAAAGGGAAGATGAAGATTTGGAAAGAAATTGCAGGCATCTTGAAAATAAACCTTGCACAATAAGATGAATGTGAAAGTAAGTCAGTCACTTACATCACCCAGCTATTATGCGAATTGTTGAAGCCCACCACTTAACATACACTTTATCTCCATTCTTTCTCAAAACTTTTTCAACAAGATATACATCTGGATATTTTGTTTTCTGCAGTTCTTGTTCATAAAATTGCCTTTGATATCTTTCAATTTATATGTGATTCGATTGGAATGAATAACATCTTCAATTTCAAAAATCTCTGTTGACCAGTTAGCAGTGTATCCTTTTTCAAAAAGTCCCTTAAGTTTGCTAATTCTCACTTTATCTCACTTTTTTAAATTTAGCCTAATCATTAGGCACAATGATGTCTATCTTATAGTACATTTCATAAACTTCTATTGGCTTCATTTTTATAGTTGAATGTTTTGTGTTGTTGTATTCATTGACTAATTTTGAGACTAGTTCAATCGATTTGTAATTTCCTAGTAAGTCAAATCTATTGCACATATTTTCTTTAAGTGTTCTGTTTAATCGTTCAACAACAGATGCATTTAGCTCTGAAAAAGTTGAATAATGATTAATCTTGTGTTTCTTCATCAGTTGTTGGAATTCCTTGTTGTAAATTTCTTGGGTGTCTGACAGTAAATATTTTTTTAAAAGCGTCAGTTTCATTTTTACCTGTTTCATCTTTAAGTGGAATAGCCCAAGCAAATTTCGAAAAGACATCAATAACAGTCAATAAATATTTGTATCCTTTGTTTATTTTTGAAATTCCTTTCAAATTACCAGAGTCGGTTTCAACTAGATCAGCTTGCCATAAATCGAGCTTGCCATAAATCGTCTATACCAAGAGAGACTATCTGTCTTCTTTTAAAAAATTTTCTCATAGGTTTAAGTAATTCATTAATTATTTTAACATGAATATTATTCAGACCTTCACCATCTATAATTTTTTTTAACGAATTTACTCTTTTTAGTTTTACATATTGTACAAAGACCTTCGATTCTTTGTCTTCCATTTTTTGTTGTTACTCTGTGTGGATTATGTGTCTCAGTAAATTTTTCACACTTCAAGCGATAAATCTGATCGTCTTTATGGACTAAATGCGAAGTGTGAATAAAATTTATTAAATTTTAAATTATTTCACCAGCTATAATTAACTTTATATCTACAGGAACAGTTTTCACTTTATTTTCCAATCTTACAGATTTGTGTACCATGATTGACTGATTGCCATTCCTTACTTCATATAGCTTATCACCCGTGCTTACAGTGATGTCAAAGTTATCAAAGTACACATCTCTATTTATATTCTTAGCAATAACAATAACTCTTTTAAGCCTGAAATCGTATTCGAAATTGTGCATAAAAGTAAATTCAGTCATTTGTCTATTTTGTATTATATTTCCTAGTCTATTACACCTCTCTAAAGCAAATGTAAGACGAGGTACTGGCAGAAGTAAAGCTGTGAGGATGGGGCGTGAGTCGTGCTTGGGTAGCTAAGTTGGTAGAGCACTTGCCCACAGAAGGCAAAGGTCCCGAGTTCGAGTCTCGGTCCGGCACACAGTTTTAATCTGCAGGAAGTTTCAAATGTAAGATCTCTGTGCATATTTCTAAAATTTTGATCAAAATGTGTGATAGTGCTATATGTATCATTATGAAGCTGTAGAATTTTTTCATCAAGCTTTATTTTAGTGACTTAGTTAGTAAATTCTTTTCCTACATATTGTTTAGTAACAGCATCATAATCATTTACTGGATGTTTTATGTCTACTAATAGTCTGCCTCTAAAATCAATAAAAGTTTTACATATTTTAAAAATGCCCCATAATCCTTCTGGAATTATTTGATAAAATTCTCTGTTTTTGGCCCTAATTCTCTTATAATTTTTTATTTCAATGAGCTTAAACCATATGGTGGCTCCTCATCAGCGTTGATTTTATTCCCAAAAATGTCCATTTATTAGATTCAAAATATCATTAAGCTTATAATTCTCGCATAAATATTTTAAAACCAATAGACACAAATAGCCACATATTACTTCATCGAAATTTTGTATTCTCTCAGTGTTGTAGTACAGATCAGTTTTTCCTAAATATTTAACTAGTTATTTTGGTATATTGGCACCAAATGAATCAAAACCATATTTTTTATCATTATTTTTATAGTAACTAATCCAGTGATTACCAGCGTTATCATAAGTATCTAAATTTACTATTCCACAGTCAATTTTTGATGTTTTATTTGGTAATTCATCAGTCATGAATACACCATGGAAGTGTTTAATTTTCAGTTGATTAGCAAGTTCTTCTATGTCAAAATTAGATAAAGGACTTAAATTTTTCCATAAACTCTTCAAATGTTTTTGCTTTCTTCAGTGTGACACCAACATTTCTCTCCATTGTTTGATTATATCTTTTCTGTTCTAATTCCTTGTCGAATTTCTTCTTATTTATGACTTCATTTGCGACTGCTGCAGATCCACCAGCAAGTGAACCAATAGTTGCTAGATATGGTAATGCAGCCAAAAGTAATGGTAGAAATCCACTTTCATGTTGTGTTAGTCCTTTTCCTTCCTTCGTTTTTGTTAGATACTCAATAATCTTTTTCACAACAGGAATAGTTAATGTAACAAATAAATTTCCTCCAGTTTTCTCTTTCTGTTTGTGGGTCAGTCAAAACTGGTTCAATCGCATTTAATTGTTCTTATTCAGTTTTAATTTAATTCATTTTGGTTTAGTCTTGCCACTAGGTAGCAAAGTATAATCGATTGTAAAGTTATTCATTTATATAGATTAAAAGTCAGTAAAGATGAATATTTTTTAATATTTTCGTCAAGGTCTAAGCCAGCACCAGCCGAAGCAAGCTGAGGACTGCATCCCATTCCTAATTTTCGTTTGCCACACATTATTCCTCTAACTAATTTTGCTGCAGCTTTTTCTCCTGATCAAGCATCAGTACCATACATTCTTTCTCTTGCAGCTAATTGAAGTTCTTTATCAGCTTGGTGTCTGGACTCTAAATCTTTATGATCATGATAAGCAATATCATGTCTTTTACAAGCCTCTTCTAGTTGATTAATTCCTGGGTTACCACGTGCTAGTCTTTCTTCAAGATTAGTGTACAGTCTACAGTAATTATATCCCGGTAGATGCTTGTCTGAGAATGGTAAATTCAAAGCCCAGCTGACTAATCCTTTCCCATATTTATCACTTTTCTATAACGTATGTGGCAAATTATTCAAAAATCTAATCAGATATGGAATTCCGTTTGGATTGTCGATTATGAAATCACTAAATTTATTTGTTAACATCTGCGCTTTGATAACTTTGTCATTGTGAAAATTTTTATTCTCCACTAGTTCTTTGTCATGGATTACTCCATGACTTCGTCTGTGACTGACAAAATAAGTTTAGAAGGACCTATTTTTAACACAGGAAAAATAAAGATTAAGAGAAATGAAGTCCTTTATCGGTTGTCAATGCTTGGTGGATTTTTTAAAGACTACAAAGAAATTATGTGGGAAGGAGATTTGACTGCAATTTTTACGCATAGCTCAAGTTCTGGAGATGCTATCCTTCGATGGTCAGACTATAATTAGGCCAGAATTGAAATAAAAGACATTCTTCCAAAAGAAGGAAAAAGCGTCATAGAATCGATGGCAATTCAGGTACCAGTTCTTAAATACGAACCAAATTACGAGCTTGAACAACGAGAGAATATTCTGAAAAATCCGATCTCTTTTTATGAACTTCAAACTGAAAAAGTTTCCGGCTTGTCTGGCAAGATGAACTTTGATCTCGATATCACAAATTACTATAACTCGACAGAATTTGATATGACATATTTCATATTCGTTGCATTTCAGGCAAATTGTAAAAATAATCAATTAGTTGACTCTTCATTATTCGATCACGTTAAAATACAGAATATATTTGGAAAACGATAGAAGCGAAATTTTTCCACAGGAAATGTGGAATATTAATCCATAAAATAATTTTCTCAAAGCATGCAACTCATTTCTCGATTTTAAACTAATTACTATACTGAAAGCAGTCATCGATATTAAGTCATTTAGTTTCATAACGAATTATCCAATTTATATAATCAATATGACTTGTAGAAAGAATGTTGTAACTATACAGAAAACGACTATGAAACTTTGTACAACTTTTAACGAGAAACTTCCGAATGATACACTAGCTTATATAGTTATGTATGGTAAGAAGAATCTTACATACGATGCACAACATAGAATATTTACTGAAGATTTTTAATTATTTAAACAAATAAAAGAACTAGAAAAAGCTATAGAAGTGTTAACTTCATGTTTCCAATTCATTTTGAAATGTTTTCAGAAAGATAGAGAAAATAATTAAGTGACTTCAGGATAGCTCTATGTATGTAGATTATGTTATCATCTTCAAATTTTGTAATCGGTTAAAATATCGACCGCCGCTGACCGCTGCATGTGCAAGAAATCGCATAGCTCTTGTCCGTATGAGATCGCTAACTCTAATGATGTCTAGAGGAAACAGCAAGCTGTTATAAAGCAGGTGGCGCAGTTTTCAGATAACTAGCCACGCCTCCATATCTCTGTCTGTCTCAGTCTCATCTACACTTGTCTTGCAGCAGTTCAGCAAGGTCTAAATAGATGTCTCTGACTGCAGAAAATTAATGTTACGATAATTCTGCTCTTTCTGAACCGATTTTGATGATTTACACTCTGACATGAAATTAATTAAACAGTTTACTATAGTTTCTAAGTGATTAAAATCGATTTTAATGATCGTTATATAGCTCGAAACTTTTTGATCTTGTACCAACTTTGTCACTCAGATACCAACTATATATATACAACCTTCGAGCCTCTTTACTCTGTCAAACGTCGTAACTGAGTACGTAAACTAAAGGATTTTGGCCATTATTTCATGGAGTCATCAAGTGTCAGTGGTTTGAGGAGAGCTAGCCATTTGAGGGCCTTTTATATCCTTGCTTCTGTACGACTTATCGTCATCCATGGACAGGTGGCATGTTTCAGCCCAAAATACTGGAGCACTCTGTTAACTCAGAGGCGAGTCTCTGTGATGTGCTAACGTACAGAAGGCAGAGGCCTGAAGCTCAGTGATCACTGAGTGGAAGGTGTTTGATAGGGAATGTTTTGCACTTTTTTTTCTTACATTCACCTAGGGAAATGAGTCATTTACTCTCGTTCACCATTATTTTCTTACATCACCTTTTTTATTTCCTTACGTCCACCAAGATGAGAAAGTGAGTGAGTTAGACCTGAATAGAGGGGGACAGTAGAAGGATTATGTAGGTTCTGGCTAAGTTTTGGCGAAATAGCGAGTGAACGGAGTGACCTAGTAAGCCAAAGGTGAGCCGGAGCATACAGAATCCTTCTACTGCTGTTGCCTCCATCATACGGTCATGCCTCCTGCAGTTGCTTCTGAGAGCTTTGTGCATTGTTGACTGTCATGGCAATAGCCGCAGCACCCTGTAGCCAGTGAACTCACCGCTGATAGTCTAGCTAAGGCAGGAATAAGGAAGGGGATGATTACACCTGATGTCCTGGATATTCGTAGAACACTGGGTGGTTTAACCAATCTTTTTTTTCCTCACTCCTTTCTGATTCAGGGAGCTTTTAGCTGCATACATCGCTGTCAGGATACAGTTTTTCATGCACCCTTGGATTTTCATCTTCTTCCTTAGCGCCCTACGTGCAGCGCTCTTAACTTGGGTGAACTTCTTCACTCCCAAACCCAACTTAACTTTACCACACACATTTTTTTCAACTGCAAATGCTGCAATGCTTTGTCCTATACCAATATCTTTTTTCGTACATATTGCCTCAGCTTTACCAGCTAAGATTCGATCTGTACTTGCTGCATAAGCGATGTTGTGTTCCATACATGCTTTGTCGAGTAGATTTATTCCCTTAACACAGTGTGCTAATCGTTTTAGAAGTTTTGTTCCAGGTCTACAGTAGTTGCATCCAGGAATGTGTAATTCGACTGCTAGTTTGTAGAGAATACCTTCTCCTTCTCTAATGCGTCTCCTATCACACATGTTATGCTACTGAGGTGCTTGTGGTCTGCGCTCCTTGTTATATAACAAATTGTCATCGTCGATCCAGCTGTTTTGTGATGCGGGAAAACCAAGCCATTTAACCAACTGTCTATTCCCTCGACGCCGTATGACCCTCTCTACGAGATACACATCTGATTCCGAGCTCTTCTGTAACTCTTGTGTGTAAAAGCATCCTGTAATTTCAGTATCACTGCTGTCCTTTATGAGGTATGTTCTAGGATTGGTTCTCTGCACTTTTGAAACTGTGAATATCTCAGCTGACCAGTTTGGCATGTATGATTTCTCAAATGTTGTTTTGTATTTTGAAATACATACTAAATCACCTACATTAAATTGCCGTTCGCTCGGATCTACCATTTTAATAGGATTGTATACTGTATCTAGAAGTCTATTATCACGAACATCGATTGGTCACATTTTTATTGTGCGATGTTTGGTTCGATTATATTGTGCAAAAATTTGTGGAAGGATATCGATCCATATGTGTGAGCCATAAAGATTGAATTGCATCCACTTCTGGATTTTCACTGTTTTGTTCACACGCCTCCGTCACAGCCTTGAAATATTTATCGTAAAACTCACTATCGTGATCTGTTTGAAGGTTGTATGGGCTTCGATTCGACCCCATCTGCAGCAATCCATCAAACATATATGCAACTCCCTTCCCTGTTTTTGCTTTCACAGGTAATGCCCAGGCATATTTATAATAAGTATCAATGACCATTAAAATATATTTGAATACGTTATTCACGCGTGAATATTCTCTCATGTCGACAAGATCCGCCTGCCACAGAACGTCGTAGCTTTTAATAGTAACATATCTTCGAAGGTATGTTTTGCGTGCTGATTTGTGCAGTTCTCGAACTACGGTCTCCACATTTATTCGATGGTGGCTCTCTAAGCTCAGAAAGTACTAAAACAACTACATTGGAATGAGCTGCATTACCAGCGGCAGCTGATGCCATTAACAGTCATAGCCAGTCTATTAGCTCATTGGGATCGTCGTAACTGCAGGAGCCGATTGCTCACTCTTTTATGCTGAATGTCAATACCATCGCCACTGCTATTTTTTCACCATCCCAAATAGGTCGTATAATGGATTTGTATTTCACATTTCTTCGACTTTTTGCATTCTTATGCAGATCAGTTAAAAGCAATATTTCAAGATATATTTCCAGGTCTTAATTAACAGTTTTTGTGGGCCTTAGGAAATTAAGATTTAGTAGACCAGGTGTTCTTTGAAATTGTTTATCAGCGATCTGTATCGGTTTTTATTTAAAGTTATAAGCTGTGTGCCCACCATGTATGGTTCCTCACCACTCACACCGAATGTTTTGTCTATCCTAACGTCACTCTGATGGTTAATGAAATCGGCAATAGCCTCATCGTCGTCGTTGAGGAATTTCGCTGAGAGTTCATCAAGATTCAGTAACTGGTTTGAAGGTTTCTCGTAATGTCTGCTCCCGTTTCAAATGTCCTAACCACACCAACCGTAACTTCTCGCGAACGGCCTTCCGTGCCTTGATGATTTTATGCTTGGTCGACATCTCGGCGTACACTAATCGGACTTCTGTGCAGCCTGAGGTTTTATATATCCGCTATTCTTCTACTTATGCTGCTCCCCTTCCTCGGTATCAGCTATTTTCCCTTTAGTTAAGTTGCCTATTTTCTTTTCAATTGCGTTAACCCGTTTGTACGATGTCCCATTCTCAATGACAGCTATCCCCACTTCAGTTAAACCGTTTAATTCCTTCTCGATTGCATTAATACGATAATTCAGTGTATTGCACGGTCACAGAAGGGTTTGACAATATGTGTCTAGTTCCTTGCGTACACCTCGAACTTTATGTTCGAGAGTTAGAAATAAAAAACACATACATGGTAATATACTATTTTTTTATTCAGTAATCATACACAAGATGCGCTACATAAACTTGTTCTTTCTTTGTGTTAACACCAGTACAGAATATAGAAAATAAAGCCTTTTTGTAAGCACAGATTTCAGCCTATATTTCTCTCAAACTTATTGGCAGTGTATTAGTTTTCGCCAGCACCATACTGACCCACTGTTGGAAGTCGTCTACATGCACACTGTTCATACTTAGATACACAGATTTAACATAAGGCAGCCAACTGTTCAGTCTTTCCAACACAGTTCATAGCACCATCTATAGATCGAAACAATTTTTAATGGTGGAGTGCTGTAAGATAAACGGTTGTGATTTCACAGGGAGTGCAGTCATTGTACACTTTTGTAATGGCTAGAGTTAGAGCAGCACAGTAAACGTCCAGAGAAGGATGGCTTGGGTGATACTCGGTGGTCAAATGCTGCATGATATACGCTTTCGCATCCGTAAATCGCACTTTAACACTTTTAGCTGCATTCTCGATTTCTATCACAATAGTCACACTCTGTCTATGGCTTCTTCTATACCAATATGTAAATTTTTCGAACCACTAGCGGTTAAATTTGACACTGAAGAGAAGAGTAGTGGTGCACAATGCTTAATTGGTATCTTCTCATCCATTACATCCTCACTCTGTCCATGTAATAGCACTGGAATATTCTGCGATGGCGCATACGAAGGAGTCAGTACCGAGCTGCGCCACGTTGATTAGGACCTCTGGTGCACTTCAGTGAGTTAAGGGCTGACTGGGTGCCCTCAACCGACAATAGCAGCAGATTGTCCTGCTCCATCAAACTGATCAGGTGTGCGACTGGATCCCAGGATGCTGCCTCCGCTGCGGGTCCCGATGGGCTGGAGGACGTCGCATCCGCTTATGAACGAAGAAGAAAACCGTTACAAACGATGATAGAAGCACAAAGGCCTTCACACAGCATTAGACACAGACATTAAGCAGGGGCCCCGCCCACCCCCTGCCCCTCCCTGAGTGATGTCATGTGTTTTTCTCAGCTGCACGTGTGCCCCTGTCCCTCTCTCCCCCACACTTCTCCTATTGGCGGGAATTTCGAATTTTGGCGGGATTTTCGAATTTTCGTGGGAATTTCGTTTTGCCAGGGCTGTGCTGACATCCCATCCCACTCACCACCTGGGAATTGGCATGAAATTAAACTTGGCGGTATCCTTTTCGGGACTCGAACCCCGGTCCTCCCCCTGGCGGAAAGCCAAACAGAATCCCTCCCCCCCCCCCCCAAGGTGGGCGCAGCAGCTCTTCAGCCTCAGCTGTAGTCAGTTACCCAGAATGAAACGACAGTCGAGATCGTCCAGCGCCGTACAGCTGCAGCATCAGCGGAATATGAAGAAGCCACAGAAGAGTAAGTCAGTGGTAGGGGTGGGTGGGGTTGGGCAGAGGTGATTGATTGATCAATTTAAATACTTTGAATATCAATTTGATGTCAAACTTGCAACCGTAACCCCAACTCGATACTAGTAACGACTTGCTGCATCAATAATTTACCTTCCGTGTACTGCTTCCTTCGGAGTTCAGCCTTCATTGGCGCTCGGAAGGTGCGAAATTCGGGCTGCAGAATGGTTGAGAAAGAACAGTTCAATTTAGTTTTGTGAGCTACTCTCGGGTGTGCAGATTTGTGTGAGGCTTTGGGTTGTCATGGAAAAACATAAGTTCGTTTGCATTTTTGTGGTGACGAACAAGCTGCAGTCTTTTCTTTAACTTCCTGAGGGTGGCACAATACACTTCAGAGTTGATCGTTGTACCATGAGGGACGACATGGAACGAAATGCCCCCCTCAGAGTCGCAGAAGGCCGTCGCCATAACTTTACAAGTAGAAGATGCGGCTTTGAACTTTTTCTTCGGAGGAGAGTGATTAACCCATGTTTCATTGACTGTGACGATGTTCGACAAAATATTGCCACGATCAGCCCCGTAACGTGTAAGCAATTCCGCACAGACGGCCTTTCGTTGCTCTTTACGGTCTTTTGTTAGGCACTGGGCGTTCATCTTTGAGTGAACGCTTTGAACACTGCAGGAGTCACACCTGTGTGCGGCTGGCCGCAGACACATTAGCGCGACCTTGTTGCGATGATGACAGACACCTCGCCCAACGACTCACGGTGGTTTTGTTCACTTCCAGGTCTTCGTAGACATTCTGCTAGTGCCTATGAATATCTGTGATGCTCTGGTTTTTCGCGAAAAGGAAGTCAATGGCAGCTCTCTGCTTGGAATGCACCTCCATTACAGATGTCATTTTGAAGGCTGACTAGAGTGCCGCCACCTGTTGGAAGTTCATGAACCCATAGGGGTCGAAGTGGGAATATTCACGAAGCGGCGATATTCCACAATGTCCCACAACCAATTCCGCATTTTTTTCAACCGAAATTGACAGAGAATAAAAATTTGTTGCATTACTTATTGAACGCCCCTCTTGCATCAGTATCCTCAAAACTATCCAGGGATTACCTAATATGTTGGTAAACTGTGCTAGAAAAACGTAGGTCAACATGCCGCAAAATTCATGAAATGCAAATGCATGAGGAGGAAGTTCCTGGTGTACCTTATTTAATGTCGGGTTGAGTCTTGTCCGACTACTCACACAGATGTAACAATATAAGAACTAAATGATGATATGGCTTTATCATTCATAGAAAATGACACACATAGAAATAAACACGGAGACGGACACATATTGCCAGTTTGTAGTGACATTCCTCATAGCATAATAAAGCTGTTCGCCAGTGCTAGGTTCTAATGAGTTCTTTTCTTCTTTTTCGTTAGTGTATAAGTCGTCTAGCTACGGAGTCCCATGCACTCAAGTTTCTCCAAATTTGTTTTATTTAATTTTGTGGCAGGAAGTCCTTCCTGTCACCGCAGCCTCCAGTTACCTAAAGGAGGGAAGTCAGACTGAAAACGGAGACTATCCCAAGATTTGCCTAAACGGACGTGGGAAACCGCCTAAAAACCACACTGAGGCTGGCCGATGTTCCAGCCGCGGTCGTTAGATCACCGTGTGGATTCGGTCCGTGTCTGCCTCACCCTCCTGTTTCGCAAACTAGGTCGCTCTGCATTACCCAATCCCAGCAGGTGGCAGTGTCTGCTGACTACATATGGTAATTAGATTCTAAGCACTAAGATGCATTTAAAAATTACCAGTTACTTATAATTGTGTAAGTGAACTCTTGGCGTTTCACTTATCGTTAACAGATGCCAAGTACTTTACCATCATTTACTTTCTTTTAGGCTAATATTAGAAGTACAGTACAACAGTGTCCGTATCTGCAGCGTCTGAATAGTTCGACACTGCTGACGTCTGGCAGCCCTATTTAACTACGAAATGCATTCGCAGATTGAGAATGTGATTGTAAAACAGTTATATGATTTACTAGTAGCATATGAACATTTGTGCTGGACCGTCTAACAACCCTACCACAACAAAGGTCAAAATTTTAATAACAATTGTGGTGTTGCTCACGCTACTAAATACTGCATTTTCGGGCAACATCAGACATATTATGTGGCAGGTGTCATTAGAGCACAGTTAATAGTCATTTCATGTAATAATGAAAAAAACTAGGCACTCATCTCGTCGTAAAATCATGGCTCAATCGTTGAAAATCTAGATGTTTATGATTCCAAGCTCGGATGCAAAGAGGCCTAGGTTTTATTCTGTTATATTCAAAAGTTTTGTAGATGCGCTTCACTAACCATCCTTGAAGATTACACTTTTGTTGAAAACATCTTCCTCACAGTCACTGTTAAAGTTCACATTTTATAAGCTGACGACAATATTCGTCTTTCCAACATGACGTCCACGACTTGACTTTCTCAAAGTCCGACTCTCTAACAACTTAACAACTAACTAGCAATCGCTTACGCGCCCAAAAATCAGAGTTACAAGTACGTCAAAGATCATAGTGACAAAAGAAAGAATACACATAAGAATAATATCATTGCAATATAAATATATAGATGTATCAAAAGTGAAATCAAATCTGAATGTTGTCTCAGAAATATGTTAAGTAGTTAAGAGAAATACAGTAGAATATTATTGGTATCGAGAGGTTACGTAATTCAAGTACCATTACAACTGGGACGCAAATGCAGATTTTCCGCTTCAAGTGAGTGATCGCCTAAACCGCCTCGGACATCCCTGCTCGGTTCTACGACCTACCCAAACTTCCATATGCGCTGGCGTACAAATTGTATAACTCCGACACAGCAACAGACATTGTTTTTCTCCCCAGACTGGCTTGATTTGGCATGATATTATACAGGATGTATGTATTTTACAGTGTATGTATAGTTTGATTCAGTGTTCTTTGGACATTTATGCACAGCTGAAGGACATATGGAAGTTAAGGTTAAGGCGATCGCTGGCATAAAGTAGTAAATCCGCGTTCGAGTCCTGGTCGGGCACAAATTTTCATACGTTACTAGTAAATCCTAAAGCTGTTGTGCAGTCGCATTCACAAATTCCGAACGATTTTCATAATATCAGAGGATAGCATTCCAATTTATCTTCAGGCGCTTCTCGTCATGTACTGAAAT
Organism: Schistocerca serialis cubense; assembly: GCF_023864345.2. NCBI lineage: Eukaryota > Metazoa > Arthropoda > Insecta > Orthoptera > Acrididae > Schistocerca > Schistocerca serialis. Next base: position 475,789,770 of record NC_064643.1, read on the forward strand.
TGAAATAATTGCCTTTAAAAATTACTTTATTTTTACACAAGTTTAATAATGATTCCCTGTCATTGTTGCTAAAGCAGCTCATTTTAACGACGTATTTTGTATGTTGATTGTGGGAGAGTAATCCTCAGCCACATGGCCGCATCGCTGTTTCTAACAGGAACAATATTTTGGCAAGCGATCCATTCGCAATCATCAGGCACGCTGTGGGAACAGAGTGACGACAGCTGACACTCAGTGCTGTCCAGTAAAACTGCAGCACCATGAAGGGTGCTTGCAACAAATGTTTAATTAACCAAATTATACAATAAATTGCAGAGAACCGACGAAGTTGCAACATTAATTTCCTTTATTACTTAATAACCAGTTTCAAGCCTAAGCACATTATCAAATTATCCTCAAAAACGGAATCCAAATATTAAGCAGTTTGTACATATAAAACTGTGCCACAGGACATAGATAGCTGATGACAATTGGTAAACATCAGTAGGCTATGCAATAACTTACGTTACAATAGCCACATGAATCTTCATTGTATTCATAGTTAAACCAATCTTTAGTATAAATCAATATGTGGCTGAACTTTATTCTCCTAACTAAGGCTAGTTAGATATTTTATTTTGTAATGCTTTTAAGATTCATTAAGAGAGCTATGTGTAATTTCATGATTAGTATTTATGTTGGGTTAATAAAGTTAGATGATACTTGCTGTTTAAATCTCAATGTTTGTAAATAAATTGTGAGTAATGTAGCTTCAATCGTCAGATGTTTTTGAAAAGACAAACTTAACTTGTGATATAATTTTGCATATATTTTTTAAAGAAGTTGAATTTTCTAAAACGTTCTCTTTTGTCAGCCAAATGAATTTCAGGCTCATTTCGTTATGGCCAGCACTGCACACTGCTGAGCCTGTAGCTATCATTTACATTTTTTTTAATGAGAGTCCAGAATATATCGCGTTCCACCTTTGCTACTCCGGAAAAAAAAATTAATTTATTTGTTATGTGCACAGGGACCAAGATTATCAGTTTTGAACAGGGCCAGATGATTCAACCTCCAATGTATAAATAGGACGGGACATGTTTGTTTGAAGTAATGCGGACGCCTTTAAGGATGAGATATGTGCTGAACTTTGTAAGTAGGCTGTTTTGGTTTTCTTATTGGTAACGCCATGTAGCGCTCTGTATGAAAATCACTGGCTGTGCTGTCTGCAGTCTATGGCTAGTTTGCATGGTTGTCTGCCATTGTAGTGTTGGGCAGCGGCAGCTGGACGCGAACAGCGCGTAGCGTTGCACAGTTGGAGGTGAGCCGCCAGCAGTGGTGGATGTGGGGAGAGAGATGGCGGAGTTTTGAAATTTGTCATGAACTGCTATATATATTATGACTATTAAGGTAAATACATTGTTTGTTCTCTATTAAAATCTTTCATTTGCTAACTATGCCTATCAGTAGTTAGTGTCTTTCGTAGTTTGAATCTTTTATTTAGCTGGCAGTAGTGGCGCTCGCTGTATTGCATTAGTTCCAGTAACGAAGATTTTTGTGAGGTAAGTGATTTGTGAAAGGTATAGGTTAATGTTAGTCAGGGCCATTCTTTTGTAGGGATTATTGGAAGTCAGATTGCGTTGCGCTAAAAATATTGTGTGTCTGTTTAAACACAGTTGTGTATAATTGTTCAAAGGGGACGTTTCATATGGCGACCCTGCCAGGATTCCGCATTGGGTATCTTTTCAAACTGCGAATATTGCCAGTTCAAATGCATTGCTGAATAGCACCGAGGAACATGTTTCAGACACCAGTGCATTGTTATTACAATTAATGCAACAAATGGGACAAAAGCTTCAAAAGTTAGACATAATGGAACAAACTCAGAGACAAACACAGCAAAAGCTTCAAAAGTTAGACACAATGGAACAAAATCTTCAAAAGTTGGACACAATGGAACAAAATCTTCAAAAGTTAGACACAGTAGATTCGATTTCAACACAAATGGACACTCTGAAACTTGGTTCAGAAAAACACACTGAGGAAATGTGTTCACTATCGGAGAAAGTAGCCGAACTTTCGGATCAGGTCATTAACTTATCTACAAAGGTAGATGATGATCTGAATGACACAAGACCTGTAGCCTTCACTGACACAGAAGAGTATGAACAAATTAGAAAATTCAAACAAAATCAAAATCAAATCAATACACAGTACAAAAGAGAAATCCGGGAAGTACAAGATCAGTTGACACAGGTAATACAAGAATTACATATTTCAGAGGACACTCGCGCTCCAGTATGGTAAGAGGGACATAGAAATACGGAACAACCACAAAATAATAACACAGGACACTTCGGAAATTACGAAAGAAATTGGCAAGGCGCACTGGATTTTGAGATGGAACCGCCAACACGACGTAACAGTGACCGATATGCTTCTCGCCGACACAATGATTTTGACTATAAGCTGTTCATTACTACACATAAATTCAAAACGTTTAAGAATTCTGCCAACGACATTCATCCACAAGCGTGGCTCCATCAATTCTTTCATTGTTTTCCTCCCAACTGGTCATTGGAGCACAGGTTAGAATTTATGTGTGGCTACTTGGAGAATGAACCAGCTGTAAGAATGCGATCGGTCATTCACGATTGTCACAGTGAAGGAGAATTTTATCATGCCTTCCTCTCAGCATATTGGTCTCAAGCTACACAAGACGGAGTAAAACATAGCATCATAATGATGAAACGTTTCGAACAATCTGAATTTTCCAGTCTTATGAAATACTTTGAAGACATGTTGCATAAGAATCAGTATCTTTCAAACCCATACAGCCCCTCAGAACTCATCCGCATTTGCTTAATCAAATTACCTGAACATTTACGGCATATTATTTTAGCAGGACGTTGCAAAGACGACATTGAAGCTTTTCAGGGACTGTTACAAGAACTGGAAATTGACACTGACAATCGCGGAACGCGAAAACAGGAGCACAACAATTACAGGTCACATCTGTCACAATTCCGCGATGACAGAAATAATACATGACTAGGCTATTCGTATAACCTAAATCGTGACCAAAACAGACACCACCCGTATGACAACCGTTGGCAGAGTAGTAATAATTACAGGGAAAGATCACCTCTCCGCGGTAATGACTATTACAGAGACAATCAGAGAAACAGACAATATGGGAACCAAAATAATCAATATTACGGGAGACGGAATTACTTTAGACGCAACGGTCCGGCGCGCAATTACGATTCAGGGAGAAATTCTCCACCACTTAACCGACAAGAAAGAAACTACAGGAACTACCGACATGACGACAGACGATGTGATCGTAACGACAGACCTGAATTGCATTAGAACTGGGGGGATTTAAACAGGGCAGGGCCCTCTCGTCACGGTGAATTTGTAGAAGTTAGGTCTCCAAACCCCAATAACGACGCGCGCCAACAAAGAGACAATAGGCAATGACTCACACCGCTGGCAGCCACAAAACGTACTTATGAAACTGACGACGCAGCTGCCGTAGCTAGTAATTACGTAAAAATGGAAGACATTAGTGACATCTAACTCCAGGAACACGACGTAAAACTTAACAACATTGCATATCCTGTGATTCACATTACAGTAAATGACGTAAAATTTACGGCAGTACTTGACTCTGGCAGTCCCATTTCAGTAATTAGTGAAACAGCTTTTAGCAAATGCAACAAATCGAACGATTGCCCCACACTTCCATTACGTAAGATTAAATTACAAGGTGCAATCATTGGAAAAAGTGTAGATGTACGCCAACAAACCAACTTAGAATTCTTTTGTCAAAGCCACAGCTTCTCTATGAACTTTCTTATTGTTCCATTATTGTCGACGGAAATTATACTGGGAGTAGACTTTTTGAATGAATAGAAAGCAATCTTAAACTTTCACGATGCTGAAATCAGTTTAGAGAAAGAAGGTAAGTCAGTAGCTTTGAAATTTGAAGATTGGCTCTCAAACCATGACGAAGAAATTAATCGGCTTTACCTCCTGTTAGACAACAGTTCGGAATTTTCGACGGAACTTGACACTAACAATCACTCTGCAAGTACTGACAGGGATGATATCGACGGCATATTTGAAATTAATGAGTTAATTCAGAATAAAATTGAAACAATTGAGAATTGTAATGACACTGATATGCAGAACGTTTTTGAGATTTTACAAGAACATTCCACAGTTTTTACTCACAAAACAGGAACAATCAAGGGATTTCAATACCAATTTCGCGTTCGTGAGCGTACTAAATTTTGTGTTAGACCATACCTAATTCCAGCACATTATAGGGACTGTGTTAGAACAGAAATACAATCTATGCTTGACGAGGGCATTATTGACCATGCAGTAAGCTCATACAACAATCCATTACATGTTGTTGAGAAGAAAAATGGATCGATCAGACTTGTCTTAGATTCGAGACAAATCAATACTATCATTATTCCTGAAACAGACAGGCCGCAAACGTTGGAAGAACTTCTTCAAAATTTTAATGGTGTAAAAGTGTTGTCTTCCATTGATCTCAGATCCAGCTTTTATCAGATCGAACTTCATCCAGAATGTAGAAAATACACAGCTTTCATTTGTTTCGGCGTTTGTTATCAGTTTCAGAAACTTCCGTTTGGTTTGAACATTTCTTCAGCAGCATTCATTCGCGGGCTAAATTCCATATTACCGGAGTTCTTAAAACGTCACATCACCTTATATGTGGACGATATTCTAATAGCAGAAGCTTCATGGAAACAACATAATCGCATACTCAACAGTTTGTTACGTATTTTTGCAGAATCTGGAATTACAGTTAACTTGGAAAAGTCTGAATTCGGTAGGTCAAAGGTGAGGTTTTTGGGACATATTATTTCTTCTGAAGGCATTCAGCTGGATCCTGAAAAGTTAGAAGCAATCAGAGCCATTCCAGTTCCATCCACAAAAAGACAAGTCCTCAGTTTTCTAGGTCTCGTAAATTTTTACCGTCGTTTTCTGAATATGCAAATTCTTGTTACACCATAACTTTATTCTCTCACTGGAAAAAATACTATTTGGAACTGGGACGAACAAGCACAGTCGGAATTCAATTTTTTGAAAGAATCGCTACTTAACGCGCCGATACTAGCTCATCCAGATCTGTCACAAGATTTCTGCCTTAGCACGGATTCTTTTAAAGTCGGTCTTGGTGCCCATTTATTTCAAGAAGCCATAGAAAATGACACTACCGTTCAGAAAACCATTGCTTTTGCTATCCGAGTGCTAACAAAATCTGAAAAAAATTATTCTGTTACTGAATTAGAAGCTTTAGCTATCGTTTGGGCATTTAACAAGTTCCGTTTCTTTCTTTCTGGTAAGCACGTAAAGGTGTACAGTGATCATCGTGCATTACAATTTCTTATGTCTTCAAAACTAAATCATGACAGGTTAAAACGTTGGGCATTGTTTCTGCAAGAATTCCACTTCACAATAGTCTACATTCCCGGCAAGGAAAACATTGTTACGGACGCACTGTCACGCACACCGGCTGGGCTTGAGAAAAGTAACACAGAAGGCAACCTCGAGAAAAATTTCAGTAATCTTTACATTCAGAAAGTCGCCTTTGAAAACTTCATCAACACATCTTTAAAGGACATTGCCCATGAACAATATAAAGATCCGATTTGGAAAGACATCAAGAGCAAATGGCATGAAAAGACACACACACACAGATTCGGCATTATTATCTGGTTAGAAACAACATACTGTTCAAACGCTGCACTGTTGATGACAAGCTATGGGTACTTTGCATTTTTTGGCGATTTTGTTAATAAGCTCATTTGGTACATTCATTTGAGCTATGCACATTTTGGCCCACGAAAATGTTATCATATTCTTCGAACGACTAGTTATTTTAACAATATGGAAAAGGGAATTCGAAGAGTCTTGTCTATTTGTAAACTTTGTCAAAAGGCGAAACCATCTACTATCTCCCATCGTGCTCCGCTGTTTCCTATCATTCCTTCTAAATTAAAAGAATTTGCTGCTGTTGATCTCTTGGGACCGCTTGTCAGAACATCTGATGGATTTGTGTACGTTCTAGTCGCTGTTGAACTTACTCCAAAATTTGTTTCTTTCACACCGTTACGTAAAGCCACTGGACGGTCTGTATCCAACGCCTTTGTTAAAAATTTCTTACGTGAAGTTGGCCACGTTGCTAAAGTCATTTCAGATAACGGACCGGAATTCAGATCTGCTGTTTGGTCACGCATGCTTCGGAATCATAAAATCAAACCTGTTTTTATTTCATTGTACTCACCACATTGTAACCCGTCTGAATGGATTATGAAAGAAATCAATAAGCTTTGCAGACTTTATTGTCACAGAAAGCATCAGCATTGGGACAGATATTTACACTTATTTCAAAATGTGCTGAATGAAATGCCTCATGATTCCACTGCTTTACCACCTACTCTTGTACTAAAGAATGAAGAACCACCGAACAGAATCAGAGAGCTTGTACCTTTCCCGAATACACGTAAACTTCGACACAAAGACATAATTGATTTGGCTCTTAAAAATATAAAATCTGCAGCAGACAAAAGGAGAAAACTACACGGTAAAGCAAATGCAAAGAAATTGTATATTGGTCAGAAAGTTCTCATTAAATCTCATTCATTGTCACATAAGAAGAAACACTTGAGTCACAAATTCTTTCTAGTTTACAATGGACCTTACAGAATCCGACGTATACCACATGATAATTGCGTTGAAGTTGAAACTCTGCGTACTAGGAAGAGTAAAGGTTTACACCACATTTCACATGTAAAACCGTTTACTGAAAGATAATCTGCTTTTTAATTTTGTCTTTGCCATAAAACTTTTCACTTTACATTGCTAGTAGGCTTTGTCAGACTTAGAATCTGTTAATATGCAACAATGTTTGAAGTTAAATATCCAGTCAAGAACCAAGAGAACTTATTTCAACAGAAATTATGAATGCATTGTTATAGTGAACAGACGACACAATGTTGTTATTTGTACATTCTTGCTTGTTAGTTGTACGATTACGTAACGACTATAAGGCTCACATACAGTACTGCTAATGAGATTTTAATGCAACATTTTGGTTTACTTGAAAATATATTCTGGATTTAAAGTACTTTCTGTGAGATACCAGATGACACAGTGGTTAGTTTATGTGACAGCTACACGATTTTATCACGACGCTACTACTGAGTGACAATTTACAATGTTGCTTTTCCGGTGTATCTGTTTTATATCTGGACAGTTTTCTGAATTCTTCTGGAAAGTAAAACATGTTTTAGTAGTAACTTTTATGGTATAGCAACAATGAGACAGCCTTTTTCGTGGCACAACAATACGTTACTGTACAGTACTTTCTTCATCACGCCAATAAGCATAATAACTACGATATCTATACGCAAAGCATTTCACTTTTGTTTATCATGAGGTAAGTACATTGACTTCTGCAGAATTTAGCTTTCGGAGGACGATAAATACGACACTTCCGCAGAGATTATCTTACAGCAAGACGCACATTTAGCGCTACAGGACACGTATTTGAGTGATTAATTTTGTACTTAAAACATTTATTTTTAAAGATATTTGAAGTACAATGATACAAAGGTTTTCCGTGATACATTTCATTCCATTGCTGTAATCTGTAACACATGAGGGTATGATTACATTAATCCTCAGGGGGGTACACGCCTACTTTGTGTACCATGTGTTTGGCAAGCACAAGGAGCCCTAGCTAATATGGTATTTGCTTATACAACTTTACACATCGGTACCATATTTCTCTAACACAGAATTACACAGCTATCTGATTATTTACCTGAGAGAGGCAAACATTTATTTTACTACATCAGTGACAGACGTTTACGTAATTACACCGTTGGATAACTTCACACTTACGATATTGTATGTTGTTTGTACTTTGTGAACTGTTCATATATTTTCAGAACCATTGTGATACTATGAGAGCTTTGAATGATGTATTTGGTATTGGATCATGATTTTTAAAGTACGTTTGAGGTAAATGACACTTTTGACATGAGCAGAGAATTTTTTTAGTTTTGAAACTATTGGAGGAAGCTATGACGTTTTTGAGATTTGACTGAGGTGTTATGATGTTATTTTTATGACGACGATGCGTATTATGGTGCTGAGGTATGTTTATGGTCAATAAGCTGATGCTATATGAGGAATTTGATTATGCTACGTGTCTGTTATGATGAGATATTGAAGAAGTGTCGACGAATAATTATATGTGTAATAAGGTAAGGAGTAATGAACAGTGGTTAGGGACTCTGACTTGTGAAAAAGGTTGTTGTAAACCAAGAATTGTACTTTAAGAGTTATGAAGTGTGTGTATATGCGTGAATGTATCACAATGCTGGCGAAAATTTTTTGGACGCTGTTATATTTATAGGATTTTGTTTCTACAGATTTGTAACGCAAATTCTTGAACTGTGAAATATTTTTATATGAGACTGTGACTGTAGCGGAAACTGCCATCGTAAATATTTCAGCAAGAAAGGTAAGTGACCTTGATGTAATGCGTTTTGGGCGCCCAGCTGAGAGGTAGACGTCTGACAAAAGAAAGCCATTAGGTGCAAAAAAAAAAAAAAAAAGAGGCCATTATCCTCGCTATTGACATTTCTTTGTAGAAAGCATCGCAATTACGACACGCTCAAACTTGAAAACACATGATTATACTGTGGAGCTCTTAATTTATGATATTTACTAAAATGCCTAATGAAATGATGAGAAACATTTTACGTCTATTGTCTTTCTAGTTGAGAGTTTGCTCATTTTGTTTAATATCTAGTTTCTAGTAGCACTGCAGCATTGGTTAAAATAAAATTTTATAGATGTACTAATATAAGTATTTTCTGTCTACAGATCGAGTAAATAATAATTTTTTCAAAAAAATGAGGGAGCACAAAAAGACATTTACCTTCACAGGAACTGCATTCATAATTTTCTTTTCAAGTACTTGGTAACTTTTTTGGTAGAATAACTTCTTGTGGTGCACCACTTTAATTACTTAGACATGAAGATGTGATTATACATTTCCCTTATCTGCATTGTTATCTTTAGTGTACTATTTTTTCTGCTTGAGCTATGTCATGTTTAGGTATAAGTTATTTCATTTTCTGCTGCTGTTTGCCAGGCATAATGTTACTGAATGTTACTTTGTATTACGCTGCTAAGCCAGTTTTACTACGGATTTATTGTTATTGTTTGCTGCACATTGCCTTATATTAGTTGTAATATTGCAATTGCTTTGCTAATCTCTATAATGCTGCTTGCTTCGCAAATCTGCATTTTTTTCATTGCTGTTTGCGTTAATTGTTTTGTGCTGCTGCATTGCCTCGTCCCTTAGTTTAGCATCTGAGCTCAGTAGATTTAAGGTAGCTCAAGAGGGGGTAGACTATATAAGAAACTGACTATGGACAATAGGGAAAAAATGCATTGAGAAGTTATACGAAAAAGATTTGGGCCAAAATGAGTATTGTACACTGAGAAATAATTATTTTGAATGAAATATGAATAGAATACAGAAAGCAGGTAAAGGTAGGACTTTTTGGGAATAATGACGAATGAAGGGAGACCTCAAAGAAGTAAAGAAAGTTTTGTTTGCAAAATACTGCAGTAAAAGAAATCCTGTCCTTTCCTTGTGTTATCCCACTATGTGTTTGTGTTCCCTTGTGTATTTGTGTTTTTCCCGTCTTTATGTGTTTAGCTAATAAGATTTATGTTGTAGAATTTTTCAAATACTATGTTATTTTCTTCATAAAGGTGTTTAGACATTATTCATTCTGTTTTGTTTTAATGCTCATGTGTGAAGTTGATGCTTCGATAGTTATTCTGATCTTTTATGTATGTACTCATGTCATAATTCCTGTAACACTGATGTGTATGTTATTTCGATTCTTTTGTAAAGCCTGTACTACAAATGTTATCTGTATTGTTATGTTCTTTAATGATGTATTTTGTACCTTTGTTATTGTATTCTTGTGTTATAAAATTGTAATTGGCACCAGTTCATCAAATTAAGTAACTTGTAAGTTACATTTCACTGCACATGTTTCTGTTGGTCATAGTATATGGACAATATGTGAGAAGTAGGGACTGTTAGTGTTTACATGTGTGTTAATAATTCAGCAAGGGACTGGATAACAGCATTGCTGGTTCTAAGGAAAATTCCAAAAACTTTGTGACTGCACAAGTGGTGGTTCATGGACTTGCTATATTGTCCACAAGACTCTTCGATGGTGATTGTGCACCTGCACAGTCGCAACAGATGGCTGCTGGCCGTCTCTACAAGGACTACAGTGGGTCTACACCTTTGATGACTCACCAACACCATACTCTCTACCAGGACTACAGTGGGTCTGCTCTGTGATGACCTACCTACCATTATTCTTCAAAACGTCGAATGATTCTGCTGTGGGTTTGGTTTGTTGTGGCCCATTACCCGTCTGCATGTCAAGAGTCAGCACTGTCTTTCCGTTGGAAGGACAACACTATTTCTTCAAGACAGCATGGAAATCCACTACTTCTGTGTGCATTTTCTTTTACTGCTCAGACTTTGAGAAAAACACTGCTATTTTACTGTGATGAACGATTAGGACTGTCCTTATGGACTGTGAGAAAGTTTAGCTTTTGACCAATATTGTATCAATAAGTGTGTGCATATGATTTCTTTGTTATTGTAATTGTGAAAAAAATTTTTAACAAATATGTATTGGCCAGTGCCCAAAACAATTTGTAAAATTTTTTGTGGGGAGCATGGGGGCTATGTAAGTAGGCTGTTTAGGTTTTCTTATTGGTAACGCCATGTAGCGCTCTGTATGAAAATCACTGGCTGTGCTGTGTGCAGTCTGTGGCTAGTTTGCATTGTTGTCTGCCATTGTAGTGTTGGGCAGCGGCAGCTGGATGCGAACAGCGCGTAGCGTTGCGCAGTTGGAGGTGAGCCGCCAGCAGTGGTGGATGTGGGGAGAGAGATGGCGGAGTTTTGAAATTTGTCATGAACTGCTATATATATATTATGACTATTAAGGTAAATACATAGTATGTTCTCTATTAAAATCTTTCATCTGCTAACTATGCCTATCAGTAGTTAGTGTCTTCCGTAGTTTGAATCTTTTATTTAGCTGGCAGTAGTGGCGCTCGCTGTATTGCAGTAGTTCCAGTAACGAAGATTTTTGTGAGGTAAGTGATTTGTGAAAGGTATAGGTTAATGTTAGTCAGGGCCATTCTTTTGTAGGGATTATTGGAAGTCAGATTGCGTTGCCCTAAAAATATTGTGTGTCTGTTTAAACACAGTCGCGTATAATTGTTCAAAGGGGACGTTTCAACTTAACCCATGCACCGAAACACAAGGGCGAAGCGTCGGCAGCACTTCGTCCGGAGTTATTTCGAAAGAAGTTCGAAAATCCAGATCGTCCGCAAACCCAGCCTAGTATGATCGATCTCTACAGCACCCACATTACCATCCGAGTGGCAGAATTTGAGCCCGTTTTTACTCTCTAGAAGGATCCTGCCGCAGACTGCATCATTGGGAAGCTTGACATACACCACACTGCTGATATGGTGTATACCAACTAGTTCGTCACTCGGAATGTTTACTCAGTCTCGGAAAAACAGTTCTACTTTCAGAGGTTTTAGCCGAAAAAAGTCACTCCTGAATCTGAATTTCTAATCGATGACAACACTACGACGCGCGAAACGACCGAAGCAAGTAAACAAAAACGGACATAAACAACACTTCCGTGCCGCACGCGTTCCCGTGCAAAATGTCAGCTATGCATCCCGTGACTGTATTAAATGCAGCGCCTCGGAAAACTATAAAGCCGATTATTTCTGTAAATTTGTGAGAGACATTAAGAACAACCCGTTTCTCGCCACTTTTTAACGGTGTTACACGCGCGTGTTTCACTACGGAGCAGGAAGAAACGACAGCTATTTTCAAAAAATAGTTCAAATGGCTCTAAGCACTATGGGATCTAACATCTGAGGTCGTCAGTCCCCTAGAACTTCGAACTACTTGAACCTAGATAACCTAAAGACATCACATACATCCATGCCTGAGGCATGCTGCGACCGTAGAAGCAGCGCGGTTCCGGACTGAAGCGCCTAGAACCGCTCGGCCACAGTCGCCGGGCTGCTATTTTCACTCTGTTTATTAGCAACTCGAAGATCAGAACACAAAAGTACAAAGACTGTGACTATACACGACTGTCTAAATATAAACCACACAGCTACAAAAAGAAAAACTTTGATGGTTGTTAATACATTTGAATAATTTAAAGCCACATTTACTGTAACTTAGTTCAAAAATGGCTCTGAGCACTATGGGACTTAACATCTGCGACCGTAACGGTCGCGCGGTTCCAGACTGAAGCGCCTAGAACCGCTTGGCCACACCGGCCGGCTGAAAAGTAGTAATTAGATACCTAATACATAGGTAGGACCTACTCCATCAGTGTATGTGTGCTACGGTTGCTGACGAGTCATCACCTTTTTGTTTGTTTACTTTAGGTTTATTCTTATGATCAAGAAACTATACCAGGGCTCGACAACAGCAAAAACTTTTGAATACAAAGACTCTCCTCTATACATGTTGTTGTTGTTGTGGTCTTCAGTCCTGAGACTGGTTTGATGCAGCTCTCCATGCTACTCTATCCTGTGCAAGCTTTTTCATCTCCCAGTACCTACTGCAACCTACATCCTTCTGAATCTGCTTAGTGTATTCATCTCTTGGTCTCCCCCTACGATTTTTACCCTCCACGCTGCCCTCCAATACTAAATTGGTGATCCCTTGATGCCTCAGAACATGTCCTACCAACCGATCCCTTCTTCTGGTCAAGTTGTGCCACAAACTTCTCTTCTCCCCAATCCTATTCAATACTTCCTCATTAGTTATGTGATCTACCCATCTAATCTTCAGCATTCTTCTGTAGCACCACATTTCGAAAGCTTCTATTCTCTTCTCGTCCAAACTATTTATCGTCCATGTTTCACTTCCATACATGGCAACACTCCATACGAATACTTTCAGAAATGACTTCCTGACACCTAAATCAATACTGGATGTTAACAAATTTCTCTTCTTCAGAAACGCTTTCCTTGCCATTGCCAGCCTACATTTTATATCCTCTCTACTTCGACCATCATCAGTTATTTTGCTCCCCAAATAGCAAAACTCCTTTACTACTTTAAGTGCCTCATTTCCTAATCTAATTCCCTCAGCATCACCCGACTTAATTAGACTACATTCCATTATCCTTGTTTTGCTTTTGTTGATGTTCATCTTATATCCTCCTTTCAAGACACTGTCCATTCCATTCAACTGCTCTTCCAAGTCCTTTGCTGTCTCTGACAGAATTACAATGTCATCGGCGAACCTCAAAGTTTTTATTTCTTCTCAATGAATTTTAATACCTACTCCGAATTTTTCTTTTGTTTCCTTTACTGCTTGCTCAATATACAGATTGAACAACATCGGGGACAGGCTACAACCCTGTCTTACTCCCTTCCCAACCACTGCTTCCCTTTCATGTCCCTCGACTCTTATAACTGCCATCTGGTTTCTGTACAAATTGTAAATAGCCTTTCGCTCCCTGTATTTTACCCCTGCCACCTTTAGAATTTGAAAGAGAGTATTCCAGTCAACATTGTCAAAAGCTTTCTCTAAGTCTACAAATGCTAGAAACGTAGGTTTGCCTTTCCTTAATCTTTCTTCTAAGATAAGTCGTAAGGTCAGTATTGCCTCACGTGTTCCAGTGTTTCTACGGAATCCAAACTGATCTTCCCCGAGGTTGGCGTCTACTAGTTTTTCCATTCGTCTGTAAAGAATTCGCGTTAGTATTTTGCAGCTGTGACTTATTAAGCTGATAGTTCGGTAATTTTCACATCTGTCAACACCTGCTTTCTTTGGGATTGGAATTATTATATTCTTCTTGAAGTCTGAGGGTATTTCGCCTGTTTCATACATCTTGCTCACCAGATGGTAGAGTTTCGTCAGGACTGGCTCTCCCACGGCCGTCAGTAGTTCCAATGGAATATTGTCTACTCCGGGGGCCTTGTTTCGACTCAGGTCTTTCAGTGCTCTGTCAAACTCTTCACGCAGTATCGTATCTCCCATTTCATCTTCATCTACATCCTCTTCCATTTCCATAATATTGTCCTCAAGTACATCGCCCTTGTATAGACCCTCTATATACTCCTTCCACCTTTCTGCTTTCCCTTCTTTGCTTAGAACTGGGTTTCCATCTGAGCTCTTGATATTCATACAAGTGGTTCTCTTATCTCCAAAGGTCTCTTTAATTTTCCTGTAGGCGGTATCTATCTTACCCCTAGTGAGATAGGCCTCTACATGCTTACATTTGTCCTCTAGCCATCCCTGCTTAGCCATTTTGCACTTCCTGTCGATCTCAGTTTTGAGACGTTTGTATTCCTTTTTGCCTGTTTCACTTACTGCATTTTTATATTTTCTCCTTTCATCAATTAAATTCAATATTTCTTCTGTTACCCAAGGATTTCTACTAGCCCTCGTCTTTTTACCTACTTGATCCTCTGCTGCCTTCACTACTTCATCCCTCAAAGCTACCCATTCTTCTTCTACTGTATTTATTTCCCCCATTCCTGTCAATTGCTCCCTTATGCTCTCCCTGAATCTCTGTACAACCTCTGGTTCTTTTAGTTTATCCAGGTCCCATCTCCTTAAATTCCCGCCTTTTTGCAGTTTCTTCAGTTTTAATCTACAGGTCATAACCAATAGATTGTGGTCAGAGTCCACATCTGCCCCTGGAAATGTCTTACAATTTAAAACCTGGTTCCTAAATCTCTGTCTTACCATTATATAATCTATCTGATACCTTTTAGTATCTCCAGGGTTCTTCCATGTATACAACCTTCTATCATGATTCTTAAACCAAGTGTTAGTTATGATTATGTTGTGCTCTGTGCAAAATTCTACCAGGCGGCTTCCTCTTTCATTTCTGTCCCCCAATCCATATTCACCTACTATGTTTCCTTCTCTCCCTTTTCCTACACTCGAATTCCAGTCACCCATGACTATTAAATTTTCGTCTCCCTTCACAATCTGAATAATTTCTTTTATTTCAACATACATTTCTTCAATTTCTTCGTCATCTGCAGAGCTAGTTGGCATATAAACTTGTACTACTGTAGTAGGTGTGGGCTTCGTATCTATCTTGGCCACAATAATGCGTTCACTATGCTGTTTGTAGTAGCTTACCCGCATTCCTATTTTCCTATTCATTATTAAACCTACTCCTGCATTACCCCTATTTGATTTTGTGTTTATAACCCTGTAGTCACCTGACCAGAAGTCTTGTTCCTCCTGCCACCGAACTTCACTAATTCCCACTATATCTAACTTCAACCTATCCATTTCCCTTTTTAAATTTTCTAACCTACCTGCCCGATTAAGGGATCTGACATTCCACGCTCCGATCCGTAGAACGCCAGTTTTCTTTCTCCTGATAACGACATCCTCTTGAGTAGTCCCCGCCCGGAGATCCGAATGGGGGACTATTTTACCTCCGGAATATTTTACCCAAGAGGACGCCATCATCATGTAATCATACAGTAAAGCTGCATGCCCTCGGGAAAAATTACGGCTGTAGTTTCCCCTTGCTTTCAGCCGTTCGCAGTACCAGCACAGCAAGGCCGTTTTGGTTATTGTTACAAGGCCAGATCAGTCAATCATCCAGACTGTTGCCCTTGCAACTACTGAAAAGGCTGCTGCCCCTCTTCAGGAACCACACTTTTGTCTGGCCTCTCAACAGATACCCCTCCGTTGTGGTTGCACCTACGGTACGGCTATCTGTATCGCTGAGGCACGCAAGCCTCCCCACCAACGGCAAGGTCCATGGTTCATGTACTTAGGAAATACACTTTCTGTGAAAATGTTGCAAACAAATCTGCCATATCACATAATACAGAAATCTTACACACTTCAACAAGGCTCGGACCGAACACTGCAAGGAAATAAATTACCTGAGACTATTTCCCTAATAATCACTACACACAGTGAAAGAACGACGCCCAATGTTGGCAGCACAGCAGGAAGAAACAAGATGAACCTGAGAATACCCTAGTTATTGCTTTTCTCCCATACCGGGCGTTGTTCGGGAAAGAGCGCCAGAATAATACAATTTACTGATCGGCCACCAATATGTCGCGAAAACTAGGTAGCTTGTAGGACGACTCCGAACTATGCCAGTCTGGGGTGCATAGTACCTCATACCATTGCGGTAAGACGTGTTAGCTCAACCGGCGAGCAGTATTGAATATTGCTGCTACGAAAATCAGTAACGTACTGGGCTACTGTCGTCAAGCAAATCTTTAGTCCCAGAGAATCGTCTGTCAGAGCGACACGGAGCAGGCAACGCCTGTAAAAGGCCCCCACTGTTCGTATAAAAGCTATCGATATTCGAGTAAGGGACAAAACAATCAGTCTCGACGATGACCACAATCTCAACATGCCCTGCGAACTTGCGCTTGGATTAATTAAAAGTCCTAGAGAGCTTCGTTGAAAGGACAATGAACAATGTGAATATAGACTTCCCCAGCATACACTACTCTTGAAATTTCCCAGACTGGAAAACCACGGAGCTTCGACGAGTGTCATACTTATCACGCTCGGGCGAAGTCAGAAGATAATGAGCATGAAACTTGTCGAAATGTCGCGGTTTTCCCACACTACCGTCCAATTCATAAACCTGAGAACCTTCCATCAACAATGAACTGTTTTCCGATGCGCGTCCTTTGCGCCGATGATATGGTCGCTTGCAGCACTATTGTGCTCGTTGAACACAGAGGTCCGTTGTACTCCTGAGACTTGTTATCTCAACCCATTTTTCATTGTAATGTACATAATCCACGAGGCGCAAAGTATGGCGGTCTTTGAAACGTGGACAGTGAACAGTGAGAGCTAAATCTGATAACAATGATGCCTCAGCGAGCTCCTTATCTTGAAGCCATTACACTTAACGATGATAACACAAGAGATTCATGTCGGGATTGGAGCCGAGTCTAATTTAACCTGTAAAAGATACGATAAAATGCTAGATGACTTTTATAAGAATTTTAAACGCAGGAGCCATTTACAAAACCTCTTCGCCGGTAAAGAGTATATGCTAGTGTATTTAGCAACTGAAATAAAAAGGCAAATACTAAACAAAGTATTTAAGGCATTGAGAACCAGAAGAGTCCAAAACGCAGACACAGAGTTTAGAGAAAAATGGATGTTTATGATTTATAGACAAACCGCCAGTCTCGACATTTGAAACGTCCCCTTCGAAAAATTATAAATGACTGTGCTTAAACTGACACACAATATTTTTAGCGCAACGCAATCTGACTTTCAAAGATCCCTACAAAAGAATGCCCCTGACTAACAATAACCTATACCTTTCATCAATCAGTTACCTCACAAAAATCTTCGTTACTCGAACTACTGCAATACAGCGAGAGCCAATACTGCCAGCTAAATAAAAGATTCTAACTACTGAAGGCACTAACTACTGATATGCATAATTAGCAAATGAAAGATTTTGATAGAGAACAAACAATGTATTTACCTTAATAGTGTTCAAAAGTCATAATATATATATCAGTTCATGATATCCAGTATTACAAATTTACTCTTTCTGGCGGACACACGTGCAGATCGTCCGCTCTTAAAATTCTGCCATCTCTCTCCCCACATCCACCACTGCTGGTGGCTCATCTCCAACTGCGCAACGCTACGTACTGTTCACATCCAACTGCCCAACACTACAATAGCAAATTCCAGCAATGCAAACCAGCCACGGACTTCACACAGCACAGTCAGTGATTTTCATACAGAGCGCTACGTGGCGTTACCAATATAAAAACCTAAACAGTCTACTTACACATTCCATATTTCCTATGAAGAAATAATGTCACCACTTTATATTATGACATTTTAATTAATATTTAGATTGTGATTATTACTAATGTCAATCACAAAATTTCCAATATATATCGCTAGTGACAATAGTATCTTCTCGAGAACTATTGAGTTTGCACTTGATATGGAACTACAACAGAACAGAAAGAACAGGTACCGTTCGCTTCAGGCATGAAACCTAATAGTTTTGTTAAGTCTTTGTGTTTCAAGGTTGATATTTGTCATCCCTATACGTATTTGGGCACTTGATTTTGTGAGGAATCTACAGACTGCATGGAAATGACAAATTACTCTCTCCGTTGATGTGATGGCCTCCCACGATTCCAATGAAGAATGTTACTTTAAACAACAGTTCATGACAACCTGTTGAAAACTTCACCATTGCAAAATTTATGAAATTTACGTTATTTCCTTGAACATCAACTTGTGGTATGGTAGTAAGGTCTGCACACTCATAAAGTTTCTGAACTCCTCAGCGCCAATTTTACAGACTTGAATGATGAAGCCGAAAATTGAGCTTATGGTGGGGTATTTCTTGAAGAAATTTCGGCGTTTATGAAGAAAGGGGTGCCATGACTGCCAGTGAGCATTCCTACAGCAATGAAAATATGTGCTTTGTGCCAGAGAAAGTGGTGAGACATCTTTATGAGAATATTCTTATATACCGTGTGACCTAGAGGACAGATAAAGCTGGTTCAACGTAAGGTCAGTAGATGTCAGGAATATGCATACATATTACAGTCTCAAAATCACGAACATTGTGCTTTAGGACCTTATGATTCTCAGCGCGTCGTTCCAGTATTCCACACACAGTCCATTACGGAAGCGAGATGTGAAACACGGAGTTCCAGAAGTTATTGGTGCAAGTACGCCAGTGAAGTTCATGAAGATTATCTGTCCAGAGGCTGATATAAAAGAACATGTCTTCCCACCTCATCCCAGGCGTGTTCTATGTACAACAAATCAGGGAATGGACGGGCCAGCGAAGCTCCTGCACATTCCTCAAGGCGTAGGGTGTGCGAACCGCAGTGTTGGTGTTCCACTATCCTGCCGGAAATGCCGCTTCGTACCCTAGTGAAAAGGGGGTTTACCATTCTTGCCGCATACTAGCGAGCATGCAGAAACTCTTCGACAATCACCAAATCAACCCTGCTGTCATATGCAATAGCCGCCCACAATGTCATTCTGGTAGTTGTACAGGTACGGACCCTGAGAATCGCTCCTGGGACCTATCACTAGATAGTCTACATAGACATTGGCGTCGATCTGAACGCCATAAACACAACCGAAACTCAACACCGAACCTCACAGACTGCCCCTCACTATCCTAGTACTCTTTCGTTCTACGCTTAAATTTATCTCTTGTCTGTGGTATAGTGTCAGGGGTAAGCGACATGTGGAAAGTCGAGATCTCAACCAAATTTTCAGTAATCTGTACCCGACGATCCGTAGCAACATTCTACCTCTAACCTAAACTCTGCCTGTATGTTATTTGTTGTCTGTTTTTCTATCCGTCTATTTGTCAGAGCGAACTAAACAACCCAAGCGTTTTCCCGTGCTGCAGTCCTTCAGGAAGGATCTGTGCCTACTCTTCTTGACATACTGTTGTTCCGCGTTTACCAATAGTTCCATACTCATTGCACTACAGCTGAATGTCTGCACGACTTGTCACCATGTGCCCCACATGCCAACGATTCGACCTTTTTCTAAGTTCAAAAGATTTTGCGAAGCTGCTCGTATATGTACTCTGGACGCGCTGTGTTGTGATATCCCATGAATAGTCACAGCAATGCTAGATACACCCCTTACCGTTACATACTCAAACCATTTTTCATCTGTTGGAATAGCTTTTTTGTGACTGAAAATAGTCTCGAATATGGATGAAAGTTTAACCAACACATCACACAGGCCTACAAATACTGCTGTGTCAGTTTGGTAGCGTTCGGTCAAGGTGTTCGTGGTGTAAATCTTCCCATCTTTGTCAGAGCATTTACGAGGGAAGTCAAAAAAGTGGAGGGACTTTCGAGAATAGGAATATTTATTCTAATGATACAAAACTGAAACATACATTATTTTTTAACATAACGTCCCTGCGTTTCAACGCACTTTGTCCAACTTCTCACAAGTCTTTTTTATTCTGCCGGAAAAAAGTGTTTTGGTTGCACCAGTAACCAATTTTGCACTGTATCAATGACTTCTGTGTCGGCTGCAAATCTTCTTGCCCTGAGCCCTTCCTTCAATGGCCCAGACAGATGGAAATGGCTTGTAGCCAGGTCTGGTCTGTGTGACGGGTTTTCCAGCAATTCAAATCCCAACTCCTTTATTGTTTCGGTCGTCCGTTTGGCAGAATGTGGCCCAGCGTTACCTTGCGGCAGTTTTTCGCGTCGTTTGGATCATTTGAAGGTTTCAGTTTAGTTCGCATCACATCACAACAGTTCTCACTGTTCAGTTTCTCCTCTTGAAGTGAAATGAACGACTGCCACACCTTCCATGTCCCAGAATAGTGTTAGTATGATCTTAGTAGATGATGGTTGACGTTTAAGTTTTTTAACTTCTGGTGATTATGGATGTTTCCAAACCATGCTCGCAACATTACTTTCCGGGACGTGATGATGAACCTACGCTTCGGTTACAGTAACAATTTCCTTTAAAAAACTGTCTCACTCGCAATGAAAACGGACCAAATGTTTAAAAGAGACGTCCAACCTTGGCGCCTTATGCTGCGCTGACAGAGCTTTTGGTATCCGCTTTGCACACATTTTCTGAAAATTTCGCTTGTCGTGTAAGATGGAATACGCTGAACCATGACTGATATGTCAAGTACTGATGATTTCGTCTATTGTGATTCGTCTCTTTTTCATTGCCATACCCTCAACGACTTCCAAACTGTCCTCAGTTGTTGACGTCGATGGTGTGCCCAATGTTTCCTCATCACACAGAGGATATCTTCCCTGTTTGAAGCGCCCTATCCATTCGTACATCGTGCTTCGCAGCTGTCACCGTACTGTACTTGCATTCGACGGATAATATCCGCAGGTTAACACCTTCCACAAACAAAAAGGGTATCACAGTCCTCATTTCCCCCCTGGCGTGCCGTGTTTCACGGTCTGAAACAATACAACGACTAACGCGAGAATAGAGTTATACGTTGTACAGAATTGTTGCGGACGACAGTACTTCAGCCCAGGATATTGTAGTGTTTTGCCAAGCCCTATGGGCAGAAATTGCAAAAGTCCGTTTACTTTTTGACTTACCCTCGCTCAAACTAGGTACGGATAAAATAATGAAAATAAAGACGTAATGCAAGTATATTCGGGGCTCATAACGGTTTCGAAAAAATTGTTATATCACGCATAAACTGTTTGTAGTGCGGACGGAAAAATACTTGACATTCGCATCGGCAGTGTAGTGGGACCTATGAAGCCTAAATTTCTATATGAAATAGAGAATTGAGAAAGAAAGGGAAAGGATGGGTGGGAAACTCGTGACTTACAGCTACACAGGGCAGTGTGGTGATACTTTAGCAAAAATTGAAATTTTTAAAAAAATTCCAGTCTCAGATCACAATATAAATTCCTTTGACGATGACCGGTTGTAGTCAGTAATGGCCCTCTTCAGATCTACAATATAAAAATTACGTACACCTAGTGGGCAATCTATTTTTCAACACAATATAGAATTTCATATCACAATATACTACAAACTAGTTTTTTTTCTTTATTTCATTTTGATTTCCCCCAAGAGGGGGGGGGGGGGGGGGCTGGCAGCAGCACAATACGCCGCTCTGCAGCCTACAGAAAAGTTAAAGAAACAGAATGAGGAGATATGAGAACAATAAAAGCAGGCGATAAAGCGATGAATGTCAAAAACTGAAACACGGAGAAAAAGATGCGAAGAAAGTATAAAAACAAGCAGCTTAGTATGCCCCTCTTCAGCCTACAGAATTTGTTTTAAAAAGATGACGATGATAACTAATCAAAACAGGCGATAAAATCGGAGACTTAAATGGTAACATGGCGGAAAATCGTGGAACTTAAAACATCGAACAAGGGTCTGATGAAGCAGACAGGTAAAATAATAGACAATTAAAAACCACGGCGATAGTCTGGTTTCTGTTCGCAAGACATAAAATTCACACCCAGTGACAGCATGATTTCTGTTCGCAACACTTTGGAAAGATGAACAACACTGAACATTCACTTGAACACTGCAGTAAAAAGTTGGCGCAGGTATGACATACCACAGCCGAGGGCAGAGGGGGAAACCTGGACAGATGATGGGAAAGAAAAGAGGGAAGGGGAGGAAAAAACGAAGTGGCGGGAGGGGGGAAAGGAGCTGATGGAGATGGCGCAGGGCCAGTGTGCTGGGCAGACGCGATAAAGAGTAGGTAAAGGCAGAGGTTGGGAATACAAAAATACTCGGTGGGGGGGGGGGGGAGGGATGCAGGGAGAGGTTATGTGGTGAGAAAACAGGATGGAAGGAGGGGAAGAGGGAGGCTGGGGAAAGGACAGAGGAAAGGAGCAGGGTGAGGATCAGAGCTGATAGCAGGGATAAATGGAGGGAGAGAGGGCATCATCCGGAAGCGGGAGTTGACGGAGGCCACCTTGGGAAAGGAGATGAAGGATGTAGAGATGGAGGGTAGGGGGGACACAACAGTGATGGTGTGGCAGAGGATGGGGATGAGAGAGGAACAACCAGAGGGTGAGGGGGATCAAGGCAGAGGGATGTGTAGAGTATGCGGATATGTTCGAGGAATAGGAGCAGATGTGGGAAAGGAATGAGGTCGTAGAGGATCTGCGTGTGGGATGGGAGGCGTATACGGAAGGCGTGGCAGAGTGTATTGTGCTCGAGGATCTGGAGGGACTTACAGAATTTGGGAGGGGCGGATATCCAGGCGAGACTGGCATAACAGAGGATGGGACGGATTAAGGATTTGTAGGTGTGGAGGATGGCAGAGGGGTGCAGCCCCCCATGTCCGGCCAGATAGGAGTTCGAGGAGTCGGAGGTGGTTGTGGGCTTTGGATTGGTTGGACTGGAGATGAGGGATCCAGGTGAGATAATGATCAATGGTAAGGCCAAGGTAGGTGAGGGTGGGGGAGAGGGGGGACAGGACAGGTGCAGACGGTAAGGGAGAAATCCAGGAGATGGAAGGAGCAAGTGGTATGACCTACAATGATTTCCTGGGTCTTGGAAGGATTGATTTTCAGGAGCCACTGGTTACATCATGTGGCAGAAAGGTCAAGGTGATTCTGGAGAAGGCGTTGGGTCCGTTGGAGGGCAGGAGCGAGGGCAAGGAATGCGGTGTCATCGGCATACTGCAAGAGGTATACTGGAGGGGGGGATGTTGGGGCATATCTGCCGTCTACAGGAGGTAGAGGAGAGGTGAGAGGACAGAGGCCTGGGACACACCTGCAGAGGGGTAGAAGGTGTGGTAATTGGCATTATGGATGGTAACGTAGGAGGGGCGGCAAGAGAGGAAGGAGGTCATCACAGGGATGTAATTGAGAGAAAGGGTGTAGGTCTGGAGTTAAAACAGGAGACCCGGAGGCGAGACACGGTCATAAGCCTTTTCGAGGTCGAGGGAGACAAAAATGGCGGAGCAAATGGAGTTAAGCTGGAGGAGATGAGTGAGGCGTAGGAGTTGGACATTGGCAGAGAAGGAAGGTCGAAAGCCACGTTAGATGTTGGGGAGGAGGTGGTTTCGGTGGAGGTGGTGATGGATGCGCCAGATAAGAATGGATTCCAAGAGCTTGCTGAACACCAAGGTGAGGCATATAGGACGACAGGAAAAGGCATCAGATGGAGGGTTGTTGGGTTTGGAGAACATCAGGATATGGGAGGTTTTCCACAGTTCTGGGTAGAAGCCGGTGGCAAAGATGACGTTGTAGAGGGTGGCAAGGACTGCTAGGAAGGAGGGTGGGCAGTGTTTGAGGTGGCGGTAGGTAACGTGGTTGTGGCTGGGGGCAGAGGGCCCAGACATACAAACTGGTAAATGTATAACGAAAATACGGTAAAGCGTGCCTGTTATACACCATGTCCTAATGTGATACAGCCGTAATGGCATCGTCAAAACGTATAAATACACTCAGCATAGCATCGTCACATAAATTTAAAATGTGGTTTAAAATAGCCCACAACGTCCAGACAGACATCTTGCAGCTGGCGTTATTGTACAGTACCTACTGAATTGCAGTAGCTATCAGAAATCTATTTGCCTACATCCTTCATAGATGTCGCTACTGTGGGCTTAGATGTATTCTTCATTTACGTAAGCACCACAATCTTATAAAACACATTAGGTAAAATACTTGTAGTAGGCTTTTAAATTTTGATAACTGTTATAGAAACCAATTGTGATAAATAAAAGACGAATACAGCTAACCGTATAGAATTACTAAAAGGAAATATATAAAGATAGTAGGTCTGACACTTCTATGGTGAATTTACGGTCAAAAATAAAATATGTGTTATACATTGCCTATAGAAACCTATAAATTACCTATGAAAAATAAAATGTCTATATAACAAAAAACTGAAGAAAGGACAGATCAATGATCAGCACCCTCTGTTGGCTCGGCCGCCAGGACGTTACGTAGGTGCGCAACAATCGTAAGAACTCAACCAGTAGAGGGCTTTTCATACATCATGACATGTCTCCCACAGAAAACGTTTATAGAACATGTTTTCAGTCAATAAATAAAATTATATAGTCTGGCCATGCAATCCATGAATACGTGGGATGTAATCAGTTACTGGATTAGAGCGACGAATGTACGGAAGTAAGGCAAATGCGTATTGTTCTCAACATAAATCAGCACGAAGGCTAGGTATAAATTAGCCTAGGCCTCACCATTGACCGTCATCTCACCTGGATACTCATCTCCACTCCATCCAATCCAAAGCCCACAACCACCTCCGACTCCTCAAACTCTGCTCTGGCTGGACATGGGGGTTGCACCCCTCTACCATCCTCCACACCTACAAATCCTTAATCTGCCTCATCCTCTGTTATGCCAGTCCTGCCTGGATATCTCCCCCTCCCCCTCCCTCCAAATTCTATATGTCACTCCAGATCCTCAAGCACAATGCACTCTGTCTTGCCTTCCATATATGCCTCCCGTCCCCCACATGGATCCTCTACAACCTCATTCCTTTCCCCCATCTGCTCCTATTCCTCGAACATATCTGCATACTCTACACCTCCCGCCTCCTTGATCCCCCTCACCCCCTGGTTGCTCCTCTCCTCTCCAATACCCACTCTCTGCCACGCCTTCACTGTTGCGTCCCCCCTACCCTCCATCTCTACACCTTTCATCTCCTTTCCCAAGGTGGCTTCCGTCAATTTCCCCTCCCGGATGATGCCCTCTCTCCCTCCATTTATCCCTCCTATCAACTCTGATCCTCACACCCCTCCTTTCCTCTGTCCTTTCCCCAGGCTCCCTCTTCCCCCCATTCTGTCCTGTTTTCTCCCTGCCTAACCTCTCTATGCCTCCCCCCCCCCCCCCCCCCCGAGTCATTTTGTGTTCCCCTCCTCTGCCGTTCCCCACTCCCTGTCGTTTCTGCCCAGCACCCCTGCCCCCCCTCTTACGGGTCCTCGTCCTCCATCGGTTCCTTTTTCCCCCCTCCCCCCACTTCGTTTTTCCTCTCCTTCCCCCCTTTTCTTTCCCATCATCTGTCCAGGTTCCTTTCACCTGCACTCAGCTGTGGTATGTCATATTTGTGCCAGCTTTTTAGTGCAGTGTTTAAGTGAATGTTCAGTGTTGTTCATCTTTCCAAAGCGTTGCAAACAGAAATCATGCTGTCGCCGGGTGTGAATTTTATATCTCTTGTATACAGAAACCAGACTGTCGCCGTGGTTTTTAATTGCCTGTCTGTTATTTTACCTGTCTGCTTCATGCGTATTATATTAGCATCATGAAGCCTTTGTTTTATATTTTAAGTTCCACAATTTTTCGCCATTTTACCATTTAAGTCACCGATTTTATCGCCTGCTTTTATTATTTATTATCTTCATCTTTTTAAAACAAATTCTGTAGGCTGAAGAGCGGCGTACTAAGATGCTGCCAGCCCGCCCCCCTTCGGGGGGAATCGAAACTCAATAATAAAAAAAAGGATTATTGTGGTATGTTATCACACAAAGGAAAGTAGGTGTTGGGTACAAAATCGCTTTGTCCATTGAGTACGTATGTGTGTTCATGCTTTTTGGTCTTGTAAGTCTCCAACAGCTCGACACCGCGACACTCCTTAGCCCTGTGTAGAAAACGCATACAACTCTTAATATTCGTAGAGTGTGGCCAGTTTATGCTAAATGCATTCCCAATGCAGTTTTGTTATGTACCTGCAAATGCTCCATGATCTTTATTTTAAAAGAACGGCCAGTTTGACCCATATAAAAATTTGTCACAACTGCTACAAACAATCTTGTAAACCCCAGAACCACCAAATTTATCAGCATTATTACTCAAATTCTGTTTTACACGGAAATTCAGAGCTTGATAGTATCGGATCACTGTTCATATTCGCGATTATGTCGCAGCTGGTGAAAATTGAAATATGTGCCGGACCGGGACTCGAACATGGATTTACCGCCTCTCGGAGCGGTTGCCTTAACCGTTTCCGCCATCCGGAGACGGTCCCGGACGGTCTCAAATTTCCAACATCGCCCATTAACCCCTACTCGCAAACTGTTGATTCCCGTAGGCGTTCGTACGATAGTGTATCACACTGAAGCAAACGTCAAGGAGCCGTTGACAATAGACACCACCCAGATTATTCAGGTATATGGAAGCCTAGATTTACTTCTGGAGGAGATCGAGCAGACTGTATAACACGCACAAGATACTAGACCACTTCACTAAAAATGAACAATCTGAAATATTTAACTTGGGAAGTATCCATGTCCACAGGAAGGACAAAACGTACTCGTTACTGTCGCTGACTTTTATCACTTAGTACAATACAGAATGACGGTCTTATCTCTGTGTACAATTGACTGTAAGCTTCGATATGCAGCCCTGGTTTCTAATACAACTCGCGCTGCTGGATCTGTAGTAAAGACAATGCTGTCGTCGTAAACGATGATTGCACTGCACTCTAACGTAAGTAACTTCTGGCAGCGATGGCGTATAGGACCTCTTGAGGACGTGTCTTCACCGACGTCTCTCACGCATCTGACAGCGATTGACCTTACCTGTGGTTCCAAAGCGAGGTAGTAACTTTTAACATGGGATCCCGTCCTTCGGACCATACCACAATATTAGAGATGAATAAAGTGTGCTGTCTTACGCACATTATTCTTCGTGTAGCCACACAGCTATAGTTTTAAACCTCTAGAGATCAAACATTTATAGTTTCCGATAGTTTCTAAAGTGTCCCTATGAGAGCGATATCTTGATTCTTCAGCAAGCGGATGGGTATATGATATCGATGCAGAACTGCTAAGAAACTGAGACATCAATTTCTCAAGACTTTGACCTAACCAGCATTCTTCAGAGCCGTCACTGAAATAGCAAATCCGTGCACTAGTTTAGCACAGCATGAAGAACGTGAACTTTATGTGTGATTACTCTAACCAACAGTACCACAGTAATAATGGTGTCTCACCTCCACAGTAATTTAACGCAAGTGATATCTGGGAGTCAACCAGTGTCACACTGGTACGACTGGATTTTCTTTCGAGAGGACTGAGGTTCGAACCGCTGTCCGGTTATCCAGATTTAGGTTGTCCTTAATTTTGCTAAATCGCTTAAGTCAATGTCCTAGAGGGTTCCTTTGAAAGGGCGCTACCGATTTTCTTTGCCACCTTTCTGAAATCTCCGTGTCTAATAATCTTGGCGAGACTTCAAACGCCGAATTATCTGCTTTCCATCCTTCGGAAACCTGCTTTCAGCGCGACATGTGCACAGAGAGTGGAACTGAAAGCAGTAATGTGCATCATGAGAGCATGACATTGTACAATGTTCCGTCCCAGGATTGGAGTTTGATGAAGGATTGGGGACAGAGTCCTTAAGGTTAGATACAGCCTGTTGACTGATAAAAATATGTCGTGTGACTATTGTGAGACATTGATTTGGCTGATAGGAAATTACACAGGTACTCTCGGCAAGAGAGCGAGCTGATACGGTAAATGTAAATTGCTAGTTCATTCGAAATGAAATACGCTACCCTAAACGGAATACCTTTAGGCCGAAATGCCAAATTTAAAACCAGACATTGTGACAGTCTATCACTGGTCCCCCTCTCAGAGAAAAATTATATTTGCCAAACAGAAACAGCAGTCGAGGAAGCAAAGTCTCAGAGGCACTCTACGATATTAAGAGCCCATGCGTCTCAAAACACACTGTCAGTTTCAGAGTAAATTGCCCATACTAAAGGATACCGATAGTCTTACATCTTGCATAGCATCGGCAATCGGAACAGGAAAGCGGACAGCACAGTACTACCAAACAGAAAAACTGCAGCGAGAAGTCAAAATAATCTACTGCTTGAGGACAAATTCCTCTATGTGGCTGAAGTAGTATAGGCGAGAAAGAAGAGGGGACAGTAATGAAAGCATTGGTCAGTAAAACTAAAGTCATATCAGGAGACACTGAAGAAGCTATATTTGTAAACGTCTGTTAGTGCAACAGGACATTTTTGATATATGTTACACTTGACAAAGATGATGCTAAAATGCATTTCAGCATTACATTAAAAACCAACGCAATAAGTGAAATGAAAAGACAAAATATACGCAACGAACAAACCTGAACTTCACAAGTGAAGATAATTTTCTGGAGGAGGTGGCTGAATGATGAGTGGTGTAAATAATAGGGCTGCTGGATAGATAGCCTCAATTAGGATAACCGCCCTCTGACAAAGAAAAAGAGAATATAGAAATAAAACATGAAGTCAAATGTAGAGATACGTAGCAGACTCTCCATTTTTTTTCAAATTGAGAAACATCGGTAAAACCCTACAGCGAAGTACTTCACTCAATTCGATGCTTTTTAAGGGTCCGCAAATGTCGTAATGTTACTGTATTCCATGTGACGTTCTGGTGACGGAATAGGTTAAATGCTGTAGGGCCATCCGAGAGTACAGACATGATCCAAGACGGGGAGCTTCCATGTTTTAATGTATGAAAAACATGTTACATAGAGATGAAATGCAAGTGGGTGTAGCTGTCAACCACTACCAGGGGACTGAGTTCTTGGCCACAGACTGATCATAACCGACGGCCAACGAAGAAAGTAAGACACAAAGAGAAAGATTGTTGACGGCGATTGCTGAAGATGAATAAAAAAAATCAGTAATATTATCTATTCTGTTACAATATTCATGCAACAAAGTTCTAACAGCGCCTAGAAAGCTTGTCAAGTGAACTTTGATTATAATTACTGAACTTGTAATATTGGTAATTTTCGCCTCACAAACGTTAGTATACGCTCAATAGTAAATTCCTGATGGCCTGAAGTTATCAAACAATTGTAATGTAAAAGAAATGAACCGTCGCATAGCAGCAACAGAATCTATTATTCTTTATTTTTGCCGGTCCTGCGCGGCAGTTGTAAATCTCTATGTACACGTATCGTGTAATGATATAAAAATAATTCTGTTGTTTGAAGACAAATGAAGTCTTGAGCACTTTACCTTTTACTCTTTCTGTTCAATGAAAGGCGGATGCGGACTCGCTGCGTTCCGCAATTTGTATTTTATAATTTGTGCAAAATAGTCTGTAAATGTGCTACTTGCCTTCTCAATCAGAAAACATATAGTTTTATGTAATTAATTACGAGCAGGCACTATAAAGAGGACATTAATCTCAAGTATTGCCTATGACGTGCAAAGTTTTTGTTAATACGCACCAGCTATTGTAATTGTAATATAAAAAGGTAAGTAGCAATAAAAAACCTATGTTATATATGAAGTGTGCTGATTTAGAAAAATTATCCTTAATTATCTCCATCTCCTCATTACTTGAATGTAAATCATTTTGTATCAGTTTATCTCCAGAAGTTACAATCACACTGATGGAACGAACGCAGCCTTGAGGCAGGAGGAACATTGTCGTTTTCCTATAATTACTGAAACAATACTTTTAAATTGTGTAGTGTTGATTTCTTTTAAAATCAGTAAATTTTTTGGTCCCTTAGTGTCGATCCGGGTATGACTGCATCGCGGTCATGAAAACGCGCCGAAATGGTAATGTTGCTTCCTACCAATCTCAAATAAATTAATGTGCTGCTTCATGTCCAAAGAATGTCAGGTATTTACTGACTTGTTACTACAAGATAATTCAATAAGTCTCTGATTCTGTCGCCAAGTTACACACAAAACATCATTATATCTTATAACACTACAAACTTCATAGTTAAGGATTGGATGTCGCAAACTTGTATTACATATTAGAAAATATGAGAGTTCTGTTGTTAATTGGTGTTGGACGTTATTCAGTAGTTCAGGCAGTATTGCTTAGAATGGATGAGCAGTGTATATATATATATATATGTGTGTGTGTGTGTGTGTGTGTGTGTGTGTGTGTATAAAACACTACACTTGGGACCCAAACAGGGACCTGATCAAAAATCATTTCATGAACATGTTTAAAAAATTTCAGTACTTGATCTCATAACTGTTTAATTTTTTCATGTGGATGCAATTCATCCAAGAAAGAGAAGTGAGAAAAACTACTTAATCGATCCGGAAGAACGAACGCAGGAAATACCAAAAAACGCGAGTATCCGGCCGTACCGCTATGAAGACAGCAAAAAGTAAGTGAAATTTTCATGCGCAGTAGCCAAGCTTTCGTAGTGACGTAGCATTTTCGAGTTGATCAAAACTTAACCCTGTCTTTTGCCGCCTTTAAACTGCTTTATTTCATTTTTTCTATAGTCCAGTCTTCGGTAGTTAAATTCAGTGAAAGTGTACTATTGTTTTCAGAGAAGTGCAAAATTTTTACAATATGGCGGCTAGTTACGCTCAAAAGTGATAATTGTAATAAATAGGAACCATCTTGTCTTCTTGACGTACGTGAACGTTAATTGTTATCCGCAGTTAAAATTTCATCTCAGGTCCCAGCAAGCCATAGCACTACGTCACAGACAAACGACTGACGGCAGTGACAATAATATCTGCAGCATCTTGACGTTTGACAAATAATTCGCGAACATGGCTCATGGTAAACAGCAGACACAGACAAAAGCACATGACGGCAGTGATCCGAATGGACCTCACTATCCCTTACGATCACGCGCTAAGTGACCAGGCAGCAATGACCGAATCAATAACGGAAAGCAAGTTCGAAAGTCAAAGACTGAAACACAAAGAAAGGAACGTGAAAAGCAGGAAAAAAAAATGGATAAAAAGGCCCACGAAGGAAATGAGGAGGCCGAAGAAATACGGCGTAATAAAGACCAGGTCCTTGCAAATCTTAATGAAAAGATAAATCCAGTAAAAACAGACATAAATTCAATAAAAACAGACATAAATTCAGTAAAAACAGACTTGCAAACAGAGATAAATGAGCTAAATACACGGTTAAACTCGGTAAAGGCCGAACTAAAAGTAGACAAACAGCTGATTTAAATACCCAGTTGGGTAACGCACAAAACCAAATCAGTAGTCAGATCAAGGCCATGATGTTAGAAATTGCCCCACAAGTAGCGTCGAAAATACAGGGCATATCCAAACGGTTAGATGCTAAAATCGAAGCAGCCAAGGGAGAGATAATTTCGAAAGTGATGGAATACCATAAACAAGCTGCGACATTAAAAGGAGATTATAATGCAATCTCTGATGACGTAAAGGGAGTTAAAACCGCAGTAGACAAGATCGATAATGTTGTCGATGATCTTTCCAAACAGATCTATATTTAATAGAGGATCAAGTAAAGACTACTGTAAAGGCACACGCCGAAGCATTGTCCGACCACTACCAAGAGTGGATTAGAAACAAAGACAGATTCATAGAAAAGAAGGTCAAGAACGAACTCAGGGAAACTGTCAAAAATGTAACCTTTGAAATACTGGCAGCCCCTGGAAAAACAGGAGACACGGTCATGTCAGAATTAGGCCAGATAAGACGAACGTTAGCTCAGGATTTACCTGAATGGTGTCAGCAGATAGTTGAAGTTCGTACACTCAAATGTCGAGTTGAAAATTCCCTACATCACGCGTCAGGAGAGTGGAATAATTCACCACAGGTGGTGAAAAACAGCAGGTACATTACCATTCACCACTTGATAACTCTCAAACCCACAGTTCTATAGCAACACAATTCAATCAGAGTACCAGCCGACCAGCTTTTGTCAGGTTGATGCAGAAAGAAAGCGTGATCAAGCATCGTGTTTTTCCGACTTTTCACCCACAGAAAAGAGAAATTCGTCCTATAGTATTCCTCCGAAAATTTTTCAGGAATTTTTCCGAATAGCTGGTTTTATCGTAGGAGACGCTGCCTTATGGGGAACCGAAATGGTCGACTCTTACAGTTACAAGGAGATCGAACAGATGTTTTTAGCTAAATTCTGGAGTTCTAGTGTGCAGCAGGGCCTGAGAAAGAGGTTTACAACGCCGAAGTGTTTAACAACCAGTGAGGAAACCTGAGGAGATATTTCGAGAAATATTTCGCGAAAATTAAGTTGTGGGATTCGCCAATCACCGCCAAAGAAGTTTTATGATCACATAAACAAAGCTACTTATTGCGATCAGAGAAAAGTCAGTAAACGTCTCTGAGGAAGATACTGATACCTTCCTATCAGTGTTAAACTCCTTAGATCTGATTTACGAGGAGCTACAGTTAATGTTGGCAACGCCCACTTCAGTGCAGGCAGCCAGCACAATACAGAGTAGGCTGGCAACAATGGTAGCCGAGAGAAAGCGCGCCACAGCGACAGCCAGTACCAACCCCTCAACGGTTTTAAAAATAAACACAGCACGTACTCCAACAGTAAATACAAAACTAACTACAATAACGGGCAGAGATACAATCCAATATATAATTCGCCACCACAGCAGTATGGAAACACACATTATAACACAAAGTCCCAGCAATATGGAAACACGCAAACGGCCAACGGCAATTATCAAAACGATCAGTCTTGCAGTTCAAATCGCCAGTGGAAAGGAAATAAGTGGCATAATCAAGGTGGAGGCCAACATACATCTTTCAACAACGGTTATACTCCACGCAAGCCACAGAAAAACATGACAAAGACACGAACTTGCGGGATGATCTATTAGCAGACACTGAGACGAAAGACAATGATGACGCTTGGGATGAACAAGTTCAAGCTTCCATGAGAATATCAATAACCAAAATGCCGGTAACAGCCATCGTAGATACAGGAGCTAATATAAATGTCTTATCTTTATGTTTATTTAAGCAAATATCTTCTGTATGAAAAGTTTTATTACTTCCAATTCAAGGTTGTACCGTTTCGGGAGCAATTGGTCCACTAACACAACGTGTAAATCTTCAAACTCAGCTTAAAATCCAGATAGAGTCTCTTTCAGTAACATTAATTTTCCTCATTGTTAAAAACCTATCAGTGCCATGTCTCCTGGGCATGGAATTCTTGAGACAGACGAAAGCTAAAATTGATATCGAGTGTGGGACCTGTACTCTAGTAGTAAGTCAGCAACAGGTAACAGTAAATTTGTGAAGAAGTAAAGTGGAATCAAAGTTTATCGGGCTTCAAATAACAGTACGACAGTGGACTAAAAGACAACGGTACGGTCAGTCAAGAGACAGGATAGAGTTTGAAAGTGTTAATGACGATGACTATAAAGACCTAATTCCCGATGAAAATGAATTAAACGTCAAAGCTAGTGAATCCACTGAACTTGTTCAAATGCGTGTGAAATCTTATGGGACTTAACAGCTAAGGTCATCAGTCCCTAAGCTTACACACTACTTAACCTAAATTATCCTAAGGACAAACACACACGTCCATGCCCGAGGGAGGACTCGAACCACTGCCGGAACCAGCCGCACAGTCCAGGGTTGCAGCGCCAAGACCGCTCGGCTAATCCCGCGCGTCTCCATTGAACTGTCCAAACCACAGTAGAATGAACTTAACAATTTGTTAATAGATTACGTTCAAGTATTTTCTAAGAAACCTGGACTAATAAAAGCCTTTGAACATCGAATGGAGGTACTGCCCCACTCAACCTACTGTAAAACAAGCTATTCAATTCCATGTGCAAGACGCGAAACGGTCAAGTGCGAGATTTGGAAAATGCTAAGCTGAAATGTGATAGAATTGTCTCATTCACCTTATTCGAGTCCTTTATTATCTGTACTAAAATCAGATGGTAGCGTAAGGCTAGTCCTAGATGCAAGATTAATAAATAAATAACATCTTCTGTGGTACAGCCACATTTTATGGGGCCACTACGGACCAGAGAAATGCAAAAGAAAAATCTCGACTCACTATTATGTTCTGAATCTACATCAGAGAATCCATCAGTTATTGAGGAACTATGTCATCTGTCAAAAGGCAAAACACTTAAACATTTCCACTTCAATCCCATTAAATCCAATAATTGCTGAAAGGCCAAACCTGCTTCTTAGTATCAATTTGGCAGGTCCATTACCCACCGGTATGGGAGGCGCTAAATACTTAGTAGTAATTCCCGACAATTTTTCTAAACACATAAGACTGTACGCAGTGCAATCTTCCTGTGCAAATCCAATAATTCCTCGCATTGAACATGATTATTTCCCAAGATTCGGTGTTCCCCAGTCAATCCTGTCCGATAACACTTCAAATTTCACATCACACCAATGGCGTGCATTCCTTGCGCGCCATGGGATCAAACAAATTTTGATATCCCGATTCCGAACCCAGTCGGATCCGATAGAAAGAATATTCAAAGAATTTACAGATTAATAAGGACGTACATTCCGGATAAGCAGCCTAAGTGGATAGACTTCGTAACATCTTTCGAACAGATCGTAAACCACCTTCCCCATCTATCGGCCGGACAGAGTTATCGATTTCAAAGAAGGAGAAAAGGTATTAGTCATGACTTACTTTAATCCATCCCTGTTGTTAAAGAAGAAGGTACTTTTGTGATAATGAGGAAACCCCATATAGGTAGCTATTTGTTATCTGACCCTGCCACGAATAAAATCAAAGGATTGTTTCACCATCATGATTTAAGAAAATTTTATAACGCCAGGAATTAAGTTAATTTAAGCTGTAAGAAAATTCTAAGGTACTGGAGATTAAGATTAACCAATGAGTGTAAAGAACTGAACTGAGCCGACTACGGACGTTAACCGGTGCTAAAAGGAAACCTTATGTATTAAAACATCGTGCCTGGAAAATAAAATACAGAATAGGCTGCAGACAAGTATTTATTTTAATAAACTCTGTGGAAGAAGGAAAACATGTCCGAGAGGCGATTTCCTGTTTTAGTTATAATTTAGTATGTACGAAGAATGGTGTACTCGAGAGATATTAGCCCCGAGATACTAAAATGAGGAAAGAGTGAAGAGCGAATAATAAACTTATTTCGCGAAATAGTAAAATGAAAATGATGATTGTATGCTCTTAGTACTAGTAAGTGAAATTTTATCGAGGACAAATCAGTGACTTGTTTTGGAAGAAAATACTTAACGTCCGACACAAAGAAGGAAAGTAGTGTGACAAGATTATATTTCATGAGGTTATTCCCTAATTTAAAACACCAAGTTAATAAGGCACCACCCGTTAGCTCAAAGCCGTCGCTAGATTTGACTTGTAAGTTCCAGCACAGTGCTGTGCCATCGAGAGATTGATATCTCTTTTGAAGTAAACCGATACCTAAGATTAAGTAACAACAAATAGATAACGCAGCGCAATCATTAAAAATAAACCTGACGCTAACCAAAAGTAAAAGAGTGATGGATTAAAACGGAAGCTGATTATATAATACAAAATAAGATGAGGCCAAGCTATGAACAAACTGAGGAAAAGAATAACTGCGAACTCGCAAGCTAGCAGCAAATAGAATAAGAATCTCGCCCAAGCTTCACAGATCGCCACAGCAGCAAACAATAACGATCTGGTGAGAGGCTTATACACTCCTGGAAATTGAAATAAGAACACCGTGAATTCATTGTCCCAGGAAGGGGAAACTTTATTGACACATTCCTGGGGTCAGATACATCACATGATCACACTGACAGAACCACAGGCACATAGACACAGGCAACAGAGCATGCACAATGTCGGCACTAGTACAGTGTATATCCACCTTTCGCAGCAATGCAGGCTGCTATTCTCCCATGGAGACGATCGTAGAGATGCTGGATGTAGTCCTGTGGAACGGCTTGGCATGCCATTTCCACCTGGCGCCTCAGTTGGACCAGCGTTCGTGCTGGACGTGCAGACCGCGTGAGACGACGCTTCATTCAGTCCCAAACATGCTCAATGGGGGACAGATCCGGAGATCTTGCTGGCCAGGGTAGTTGACTTACACCTTCTAGAGCACGTTGGGTGGCACGGGATACATGCGGACGTGCATTGTCCTGTTGGAACAGCAAGTTCCCTTGCCGGTCTAGGAATGGTAGAACGATGGGTTCGATGACGGTTTGGATGTACTGTGCACTATTCAGTGTCCCCTCGACGATCACCAGTGGTGTACGGCCAGTGTAGGAGATCGCTCCCCACACCATGATGCCGGGTGTTGGCCCTGTGTGCCTCGGTCGTATGCTGTCCTGATTGTGGCGCTCACCTGCACGGCGCCAAACACGCATACGACTATCATTGGCACCAAGGCAGAAGCGACTCTCATCGCTGAAGACGACACGTCTCCATTCGTCCCTCCATTCACGCCTGTCGCGACACCACTGGAGGCGGGCTGCACGATGTTGGGGCGTGAGCGGAAGACGGCCTAACGGTGTGCGGGACCGTAGCCCAGCTTCATGGAGACGGTTGCGAATGGTCCTCGCCGATACCCCAGGAGCAACAGTGTCCCTAATTTGCTGGGAAGTGGCGGTGCGGTCCCCTACGGCACTGCGTAGGATCCTACGGTCTTGGCGTGCATCCGTGCGTCGCTGCGGTCCGGTCCCAGGTCGACGGGCACGTGCACCTTCCGCCGACCACTGGCGACAACATCGATGTACTGTGGAGACCTCACGCCCCACGTATTGAGCAATTCGGCGGTACGTCCACCCGGCCTCCCGCATGCCCACTATACGCCCTCGCTCAAAGTCCGTCAACTGCACATACGGTTCACGTCCACGCTGTCGCGGCATGCTACCAGTGTTAAAGACTGCGATGGAGCTCCGTATGCCACGGCAAACTGGCTGACACTGACGGCGGCGGTGCACAAATGCTGCGCAGCTAGCGCCATTCGACGGCCAACACCGCGGTTCCTGGTGTGTCCGCTGTGCCGTGCGTGTGATCATTGCTTGTACAGCCCTCTCGCAGTGTCCGGAGCAATTATGGTGGGTCTGACACACCGGTGTCAATGTGTTCTTTTTTCCATTTCCAGGAGTGTATAAATATGCAAATGACAATTAATACCCAAATGCGTAATGCATGAACTTGACATAGGCTAAGAAATGAACAAGGAGCAGTAAGCAAACTGCAGTAAGGTGCATATTAGATATACATACTTGAGGTGATAAATTTATTTTAAGTGCGCACTGCAATTTTAATTGTTTTCTCTGTGATTATGCGAATAATGAATACCTTTCGTGTGCTTGGCAACTGAGGCACTACTTATAAAAATGAATAGGTTAGAGACGCGTAAATTGCTTTTGCATTGAGTAATGTAAATTAATCTTCGACCCCGATTGAGGAGTCGCCGATCCAGGAGTAGGCCAGCTTTGCCCACTGTCCTTTTTAGACTTTGTATTTCTACACCAAAGCATGAGGCGGATCTATTCTTTCCAAGTCTGTCCTCGAATTTTTTTTAAAGACAAGCAGACAAGAAAGAATCTTTGAAATAAACGAGGCACTTCTCACAAGTCACTAAGTGAGATGAGCATTAAATACGTATTGGACATTCAAAATGAATAAACAAGCGTGATAAAGATTACTATGAAAGACATTATTTGTAAAGGAGATTGGAATGAATTAAGTCAAAGAAAAAGGACTTTTGAAAGCTTTTACATGTGGCCGTAGGCGCAAATGGTAAAAAGGCAAATTAAGAAAAAGTTGTCCTGATTCAAAGAGGACAATTAAATTAATCCTAAATTTTAAGTGAACTCTTGTAAATATTAGTACGTAAGTCAACTTGTAAACACAGTGTAATGTTATGAAGTGAGAATTTCACCGAATACAACGTTCACGCAGATGCTCACCACAGTGCAAGTGAAGTTGTAAAGTTCGACGATTTTCAGTGGCAGTATTGTACTGCACAGTACGTGTGAAAAGGTTCATCGATGTGTGCAACGAGTCATAATCCGTGCCTTTTCACACACGCAGTTGCAGCGATAGCTATCACTTACTTGTAAATTCGTAACTGGATAGTAGACAGGAAGTAATGTAATGCAGCTTCAGTGGAAGGAGCTCCCTCCAGCAATTTAAAAATATAAAAGTACAAAGCCACAATCCGACGAACAAAAGCGACCCACGGCACATCAAAAGCGATATCAACGCCCCGCAAGTAAGCTCCGGTAACGTGCGCGCACACTGAATTATAACCGTTCGCAACACTGGAGGCCGAAAGCCACCGTGTAACGAAATAATACAAACATTC
This sequence comes from Schistocerca serialis cubense, assembly GCF_023864345.2. Lineage (NCBI taxonomy): Eukaryota > Metazoa > Arthropoda > Insecta > Orthoptera > Acrididae > Schistocerca > Schistocerca serialis. The sequence goes on from NC_064643.1 coordinate 475,828,434, forward strand.
CACCGCCAACAGCCGTTGCTGTTCGCTAGACCCTGTAGCAAAAACATTGTCACGCAGTACTGAAAACATTTTTTGTATATACCATGAACATTCTGAGAGACTCTAAGATAGAGAAATTAGCGTAATTGGTCCAATGACTGATCCTTTGCAGAAATAAGTCACAAGGTCACCACAGAACACTGTTGAAATGTAAACTTTAACGAAAGGTCACTATTCAAATTAAAATAAGCACACGATAAAACGCCAAAGAATCCGATCCTTTCTGTATCTCATCCTACATGTACATAAAATTAGTTTTGTAAGCTATTCTAATATAAGATATTTATCTGTTTCATATGTGAAATAATTCGGAGAGCCACTCTTGAGCCCTGAAAGTGAAAGATACAGACTTCCTTGTCGAAGCCATCAGCAGTGGCCGCTCTACAATTCAAGTCTATGATAAATAGTGTGTGTGCGACGGACATAAATGCATCATTAAATGCGACCGAGCTAATGAAGCTCGACAAAACGACAAAGCAATAAACTGAAAAGAGGCTGAAAATATAATTAATACGGTTAAAAAAGTTATGTAGCAGTTGTAATTGTCAAATTGCTTTTGCCGTGACGATAGATGAAGTGTGATTTTTTTTTCTTGTAAATTTGTGAATATGTATACTTATAGCTTTAATTTTAAGAATCATCAGGATAGACTGAAACCACGCAAAGACTGAAAGAAATACAAAATAAATTCACACTGATCACCAGTCAGTAACTGCAAATTGTAACGTCAATTCTTATATTACAGAATGAGTATGAAATGAAAATTTTTTTTTTAATAACCTGTATGTTACACCCGAAAATTACAAATATTCCAATGGGTATGAGGATGAAAGTAATACCTTGCGTATTCCTTCCCTCCTCATGGGAGGCAGTGTAATATTGGTAATTTTCGCCTCACAAACATCAGTATACGCTCAATAGTAAAATCCTGATGGCCTGAAGTTATCAAACAGTTGTAATGTAAAAGAAATGAACCATCGCATAGCAGCATCAGAATCTATTATTCTTTATTTTTGCCTCTCCTGCGCGGCGGCTGTAAATCTCTATGTACACGTATCGTTTAATGATATAAAAATAATTCTGTTGTTTCAAGACAAATGAGGCCTTGAGCACTTTACCTTTTACTCTTTCTGTTCAATGAAAGGCGGATGCGGACTTGCTGCGTTCCGCAATCTGTATTTTATAATTTGTGCAAAATAGTCTGTAAATGTGCTAATTGTCTTCTCAATCAGAAAACAAAGTTTTATGTAATTAATTACGAGTAGGCACCGTCAAGAGGACATTAATCTCAAGTATTGCCTATGATGTGCAAAGTTTTTGTAATTGTAATATAAAAAAGTACATAGCATTAAAAAACCTATGTTATATATGAAGTGCGCTGAATTAGACAAATTATCCTTAAGTATCTTCATCTCCTCATTACTTGAATGTTAATCATTTTGTATCAGTTTATCTCCAGAAGTTACGATCAGGCTGATGGACCGAATGCAGCCTTGAGGCAGGAGGAACATTGTCGTTTTCCTATAATTACTGAAACAATCCTTTTAAATTGTGTAGTGTTGATTTCTTTTAAAGTCAGTAAATTTTTTGGTCCCTTAGTGTCGATCCGGGTATGACTGCACCGCGGTCATGAAAACGCGCCGAAATGATAATGTTGCTTCCAACCAAACTTAAGTAAATTAATGTGCTGCTTCATGTCCATAGAATGTCAGGTATTTAGTGACTTGTTACTACAAGATAATTCAATAAGTCTCTGATTCTATCGCCAAGTTACACACAAATCAGCATTATATCTTATAACACTACAAACTTCATAGTTAAGGATTGGACGTCGCAAACTTGTATTACATACTAGAAAATGTGAGAGTGCTGTTGTTAGTTGGTGTTGGAAGTTATTCAGTAGTTCAGGCAGTATGGCTTGGAATGGATGAGCAGTGATGTGTTACGTGGATATTTTTCAGTGATGCTTCGCTGAATCTAATTATAATGTTTGAAATAATGATTAGATCGCGAGTTATGTTTGATTTGTTCTGTGCAAGTCAATTACTTCCTGACTTTTGGCCTTTTCCCACGCATGTGGTGTGAAAGGGCTGGTTTTACACTCGACTTCTTCGGATTAGTCAGATTACACGAGAAGTCAGGGCCTATTATCGATTAGCAAAAATAATTTTTGTAGCTTAGCCCCTGGTTTCTGTGGGCTCCCCATGAGGCGGTAATTACGAGCGAAGGTTTCAAGGTGTTTGGACGATCGACAAAACAACTACTCCTGAGGATAATACCAGGCCGACTGGCACGGAAATCGCCACAACTTTCGTTAATGGACTGATGGAATCACGTAATCGACATAGGTATCGAGCTGAGGAGACCCTTCCTGAGAGAAATTTGGCTAAAAACGATATACCTGTAATGTCAGAATTGTCAAAAAAGAATGCCTAAAAGGCTTACACAGGAACGGAGTGACAATTCTAACAGCATGAAAAGAGTGGTTTGGGTTTTAGTGAGTTGCACGTGCATTATACTAAGCTAATGAAACTTAGTAAAGTGTCAATATCAGTAGCACTCACACTAACACACACCATTCCTGTATTATGGCTCAGGTTCTCGTGAATAGCTAACTGAACAGCTATTGGTCATTAGTCTTAGCAACTGAAGTCAATTCAAGCTACAAAAAGAACGGTCCTTGTGTTATTTAATACTTCGATGGGTATATTTATATAACTTTTGCAGTGATACGTCACTGAGGAGACAGAGTTACAGAAATAACTGACTTCGATCGCCGTTGACGCGTCTGCCAAACTCAGTAAGCAGAAAACGTAAAATCTACTACATACTTGTTAAGGTTGCATGACAGTCGTAATAGTGCAGTACTTGCCTGAACGGTCAGAATGACTAACACAGGAACGTGAGTTTCAGCTCGACTTTCAGAAAAAGTATTGAGATTGCACACTTTAACTACCTAACGGCGAACAATGTTCATTTCTAGAGGAACTTCGTTCCGATATGATACCGGTTCCAGATTCAAGCCCCAGCGTTTCATTTACACAAATGGCTTCAGAGTTGCTCTCAAGAGTTTCATTCTAACTGTAGTTGACCTAACAAGTAAGAATACCCTGGTTTGATAATGTTCACTTGAGTCGTGAGACTGAGCAGTGGAAACGGGTTATCGGCAAGTAAATGCACAGATAAATCAATGACCGTAGTTCTCCGATATCAACATTTGGACTCTTATCGAGATGTCTCACTTCTGTTCGATGGCCTCCAGTTCATGTGACCAACCAGAGGCAGTAAAAGACAATAACATACTTCACTCGAATCATAGTGGTATTTCCTGATGACACCGTGATGTATCAATCAAAGCCGTATATAAGGGAGCACACTGCGAGGCGAAATCACTCCCGGAGAGGGCGTGATCATTCCCGGAGAGATGTTCCGTACAGCGCTTTTTGTGCTCCTGGTGGTGGCCCTCAGTGGCGCCAGTCCCCTGGTGAAACCCATCCCGGGAAGCAAGCCCTGGAGGTCACGTCTGGACGGCAGGATTGTCGGGGGTTCCGCTGTCAGCATCTCCCAGTACCCATGGCAGCTCTACTTCACCATGTGAGTTCTAGTCCATTATGTTTTGAATGTTACCATACGAACCATACGAATATGTGCCAATGATCAGTACTTCAAAAAGTAGTTTTTATCTGTATCTAAAGCCATAACGAACTGATGAGTTGATTAGAAAGACTACCCACCCAAAAATAACAGTTCGTCAAAATGTAAAAAATCTTCATATCTATTTTATATTGTCTTTTTCAGAAACTGTCTCTTGTTTCTTACAAGTACTTGAAACGTTCCTCAGACATGCTATTACATTGCAGCCTAACAACAAGAAATATCTTCGCGCACTGACGTTTTTGTCATAAATTAGCCCTGGCAGCATGAAAGAACTAAAGAATAATTTTTTCCGCTACACTTTACATGACTCAGAACCTGCTAACATTTACCTGAAAGAGGATAAACTATGTTTTCATTTCCTCCACTACCATTGTCTAAATGAATCAAGTCTAAGCTCGGTCCTGTTTATTTCTCTCTCGACGCAATCAGTGTGTTCATGTTTCTCCTGAGAAAGAAAGAAAGATTTGAGGTCCTGCGCTTTCGATCATTTAATCTACATTGCATCTTGGCAAAACTTGTCGAAAGTTAACTGTTGCTTCATATTCACATTGCTTTGGAGTGTAACTAATGACTGCAAGTATGAGCGAATGTTCCTCAGAAAAATGTACTTACTGGGTGCATTCTTTGTCTTTTGAATGTAATGGTTTCATAGCTATGGTGTGAAGCACTGGTCAAAAACTTCCTTCACACTTAATATCAATAATTAGTCTGCTTTTCCACATCTAAGAGGTACGTGTAATTGTGGAGAATAAGTAATAACTCTATCATAGTCATACCGTAACTCAATTACGTCATTTTTTCGTAATTTAACCTAAGTACGAGTTGTTATTGTTACACACAAACGAACGGCCCATTATCGGAACGAGATAAGACATTCGGTAGAATATTTACTGACTGGAACCAGTATTTATGCAAAGAAAATCATTACAATCAATTTCTTCTGATCAGTGTCTTTATGTGGAATTAAAATTTTTCAAATATTGCTTGTTTTCCAAGCACTGATACAATTGAAGTTTCACTTAGTCCTGTGCTTTTAATTGAGTATTTCACGATACGTACACACAGCGTGTTCCTCAATTGTCGGGTCACTAACATTCTTACTAAAATAGCCACTGTCAAATGTCAGACGCTCTTGTAAGTAACTTTTGGACTTTCATTGTTTTCGTAGAACCGCACTATCTTTGTGCCGTAATAATACAGGACAGTAAGTGTTACGGTAATAGTGGTATTCGGCCAAGTCAGTCACAATGAGAAACTGACAAGATTTGTTTTTGATATACATTTTACAACTGGTTAGTACGTGCCTTCCGTAGTAACATCAGTGAAATATCTACACCCTCATTCAGGTCGCCACATGAGATTCCTTACATTAATAAAAAAATATTGCGATGGTCATACGCAATATATGATACTCTCATGAAACATTAGGTGAAATATTAATGGTTCCTTGGAATTCTGCTTTCGGGATGGCATCTAACATGGCACTGAGTTTGATGTGCCCATTTCCAACCATCGTGGTAACCTGATTATCAAATCTTTCAAGATATTTTTGTTTGCACGATACTCCACAGACTAGATTATTTTTGAAATAAAATAATTGTCCATTGCTGGCTGACAGTTTTCAAATTGGTTTGATACTGCGAGGGTTCGACTATTAAACATTATCAAGTAACACTCAGATTTTAAGAAACTTCTGGAGTACAATTATTTCTATCTCCACAGTGTGAGCACTGAAAATGACGAGTTGTATAAATTAGTCATGTTAAAGACCGATTTCACCTTTTCTGATTACTTTTAAAGATAAAATGATTATAGATGTGCTTTAGCAAATTTTTAACGTTTCCAATCCGTATCAGCAAAGATCTCTTTTTCCTATCAATGTCAAAGAATAGAATTGCGATATTTTCTGGTGATGTTAGTTTCCTGATTTGGTACGACATCCAGCTGACTGGTGACAAAACTACGCTCACAACAGTAGTTTATATAACGTGATTTCTGTGTTTTCGATTATTATTGCATGGTACTGTTGCGTGCTGTTAGGATTTTCTCTCCAGGATATTCCTGGTGCAACTACAAACCTTAGTCTCCAAACTAGGTCACTTCATAAGCTAATGGTACCGATGTCGCTAAACTTTCTTCTTGGATGTAATTTGAGTTTACGTTATTCCAAAAGAAAAGAAATAAATTTGAAACACATTTATATACACACCCTTGCAATTTTATTCGATGATGTAAGACAATTGAATGTTCAGATGATGGTTGCTGGAACATTAACATTTATAATTATTGCGAAATTGAAGGAGATCTACAAAACTGTGCTGCTCTCTGGGTGACACTGACGACCAAGCTTGTACGCCTTTATGAATGTATTTTACATTCTGTTCCTGCTTTCAACACATTACTTAATTTTCTTGCAACAGATGAAGTCAGTTTCTTTGAGTTATTGACATGGTGCAGATTCATAAGGTGAACCTCTTAAAGTCCTTTGTTAATACTGCTTGTTCTCTTCCCCTCAGTGGCAACTACATGTGCGGCGCCTCCATCATTAGCAACAGCTGGGCTCTCTCTGCAGCCCACTGTGTGGATGGATTCTCCATCAACCAAATGCTGTTGCGGGCTGGCACCTCCACCAGGGGTAGTGGAGGTACCACGCACAACATCGCCACTGGCTACATTCACGGAAGCTACAGTGGCAACGACTACGACATCTGCGTCGTCCAAGTTTCTAACGCCTTCAGCTTCAACAGCAACGTTCAGGCCGTGGGTCTCGCATCGTCAGAGCCCTCTGCCGGAACCTCAGTAACAGTCACTGGCTGGGGAACCACCTCGTCTGGCGGCAGTGCCTCCAACACGCTACTAGGTGTCACCGTCCAGATCATAGACCGCAACACGTGCAACCGCTCGTACGGCAGCATCACCAGCCGCATGATCTGCGCTGGAGTGAGCTCAGGCGGCAAGGACGCCTGCCAGGGAGACAGCGGCGGTCCTCTGGTGTCCGGCTCCACCCAGGTGGGCATCGTCTCCTGGGGCAACGGGTGCGCCTTAGCCAACTACCCGGGAGTCTACGCCAACGTAGCCAACCTGAGGTCCTGGATCCAACAAGCTTCTGGCGTCTAAACCATGAATCAGCTACACTGCACAAATAATTGTCATTTACTTGAACTTGGCGTTAATTTTTTGCAGGTTCGCTGTTGTCAACATAAATAATGTTTGCATGTAATAAATTTCACATTCAGTATGCTGAAACTTTGTCTTAATTTTGTTATAATGCTCCACTGGCTATTAAAAAGTTTAACAGTCTAACGGTGATACACATTCGTGAACTCTGGTACATTGAATGCAGATGGAGACACAATGATGTTTTACAATTTTACTGCAAGTAAGTTACAAATTTCTGTAAAGCAAAACTTGATGGAATAGAAGATTTTAAGATTTATAGATTCTGGAGTAAGTCATCAAACCTGAAAAATTTATACAATGTTGTGTGTCCGACTCTACCCCAAACGGAGTCTACTTTAACCAAAAGTGCTAACATCCGTTAAATACGGCGAAACAGACTAGAGGTTGATAACAATGTAAGCAATCTATTGAAAACATGGTGACAGTATTAAATAACACAATGAAGATCGCAGTTAATCCTCAGAAGTTAAAAGAAAAATGGGAACGTGCGTCGTTAACAATATTTGATTTTCAAAAACTCTAAATTAACATAATGAAATTTCAGGACCACTACAGTAAGTCCTAGAAGTTTGTAATGGGAATTTCACACCCTGTATGTAACAATATTTCTGCAATGATAAAAAGTCACTTGTTAGAACCACACTTTATTAATTCTTGTGACATGTAAGTGGTCTCCGTCGGTCTCACATAGTCTGACAGCACTGATTTGGTCTAACCACAACGAAAATCTTAGCCTGAACATTACGTTCAGGAGGATTAAACTGACTCATTAGCTGAAACGAGAACTTTTTCCAGCATCCGATATATTGACGGTCACTTTAATAAGTTTCAGACTTCCACGTCGAATTAATGGCGATCACACTGGTAACAATCCGCAACCTCTCTTCCACTTGGCCGGCCGGAGTGGCCGAGCGGTTCTAGGCGCTACAGTCTGGAACCGCGCGACCGCCACTGTCGCAGGTTCGAATCCTGCCTCGGGCATGGATGTGTGTGATGTCCTTAGGTTAGGTTAGGTGTAAGTAGTTCTAAGTTTTAGGGGACTGATGACCTCAGAAGCTAAGTCCCATAGTGCTCAGAGCCATTTGAACCATTTTTTTTCTTCCAATTTTAACTCTTGCTACTTTGGAAATACGTTAACAGAACTTCCTCCACGTTTATAAAACACTTCGTCCATTCAGTGTACTTCTCAATATATCAATAACGCAAATAATTATTAGCCATGTTAAACATTCTCCAACACTGGGGCCATAGTCCGTCCGTCACCACCGCCCATCCGTCCAACTGTGAACTGCGTCTGGCGCGTCTGCCCAAGCGCACGCGATCTAATTGGAGAGTTCTTGTCTTTTGGCCTCATCTGTTCCTCCTGGAACCTTCTAGAATGCTAACGATAGGGTATCCACCTGAACTGAGTGGTCTTACTCGATTATTTCAACAAATTTATCTACAGCGGTGTCCTTACACCGCCATCCTTTTTTGTGCAAAACTGTAAAATTTTTGGCAAAAAACAGAACTCGTATCTCCAAAAATCTGCGCCCTTGACTGTTAATGTGTCGTCAAACTCTCAATTGTGGCTTTACACTTCCATACTCCTTCGAGCAACGGAATCGCGCTAACTTGTTTACACTCCTGTGTTTACATACGACTGGATTATTAGCATAGAATCAATTCTCAGTTCACTCAAATTAATGAAATGTAAAGAACGTTAAGCACAATACTGATACGAGTAGTCAAGCAAAACAAAGTTCACCTGAAAATCATGAATAATACAAAAAAGAAAATATCAGTACTAAATACGACAATAATTGCAGAACTTAAACTAGCCCTCACCTAAGAGAAATCCATCCCTAGAAACTCTTACTTGACCTTTAAAAGTTTATTCCTTAAAAAATCCTGGGTAGTGAGGCTTGTTGGTTTCTGGGACAACTTGCATTGTTACCAAATTTATCCTAGATGACGGATCAGAGATGGCTGACATAGATGTGGCAACATCACAATGATGTCATGGATGGAAACTCAAATTTTTGTGGTATATCGGGCAGTTGGAGTGCCTCCACTAACTTACCTCCCACACCACTCCCCCATTCCTATGATGTCATCCCTCCACCACCCCATCCTTGGAAATGGCCGCCACCAGTCAGCTGTTGGATGGGAAGGTAAGGTTAGTGTACCTTTTTCGGCGAGAAATGTATTTTGTGGCGGTATTATCTTGCTTCGCGTGTGTCTTGAGTGTGTTTTGTTCATTGTTTGATGTTTATGCATGTCTGTGATTCGTCACGTCTACTTGTTCTCCTCTAAAGTGTCGAGCAGCCGTCAACTACGTGGTAGAAGGAGAATTCCAAGTGACATACACATTCAGTCGTGTGTAGTGGCTTTAGCATCTGTGTACATGGAAAATTCCTCAAGTTCATCTTTTTCAGGGCTGTGAAGCTATGTTTTTTACATGGGGGTTACAATGTGATGCCAGTTTTAACAGTAGGTAACAACAGCAAAAAACATCTAAAGATCTGTGATAAAATAAGTCGGAAATAGCTGATGTGTTAAAAATTGCTCTTCTGATGAGGCAGCTGTCTTGAATATCTCAGTAGCTGCAAGTTCATACAATTTTTTTCCAATATTATGCTTATTTTCTAAGAAGTTCAAATGTATTCACCACCTTGATCGAAATCCTCCTTCCTTGCAGCGACTGTGTTACAGACTCTTCCCAGTTCTCCTCTCCAACAAGTGGACAGAGACCGACAGTTTCCCACCATTTCCAGGGTGGTGGTGGTGGGTGGCTGACGTCAAAGGAATGGTGGGAGGGGTATGGTGATTTAGGTTAGTGGGGGTACCCCAATTGCCCTATTTCAAGCCAAAGTTTGAATTTCCCGCCATGACATCAGTGTGATGGTGCCACATCTAGGGCCGCCATATTGGACTCATCTTCTTGGATGAATATGGCAACAATGCAAGCTGCCCCGAAACTGCCTAACCTCACCACTCCCCTTACTTCAGTCAAATATCAAATTTATCACGCTAATTAGGCAGAGAGCTCAATAGTTTATATATCTAAAGAAATGCATAAAATTTGTTCTTTACTTCTAATCAGTTCTTTCGTTAGCTATTCACTAAATCACACTGTGACATTGTACTAATTCTAAGTACGACATCATAAAATTGAGAAAATGTTTCTTCAAGATGGTAAAATTCATACTTTTTTGTTTTAATGTTAGCTGCAGCAAGAAATCTTGCAGTCCCAGAGACAACGACAGTGTAAATATTGTTTGAAAAGCAGAGTGAGACAATCTTGCAGATCCACTAGCACTGTCATCAGAAGTACTAGGTAGAAACAAGCAGTGCGGAACAATCTCGCAGCCCCACTGGCACCGTCAGGAGTGTTTGGTATTATTGGCCAGTGAAGGACAATCTCGTAGTCCTACTGGCACCAACATGAGATGTGTTTGATATCACTGACCAGTGCAGGACAATCTTGCAGTTCCACTGGCACCAGCACCAGTAGTATTTTATTTTGGCAGTAATGAGAAGGTAGCAAGTTAAGAATGTGCTAAAAATAGTCCATCCACACTGTAGCAAGAACCTAACCACTCATTACAAACATGTCTTTGCGAGACCTCATAGTACGTATAATATTAAGTGCAGTAGAGGCTAATCACAAGCCAGGGAATAATCAAATAAAATGTAAGAGCTAACAGTGGCTCGAATGAAAATATTTCAATATCCGTGCAGAACGTAAAAAAGTACAAATGCTTCATATAAAAGAAGAGGGTATGGTTCAAATGGCTCTGAGCACTATGGGACTCAACATCTGAGATCATCAGTCCCCTAGAACTTAGAACTACTTAAACCTAACTAACCTAAGGACATCACACACATCCATGCCTGAGGCAGGATTCGAACCTGCGACCGTAGTGGTCGCGCAGTTCCAGACTGTAGCGCCTAGAACCGCTCGGCCACTTCGGCCGGCCAAGGGGTATGTCCAGGCAATGTACTTCAATGGTGAACTAGTATACATATTACATCGAGAAACAAAATGAGAAAGATATTACCTCAAAGAGTAGAAAAAAAAAATCAGAATAGAGTACATCTTAACACTGACGAAACGTCTTAAAACTAAGCAAATAATCAGTTTTTCAAAGTTATTTAAAAATCCACATGTCAGAGTAATGTACAAACCTAGTTGCTGTGTGATAAGAATTTTTGACCTTAAAGAGCAAAAATATCAAAACGCAGCACATATTATCATTAAAGAAGTGGCTTAAATCAAGCAAATAATCAAAGTAGCAATACCAGCAAGAAAAGAGTATATATAAAATCCCATATATCATGGTAGAGACAAATGGCATGGCAACACTCCTTTATATTCACTGTAATGCGCAAACGTAGTTGCAGTATGACCAAAAATCATTGGATAAAAAGTTATAGTAGTGGCATGTGAAAAATAGTTATCAAGAGGAAAGTACATCACATTCAGTAAAATGAGTAACATACTACTATGAAATAGTTGTTGTATACATTCAGAGAAGTGTGCAAACATAGTTGCCTTATGACAAAACACTATCCATATGATTGCAAGAAATTAGTATAAATAATATTTACACTAATATCTAGGCTAACTATCTCTACCTAGTAAACACACACAGGAGAAAAATAGGAGCTCCACTAACATTTACAAGCACAAGGTGGGTCTGTAACAGTTAAGTGCATAGGATTAAAATTTGCTACTGGTAAAATAATTGCAAGAATAAGGTTCATCACAAATGGCAAAGAAAATATATACCATAGTCTATAATGCAAAATGCCTGTAGGTAATAAAACAATTGCAAATCACTCAACAATCTATCCAAAATATAAGATAAAAAAGCATAATATGACTTGCATACAACATTCTTGAAAAGACAGAGCATGGGTATGGAAAACGATAAGACACAAACCCGGCCGGCTGGGGTGGCCGAGCGGTTTTAGGCGCTACAGTCTGGAACCACGCGAGCGCTACGGTCACAGGTTCGAATCCTACCTCGGGCATGTATGTGTGTGATGTCCTTAGGTTAGTCAGGTTTAAGTAGTTCTAAGTTCTAGGGGACTGATGACCTTAGAAGTTAAGTCCCATAGTGCTCAGAGCCATCTGAACCATTTTGAACACAAACCAGGTGTAGTAGTGTGTGTTGTTTGTCAAGCTATGTACTCGTATGTGTTTCCTAATTCATCCACTACATATGAGAAAATCATGGTTTCCACAAGAACAAATAGTCAAGGTAATGCAGTAGGTTATTATTAGGCAAGAAAAAAATGTCATAGTATATAGTAGTAATTAGACCAGAAATGTACACTGCTGTAAGATGTAGCCTGTTGTGTTGCTGTCACAGAGAAAAGAAAAAAAAATTACCAAGTATATCCAGGGTTGCATAAAAAGCTCAAGAAAGTGACAACTGGATATCATACAAAAGAAACTTTAGTATAGTAGCAGACAGCTGCAGAACAGTTACTATTGTCAACCTGCCATGACTGATCCAAACTCATCGTTTATACTTATAAACCAGAAATGTCATCACGTGAAACAAAATCGACTTCAAAGAAAACAGGGTTCTTAAGCCCTGACCAATATCCCAACATTATTCATCATCATCAGTATCATCTCATGAGTAACTCCACATAATACATCATATACGTAAGCCACATAAATCATAATCATGTGCCTCATTAAATATCATCAGTAATCATCATCATCAAATACACAAATATGCAGTAAACTTCATAATACATCTCAGCTGAAATATACCAAAATAAAATTCCCTGTTCTGTCTACATCAATATTGTCTCCCACATGAAAAACACCTCATAGTCGTCCAATACTGTACACAAAACACTTGCAATGACAATAGATACATGAAATCCCTGGGCTAGTAGGACAGGACTTTATTTGTTAAAACACACAATCACACAAGCAAGAATCAAAAAATTCTCAAGGTTTTAACGAAAGACCGCCTTTGATTTAATTTAAATCGGCTGAAGGCCACATCGAAAATCCAAGGCACAAGGCCTAAGTAAAGAAATGAGGTACAAGAGTTCTTCTGGAGGTTTCACTTCTTTAGAAAAAAAAATCTTCATTATAAATAGGCTGAAAGCCTTAGCTTAAATTTTTCTCATAGAACTCGGTTGGAAACCACACCACAGGGTCTATACAAGGGCGATGTACTTGAGGACAATATTGTAGAAATGGAAGAGGATGCAGATGAAGATGAAATAGGAGATATGATACTGCGTGAAGAGTCTGACAGAGCACTGAAAGATCGAAGTCGAAACAAGGCCCCGGGAGTAGACAACATTCCATTAGAACTACTGATGGCCTTGGGAGGGCCAGTCCTGACAAAACTCCACCATATGGTGAGCAAGATGTATGAGACAGGCGAAATACCCTCAGACTTCAAGAAGAATATAATAATTCCAATCCCAAAGAAAGCAGGTGCTGACAGATGTGAAAATTACCGAACAATCAGTTTAATAAATCACGGATGCAAAATACTAACGCGAATTCTTCACACATGAATGGAAAAACTCGGGGACGATCAGTTTGGATTCCGTAGAAATATTGGAACAAGTGAGGCGATACTGACCTTACGACTTATCTTAGAAGAAAGATTAAGGAAAGGCAAACCTATGTTTCTAGCATTTGTAGACTTAAAGAAAGCTTTTGACAATGTTGACTGGAATACTCTCTTTCAAATTCTAAAGGTGGCAGGGGTAAAATACAGGCAGCGAAAGGCTATTTACAATTTGTACAGAAAGTAGATGGCAGTTATAAGAGTCGAGGGGCACGAAAAGGGAAGCAGTGGTTGGGAAGGGAGTGAGACAGGGTTGTAGACTTTCCCCGATGTTATTCAGTCTGTATAATGAACAAGCAGTAAAGGAAACAAAAGAAAAATTCGGAGTAGGTATTAAAATCCATGGAGAAGAAATAAAAACTTCGAGGTTCGCCGATGACATTGTAATTCTGTCAGCGACAGCAAAGGACTTGGAAGAGCAGTTGAATGGAATGGACAGTGTCTTGAAGGAGGATATAAGATGAACATCAACAAAAGCAAAACGAGGATAATGGAATGTAGTCGAATTAAGTCGGGTGATGCTGAGGGAATTAGATTAGGAAATGAGACACTTAAAGTAGTAAAGGAGTTTTGCTATTTGGGGAGCAAAATAACTGATGATGGTCGATGTAGAGAGGATATAAAATGTAGACTGGCAATGGCAAGGAAAGCGTTCCTGAAGAAGAGAAATTTGTTAACATCGAGTATAGATTGAAGTGTCAGGAAGTCGTTTCTGAAAGTATTTGTATGGACGATAAATAGTTTGGACAAGAAGAGAATAAAAGCTTTCGAAATGTGGTGCTACAGAAGAATGCTGAAGATTGGATGGGTAGATCACATAACTAATGAGGAGGTGTTGAACAGAATTGGGGAGAAGAGGAGTTTGTGGCACAACTTGACAAGAAGAAGGCACCGGTTGTTAGGACATGTTCTGAGGCATCAAGGGATCACAAATTTAGCATTGGAGGGCAGCGTGGAGGGTAAAAATCGTAGAGGGAGACCAAGAGATGAATACACAAGCAGATTCAGAAGGATGTAGGTTGCAATAAGTACTGGGAGATGAAGAAGCTTGCACAGGATAGGGTAGCATGGAGAGCTGCATCAAACCGGTCTCAGGACTGAAGACCACACCAACAACAACAATCAAGAACAGTGTTACGGCTTAAGGCCAAGCAAAGATTTTCAATGTTTAATCTGAACAGGCTGAAAACTCGGCTGAAGGCCGCATATCAGTAAAACAATTTAACAGCTTAAGGCCTAGGAAGAAGAGCTTTCAATCTGAAAAGGCTGAAGGCCTTATCTTAAAATATTTCGTGTAAAACTCGGCTGAAGGCCTCATACTAAAGAATAACAATCTTATGACTTAAGGGCAAGACAAGGATTTTGAATTTTTAATTTAAGAGGGATTAAAACTCGGCTGAAGGCCACACACCATGCAGAAAACAATTTTACGGCTTAAGGCCTAGACAAAATTTTCAACTTCGGATTTGAAAAAGCTGATAATTCGGCTAAAGGTCACATACGAACTTCAAACAAATTTACGGCTGAAGGTGTAGGTACGAGGAATTTTAAATTTTAATGTTGAAAGGCTGAAACTCGGCTGAAGCCTACATACCAAACAAGAAACAATTTTTTCCTTTTTTACGGCTTAAGGCCTAAGAAGAAAAGCCTTGCAATTTTAAGAAGCTAAAGCTCGGCTGAAGGCCCACAGAGTACTTAAGACTAAAAAGGAAACCGCTATATAAAATACAAGGAGCGGCGCTCAGAAGGTTCCAAGCGTCGGTCTGGCAAGTAACACTAACGCACGTTTAGGTGAGACAGGCAGCCAGACCGACAACCTCTTAATCAGAAGACAACCCAAGCGAAAGCCAGCCGATGAACCAACCAACAAGATCAGTTCTGCTCCACTCGACCAGTAAAACGACCACAAGATGTCAATAGCACATAGTTCTGGATAGTGGTGCCCAATCCAACCAAGTCAGAATAAACGCCGAAAACTACCAACACCTCAGCTGCTGAACTACACGTCGTGCTGGACAGCCTCAACATGACGAGGAAAATACACTGCCGAAAACCACGTCAACACACAGGGTACGTAACGGAAACGTCAATGGCCGCAAGGCATAAGATACCACTGGTACACTTCATTAATGAAGGAATGAATTAAATTAAGTCAAACACCACAGAGGGAGACTGCTGCAATTCTAGCCGACTTCAATGAACACACGTTGTTGCTCGCGGATAAGTCCCAGAAAGCGACAGCCAGGATCGATCGAAGGGATGTGACAGCAGTTGAGGCTTGATAGTAGGTTAAGTGAGCGCTCAAGTTTAATTTCCAGTATCGGTGGGTGACGAACTTCGTAACCCTCGAAAGAAGCGCCTCACAACTCCAACCGCGCTTTCACGCCGCCAGCAGCTCTGGCCTGACTACTCCCCACGGGGACTTCCTCGCTGCTCTGCCCCAACCGACCGACTGCTAGGCCCAGAAACGGTCAAAGGACCAAATACATGTCAGCCGATGAGAAGACCGACTGAACGACCAACCAACCGCCGTTCCCGCTCCAGTCGCCTTCCGTCGGACAGCTCAAGTTTGCGCCAGCGGTCGGCGAGCACTGGCTGTCCGCGCCCCACTTGCCCTCCATCCCCTACTTCATTGCTGCTGCGTCCCGACTGAACTCCAGACACACGACGACCCGGAAATACTATCTGTCGCTCCAGGGATGGCACGACAGTGCACTTCTCGATAAGCGCTGCTGCTGCCATTCACGGCAGGTGAAGCAGGAAGTTAGTGACGCTAGTAAATGGAAGAAGAAAACGAGGTGGAAGTACCATAAGAGAAAATGACAAACTATCAACGGCACAAACACGAGCCGCGCACGGCTCAACACTGAGAAAAAGAAATTGTGGCCCTCAGTAAATATTCCCTCTGACAGTAGTCAAAAATGTATGAAAGCAACAGGCTGTAGACAGAATCAAATAAATGGTAGAAAATTCTCCTGAGTAACAGCAGAGTAATTCCAAATATAAGTGCAAGTCCGAAGTTATAAGAAAAGACAAATAGGCTGTAGTGATATCAGTCCGGTAGTAATCCAGATCACAGTGTGTGTTGTCTGTAAAGCTGTGTACGTGTGGCCTATTTATAGAACTCTTTGACAAGTCACAAAATCAGGGAAAATCGAACATTATAAAACAATAAATAACAAAGTAGATTGTGGTCATACCAATCCAATAGTAAACAGCTTCTCAGTGTAGGTACGTTGTCTGTAAAGATGTATGAGTGTGTCCTATTCGTGAAATTCTATGACATTCGTAATTTGGTGTACACCCATACAACATTTGGTTCTCAAGCTTTCCACTTCCAAAGCATTCAGATGACAAATACGACGAATTCTGTATGGTCCGTTATAGCAAAGAAAGAATTTGCTGAACAAGCGTTTCCTTTATGAGACAATCAATGTGATTTGACGAGTACTTTTTGACCTACCTGAAATGTTCGTTGGATTCCGGAAGGCTGTTGGTGTTGAATCCTCTTTCCCATAGCTCGTTTGAGATTTCGTAAAGCAATTTCCACAATTTGATGGTGTCGTAAGCAACGTGACTTAGGTATCGGTGCAAGTTCTCTGATTCTGTCAGGTGGAAGTTTGTTTTTCAGTACAAGGTACGGAGAAAGTAAGGCAGAAGCGTTGGGAATAGAGTTGATAACATCCTGAAATGTGTAAATACATTTGTCCCAATCTCTGTGTTTCTTGTGGCAGTACGACCTGCACAGTTCACCTATCTCTTTCGTAATGCGTTCAGCTGGATTCGAAGAAGCATAATAGCGGGAAACGTAAATGGGTTTGCTTTTGCTGCTCGAGAGAGGCGAGTCCAGTAACTTGACCTAAATTGCGGACCGTTGTCTGAAATGACTTTGTCAACGGGACCAATTTCTGTTAAAAAATTCTTAACAAAGGCGGCGGACACAGTTTTGCCAGTAGCTTTAGGCAAAGGTGCGAATGAAACAAATTTCGACATGAGCTCTATAGCTACGAGAAATACACTCCTGGAAATTGAAATAAGAACACCGTGAATTCATTGTCCCAGGAAGGGGAAACTTTATTGACACATTCCTGGGGTCAGATACATCACATGATCACACTGACAGAACCACAGGCACATAGACACAGGCAACAGAGCATGCACAATGTCGGCACTAGTACAGTGTATATCCACCTTTCGCAGCAATGCAGGCTGCTATTCTCCCATGGAGACGATCGTAGAGATGCTGGATGTAGTCCTGTGGAACGGCTTGCCACGCCATTTGCACCTGGCGCCTCAGTTGGACCAGCGTTCGTGCTGGACGTGCAGACCGCGTGAGACGACGCTTCATCCAGTCCCAAACATGCTCAATGGGGGACAGATCCGGAGATCTTGCTGGCCAGGGTAGTTGACTTACACCTTCTAGAGCACGTTGGGTGGCACGGGATACATGCGGACGTGCATTGTCCTGTTGGAACAGCAAGTTCCCTTGCCGGTCTAGGAATGGTAGAACGATGGGTTCGATGACGGTTTGGATGTACCGTGCACTATTCAGTGTCCCCTCGACGATCACCAGTGGTGTACGGCCAGTGTAGGAGATCGCTCCCCACACCATGATGCCGGGTGTTGGCCCTGTGTGCCTCGGTCGTATGCAGTCCTGATTGTGGCGCTCACCTGCACGGCGCCAAACACGCATACGACCATCATTGGCACCAAGGCAGAAGCGACTCTCATCGCTGAAGACGACACGTCTCCAATCGTCCCTCCATTCACGCCTGTCGCGACACCACTGGAGGCGGGCTGCACGATGTTGGGGCGTGAGCGGAAGACGGCCTAACGGTGTGCGGGACCGTAGCCCAGCTTCATGGAGACGGTTGCGAATGGTCCTCGCCGATACCCCAGGAGCAACAGTGTCCCTAATTTGCTGGGAAGTGGCGGTGCGGTCCCCTACGGCACTGCGTAGGATCCTACGGTCTTGGCGTGCATCCGTGCGTCGCTGCGGTCTGGTCCCAGGTCGACGGGCACGTGCACCTTCCGCCGACCACTGGCGACAACATCGATGTACTGTGGAGACCTCACGCCCCACGTGTTGAGCAATTCGGCGGTACGTCCACCCGGCCTCCCGCATGCCCACTATACGCCCTCGCTCAAAGTCCGTCAACTGCACATACGGTTCACGTCCACGCTGTCACGGCATGCTACCAGTGTTAAAGACTGCGATGGAGCTCCGTATGCCACGGCAAACTGGCTGACACTGACGGCGGCGGTGCACAAATGCTGCGCAGCTAGCGCCATTCGACGGCCAACACCGCGGTTCCTGGTGTGTCCACTGTGCCGTGCGTGTGATCATTGCTTGTACAGCCCTCTCGCAGTGTCCGGAGCAAGTATGGTGGGTCTGACACACCGGTGTCAATGTGTTCTTTTTTCCATTTCCAGGAGTGTATAAGAGAAGCCTTGTCTGCTGGTAACAATAGGACCGTAAAATTCAATGTCTGCTAGATGACGTAATTTTACAGGAATGACCTGACACAACTGAGCATAAAAGGAAGACGTTGTCTTGGCTTTCTGGTATAATTTTCACTTCATAAAGATACGACGAATATTGAATAAATAAGGTTTTTGACGAAAAATGAAAAAGCAATTGCTGGCTCCATAATGAGAGTAACTGAGATATATGTACTATATATGTTTGTTAACTAGATGCCCGGGAATGCAGTCAAGCCAGGTTAGACTGTCAGGTGTTAACGGCTTAAACAAGATATTATTCCGAGCGAGATAGTAGAGTCTGACAGGTTTTGTCGCGCCATTGCCGTTTGATGTTTTTCCAGATCGGATCCTTGTCTTGCTCTTTAGCAATGTCGGACATCATTGAAGAAGTAACGTTTTCTTAAGCTACCTGTTGAATGCATAACACAATGGAATTGGCGTGAAAAGCTTCTGTTGAAGAACCAGACAGCCGGCCGATGTAGCCGAGCGGCTCTAGGCTCTTCAGTCCGGAACCGCGCTGCTGCTACTGTCGGAAGTTCGAATCCTGCCTCGGGCATGGATGTGTGTGATGTCCTTAAGTTATTTAGGTTTACGTAGTTCTAAGTCTAGGGGACTGATGACCTCAGATGTTAAGTCCCATAGTGCTTAGAGCCATTTTTTTGAAGAACCAGACAGAGTACTACCAAGTGAGCGAGATAATGCACGAGCGATAATATTTTCATCACCAGGAATATAGATGACGGTAAAGCGAAATTCTTCTAAATACATAAATCAAAAAAAGTTTTGCATCACCCCGATTCCCAGAACTCCTGAAGACAGACAGACGTTGACTGTGGATATTATATCACATACACAGTCCCTCTGACTGTTCAGTAATGTCACTAAACCCGCCCAAAGATGTAAACAGCCATGCATGAAGAGCGCCTGTTAGACAGAGGGGGTCCTACAATCGATCAGTTCCAGTCATTCTACCCGGGAGGAGGTACACGGCTCATGTTGTCTGTAGTTCAACCATATCTCGACGGTCAATACCGCGGTTCGATCGCATCAGCATTGTTACTTTGTGCCAGGAAGGGCTCTCAACAAGGGAAGTGTCAGGCGTCTCGGAGGGAACCAATGCGATATTGTCCGGATATGGAGGAGATACGGAGAGACAGGAACTGTCGGTGACATGGCTCGCTCAGTCCGCCCAAGGGCTACTACTTCAGTGGATAATCGCTACCTACTGATTATGGCTCGGAGGAACCCTGACAGCAACGCCACCATGTTGAATAACAGATGGGCACAGAAACGTGCCGAATGGACTGCTTAGGATTAGCATCACATTCTTTTCACAGATGAGTGCTGCATATGCCTTCAACCAAGCAACCCGGTCACGCTGAATGCCTTAGAGACACTGTCCAGCTAGTGCAGCACGGCGGAGATTCCCTGCTGTTTTGGGGCAGCATTATGTGGGGCCGATGAATGCCGCGGGTGGTCATGGAAGGCCCCATAACGGCTGTACGATTCGTGAATGCCATCCTCCGACCGACAGTGCAACCATATCGGCAGCATATTGGCGAGGCATTCGTCTTCATGAAGACAATTTGCGCCCCCATCGTGCACATCTTGTGAATGATTTCCTTCAAGATAACAACATAACAACATTTCTCGACCAGAGTGGCTAGCATGTTCTCCAGACGTGAACCCTATCGAACATGCCTGGGATAGATTGAAAAGGGCTGTTCATGGACGACGTGACACACCAACCACTCTGAGGGATCTACGCCGAATCGCCGTTGAGGAGTGGGACAATCTGGACCAACAGTGCCTTGATGAACTTGTGGATAGTATGCCACGTCGAATTCAGGCATGCATCAATGCAAGAGGACGTGCTACTGGGTGCCGGTGTGTACAGCAATCTGGAACACCACCTCTGAAGGTATCGCTGTATGGTGGTACAACATGCAATGTGGGTTTTCATGAACAATATAACGGGCGGAAATGATGTTTATGTTGATCTCTATTCCAATTTTCTGTACAGGTTCCGGAACTCTTGGAACCGAGGTGATGCAAAACTTTTTTGATGTGTGTACATAGACCAACGAAGTTAATGCTCGTGATAAAGTTTTGCTGACGTAAGAAATTGCAACGCTCTGTGATAAGTATAAATGTTGGTATATCTGGCAAATGAGAAATGACGGAATTTGGAAAAGGCCCACACCACTGCTACACATTCATGTTCTGTTACGGAATAGTTACGTTCAGCTGCTGACAAAACGCGGCTAGCGAAAGCGATGCTTTTTCTTAACAACAATACGATCTTCTTTGATCTCTTGAAACAGAGAGACAGGAATAGCCGTTTTAGAACTGTCAGTAGCCAAACAGAAGTCATGTGAAAGATCAGGATGAGAAAGCAGATGAGCGTTCAATAAAGCTTGCGTTAAATAGACAAATCTTTGTTGAGCTTGGTCGTCCCAGAACCAGTTGGAGTTTTTGCCGCTAAGTAGACACAAAAGGGGGGTTATCGAGAGCCTTACAGTGCACAAAACGACGGAAAAAATTGACCAAACCGAGAAAACTTCTGACTTGACGTTTGGAAGTGGGTGTGGTTATGTCACGGATAGCTTGCAACTAATCCGGTTCAGGTTCAATGTTAGAAACAGATATGACGTGACCTAAAAAATTTGATAATAGATTTGAAGAAATCATATTTGCTCAGGTTGACTGTGACTCCATGGTCAGAAAGGATTTATAACAAAGAAGTCAAGGTGTCTTTGTGCTCATCCTAGGTCTTTTCAGATATGAGAATGTCATCGACATAAGTGGTAATTTTATTTTTTAAATGATCCGGTAAAATAGAATTTAAACCTCTGATAAATGCTGCAGACGAAATGTTTAATCCAAAAGGAAGTCTACGGAACTGATAGCTTATGCCAAAACAGAAGGGAGCCGTATATTTGTTGGCAATTGGGTGCAATTCAGTCTGCCAGAAACTAGATTTTAAATCAAGGGAGGAGAAAACTGTGACGCCATGAAATTTTTGAAGAATCTCTTCCAAGGTTTGCGATCTATCGGTTTTCCGTTAATTTGTCTCGAATCGAGAATAAGCCTCAGTGAACCATCTTTCTTTCGCACAATATGAAGCGGCCTTTTGTAAGGGCTGGCTGTCGGCTCAATAATACCTTGTTGGAGCATGGAATTAATTTCTTCTTTAGCTTTCTGACGATAGACAAAAGGAATGGTGTAGTGCCGTCCAACAAAAGTATTGTGTGGCTTAACTTGAAATTCATAAAGAAAACCACGAATAGTGCCAGGTACATTATCAAAAACGTGAGCATGAGTTCGTAAGGTTTCCCATAATTGTTCTTTATGAAAATCAGAGGTGGCTCTACAATTATTAACTTTCTTCTGAATCGTGTCGAAAATGTCAATCACATTGAAGTCAACGTTGTGCTCACAGTACGGGTCAGCAGAATTAAATTGTGCGGTGTACCGGTCGATCTTCTATTTGAAGAAAGAAAATGCAGGCGATTGATACCTTGTTCCTCGCTAGAGAGGCTCCGATCAAAATTTAAAGATATCATATTGTCGTCGCTTTGTAATGTAATACAAAGGTTTTTAAAATCAAGCACTGCCTTATGTCTGCTTAAGAAATCGGTGCACAGAATGACTTCAGTTGTTAATAATAGAATGATAAGAAAGTTGTTGAAAAATGTGTGAACTTGAGTAGAAAATTGTAAATGAGTTTGAGAATTAACTTCAACGCTTTTACCAGGTACAGCAGCACTTATTTTGATTTTATTAAGAGGTGACATCGGAAAAGAATCATTAAAATTGCAGCGGTTGAATGCTGCGTCACGCATGACAGTAACAGGAGAACCAGAAACCAGAACCGCTTTTAATATGTGTTTGCAAACTTAAATGGTAGTAACAGGATGATAAAAATGTTTCAGAGGTTGTTCAGCTTCACGTAACAGTAAATCCTTGATGTCTGCTAAGCGGACCATGTTGTCGTTGTTGTTGTTGTTGTCTTCAGTCCTGAGACTGGTTTGATGCAGCTCTCCATGCTACTCTATGCTGTGCAAGCTTCTTCATCTCCCAGTACTTGCTGCAACCTACATCCTTCTGAATCTGCTTAGTGTATTCATTTCTTGGTCATCCTCTACGATTTTTACCCTCCACGCTGCCCTCCAATGCTAAATTTGTTATCCCTTGATGCCTAAGAACATGTCCTACCAACCGGTCCCTTCTTCTTGTCAAGTTGTGCCACAAACTCCTCCTCTCTCCAATTCTATTCAATACCTCCTCATTAGTTATGTGATTTACCCATCTAATCTTCAGCATTCTTCTGTAGCACCACATTTCGAAAGCTTATATTCTCTTCTTGTCCAAACTATTTATCGTACATGTTTCACTTCCATACATGGCTACACTCCATACAAATACTTTCAGAAACGACTTCTTGACACTCAAATCTATACTCGATGTTAACAAATTTCTCTTCTTCAGAAACGCTCTCCTTGCCATTGCTGGTCTACATTTTATATCCTCTCTACTTCGACCATCATCAGTTATTTTGCTCCCCAAATAGCAAAACTCCTTTACTACTTTAAGTGTCTCATTTCCTAATCTAATTCCCTCAGCATCACCCGACTTAATTCGACTACATTCCATTATCCTCGTTTTGCTTTTGTTGATGTTCATCTTATATCCTCCTTTCAAGACACTGTCCATTCCATTCAACTGCTCTTACATGTCATTTGCTGTCTCTGCCACCTTTAGAATTTGAAAGAGAGTATTCCAGTCAACATTGTCAAAAGCTTTCTCTAAGTCCACAAATGCTAGAAATGTAGGTTTGCCTTTCCTTAATCTATTTTCTACGGTAAGTCGTAGGGTCAGTATTGCCTCACGTGTTCCAACATTTCTGCGGAGTCCAAACTGATCTTCGCCGAGGTCGGCTTCTACCAGTTTTTCCATTCATCTGTAAAGAATTCGCGTTAGTATTTTGCAGCTCTGACTTATTAAACTGATTGTTCCGTAATTTTCACATCTGTCAACACCTGCTTTCTTTGGGATTGGAATTATTATATTCTTCTTGATGTCTGAGGGTATTTCGTCTGTCTCATACATCTTGCTCACCAGATGGTAGAGTTCTGTCAGGACTGGCTCTCCCGAGGCCGTCAAAGTTCCAATGGAATGTTGTCTACTCCCGGGGTCTTGTTTCGAGTCAGGTCTTTCAGTGCTCTGTCAAACTCTTCACGCAGTATCGGATCTCCCATTTCATCTTCATCTACATCCTCTTCCATTTCCATAATATTGTCCTCAAGTACATCGCCCTTGTATAGACCCTCTATATACTCCTTCCACCTTTCTGCTTTCCCTTCTTTGCTTACAACGGGGTTTCCATCTAAGCTCTTGATATTCATACAAGTGGCTCTCTTTTCTCCAAAGGTCTCTTTAATTTTCCTGTACGCAGTATCTATCTTACCCCTAGTGAGATAAGCCTCTGCATCCTTACATTTGTCCTCTGGGCGCTGTCCGGAACCGTGCGACTGCTACGGTCGCAGGTTCGAATCTTGCCTCGGGCATGGATGTGTGTGATGCCCTTAGGTTAGTTAGATTTAAGTAGTTCTAAGTTCTAGGGGACTGATGGCCACAGCTGTTAAGTCCCATAGTCCTCAGAGCCATTTGAACCATTTTTTTTTGTCCTCTGGCCATCCCTGCTTAGACATTTTGCACTTCCTGTCGATGTCATTTTTGAGACGTTTGTATTCCCTTTTGCCTGCTTCATTTACTGCATTTTTATATTTTCTCCTTTCATCAGTTAAATTCAATATTTCTTCTGTTACCCAAGGGTTTCTACTAGCCCTTGTCTTTTTACCTATTTGATCCTCTGCTGCCTTCACTACTTCATCCCTCAGAGCTACCCATTCTTCTTCTACTGTATTTCTTTCCCCCATTCCTGTCAAGTGTTCCCTTATGCTCTCCCTGAAACTCTGTACAACCTCTGGTTTAGTCAGTTTACCAAGGTCCCATCTCCTTAAATTCCCACCTTTTTGCAGTTTCTTCAGTTTTAATCTACAGTTCATAACCAATAGATTGTGGTCAGAGTCCACATCTGCCCCTGGAAATGTCTTACAATTTAAAACCTGGTTCCTAAATCTCTGTCTTACCATTATATAATCTATCTGAGACCTTCTAGTATCTCCAGGATTCTTCCATGTATACAACCTTCTTTTATGATTCTTGAACCAAGTGTTAGCTATGATCAAGTTATGCTCTGTGCAAAATTCTACCAGATGGCTTCCTCTTTCATTTCTCTCCACCAATCCATATTCATCCACTATGTTTCCTTCTCTCCCTTTTCCTACTCTCGAATTCCAGTCACCCATGACTACTAAATTTTCGTCTCCCTTCACTGCCTGAATAATTTCTTTTATCTCATCATACATTTCATCAATTTCTTCATCATCTGCAGAGCTAGTTGGCATATAAACTTGTACTACTGTAGTAGGCATGGGCTTCGTGTCTATCTTGGCCACAATAATGCGTTCACTATGCTGTTGGTAGTAGCTTACCCGCACTCCTATTTTTTATTCATTATTAAACCTACTCCTGCATTACCCCTATTTGATTTTTTATTTATAACCCTGTATTCACCTGACCAAAAGTCTTGTTCCTCCTGCCACCGAACTTCACTAATTCCTACTATATCTAACTTCAACCTATCCATTTCCCTTTTTAAATTTTCTAACCTACCTGCCCGATTAAGGGATCTGACATTCCACGCTCCGATCCGTAGAACGCCAGTTTTCTTTCTCCTGATAACGACATCCTCTTGAATAGTCCCCACCCAGAGATCCGAATGGGGGACTATTTTACCTCCGGAATATTTTACCCAAGAGGACGCCATCATCATTTAACCATACAGTAAAGCTGCATGCCCTCGGGAAAAATTACAGCTGTAGTTTCCTCTTGCTTTCAGCCGTTCGCAGTACCAGCACAGCAAGGCCGTTTTGGTTAGTGTTGCAAGGCCAGATCAGTCAATCATCCAGACTGTTGCCCTTGCAACTACTGAAAAGGCTGCTGCCCCTCTTCAGCAACCACACGTTTGTCTGGCCTCTCAACAGATACCCCTCCGTTGTGGTTGCACCTACGGTACGGCCATCTGTATCGCTGAGGCACGCAAGCCTCCCCACCAACGGCAAGGTCCATAGTTCATGGGGGTAGAGCGGACCATATGCTCTACAATATGTGCAGAATGCGATGTACCGTTTGTTGACCCGTTATCGGCATCATCTCACGTCTGGTCCGCTGGTCATTGTTGCGTAGCGTCTGTACCATTCAGTGCGTTGGCAGATGCAACTTCAGTGATTTGAACAGTCCTGAATGATTTTGATTACCTTGACGTGGATGAAGCATAAAGCCTGGTTGTTATTAAAGTGCCCTTTATTCCTGAATTATGATTAAAATTCCTATTTCCCGGCTTATTCCCATTGCGACCTTGAAAATGTTGGCCATTGCCATAAGAGTTTTGCTGGTACGACTGTTGTTTGTAATTACGGAAAGTGTTCTGTGCATAAAATTATTACTAGAATCATTTTACGAGAATGAGTGCTGCTGTGACAGCTGTTGCGGCAAAGGCTGATTGATGTGTTGTCCGGAATTAACGTATTGCTGATTAGACTTTTGAAAATTGTGATTCTGCTGTTCGTTGTTCTGTTGAAAATGTCGTTGTCGATCACCATTAAAATTCTGGTCGTCGTCAAAATTCCTGTTACGCCTTTCATTCCCGAAGACGTTACTATTATTGTGATTAAAAACATACCAGAATGACCACCGTTGTGTTTGTAGCGAAAATTGCTGTTGTTGTTAGAAAAGTTATTATTATTCTTGTACTGAGAAAACGATTGATCAATCTCAAGTAACTGTAGAAAGTCACGAAAAGCATGTATGTTAGATTTTTGTTGACCTACTCTTAACACACATTTCAAATTTTTTGAAAGTATTGAAATACAGAGGTGGATCAAACCTGACGTGCTGAATGGTTCAAACAAATGCTGGTTTTGTTGTACGATGTATTCGAAGCGTTGTGTTAACGTTTAAAAATTCGAGTTGTTGAAATTCGGTAAATTTATCAATTTGTTTTTTACAGCAATATGTGTCGTCTTAGACCAGTACGCTGCGAGGAAAGCCCTTGGGAATTCTTCAACTGAAAAACATTGGCGTGCAATAGGTCGCATTCTCGTCGATGTTTCCCCTTCCGAAAAGCTACAACTAAATTCTAATTTGTGAGAGACAGGCCAGTTTGGCGGCAAAGAAAAAGTAAATCTTGTGTAAGGGATGTAGACGATTAGGACCATTACGAAATACTTTGAATTTCCTGACAGATAAAAATGCTTGTAGTCGAATCCAAAGTTTCTAAAATTATCAAAAGAATGCTGTCGGCTGTAAAAGGTGCGAGAGTTCTCATGTGATTGTAAAAAGTCTCTTTCTCTGACCGGTTTAGTAAGCTGAGGTTGCGAAGAATATTCTATATTCTGATTGATACAATGCATGGCAGAGTTGTTTGAGCAGTGCAGGGAAAGGGTATCGTTCTTATTATCAGATACACGAGCATTAAGTTTATTAAGTTCCTGTCTGATTTGATGATTAATTTGCATTTGTACCTGACGAAAGTTTTCAAGTGATTGAAATTCTGCAGTGTCATTGAAGTGTAACGCTTGTGTACCATCAGAGTAATTGTCATGATTTTATTTTAACTGTGCTACAGTGTCGCGCGAGTTCATTATATTCAGCTTTGAGATTGTATTGTTCGTGAATTTTGGTAGTGTCATCTTAAAGTGACTGTAACTGTACAGCATGATTACGCATTTTCTTTTGCAAAGTAACAACAATTTCATTGGGTATCGACTTTCTAATTTTAGCCGCTGACTTTCAGAAATGGTATTGAGTCGGTTATCAACGGCTGCTTCTCTGTGTGACACATGTTGGTTAAGGTCGTCATGAGCTGTAGTTAGTTCGCTTAAACGAGATGTGACATTGGTAGCCTCTGTTGTAATATCATTTATACGGTCTGTTAAAGTTTTGTGGCTGTCTTTTAATTCATAAGAGTGTGCTTTCTGATTGTCACGGAGTGCATGTGAAGATTTGTTTTGCCCTACGAATTTGTGATTAAGCTCTTTCCGGTGAGTAGCTTGTGTATCAAAACGTTCTGTAAGAGAGTCAAGATTTTTAGTACATTTATCATTAACTTCTTGAAATTGCTTTGTAAGGGGCTCGTTGCTGTTTTTCAGGTCGTCAAAACGACTGGATTGTTCATCAAAACGTTCACTATTCTGTTTTTGCATTTCACCTAAGAACTGAAACAAACGATCGAAATGAGCTTGCGGCGAGAAATTCATACTGTGTGTAGTCAAATGAAGCTGTTGCGTAACAGCTCTGGCGGAAAAATTCCGTAAAGGCTAGGTGTAGGATTTTGGAAAATCTTCCATATTTATGTGTGTGATAGTAGTATTCTCTGAAAATAAAATATCAGAATTACCAAAAACATTATTATCTGAATGCCGAGTCATGTCAGTATCAGGAGTGTCTACAATGTTTGTGTCTTGACTGTCCGGTTGTAAAGAGACAGCATCTTGCATTACTGTGTCAGAAATATGGTTAGTATTAATAGCAATAGAACGATCAACAATTGTTCCTGTCGGTAACATTTTGCAAATCAGATTTTTGCTTATTCGTCGTAGTGCGTGATTTGCTGACAAACGTACTACGCGGCACGATAATAGAGAAATAATAAAAAAAATAAAAAAATCACAAAATCACAGATGTAAAAGACATGCTGGAGAACAATAATATCAAATCTGAAATGCAAAACACAGTATTAGCAAACTATATGTTTCGCTAAAGTACAATAATAATTAAAGTAAGGCAGAGCAGTATACAACTTCTGCCGGTTTCTCAAGATATTCCTCAGTCGCCCTAACAAGGACATCACCAAGTGAAAGGTATCAGAATAAATAAAAATATGTCTGAAGTACTCTCTTTCTGATTGCAAGCCTGAGCTGTGATAATAAATGGACTGTCGAATTGTGAAAGCAAATCTGCACTGTAACAATAATTAACTGTCATAATGAAAAGGGAAGTCTTTCATACTGCAAAAGTTAGCAGTCTGCCCGAGAAAATTTTGAACTGTATAATCTGCTTGAATAATTAACTTGGACATGAAACCTAGAATAAGTGACTTTGCAAAATTTGATCACAAAAACTGTCTCTGAATAATTTAAGTTGGCCCTGATTGAATAGATTAAAAAATCATAATATTTTCTCCTTACCTCTATTCTGCGCAAATCTGGATAACGTGTTGCAGTACTGCTCTGTTTTGGGCGCCGCTATGCGAAAGTTGCAAATTACTGTATCTAAACAGAGACACTGGAGAGGTGCAATGAGTTCTCTGTCAATTGCAAATATAACAGTTTATCGAACATACTTGGCTGGATGATCCATTAAACAGAATTGTAAGAGAAAGGTTGATAAGAGAATGAAATATGCGCGAAAATGACAACACTATGTTTTTTTTTTGTATATTGAGAAAAAGTGCTCAAGGCAGATTTTAAATTTAATGAACTTCTCAACATCCGAAAAATGCACTTTCCTATCTCTCAAACCTAACAACTTTCAACGCAATAACCAAGTTGGTTCCACGGCGCAGCAATAGTGAAAAAAAGTAACATCATTATTGTATTTACCTGGCATTCCATTAGATTTATTCCTTCACAAATCAGTTTCATAATCATGTTGATTGAACAAAATGATAAATTGAGACATTAAATTGGAATCATAATATTGCAATAGCTTCCTCACTCTTAACATTATCTGCCTAACTCTAACACAGTTGAACTTCGACTCTCTCTCTACTAAAGCTAAACATTGTCTGATCCTCTGCGCCCTTGCCCAGCTCAGAGTTACTAACTTAACTTCTGCGATACAGCTTACAACATCGCCGCTCGCACACAATTGATTCAGATACCAAAAAGACAGATACCAAAATTATATATGACACCTATCAAAACGATGATAACTTTCGAGCACCCTAAACAAAATATTAAGTACTTTCAATAACAAAACCACAATACAAACACTTTCGCAGATCATTGTGTCAAACCCGTAATGCCTCTCCGGTTGTGCTCTCACTTGTCTGGCTCACCAGCTACCCCAGTGCCATCACATTGCTCCCCACCGCTGTCAACACTAGACTGACTTGGTGTGACCTCTTGTCTGCCACCAACCACCCATAGGATGCCATTTGACATGTCGTCATCAACGCAGACCCATCGACTGAAGCAAGCTACTGTGTGGCTGTTCACCACTGCTCGTGTAACGATTTATGTGTGGTCTCCGTACCAATTCTCACTGTCCATTCGTGTAGAGCCAACTTATGTAAAAAAAAAAAAAAACAGTGTCCCATCATACACTGCTATTTGTTGCTGTATAGTGGAACTACTGTTTGTGTGGTACAGCCAGGGCACTGTTGCTTAAATTTAAACACAAAAAGTTTAAGATTGCAGATATTACTGTAGTCTGTGTTCACATCACTAAAAATAAAATTGCTCATTGTCACTGCTTTCATCACTACTGCCATTTTACTTGTCACTGTCTTCTTTAGCATAATATTTCATCACGTGTTCATTTTTGCAGTACACTTCAGTTTTAGATGCTTAAGGTGAAGTGTATTTTGGATGACCTATCCTAACAATACTATAAGGTCCTCTATAAATTCTATAAATTTCTTGATACATTGTATTCATCTAGATAAGCACTAGTACTATGTATTCTTGTTTATACACGACTGGGTGCACTAGCTTATCATGTGCTGCCTTTCGTTTTGTTGCTGTTGTTTCCACCTTTTCAATTCACACAACGCATATAATAACATTAGCTAGTAACTCTGTAATTAATTCACTTAGTAAAATGTCAGGTATCTGGTCAATCAGTACTTCAATTGTAGCATATCCAGTCGACTTATGTGGTATATTATTTAAAACATTTGCACATTATATGACAAATTGTCTCACTTTTCTGGCAATATACTGTGGGAATCATATTCAGTTCCTTCATTAGACGCCCATCTGGATTAGAGGCTGGTCTACAGCGTGATACACTGGCTGACATTAAATCGTTCGGTTTCTCGTTCCAAGTCTTTACAGCGAATTGGCTCCCAGTGTCACTAATCAGTTTCTCAGTTAAAAGTTCGTAAAGCAATTTTTTTGTCAATTTTGGTGTTATGACTGTTTCAACTTGTACGTTCAGAAATATTGCACCTAAGCTAATCTTTTCCTATGTTAAACGGTGGTGTCGCTACACCCCAATGCGAAGTTACGCATTTCTGCCATTCATATTTGTCTCATTCAATCTGAGCATTTTGAAATAACCTTTAAGGAAATCCTTCACACTGAACTCTCATAATTTTAATTTTCTTTTTTGCAAACTGCTGTTCATTGTTTTGTAGCCTCAGTCCACTGGGAAGCCTGGACAACGTATCTTACACGGTTTTTCGTATCTTTGTTTGTATTAATTACTAAAATTTTTGATGCGTTAAATTTCATCTTGTCAACTTACTTTGCCTCAAATTACAAGTGAGCAAGAATGATAGCGTTTTATGGTCGGTTACTGCTGCTAATTTCGGACCTGCCAGGTAATACATAAACTCCTAAAGTCGGTAAACTATGGCACTTCCTTCCTTCTTGCCACACTGTGTTTTCTTTCTCCACTAGTTAATATTAGGCTTGTGAAGCCAATCAGATCTGGATGACACAAAACTGGGGCAGTAGTTAGCTTACTCTTGATGTCTTGAAAATAATTTTTACAGTCGCTTGACTAGTTTCAGACATGTTTTTTTCTCAGACAGATTATATAATGATTCACTACTTCATCCTTGCTCATCCAGGAATCTTCACCGTTATCCTGTGATTCCAAGAAATGCCTTTAATTGTTTCTTCTTGGTAAGTACTGGGCTATCTTTAATGGCTTCTATCTTCTCAAGGCTCAGATAAATTCCTTCAGTTATAATTACAAGTTCTCGAAAGTTTGTAGAGCTTCTTCTAAATTCTGATTTATATAAGTTTAGGGTTACACTAGCGGAACTAAACATCTGGAAATTAGCTAAAGTATTATAATACGATCTTCCCATGTTTCGACTGCCACCAGTAGAATTACATACCTCGTGATTTTACTTAACAGTTCTTCTCCTGTTGCCCCAGCCAACGTTTGTATAAGTGCTGATGCAGAGACAGTCAGTCTAAACGGAAGCTTTCAGTACCTGTAACATTTACCTTCATACATAGTTCGTCTAACTATATGTGTCTGTACGCAGCAGTTAGGTCTAGGCTGTTAAATACTTTTTCTGTTTGCTTCTCTACCGCCCAGTACCAGTCTATCTACTCCTCCTCTTTTTGTCTACTACAAAGAGAGGATTAAAAAAACTGGTTACGACTTCATTCTGCTATTCCTGTCGACGTCACCTTCAATAATTTCTTTTCTACCGTTTCCGTCGTAGCTTGTGGTACTTGGTGCGGGGACAATGGAATGGCTTGTGTGGTATGATGTTGTCTGGTAACTTTAAGAACAGATATTCATACTTGAATAGCATATTGGATAATTTATCTTTCATATCAGCTTGTACTCTGTCGATTTCGTTTACTTTGTTACTCTTATCAGTAACATCCTGTTCAGCAATCTGCAAATCTTCTATCTTTACATCACATATTTCGGCCATCAACCATTTTAGCTGTCTGTCATAGTGGTGGTCCTCCGATTTAACTGGGTAAACTAAATAGTTTTTTCATTATTAGTTCCTGTGGCTTCATTACGAGAATTTAAACTTACTCCATGCTCTGACATCCAGTATGCATCTTTAAACATTGACTCACAAAGCTGTGGACGTACTATCGCATCAAGATTATGTTTCTACTCTCCCACTTCAGCTTCCAATAACATTTGCTTCTTAATGGATTTACTTTGTTCTCTCACCACTCCTACTAACTTGTATCTGCTGACTGCTAATTGAGGAATATCTGCATCTTTCTTCAAAAGTTTATTCCAGGGTTTTTTTACTTGCAGAATCCAAAAGGATAAAAGTTTCTTCTTGACACATTTTCTTACCAATAATAGGAGTAATAGTTTCCTATTTATATGTTCCTTGTTCTTCACAATATAGTTCATCCTATTCATCTCTCGAGCCTTCCATTTAAATCACTGTAACCAGTCTCTTTCCTGGTCCCACCTTCTTCTTTCCATAGTTTCTATTGTGATAGTTGCTTGAAAATTATGAGCATTTTAGTTGTAGGTGTGAACGGCGAACTGTTCGTCGTTTTCCGGCAGGTCATTCATCTTTCGTCCCGGTTGGTTAGGCGGCCTTCTGTCATCAAATTGGGTATTCTCCAAAAATGATCCGTTTTGTTGTTGTTTTCTCTTCTAAATCGATAGTGAAATTCACCATCTCTTCGACCATGGTATCTTATTTCTTGAAATCGCTGTCGATGATTCCATTGCAGTCTCTGCTTTTGCTTATACATGAATCTGTTGTCGTATCTGCGTCGATTTGGTTCTAGACCATTAGTATAATTATCTCGCTGCTGCATCTCTAAAGATCCTGTAGTTATCTTTTCCTTTCTCGTACTCTATATGAATAAAAAATTTGTCTTCACTGATCAGCTCTATTGATAATAATTCCCAGTAACTGCCTACTTGTCCTGGAACGTGGACCCATTACGAGCTATATTATGACATCCTTTTACTCAAATACTTTATCTAAATATCCTTATTTAGCTTCTTCTCCAAAAATTCTGTGAATATTCCGTTAGCCTCTCTAGGAGAGACTAGTATGCAGTCCTACCAGCATTTTGACCAGAGCTTTGTCTAAAAATTAGCACACGTCATTCTTACTTTATCTTGTTGCTTTCACCAATGTCTATCCAAACGATTAGCATGAAGAAAGTTATTTTCGGCGTCGGTCCATACTATTGGTGCTGTATTTCTAAAACAAAAGCAAGAGTAGGGACACCAGCTTTCGGTTTGAATCTATTTAAATGCGTGCTGTGTAGAAAGCCTGCCTGTCTTCGCTCATCGTCCTTTACACCTCAGTGCACAGATGGCAAGCTGGAATCTTCGGTCAGTTCTGGAGTGTGTAATCCCACAACGAAGCATAGCCAAGGCGCAGCAGTTGAATAAGTGAACGCTCATGCCATCTGTTGGATAGCTGCGCAAACAAAAGCACAGGTGCTTCCACCTGGTGGCAGTCAAATGAAATAGCGCTACGAGTAAGACAGTATCTGAATAGTGCTGCGCCCGGACGACGAAATAAAGAAGCATTGAACTAGGATAATATCATTATGTATAGTAAAAATATTAATTTAATATTAGTTTAGTATATATATAAAATGATTGTAATTGAATATGGTAATGTTATGGTATGTCCATTTGTAAATAGAGAACTTGGCATAGTGTAAATTAATGTTTAAATGTGAGGGAAATCCCCGAGAACGCAGATAATGCAGGTTGGCGCGTGAATTTGGCAGTAGAGAGAGATGTGTTCTGGAACTGTTCAGATGCGGAACAGAGATTACGCAGCGCGAAAGTGACAGTTTAAGTACGGTACGGTAACGTTGCTTACAGACTGTTAAAAGTGAGCTTACAACAAACACGAACTGGATTTATGGTGTGTCAGCAAGTCAAATGGACAATACGGCTTGCAGGATGCAACATTTCGACGGAGACGGCTTGTGAGCGATATAGTTGCTGTTCCCGCTCAAAAAGCACATGGCACGCCTTGTGGAAGTCTGCGTAATTTACGACGGACTGCAGCGATCAGCAGCAAGGTATGAAGTAACCAGTGTCTGCAGCTAATGTTGCAATGCGATCTTACTACCATATGAGATCCATTGATAAGCTCACGCCAGCACAAGCAACGAACTAGTAGTTATCGTACGACAGTGTTTTTATGAACACTGCATTTTATACCGCCGCCATAACAAGTACATTTATCCGTAGCGGACCAGTTTATGTATTTATCAAGTCAAGTTCCCTACAGTGCAATGTCTGTGTGAAATAATAAGTTTCTGATTCAAAGTGCATTCCACGAGTGTCATCAATTATTTACAGAAAATAGTTCATTATTATCCCAAATCCATCACTGTGTGTGCAGCAATACCAGTAAAAAGGCTATATTACGTGAGTATCGGCGTATTAATGCAACAAGAGGATATAATCGGAGTTAACGCCGAAAATTTCCAACAAACGCCGGATTATACAACTGACAGAAGACGCCAGGTACTGTGCCACATTAATTATAGTTCAACTCGATGTGGTGGCTTTTCAATACATTATCAACGTAAAAACTCATTCAGTTTCATTAGAACAAAATGATTCTAAAGTAATGTTTTTAACATCTCTAGTAACCATCAGTTCAATAGTGCTAATTGATTATTCAATTAAAGAATTTATTGCCACCACAGTACTCACTGTACGTTTAGTACAATGCAAATTCAGTAACATTAAAATCATTACTGACAGTTGGTGTAGATCAATCTAACTTACAGTATGTTCAAGAGTTCGTCATATGTGTGTGTGTATATTGTGTTACGTAAATGTTGTTCGCCTGGTAGGCGTGATTAACGTACACCAGTTAGTGCATTCTGTTCAGTCACTTCAAAGAGGTTATTTTTGTTAATGAAAATCAGAACATTCGATTTCTTGTACGCCATCTCCAATATTTATTCAGTAATTCCGTGTAGTAGTCTGATGTACATAGCAAAGCTGTTCAGGCTTCTTACACGCGATAGCCGATTTCCAGACGTCCGATGCCGCATGGTCTAAAAATATTACAGTACATTCGGATAGTGGCATCGCAAGTGACACATTGGGACATTTAGGGTTGCATTGTTGTTGGAGTATTTGCAACTGTCGCATAGCTTTTGTTCAAGGTCACACAACGATTACCTTTCCTTACTGCGAGATGTGCTGTAGCACTCACCCTTCAGGCCAGAATTTTTAGTGGGTGTGGAAACTTAGCAGGTAAACTGATTATGCTACTGGTGCAGGAGGCACAGCTCGGGAGCTGGTGTGGGTAGGTGTCATATGCCCTTGCCTAGGACATCAGAGAAACATCGTTTTCTGGAATCATATTTAGTGCTTATAATTTACTATACGGATTGCCTTCTCCGGCGTAGTAGAAGGCGCGCTGCTTCACGTACTCACGAGCAACATGAAATGCGGACGCAGTGCTTAGTCAGCTGTGGCCGTCGTTCGGGTCAGGACCGAGTGGCAGTGTCGTGCAGGTGGCTTGGTCAGGTGTCTATAGGCGCAAGCTTACCGGAGCTCAGTAGCAACTAATGCGGCCTGCCTCAGCGCTCTCGAAGATGCATGTGCACTTCAGTGACTACCAACGAAACATCACGGATGGCCGGTGTCGTGAAGGCGTTTGCCCATGACCCAGATCAGCAACACTGTGTGTAACCAGGGATGTGGGACTCAGGTGTCTCGCCCAACAGGTTGCAGCCGGTAGTTTGCAGTCACTTCGTATAGCCATTCACCAGGGTATTCCCAGGCTCGTTCACGTTTTCTTCAAACATGGTGGTGGCCAAACAGCAGTAACGGCTTGCAGTGGCTAGGTCTCACTACAACCGCTGGCTGTGATCTCAGAGCTGAAGTCCTCTCGGCAGCAGACAGCACATCACGATTTGTCATGTTGTCCTGTAACTAGCGAGCCTCTCATTCCATCGGAATCAGAGGTGCAGACAGGCTGACCAGACGCTGAAACCAAGACTTCGGAATCGGTCGTATTTAAGCTGGACATGTCAGCATTGCTGCTGCGGCGAGTACGTTTACTGCAATTATCCAAACGTGTCAGCGGACTCCTGCCCACAGTGTTGCCTCATTTATTGTCAGTTCCATATCCCTTAAGATATTCCGTTAGTGCTAAGCAGCATTGGAGTGGCTGAGCTCGGAGGTTACATGTTATGGCTCTATAGGGAAAGACTCAGAGAATGACGAATTAGGTGTTGTCGTTAGGAACCATTTGTACTTCTTAATCACGGTTCATTTCAGTGTGAAAATGTATCATAAGCGGCGCCTTGCTCTCAGCGATGTTACACTCCTCGCAGTATGTACCAGATCCGATTTACTGTAGTCTACAGCAAGTAAAATTTTAAAAATGTGTAAGTGCACCCTGGAAGTAAATTTTCTGTGCGACCATCCAACCTTCTTCAAGAAATTCATTCCAAAAATTACATCTAAAATTCACGTAGATTACTTTGACGCTATTCCACATTATACAATGCCTGTTAATATTTCATGAGACTGTTACGTTACTTGTTCCTACTTAAATCAAGGTTTTAATCTACAGTATGGCAGAGATGTGTCGCATTCTACATGCTATAACTTAATTGCTGTATTTATTAAATTACTTTCAGTTCCTGCTTCTTAGCTGTGGCGTCAAGACATTTCACGGAAACCTGGCCCAAAGGTAGGTCTGGAGGAATGACAGTTTTATGCCTCATCCGTAGGTAGAGGGTACTACATGCTGTAAGAAGCATGGCTATACTAGTAGTAGAAACACTTATGGTGATGATCGAACCTCTGAGACTGTTTTTTGTGAACTATTGGACATGTTCGAACAGACGTTCCATAGTAATACGCACCTTTTCTAATGCAATGAGATCATCTATTGAGGCCGGCCGGAGTGGCCGTGCGGTTCTAGGCGCTACGGTCTGGAGCCGCGTGACCGCTACGGTCGCAGGTTCGAATCCTGCCTCGGGAATGGATGTGTGTGATGTCCTTAGGTTAGTTAGGTTTAGGTAGTTCGAAGTTCTAGGGGACTGATGACCACAGCAGTTAAGTCCCGTGGTGCTCAGAGCCATTTGAACCATTTTTCATTTATTGAGTGTAGGAGTTCTGCGCTCAAAGTGTTGTTAAAGGCTACATTGTGGGTAAGTAGGATATCAAACTCTGGCCAGTACAACATTGGTTTCCATATCTTGATCGTGGTTCCGGTTAATTGATACTTACGTCAGTTATATCACATGCCGCTGTTTTGACGTTCGAGACTTTCCGTGCCTGTCGTTGTGCCACCCAAGGACAAGGAGCATCTAGCAAGTCCCTTTGTTCTTCAAAAAATAGTGCCCACAAAACACAAATAAGCGGATAACTTTCAGGAACGTCAAGCTAACCCTTAACACATAGCGTATGTCTGATAGTATACAATAAAGGGAAGAAAAAATTAAACTGACAGGGATAATACACTGCAACAATACGTAATAACGAACTCCTCGTTTCGAAAGCACAGCGCTTAGGGTGCCTTGTTCGAGTATACGTATTGGTATGACCATTCCTCTTAATCCTAATAAGTTTTCAGCTGTTCGGTAACAATGGTACCAAAATCTGTGGGAAAGCAGCGACTGCACCATCTTAACGGTTGTATTGTACTGATATGTACAATGGAAGTTGTAGTTGACAAAGAGATCTTACCATTGTTTTGGGACGTCATTTGACTGACTTGGTACAGACCGTTTTCTTATTCATCAGAAATTTTTTAGTATTCCCTTTTTTTCAAATTTACTTTTCCCAAACTCCTGTATTGACATAACGCCGGACCTAACTTTGATAGTAAAACATCGAAGGGACAAGTTATTGTACTTCTATAGACAGCCTCGTACGGTGAGAGACCAGTATTGATTTGGGCTTTTGGAACTGTATGCACCGACACAGATTGGACAAATGTATTCCAGCCTGTATGTAATGTGTTAACATAATAACTAACCATCTTCGAGACTGTTCTATAAATACATTCCGTTTGCTTGCAAATGGGACTTGTCCGTACATCTACATCTACATTTACATACATTCTCCACCGTATCGTGCGTAGTAGAAGGTACCCTCTACCACTAACAGCCATTTCCTTGTCTGTTCCAATTGCAAAAAGAACGAGAGAATAACGATCATCTACGTGTCTCCGTATGACGCCTAATTTTTTATATGTTACCTCCGTGGTTCTTACGCGGAATGTGTAATTTGTGTTGGCGACAGTAGAACTGTTCTGCATTCAACTTTAGATGCCGGTTCTCGAAATTGTCTCAGTAGTGTTTATCGAAAAGAATCCCTCCAAGGCTTGTCATACGAGTTCCTCAAGGATGTCCGTAGCCCTTGCAAAGTTATTCAGTCCCGCAGGTTACAAATCTAGGAGCCAGCTTCGGAATTGCTTCGATATCTACCTTTAATCCGACCTCGTACAGATCCGAAACTCTCGAGCAGCACTCAAGAACAAGTCACACTAGCGTCCTACATGCGATCTGCTTTACAGATGAATCACACTTTCGCAAAGTTCTCCCAATAAACCGAAGTCGATTATTCTCCTTCCCTAGTACAATTATCACATGCTCATTCTATGTCATATAGCTTTGCAACATTATGTTCAGATACTTAAATTACATAGCTCTGTCAAGTAGGGCACATGTAACACTGTATTCGGACATTACGAGTTTGTTCTTCCTACTCACCCATATTAATTTACGTTTACCAACACTTAGAGGTAGCTGCTTTTCATCACACGTATTGGAGATTTTTTCTAAGTCAAGTTGTATCCTCGTACAGACACTTAACTTCGACATCTTCCCATACTCCTAGCAACATCAGCAAACAAATGTAGATTACTGCCCAACTTGTCCACCAGATCAATGATGTATACAGTAAACAACGGCTATCCTATCACACACTCCTAGGGCACTCTGACGATACACTTGTCTCTGATGAACATTCGCGTCGAGGACAACATACTGCATTCTATTACTTAAGAAGTCTTCGACCCACTCACATTTTTAAGAACCTATTGCATATGCTCGTAGCTTTAACACTCTCAACGGGCACTTTGTGAGAGGCTTTCCCGAAATCTAGAAATAGGGAATCTGCATGTTGCCTTTAATACAGAGTTCGCAGTATACGATGTGAGAAAAGGGAAAGCCGAGTTTCGCACAACTGATGCTGTCTAAAATCATGGTGATTCGTGGAGATAAGCTTGTTGGTCTCAAGAGTAATTACTATATTCGAACTGAGAATATGTTGAAGGATTCTGTAGCAAAGCGATGTTGGGGATACTGGTCTATAATTTTGCGGGTCCTTTCTTTTTGCCCTTCTTGAATACAGGAGTCACCTGCACTTTTAGCACAAATTGGGTATTGGTGCTGCGCGAGAGTTTCGCGATAAATGAAATTTAGGTAAGGAGCCAATATTATACAGTACTCTCTGGGACTCCATCCGCACCTGTTGACTTACTAGTTTTCAACTCTTTTAGATGTTTCTCTACGCCAAGGATGCTTATTACTAACACGTCCTAGCCGTCCGTTGTAGCCGAGCGGTTCTAGGCGCGTCAGTCTGGAACCGCGAACCCCGCTAGAGTCGCAGGTTCGAATCCTGCCTCAGGCATCGATGTGTCTTAGTTAGGTTTAAGTAGTACTAAGTCTAGGTGACTGATGACCTCAGATGTTAAGTCTCATAGTGCTCAGAGCCATTTGAACCATTTGAACTAACTCGTCCATACAGGAGCATGCTCGATGATCAAATGAGTGTATGTCTATACGATTTTCCTGCGTGAACAATTTTTGGCCGCGAAATTTAAAACTTTGTCTTTTGCGTTGCTATCTCCTTCAGCCACACCAGACTAGTCGACGAATGAGTGATTGGAAGCCTTACAGCCGATTAACGATTTTACACAGGTCTACAATTTTCTCGGCTTTTCTGCCAGATCTTTTGCGACGTTATGATAGTGGTCGTTTGATGTATGTTTCATGTATAGATCTTTTCAAGGGACTCACCAACCTCTTCCAAACTATGCCTGCGTCATTTGCGCCTTCTCTGCTGAAACGAGATTGCAACAGCCTCTGCTTCCTCAGCATTTTCTGAATTTCGCTGCTAAATCGTGTCGTGTTGGGCCTTTTCCTTCCTTAAGCAACTTACTAGGCACATAGTTCTCCAGACCATGATTTGCAATCTGCCTTAACTTTACCCACAATTCCTCAACTCCATCTTATTGGGAGTAAGTTATGCCAATTCGCTGTCTAAGTGAGATGCTGATAACTGCTTATCCGCTCTTTCTATCAGAAACCCTCACATAGCCTTCTTAACTGATTTATTAAACTTTGTAATGACAGTTGATCAATGACAATCCCCATCTCTATACCGACTCTGTCGATAAGGTCTAAAATATTTCCATTGTGTGAAGTCTGCAGTACTTTCAGAATTATTTAGCAATGACTGTCTCTTTGTACCCCCCGCACCAATGAATCCATACACATCCCAGTCTAGACTCGGTAGGTTAAAGTCGCCTGCAACCAGTATGTCATGATCTGGGTATTTACACATTACTGACTAAATTTTGTTTGAATAAGTCTAGAACTGTTACAGCGCAGTCTTCTGGTTGGTAAAAACATCCAACAATTAACTTGCTTTCATCTAGACCCATTACACATGACAAGATAACTTCACTGTCTCACTCTGACCTTAATAGAGGTAAAACTTTTGTCAACTTCAGTGAACAGTCCCACTCTTAGGGAGTATAATCTGTCTTTCCAATATATGTCCCATGAATCCCTAAAGATCTCAGAGCTTTTCACATTGGGTTCAGCTAACTCTCAGTGTGAATATTAATTGGTGCGTGGAGACTTTCGTGGAGGAGAGTAAATTCAGGAAGTTCATTAGGAATACTGATAAAATTTTGACACACGAATTGTCTTTCCTCTGAACATGGTCTGACTTCCCTTTCTGAGTACCGATTGGCTAGTGTTCATCAGAGAACCTGAAACTATCGCCTAGAATAAAAAACCCTCATGTGCACTCCACAAATCCTCTGCTACCCAATAGCTGCTTCCTTTGTATATTGCACCCCTGATTTGCCAATAGGTGTGCTATAAATCGCCACTCGATAATGCGGGACCAGAAGTCTAGAACCAAGACTATCACAGAGACGACGACGCTTTGGTCGAGATCCTGTGCTTGTCTGCAAACCAAAGGACCCATATCAACTT
This sequence comes from Schistocerca serialis cubense, assembly GCF_023864345.2. NCBI lineage: Eukaryota > Metazoa > Arthropoda > Insecta > Orthoptera > Acrididae > Schistocerca > Schistocerca serialis. Next base: position 475,870,441 of record NC_064643.1, read on the forward strand.
TGGGAACATTGCTGCAAATTGCTAGGTTTGCTTGTACACCCGGAGCGAGGTGAGCAGACTTCACCACTTCCGCCAACCTCCTTTATGAACTGATGCTGGTCTCAGAAACCTTATGACGGGTGTCATTAGTGCCGACGTCAGCAAGAACTTGCAGGCAACTGCCCCCTGCACTTTCAATAACTGCAGACAAGGTCCACTCCACATCTCAGAGAAGACTCCCAACAGACATACCGAGTGCACATTGCTGGCTTCCTTTCCAGTCTTGAACGCTGTCTTCCTAAGTGTACCAATAACGTACATGTGCTTGCTCGAATTCTGCATAAGGAATTCTGTTCACTCACTTGGCGAACAGGCAACGCTAGACAACCAGCTTTCACAGTGGCCCTCCATCTTGTGCAGTGCAAAAACGTTAACACCCGCCACTCACCCTACTGTGAGGGCAGATCCACTGCATCGAGTACACTAGGAGTTGCATCGGCAACAGACCCTGTGGGTGAAACAAGCGAAACTGGGGTGTCCCATGTGACAAGCCAGATTCTCCGCCATCCCTGTACCCGAAGGCAGCTGCCTTTAGCTGACTGTCCTTAGCCAAGAGGGCATTCAGATGTTCGTGAACTATTATGACAAGCTCTTCCTGCGTCCGCTCCGGCCGAAGTGGTCGAACGGTTCTAGGCGCTTCAGTCTGGAACCGCGCGACCGCTACGGTCGCAGGTTCGAATCCTGCCTCGGGCATGGATGTGTGTGATGTCCTTAGGTTAGTTAGGTTGAAGTAGTTTTAAGTTCTAGGGGACTGATGACCTCCAATGTTAAGTTCCATAGTGCTCAGAGCCATTTGAACCAGCCTGCGTCCGCGCGCAGCATGCACACAGCCTATCAATGTTATCAAAACTAACCGAAGAAATAAGTTATAGAAGGAGACAGAAACTTAGACAAGCAACTTGCTACCCTCCTGATGTGTAACCAGTGGACACTGATGTCTTAATGAGCTATGTAGCTGGCTGTTCAGAAGAAATTAAATTTCGATACAGACTGCATGAATTTACACTTACAATTAGAAATGCGAGATGTAACCTCTTAGAGCAAAAACACGAAATTTAAGAAACATGTTACAAGGAAAACACAGGAAATCGAAATGCCTAACTTGACGTTCAGAAGATGTGTATCAGCAGACGTCTTTGGACTGACTGGCTTACTGAATGAACGGATGCTTGTCTTGGAAACAAAACAAATGAGCAACTACAGACTGCCTAAATTTACACTTACAAAACGTGAGATTAAACCTCTTAAATAGAAAAAAAGTCTCAAACGCAAAGTACACAGCACAGGTGTGTCATCATATCAGATAAGTTCTTACCCTGATCAGTCAGTAAAGTTATTGCTAAGCCTAACTTAAGAATCCAGTTATTCACTAATGCTGACGGCAACGTAGCAGCCTGGTGGCAGAGATTGCGGTCGTAGATATAAACATAGAAAAATGGTAAATAATCGTCAGTGCTTACCTGTTACCAGTTGGAGTTCTGTTAAATGCACACAAACTGTGAAGTCTAACTATCTGAAAAGGCTTTGATGGCTCATCCAACTTTTGAAGAGGGATTTTTTCATTGGTAAAAATTGGTCGTTAGGCGCGTGGTGTGCAATTTCGTACATACTGCTCCACATCACGTTTTCTCGCCTCGCACCAAAATGTTTCGACTGCGCTTCTATTCACCACTCTTCGATCACCATTACCTGATAACATATGGTCATGTGCTTGTTGCAATACTTTGTTTCTGAGCGGTAACGGAACCACTACGCGCAGTCCACATTTTGTTGACTTGCATAGTAAGTCCTTTTGCATTGCAAACTGCGGCTGCATCATTTTCTTGCTTCCTCTGCCAGCCACTCACAGATTACCCAAGTGCGTGCGTCACTGTGACCTTGTCGCTCAAAGTATCCACATTTGGATGTTTCTACCCATTTATATGAATGGCCGTAGTCAAACTCAGTCAACTTAAGAGCCAACCTGGTCAACCTGATGGAGGGATCCTTCAAACCAAGCAAGCATTTCAGTCTGTTACAACCTTAAATTACTGCCCATACACGTAATGTTGGAAGTAAGTGATCCCATAGATCACGGCCAACATTTCTTTCTGTGTGGTAGTGTAATTGGGTTCCAATCTGTTTGGCTGTCGAGATACGCACGCCGCAGAATGCTCTTTACCATCTAGAGCGCTTCCTAAGCATCCTATAAAATGTAATAGGACATAGAGAATGCCCCACTGAACAATTTGGGTCAGAGAAGCCAGCTTAAGGAGATATGGAAGTAAACTTTGTCTAGCTTTGTCTAGCATTACTATTTTCCAGCTTATTTACAACGAATATGTGTACGTGTTTACACATACTGTGCTGTTTATTTACATGTACATCCTTTATTTCCTCCGAGGAAACAGTGAGGACGATCCTGATTACTAGGAAGTCATGATGCGGTTTTTGTTTACTTTAATTGTCCATAACGTGGATTTGTTGTATCGTATTTACACCATGACATTAAGGCCGGCCGCAAGATGAGACGCAGGCCCGTGAGGTGACGCAGGGGGGCTCACGCCAAATTCCTCACGGCAGCGTGAGTCACGGCGACAATCATCGCAAGTTGGATAGCAGTTTCAATACGCAGTTTGCTGAGGAACTTTGGGTCTGGCATAGATGGCAACTACTTCTGCTATGTTAATAGACAGAAGTTCAGAATCGGATTCCGATTCTGAGTTTGAGTTCGGAACGGTGTGTTACATCACTTTGATGAAACAAAAAGCAGAAAAAAGTGCGTACAAGACTAAGTCATGGGGAATTCGCTTTAACTAAGGAATATGATGATGAAAAATTCACGAACTATTTTAGATTAAACCGTGATCAATTCCAAGAAGTGCATGGTCCCATCAAGAATGAAATGTACTCGGACGACAGTTTCGATTCTATATTGATATCAAAGACGTGGTTAAATCCATCTACTCCGTTTTCACTAGTAGATATGGAGGGCTACACGCTAGTAAGGAATGATATTGTAAGGAACACAGGCATCTTTTCTGATAAACATTTAACCAAGACAGAGCACATCACGAAAATTTGCTACAGAGTAGCAGAATGTTAACAAAGAATTACACTGAAACTTATAATTTCGTATGTCCGTTTCCTTGGCCACTTCCTCCCACTTCTCAGCTTTCGGCTTCGTTTTCAAGTAATCTTCATGGCTTGTATGATACAGAACTTTGCGAACACGTACGGCTTCAGTTAGCTTTTCCTCCATTTCGAACAACCAACAGCCAGAACCACCGTGATCCTCGCAGTAAACTGCGTACAGGAGACTGCGGTCCGTAGGGTCACCAAGCGCAGGAACTGCGTCACGTCACGCTGCGCTCTAACGTGCGCAGGACCATTCAGTTGTGTGGTTCGCAAAAACTCACCGTGAGTCACCCTGCGTCACCTCACGGACCTGCGTCTCATCTTGCGGCCAGCCTAACGTGCTATGAATCAACAACAGACCTATTCAACATGACGGTGCACCGTCTCACTTCAGTGTCAATGTTCGAAAACATCACAATGCTGCATTTCCTGGTCGCTGGATTGGAAGGAGAGGTCCTGTTCCATGACCTGCGAGGTCACCTGACCTGGGTCCTCTTGATTATTTCCTATTGAGATGTCTAATGTCACTTGTGTGTGAGGCCCCAGCGGATACGGAATGGAATTAGTTGACAGAATTGTAGCTGCCTGTGATTTGATCCGAAACACACCAGCGAGATTTGTCAGGGTGCGTCAAATCCTATTTGCCAGCGGTATGCTTGCACTGAGGTTGATGGTCGTCGCTTTCAGCTCATTTTTTGAGACAGAGTACAAATCGTACATTCATTCTGTTAGTGGTGGTATTTGCAGTTAACTGAAGCTAACGTAAATAAAAAAGTACAAATTAATGTAATTTTATTCATACTACCTCCTTAAGCTTGCTTCTCCGACCCCTGCTGCAGGCAAGCGGGGTGCTCTCAATGCTTGTGAGGCGAATTGAGGAGCTACTTGATTGAGAAGTAGCGACACCGGTATCGAAAACCGACAACGGCCTGCAAAGCATTGTGCTCACCACATGCCCCTCTGTATCCGCTTCCGGCTACGCCTGAGGACTGAGCATTACACAGCGGGCGGTCAGTACTGTTGAGTCTTCAAGGCCTATTCGGATGGTATTTGTTTGTTGGTTTTAGGCTCTTCAATCAGCCGCAAACTGGCCATACGAAGGCTAATTTCGGCAGCCTACCTGCCCAACTCGAGTGCAGCTGCGACGTTTTTAACAAATGTGAGTATGTCCTCTGTTAACTTGCCAGATAAAGACGATGTGAAGTTTGCTACTGCAGGATCCATAGGACGAGAGGATACATTCGGTATGGCCTTAACTTAGTCAAGATGTTCCAGTACTTGATGCTTCTCGGCTTCAGAGCCTCTGCCTGTCACTTGCAATATGCTAATTCGCCATCTTTTCGTTCGAAGATTGCTTGTAACCTAAGAATCTGCTCTGTCATTGTGGCAACAGAGTTAAATGGTTCAAATGGCTCTGAGCACTATGGGACTTAACATCTAAGGTCATCAGTCCCCTAGACTTATAACTACTTAAACCTAACTAATCTATGGACATCACACACATCCATGCCCGATGCAGGATTCGAACCTGCGACCGTAGCGGCCGCGCGGTTCCAGACTATAGCGCCTTTAACCTCTTGGCCACCACGGCCGGCGCAACAGAGTTACCTGTACTAGTGGAGCATGTTTCTGCCAACATCTTGCATGCTACATTGCTACACAAAAAATTAAATAAATACAGGGTGTTACAAAAAGGTACGGCCAAAAGCTGAAGATGAGCAGATAGAGAAAGTGTATGAGGATATTGAAAGGGTAATGCAGTATGTAAAGGGGGACGAAAATCTAATAGTCATGGGCGACTGGAATGCAGTTGTAGGGGAACGAGTAGAAGAAAAGGTTACAGGAGAATATGGGCTTGGGACAAGGAATGAAAGAGGAGAAAGACTAATTGAGTTCTGTAACAAGTTTCAGCTAGTAATAGCGAATACCCTGTTCAAGAATCACAAGAGGAGGAGGTATACTTGGAAAAGGCCGGGAGATACGGGAAGATTTCAATTAGATTACATCATGGTCAGACAGAGATTCCGAAACGGATACTGGATTGTAAGGCGTACCCAGGAGCAGATATAGACTCAGATCACAATATAGTAGTGATGAAGAGTAGGCTGAAGTTCAAGACATTAGTCAGGAAGAATCAATACGCAAAGAAGTGGGATACGGAAGTACTAAGGAATGACGAGATACGTTTGAAGTTCTCTAACGCTTTAGATACAGCAATAAGAAATTGCGCAGTAGGCAGTACAGTTGAAGAGGAATGGACATCTCTAAAAAGGGCCATCACAGAAGTTGGGAAGGAAAACATAGGTACAAAGAAGGTAGCTGCGAAGAAACCATGGGTAACAGAAGAAATACTTCAGTTGATTGATGAAAGGAGGAAGTACAAACATGTTCCGGGAAAATCAGGAATACAGAACTACAAGTCGCTGAGGAATGAAATAAATAGGAAGTGCAGGGAAGCTAAGACGAAATGGCTGCAGGAAAAATGTGAAGACATCGAAAAAGATATGATTGTCGGAAGGACAGACTCAGCATACAGGAAAATCAAAACAACCTTTGGTGACATTAAAAGCAGCGGTGGTAACATTTAGAGTGCAACGGGAATTCCACTGTTAAATGCAGAGGAGAGAGCAGATAGGTGGAAAGAATATCTGATGTGATAGAAGAAGAAACAGGAATCGATTTAGAAGAGGTAGGGGATCCAGTATTAGAATCGGAATTTAAAAGAGCTTTGGAGGACTTACGGTCAAATAAGGCAGAAGGGATAGATAACATTCCATCAGAATTTCTAAAATCATTGGGGAAGTGGCAGCAAAACGACTATTCATGTTGGTGTGTACAATATATGAGTCTGGCGATGTACCATCTGACTTTCGGAAAAGCATAATCCACACAATTCCGAAGACGGCAAGAGCTGACAAGTGCGAGAATTATCGCACAATCAGCTTAACAGCTCATGCATCGAAGCTGCTTACAAGAATAATATACAGAAGAATGGAAAAGAAAATTGAGAATCCGTTAGGTGACGATCAGTTTGGCTTTAGGAAAAGTAATGTGACGAGAGAGGCAATTCTGACGTTGCGGCTAATAATGGAAGCAAGGCTAAAGAAAAATCAAGACACTTTCATGGGATTTGTCGACCTGGAAAAAAGCGTTCGACAATATAAAATGGTGCAAGCTGTTCGAGATTCTGAAAAAAGTAGGGGTAAGCTATAGGGAGAGACGGGTCATATACAATATGTACAACAACCAAGAGGGAATAATAAGAGTGGACGATCAAGAACGAAGTGCTCGTATTAAGAAGGGTGTAAGACAAGGCTGTAGCCTTTCGCCCCTACTCTTCAATCTGTACATCGAGGAAGCAATGACGGAAATAAAAGAAAGGTTCAGGAGTGGAATTAAAATACAAGGTGAAAGAATATCAATGATACGATTCGCTGATCACATTGCTATCCTGAGTGAAAGTGAAGAAGAATTAAATGATCTGCTGAACGGAATGAACAGTCTAATGAGTACACAGTATGGTTTGAGAGTAAATCGGAGAAAGACGAATGTAATGAGAAGTAGTAGAAATGAGAACAGAGAGAAACTTAACATCAGGATTGATGGTCACGAAGTCAATGAAGTTAAGGAATCCTGCTACCTAGGCAGTAAAATAACCAATGACGGACGGAGCAAGGAGGACATCAAAAGCAGACTCTCTATGGCAAAAAAGGCATTTCTGGCCAAGAGAAGTCTACTAATATCAAATACCGGCCTTAATTTGAGGAAGAAATTTCTGAGGATGGACGTCTGGAGTACAGCATTGTATGGTAGTGAAACATGGACTGTGGGAAAACCGGAACAGAAGAGAATCGAAACATTTGAGATGTGGTGCTATAGACGAATGTTGAAAGTTAGGTGGAGTGATAAGGTAAGGAATGAGGAGGTTCTACGCAGAATCAGAGAGGAAAGGAATATGTGGAAAACACTGATAAAAAAACTTCCAGGAAACATTCCTCACACACAAAGAAAGAAAATATGTTATGTGGACATGTGTCCGGAAACGCTTACTTTCCATGTTACAGCTCATTTTATTACTTCTCTTCAAATCGCATTAATAATGGAATGGAAACACACAGCAACAGAACGTACCAGCGTGACTTGAAACACTTTGTTACAGGAAATGTTCAAAACGTCCACCGTTAGCGAGGATACATGCATCCACCCTCCGTCGCATGGAATCCCTGATGCGCGGATGCAGCCCTGCAGAATGGCGTATTGTATCACAGCCATCCGCAATACGAGCACGAAGAGTCTCTACATTTGGTACGGGGGTTGCGTAGACAAGAGCTTTCAAATGCCCCCATAAATGAAAGTCAAGAGGTTTGAGGTCAGGAGAGCGTGGAGGCCATGGAATTGGTCCGCATCTACCAATCCATCGGTCACCGAATCTGTTGTTGAGAAGCGTACGAACACTTCGACTGAAATGTGCAGGAGCTCCATCGTGCATGAACCACATGTTGTGTCGTACTTGTAAAGGCACATGTTCTAGCAGCACAGGTAGGTAGAGTATCCCGTATGAAATCATGATAACGTGCTCAATTGAGCGTAGGTGGAAGAACAAACTAAAATGAGCTCTAACATGGAAATTAAGCGTTTCCGGACACATGTCCACATAACATCTTTTCTTTATTTGTGTGTGAAGAATGTTTCCTGAAAGTTTGGCCGTACCTTTCTGTAACACCCTGTATACAGTACAAAACGCATCGACACCAGGTTCATCCAACAGAGTGCTTAATACACAATAAGTTACCCTAGTTCTCATGGTCTATTAAAGCCGATCTACATTCAGTATAATCTGTTGTCAAATGACGCCAACATCTACAAGCGTAACATATGTCTGGCACAGATTTCGTGCATGGTAACTCGTGATCAGAAGGACTGCAAAATGTACAAGTGTCAGGTGTTAAATATGACCCACGAAAGTTACCCTTAAAAGCAGGTAAGTCAGGAGATTCACATGGTTCTAGAAGAGATACTTTCAGATTAAAACGACTCTCCTTGCCATCTAACATGGCCAACGAATTACGGAATGGAAACGACCAGTTACAAGGTTAACAAAATGCTCCTCACTCACCGACCTGTAACGTGTGAAACATTGAATGCAAGATGAGTGAAGCTCCTGTGGTGACGATTGTGACGTCATAAACTGACACCAGTCTTATTGGTGCTGGCATAAGGAGGACTCATCAAAAATGGTTCAAATGGCTCTGAGCACTATGGGACTTAACATCTATGGTCATCAGTCCCCTAGAACTTAGAACTACTTAAAACTAACTAACCTAAGGACATCACACAACACCCAGTCATCACGAGGCAGAGAAAATCCCTGACCCCGCCGGGAATCGAACCCGGGTACCCGGGTGCGGGAAGCGAGAACGCAAGCGGACTCATCATCTGTTGCAGCAGCGCGGTATAAGGCCAACTTCTTGACACCAGCTTCAGCGGTCGTCAGGATTTTTAGTGCGTTTTGAAGCTGCGCGGGTGAGTTGATGACACAAATGGTGCAAGTTTGTGGTGTAGATGGCTATGATACGCCCTGAGGTGTCAGTGACACAGCGTAGTCTGGAATCATGTTTATTACTTGTAATTTTCAGAAGACTCGCTGTTTCGCACACTTACATGCAACAAGGAAAGTTGATACAGCCCTTCGTTGGCGACAGCAGTTGTCTATTAACATTTGCTATAGGCCCTCTGCTGTTTCTTATCTATATCAAAGGTTTAGGAGACAATCTGAGCAGCGGCCGTAGGTTGTTTACAAATGATGGTGTTGTTTACCGCATAGAAAAGTCATCAGAAAACCAAAACAAACTGAAAAACGAATTAGAAAAGATATCTATGTGGCGCAAAAATTGACAATTGAACCTAAATAATGACAAGTGTGAAGTTATCTAAATGATTGCTAAAAGGAATTCCTTAAACTTCGGTTACACGATAAATCAGTCAGATGTAAAGGCAGTAAATTGAACTAAATACCTAGGAATTACAAGTACGAAAACTTAAATTGAAAGGAACACATAGAAAACGTTGTGGGGACGGCGAACCATAAACTGCGATTTCTTGGCAGAAAACTTAAAAGATGCAACAGATTTACTAAAGAGAATGCCTATACTACGCTTGTCCGTCCTGTTTGCGAGTACTGCTGCGCGGTGTGCGATCCTTAACAGACACGATTAACGGAGTACGCCGAGAAAGTTCAAAGAAGGGCAGAACGTTTTGTATTATCGAGAAATAGGGGAAGTAGTCACGAGCTCACCAACTTTCTTCTCCTATGGCGAAAATATTTTTCTGACTCCGTACTTTACAAGGAGAAACGGTCATCATAGTAAAATAAGGGAAATAAGAGCTCTCACGAAAAGATATAGGTGTTCGTTTATTCCGCGCGCTGTTCGAGAGTGGAATATCAGAGAATTATTGTGAAGATGGTTCGGTGAATCCTCTGCCAGGCATTTAAGTGCGATTTGCAGAGTATCCATATAGATGTAGATTTAGTATGGACGAAAAACCACTTGAGATTCGCATCGGCACTGTAGCGGGTCCTAGCAAGCCTAGATCTTAGTATGAAATAGAGGACTGGCAAAGAAAGGGAAAGGATAGGTGAGAAACTCTTTACTTCCAACCGCAGAGTAGACTGTGGTAATGCATTGTCGAAAATTGATAATGTGTGCTTGACCGGGACTGGAACGTGGATTTATCGCTTCCATGAGCGGTTGCCCTAACCATTTCTGCCTGTGGTTCCTGACCGACTCAAATTTCAAACTTATCGCACGCTGCAGTGCAGCGTCTCTCGCCCATTAACACACTACCCGCAAGTTATCGTTTCTCGTAGGAGTTCGGATGATATAAATTCATACCACTGAAACAAACGTCAGGAACAGACACCACTCAGATCATTCGCCTAGATTTGCTTCTGGAGGAAATCGAGCAGGTACTATAACACACACAAAATATTAGGACACCTTAGGAAAAATTAACATTCTGAAATTAATTTGAAAAGTGTCCATGTCCGCAGGAAGAACAAAATCTGTTTGTTACTTCCACTGAACATTACGACTTTTATCATTTGATACAAATCTGAATGATGGTCTCATCTCATTGTACAATAGACTATTAACTTCGATATGCTTTTAACACAATTCGAGCTACTCGATCTGAAGTAAGACGATGTCGTCATCGTAAGTGCTGATTGAGACTGAACGGCACTGCGCTCTAACATAAGTAACTCCCGGCAGCGGTGGCGTATGGAACTTCTTGAGCGTGTGCCTTCGGTGACGGCTCTCATGCGTATGGCAGCGACTGTCCTTACTTGTGGTTCAAATGGCTCAAAGCACTATGGGACTTACCATCTGAGGTCCTCAGTCCCCTATAACTTAGAACTGCTCAAACCTAACTAACCTAAGGACATCGCAAACATCCACGCCCGCGGCAGGATTCGAACCTGCGACTGTAGCAGTCGCGCGGTTCCGGACTGAAGCGCCTAGAGCTCCTCGGCCACCACGACCGGCACCTTACTTGTGGTTCCGAGGTGAGGTACCAACTTTTGACATGGGACCTCGTCCTTCGGACGATACCATACTGTTAGATATAAGTACGCTGTCTTACGCACATTATTCTTTGTGTAGCCATACAACTATAGTTTTAAAGCTGTAGAGTTCAAACATTTATCGTTTCCCGCTTCTAAAATGCCCCTACGACAGCGATGTCTTGATTGTTCAACAAACAGATGGGTAGATGATACGGGTGCACAACTGCTAAGAAACTGATATATGAATTTCTCAAGAAGACCTTCATCTAATCGGCATCCTTCAGATCCATCAGTGAAATAGCAAGAGCGGTGCACTAGTTTAGCACAGCATGAAGAACGTAAACTGTATGTATGATTACTCTAACAGTATCACGCACACAGTAATGATGGTGTCTAAGCTCCACAGTAATTTAACGCAAATGATCCGCGGAGTCAACCGAGCGAAGTGTCGCACTGGCACTACTGAACTTTTCTTCGTGAGGAGTGCGGTTCGAACCACCGTCCGGTCATCCATTTTTAGGTTTTACTTAATTTTGCTAAATCGCTTAATCGCTAACCACTTAGGTTATGAACCTCTGGGATTAACTGGCAGAGGATCTCCATCAGCTGTCAGATTTGTCCACCTACAAATCCTGCCACAGGGACCTCATTCCTGAAACTCAGCAGTATCACCAATTACTTTTCACATCTGTAGATCCGTCCTAGAACTTCTCTTAAGTCTACCATTCTCCTCACCTCATCACTCCATGCACTTGTACCTTCTCCGTGCTTCCTAAATTCCATAAAACAAATCAGATGTCCCTTTGTGACTGGTTACTGTGCTCCCACAAGACACAATCTTTTCCTCTTTCGACTCTCCACAGTTTCTGTTCCTTTACCATCTGGCCCCCTGTTTGTGTGTCAATGCCCTTCGAAAGGGCACTACCGATTTCCTTCACCACCCTTTCAAAATTTCCATGTCTAATAACATTGACGAGACTTTAACCACAAATTACCTGCTTTCAATCCTTCGGAAACCTGATTTCAGCGCGACATGTGCACGGAGAGTGGAACTACGAGCAGTAATATGCATCATGAGAGCATCACATTCTACGATGTTCCGTCCCAGGATTAGAGTTTGACGAAGGATTGGGGGTAGGATCCTTGAGGTTAGATATAGCCTGTTGATCGACGTGAGACATCGATTTGGCTGACTGGAAATTCCAGAGGTAATCTCGACAGGAGATAAGCTGGTAAGGGAAATAGGTGCAAAAATTGTAAATTTGTGGTAAGAAATTATGGGAGCAAACTGCTCAGGGCATCGGTCTCTAAGCTTACACACTACTTAATCTAACTTAAACTAACTTACGCCATGGACAATTCACACACCCATGCCCGAGGAAGAACTCGAACCTCCGACGGGGGAAGCCACGGGGACTGAGACAAGGCGGCTGCCCCGCGCGGCTGGAAATAGGTACATCCATTGCACGTAGATTACTAGTTCATTCGAAATGAGATTCTCAATCCTAAACATAATGATTTAAGGACGAAATGGTAATTTTAAAACTAGTCACTGTGACAGTCTATCACTGCACCCCTCACAGAGTAAATTCATATCTGCCAAACAGAAACACTAGGGCAAAGTCACAGACGCACTATGCGATATTAGGAGCCCCTATGTCTCAGAATTCTGCCAGTTTCAGAGTAAATCTTATGTAATTTCCATGTGCTAAAACTAGAGGAATTAAAGCTCATACTAAAGGGCAACGATAGCGTTTCATCTTGTATAGCATTGGAGATCGGAACAGGAAAGCAGAAAGCACAGTACTGCCAAACAGAAGAACTGGAGTGAGAAGCGAAAATAATCTACTTCTTCAGGAGACAAATTTCACTATGTGGCTGAAGTAGCACAGACACTGAAAAGAGGCAGGACAATAATTAAAATATTGCTCAGTAAAACAAAAATCGTATCCGGTGACAATGAAGGAACAATGTTTGTAAAGGTCTACTCCTGCAACGGAACGTTTTTGGTGTATGTTACACTTGTCAAAGACGATGCTAAAATGCATTTCAGCATTACATTAAAAAACAACGTATTAAAGGAAATGAAAGGACAAAATACACGCAATTAAAAACCCTGAACTTCACGATTAAAGTTATTTTTCTGGAGGAAGTGGCAAAATTAGTGGTGCAAAGAATAGGGCCGCTGGATAGATAGTCTCAATTCGGACAGCCATCCTCTGACAAAGAAAAAGAGAATACAGAAATAATACAAGAAGTGAAATGTAGAGATACGTAGTAGAATCTCCATTTTTGAGAAATTGAGGAACATCGGTGAAAGCCTTCAGCGAAGTACTTCACTCAATTCGACACCTTTTAAGGGTCTGCCTAGTGTCAAAAATGGTTCAAATGGCTCTGAGCACTATGGGACTCAACTGCTGAGGTCATTAGTCCCCTAGAACTTAGAACTAGTTAAACCTAACTAACCTAAGGACATCACAAACATCCATGCCCGAGGCAGGTTTCGAACCTGCGACCGTAGCGGTCTTGCGGTTCCAGACTGCAGCGCCTTCAACCGCACGGCCACTTCGGCCGGCCTGCCTAGTGTCATAATATTATTACATTCCACGTGACGTTCTGGTGACGGTATCGGGTGAATGTTGTATGGCCATCCGAGAGTACATTTAATGTATGAAAAACATGTTACAGAGCGGCGAAATGCAAGTGGGCGAAGCTGTCAGCCACTGCACATGGAGTGAATTCCCGGCCATTCACTGCGTATAACCTACGGCCAATCCAGGAAGTAACACACTGTAATATCTCTTTATATTCGATGAATTATTCTGATACAATTCTACCCTTGAATGACGTTTACTAATTTTCTAACTTCATACTCGCAGAATCCATGCGCAAAGTAGTTTCATACAATAGCTATGCCATCTACATCTACATCTACATCTACATCTATACTCCGCGAGCCACCTTACGGTGTGTGGCGGAGGGTACTTATTGTACCACTATCTGATCCCCCCTTCCCTGTTCCATTCACGAATTGTGCGTGGAAAGAACGACTGCTTGTAAGTCTCCGTATTTGCTTTAATTTCTCGGATCTTTTCGTTGTGATCATTACGCGAGATATATGTGGGCGGTAGTAATATGTTGCCCATCTCTTCCCGGAATGTGCTCTCTCGTAATTTCGATAATAAACCTCTCCGTATTGCGTAACGCCTTTCTTGAAGTGTCCGCCACTGGAGCTTGTTCAGCATCTCCGTAACGCTCTCGCGCTGACTAAATGTCCCCATGACGAATCGCGCTGCTTTTCGCTGGATCATGTCTATCTCTTCTATTAATCCAACCTGGTAAGGGTCCCATACTGATGAGCAATACTCAAGAATCGGACGAACAAGCGTTTTGTAAGCTACTTCTTTCGTCGATGAGTCACATTTTCTTAGAATTCTTCCTATGAATCTCAACCTGGCGCCTGCTTTTCCCACTATTTGTTTTATGTGATCATTCCACTTCAGATCGCTCCGGATAGTAACTCCTAAGTATTTTACGGTCGTTACCGCTTCCAATGATTTACCACCTATGGCATAATCGTACTGGAATGGATTTCTGCCCCTATGTATGCGCATTATATTACATTTATCTACGTTTAGGGAAAGCTGCCAGCTGTCGCACCATGCATTAATCCTCTGCAGGTCCTCCTGGAGTACGTACGAGTCTTCTGATGTTGCTACTTTCTTGTAGACAACCGTGTCATCTGCAAATAGCCTCACGGAGCTACCGATGTTGTCAACTAAGTCATTTATGTATATTGTAAACAATAAAGGTCCTATCACGCTTCCCTGCGGTACTCCCGAAATTACCTCTACATCTGCAGATTTTGAACCGTTAAGAATGACATGTTGTGTTCTTTCTTCTAGGAAATCCTGAATCCAATCACAAACCTGGTCCGATATTCCGTAAGCTCGTATTTTTTTCACTAAACGTAAGTGCGGAACCGTATCAAATGCCTTTCTGAAGTCAAGGAATACGGCATCAATCTGCTCGCCAGTGTCTACGGCACTGTGAATTTCTTGGGCAAATAGGGCGAGCTGAGTTTCACATGATCTCTGTTTGCGGAATCCATGTTGGTTATGATGAAGGAGATTTGTATTATCTAAGAACGTCATAATACGAGAACACAAAACATGTTCCATTATTCTACAACAGATTGACGTAAGCGAAATAGGCCTATAATTATTCGCATCTGATTTATGACCCTTCTTGAAAATGGGAACGACCTGCGCTTTCTTCCAGTCGCTAGGTACTTTACGTTCTTCCAGCGATCTACGATAAATTGCTGATAGAAAGGGGGCAAGTTCTTTAGCATAATCACTGTAGAATCTTAAGGGTATCTCGTCTGGTCCGGATGCTTTTCCGCTACTAAGTGATAGCAGTTGTTTTTCAATTCCGATATCGTTTATTTCAATATTTTCCATTTTGGCGTCCGTGCGACGGCTGAAGTCAGGGACCGTGTTACGATTTTCCGCAGTGAAACAGTTTCGGAACACTGAATTCAGTATTTCTGCCTTTCTTCGGTCGTCCTCTGTTTCGGTTCCATCGTGGTCAACGAGTGACTGAATAGGGGATTTAGATCCGCTTACCGATTTTACATATGACCAAAACTTTTTAGGGTTCTTGTTTAGATTGTTTGCCAATGTTTTATGTTCGAATTCGTTGAATGCTTCTCTCATTGCTCTCTTTACGCTCTTTTTCGCTTCGTTCAGCTTTTCCTTATCAGCTATGATTCGACTACTCTTAAACCTATGATGAAGCTTTCTTTGTTTCCGTAGTACCTTTCGTACATGATTGTTATACCACGGTGGATCTTTCCCCTCGCTTTGGACCTTAGTCGGTACGAACTTATCTAAGGCGTACTGGACGATGTTTCTGAATTTTTTCCATTTTTGTTCCACATCCTCTTCCTCAGAAATGAACGTTTGATGGTGGTCACTCAGATATTCTGCGATTTGTGCCCTATCACTCTTGTTAAGCAAATATATTTTCCTTCCTTTCTTGGCATTTCTTATTACACTTGTAGTCATTGATGCAACCACTGACTTATGATCACTGATACCCTCTTCTACATTCACGGAGTCGAAAAGTTCCGGTCTATTTGTTGCTATGAGGTCTAAAACGTTAGCTTCACGAGTTAGTTCTCTAACTATCTGCTCGAAGTAATTCTCGGACAAGGCAGTCAGGATAATGTCACAAGAGTCTCTGTCCCTGGCTCCAGTTCTGATTGTGTGACTATCCCATTCTATACCTGGTAGATTGAAGTCTCCCCCTATTACAATAGTATGATCACGAAACTTCTTCACGACGTTCTGCAGGTTCTCTCTGAGGCGCTCAACTACTACGGTTGCTGATGCAGGTGGTCTATAGAAGCATCCGACTATCATATCTGACCCACCTTTGATACTTAACTTAACCCAGATTATTTCACATTCGCATTCGCTAATAACTTCACTGGATATTATTGAATTCTTTACTGCTATAAATACTCCTCCACCATTGGCGTTTATCCTATCCTTGCGGTATATATTCCATTCTGTGTCTAGGATTTCGTTACTGTTCACTTCCGGTTTTAACCAACTTTCCGTTCCTAATACTATATGCGCACTATTTCCTTCAATAAGAGATACTAATTCAGGAACCTTGCCCTGGATACTCCTGCAGTTTACCAATATTACGTTAACTTTTCCTGTTTTTGGTCTCTGAGGACGGACATTCTTTATCAACGATGATAATGTCCTCTCTGGTAAGCCGTCAGGTATTTTATCGTTTCGCCCAAGGGGGGGGTCCCTCTAACCTAAAAAACCCCCGTGTGCACGCCACACGTACTCTGCTACCCTAGTAGCTGCTTCCGGTGTGTAGTGCACGCCTGACCTGTCTAGGGGGGGCCCTACAGTTCTCCACCCAATAACGGAGGTCGATGAATTTGCAACCATTATAGTCGCAGAGTCGTCTGAGCCTCTGGTTTAAACCCTCCACACGGCTCCAAACCAGAGGACCGCGATCGACTCTGGGCACTATGCTGCAGATATTAAGCTCAGCTTGCACTCCGCGTGCGATGCTGGTTGTCTTCACCAAATCAGCCAGCCGCCGGAAGGAACCAAGGATGGCCTCAGAACCCAAGCGGCAGGCGTCATTCGTTCCGACATGTGCTACTATCTGCAGCCGGTCACACCCAGTGCGTTCAATAGCTGCCGGAAGGGGCTCCTCCACATTACGGACGAGACCCCCCCGGCAAGCACACCGAGTGCACACTGGCATTCTTCCCCGACCTACCCGCTATTTTCCTGAGGGGCTCCATAACCCGCCTAACGTTGGAGCTCCCTATAACTAATAGGCCCGCCCTCTGTGACTGTCGGGACCTTGCCGGAGAATCGGCCACTGGCCCAACAGGCGAGGCACCCTGTGGTGGCTCGGAAACGATGTCATCACCACTAGGAAGCACCCCGTACCTGTTGGAAAGGGGTAAGGCAGCTGCCACGCGGCCAGATCCCACCTTCGCCTTTCGGCCAGGCACGCGCGAGCCCACCACTGTCCGCCATTCACCCTGGAGTGATGGCTGACCGGTAAGATGCTCACTGCCGGAAGACGCAGCGACATCAGGGGTTCCATGCGATTCCAAGGCCACCGAAGTAGGCGTAGGTCTCACCACAGTTGCCCCAACGCCACTACGAGCCGACGCCTGCGCCTCGAGCTCGATGAGCCTAACAGACAAAGCCTCCACCTGCCCCCGAAGAGTGGCCAATTCTCCTTGCGTCCGCTCACAACAACCACAGCCCCTACACATGACTATGTTTACCCTACTCTATACGGTGACAAATTCCCAAGATAATCTTCTGATGAGCTACTCTGATAATCAAGAAACACTCACTGAAATACGAGACGCGAAAACTACGCTAGGTTTTCCCAGAAAAACTATTTAAAAGCTAAGCGCAGCAAATAAGTACAAAAACGCTTTATACAAACAGTACTCGCTGCTGCTGGTGCTGTCGCTCTGGCTGTCACAAGACAACTGCTGATTCAAGTGACTAGTGGCTAACGGCCGCGAAACAAACAAAAGACGGTTTTAGGGCGCTTTCTGTTCTAAACGATCAAGAAAACACTAAGAAATCTAACACGAAAACTACGTAAAGTTTTATCAAGAACTGTTAGTTACTATGCAGAGCAGATAAACACAAATAGAACCCCTTCCTTAGTGGAAGGTCGTAAACAAAATGCAAAATAAACGCTTTATACAAACACTACTCGCTGCTGCTGTCGCTCTGGCTGTCACAAGACAACTGCTGATTCAGGTGACTAGTGGCTAACGGCCGCGAAACAAACAAAAGACGGTTTTAGGGCGCTTTCTGTTCTAAACGATCAAGAAAACACTAAGAAATCTAACACGAAAACTACGTAAAGTTTTATCAAGAACTGTTAGTTACTATGCAGAGCAGATAAACACAAATAGCGCATAATTATTCTTTGTAGTACTTTCTCTGGTGGTTGTTAGAAAAAAAGCTTCCGAGATTGTCTTCGTGCCGATTAGCCTGAGCTTGGTTTGAAGAATTGTAATCTGAATATTGAGATTTATGACAAAAGATAACTGATACGAAATTGTACGATTAAAAGGGAAATATACATATACATTGCTCCTTCATACAAAAGGGGTGTATTTGACATTTGAAAATTAATGATATTCATCGATATATTGCGTAGTTGTTAAACAGAAGGGAACTTCCGAAAGACTGGATACGAACCTGCATTTAATAATACAAGAGCTCCATCACTTCTTCGGAAGATTAAACTTCATCAAAGCTAAATATCCGCTTGATCTGAGGTTTCCCGACTGACTATACAACGCTACAAAAATTACGAGGCATTTTATTTGTACAGATTAGCAGACTGCCGCAAAGCACGAGCCTGCAGAGAAGAAGAATCATCGCTTGATTTCATTATAACAAGTAAAATTTCTGAATCATTTTGAGTGACTGAGCTATGACTGTGTTTCATATTATGAATGATTGATTGCTCGAACGAATTTAGAACTACATAATTACATAGATAGGAGAAAAAATTACAACACAAAGAGTAAGATTGCCGACGGGCGCCGCTGAAGATAAATATGAAACATTGAAAATAGTATGTACTCTGTTACGTTATTAATGCTGCAATGTTCATACAGCGCCTAGAAAGCTTTTCAAGTGAGCTTTGTTTATGATTACCGAACTTCATAGTTAGGGATAATTATAATGTGTGAAATAAAGGTTCGCGGGTTATGTTTAATTTATTATGAGCAAATCAATTACTCCTTGAATTTTACGTCTCACATGTGGTGAGAACGGGCAGAGTACCACGGGAATTCGGGGCCTATTATCGATTAGCGAAAGTCATTTTTGTAGCTTAGCCCTTGGTTTGCGTGGGCTCCGTCTGGGGCGGTAATTACGGCTAGAAGCCTCACTGTTTCAAGTAGGACGGACTGTAGACAGAACAACTACCTCCGAGCAAATCTGACAAGGGAATCGCCACAACTTTCGTTTATGGGCTGATGGAGTCACGCACTCGACCTAGGTATCGAGCTGAGGAGCTCCTTCCTGAGTGAAATTAAGTTATAAACCGTATACATGTGAGGTCAGAATCGTCGAAAAAGAATGCCTAGAAGATTTACGTAGGAACGGAGTGACAATATTAACAGCATGATTAGAGTGGTTTGATATTCGTGAGTTGTACGTACGGTAAGGTACGGGAATCCAGTAAAGTGTCAATACCAGTAGGAGTCATACGAACACACATCATTCCCGCATTATGGTTCAGGTTTTCGTGATTATCTAACTGAACAGCTATTATGCATTAGAGTTATCGGCTATCAACTGTATAGATAAATGAATGATGTAGCAATCAAAACCGTGTATAAGAGAGCATACTGCAGGGCGGAATCACTCCAGGAGAGATGTTTCGCACAGCGCTTTTTGTGCTCCTGGTGGTGGCCCTCAGTGGCGCCAGTCCCCTGGTGAAACCCATCCCGGGAAGCAAGCCCTGGAGGTCACGTCTGGACGGCAGGATCGTTGGGGGTTCCGCTGTCAGCATCTCCCAGTACCCATGGCAACTATGTTTCGAACTGTGAGTACTAGTCCATTATGTTTTGTATGTTACTATTTCTGTATAGCTGAAGCCACAGATTACGAGGGCAGTTCAATAAGTAATGCAACACATTTTTTTTCTGAAACAGGGGTTGTTTTATTCAGTATTGAAATACACCAGGTTATTCCCCAATCTTTTAGCTACACAACACTATTTTTCAACGTAATCTCCATTCAATGCTACGGCCTTACGCCACCTTGAAATGAGGGCCTGTATGCCTGCACGGTACCATTCCACTGGTCGATGTCGGAGCCAAAGTCGTACTGCATCAATAACTTCTTCATCATCCGCGTAGTGCCCCCCACGGATTGCGTCCTTCATTGGGCCAAACATATGGAAATCCGACGGTGCGAGATCGGGGCTGTAGGGTGCATGAGGAAGAACAGTCCACTGAAGTTTTGTGAGATCCTCTCGGGTGCGAAGGCTTGTGTGAGGTCTTGCGTTGTCATGAAGAAGGAGAAGTTCGTTCAGATTTTTGTACCTACGGACACGCTGCAGTCGTTTCTTCAATTTCTGAAGAGTAGCACAATACACTTCAAAAAATGGCTCTGAGCACTATGGGACTCAACTGCTGAGGTCATTAGTCCCCTAGAACGTAGAACTAGTTAAACCTAACTAACCTAAGGACATCACAAACATCCATGCCCGAGGCAGGATTCGAACCTGTGACTGTAGCGGTCTTGCGGTTCCAGACTGCAGCGCCTTTAACAATATACTTCAGAGTTGATCGTTTGACCATGGGGAAGGACATCGAACAGAATAACCCCTTCAGCGTCCCAGAAGACTGTAACCATGACTTTACCGACTGAGGGTATGGCTTTAAACTTTTTCTTGGTAGGGGAGTGGGTGTGGCGCTACTCCATTGATTGCCGTTTTGTTTCAGGTTCGAAGTGATGAACCCATGTTTCATCGCCTGTAACAATCTTTGACAAGAAATTGTCACCCTCAACCATATGACGAGCAAGCAATTCCGCACAGATGGTTCTCCTTTGCTCTTTATGGTGTTCGGTTAGACAACGAGGGACCCAGCGGGAACAAACCTTTGAATATCCCAACTGGTGAACAATTGTGACAGCACTACCAACAGAGATGTAAAGTTGAGCACTGAGTTGTTTGATGGTGATCTGTCGATCATATCGAACGAGTGTGTTCGAACGCTCCGCCATTGCAGGAGTCACAGCTGTGCACGGCCGGCCCGCACGCGGGAGATCAGTCTTGCTTGACCTTGCGGCGATGATGACACACGCTTTGCCCAACGACTCACCGTGCTTTTGTCCACCGCCAGATCACCGTAGACATTCTGCAAAGCGCCTATGAATATCTGAGATGCCCTGGTTTTCCGTCAAAAGAAACTCGATCACTGCCCGTTGTTTGCAACGCACATCTGTTACAGACGCCATTTTAACAGCTCCGTACAGCGCTGCCACCTGTCGGAAGTCAATGAAACTATACGAGACGAAGCGGGAATGTTTGAAAATATTCCACAAGAAATTTCCGGTTTTTTCAACCAAAATTGGCCGAGAAAAAAAATGTGTTGCATTACTTATTGAACTGCCCTCGTATGTTAACGGAGTCTTACAACTAACTGGTGAGTTGATTAGAAAGGCAACCCTCGCCAAAAATAACAGTTTGTCAGAAGATAGGAAAAAAATCTTCCAGACCTTTTTATATTGTATTTTTCAGAAATTTTTCTTCGGAGTACTTGAAAAAGTCCTGAGAAATGCTAGTAAATTGTAACCTAACAACAGGAAATATTTTCGTATATGGTTGTTTTTGTCAGGAAATAGCCGTGGTAGCACGAAAGAACTAAATGATAGTTTTTCCCACTATACTTGTTAAAAATCGAGGTTAATATTTCCCTGAAAGAAGATAAACTATGTTTAAAATGGTAATAATTTTTCTCATTTTCTCCACTACCATTGTAGAAATTAATCAAGTCTAACTTCGGTTCACTGTATTCCTCTCTCCATGCTATCAGTGTGTTCATGTTGTGCCTGAGAAAGAAAGAAAGACTTGAGGTCCTTCGCTTTCGATCACTTAATCTTGATTGCATCACTGTAAAGATTGCCGGAAGTCAACTCTTCCCTCATATTCACGTTGCTTTGGAGTGTAACTAATCACTCCGAGTATGGGCGAATGTCCCATACAAATATGTAGTTACTGGATGCACTCTTTGTCTGTTGAATGTAATAGTTTTCTTAGCTGTGGTCTGAAGTACTGGCCAAAAACTTCCTTCATACTGAATATGAATAATTAGTCTGTTTTTCTACATTAAAAGGAACGGGCAGTTTTGGAGAATGAGTAATAACTCTATCACAGTCATACCGTACCTTATTCACGTCATTTTTCTTCATAATTTAAACTAAGAGCGAATTGTTATTGTTACACAAAAACGAATGGCCCGTTATCGAAATCAGATAAGGCATCCAGTAGAACGTTTTCTGGCAGGAACCATAATTTATGGAAAGAAAATCATGCCAAATTTTTTCTTCTAGTTAGTGGCATTAAAATTTTTAAAATAGTGCTTGTTTTTCAAGCAGCGAAACAATTGAGGTGTTACTTCGTTCTGTTCCTTTGATGAACTCTTTTACGATAAGTACGTAGCGTCTTCCACAGTAGTGAAATCACTAACATTCTTACGAGAACAGCCACCATGAAATTCAGAGGTTTTTTTGTTGAGTGAGTTTTGAACTTCGATTGCTTTGCTAGAACCGCACTATCTTCGTGCTGCAATAACTCAGGGCAGGAAGTGTTATGATAACAGTGGGATTTGGCCTTGTCAACGAGAACGAGCTAAAATTACGAAAAATGAGGAAGTCGCAAGAACTGTTTTTGAAATACATTTGACAACTGGATAGTACGTGCCTTCAATAGCAATATCAGCGAAATATCTACGTACCTATTAAGGTCGCCACATTAGATTACTTGACTTAGTAAAAAAAAAATTAATACGATGGACATACGCAATTTATGATACTCTCACGAAAGATTAGGTGAAATACAAATGGTTCCTTCGAATTCTGCTTTCTAACATGGCACTGAATGTGATGTGCCCATTTCCAACCATCGTGGTAACCTCATTATCAAATCTTTCAACATATTTTTGTTTGCACGATAGTCCACAGATTCGATATATTTTTAAAATAAAACCGTTGTTCGTTGCTGGGTGTCGAGTTTTCAGATTAATTTGATATTGCGCAGGTTCGACCATTAAGCAACATCCAGATTTCAAGATACTTCTGGAGTACAAATTAATTGTACCTTTACTGTGTGAGCGTTGAAAATGACGACTAGCATAAATTAGTCATGTTAAAGACCCATTTCCCCTTTTATTATTACTTTTAGAGGTAAATTGTTCGTTATAGATGTCCTTTAGCATATGTTTAACTTTTCTATTCTATATCAGAAAAGATTTATTTTTCATATACATGCCAAACAATAGAATTGAGATATGTGCGGACGTTGATGTTATTTTTGTGATGTGGCACGACTTTCATCTGACTGGTGACCAAACCAAGCTCATAAGAATAATTTAAACAACGTGGTTTCTGTGTTTTCGGGTATTATTGTATGGTACTATTACACGCGGCTAGGGTTTACTGTCCAGGATATTCCTGGTGTGACTACAAACAGAAGTCTTCCAACTACGTCATACTGTTCGTTCGAGAGGACAGGAACAGGTTCGTAAGTTAATGGTTCCGATATCGTGGGGTCGAAAAACTTTATTCTTGGATTTAATTTATGTTTACGTTATTCCAAAATGAAACAAATTTGAGGCACATTTTTGTACATATCCTGAACTTAAAATCGATAATGTAAGACAATTGAATGTTCAGATGATGGTAGCTGCAACATTAACATATATAATTATTGCGAAATTGAAAGAGATCTACAAAACTGTGCTGTTCTCTGGATGATACTAACGACCAAGTTTGTACACCTTTATGAATGTATTTTACATTGTGTACCTGTTTTCAACCCATTACTTAATTTCCTTGCAACAGATGAACTCAGTTTCACTGACTAGTGGAGGCCACGTTTGGAACGCGGATTTACTGCAAACTTCGTACACGCGTAGTAATCCATGATGACAACAAAATGTGTAAGCAGTAACGCGTACTTCTCAAGCGTTACTGAGAAACTCGCAAGATAATTTCGGTCGTCAAATATATATGTGTGCGTGGCCATTTTAACCATAAAGCGGCTGCAGCCGAGTGGTGCCGGCACGGTAGCTCCGCGTGTTCGGTCAGAGCGTTAGCATTCTTTTCTAATAAAATAACTGAGCGAGCGGATGAACGAAAAAACTGAGCGGGTGTCATCGGACGTCCGCTGTTAACAAATTCTGCGAACAATATAGAACAAAATGTTTTTTTTTTTTTTAAAGTGGTTGGTGCTCAGGCCGCTGGATCGCTGAACCGAGTTCCGTTCGTCAGTTTTTATTTTTATTTTCAACACATTCATTTTCTTTATTATTTATATTACAATTGATATAATGAGGAAAATACGTCTAATCGGATGAACTTTTATTAAATTTACAATGTTATTTCGCAGTCTACTAATTTTTATTATTACAAATAATACAATATTCATAACTATCGACTAGTAAACGGCCAAACGCATAAAGTGATACTGAAAATGTATGCTTGTCCGTGTCTTCAAAACTGTTCGTATTTAATTGAAAGAGAACGAGAAATTGCTTCTTGGAAGACGCTATTAAAATACACTCGATACTGCATAACCAATTATCAGCGCCGATTTTTAAGGAAATACTGCGTTATGCATGGTTTGCTTCCAAACTATCGTTTGAAAGAGAGGTTTTTGAAAATGTTGACGAGGTTTGTTTTTCCACGGAAAACGTCAAAAGACCTTGCGGATGCGGAAACATAGCATTTATTCAATGCAGCTGGTGCCGTTTAACTTAATGTTTTCCATGTTTTTACGAAAAATACCATCCTGCAACTAGTACTCGTAAAGTCGAAAGCGACGATTAATTGTACATCTTTCGAAAGTCGTCTGTGCCGGTCAAAACGTGGAGGTAACAAGTCGTTTCGGGCTCCTTTCAGGTATAAGAGATTTCTCAAATCACGGACAAGCATACATTTCCAGTATCACTTTATGCGTTTGGCCGTTTACTAGTCGATAGTTATGAATATTACATTATTTGTGATAATAAAAATTAGTAGACTGCCAAGTAACATTGTAAATTTAATAAAAGTTCATCCGATTAGACGTATTTTCCCCATTATGTCAATTGTAATATAAATAATGAAGAAAATGAATATGTTGAAAATAAAAAAAAAAAATAAAAACTGACGAATGGAACTCAATCCAGCGGCTTCAACGCCAACCACTTTGTTTTCCTTTAAAAGAAAAATTCTGTTTTATATTATACGTTGAATTTGTTCAGGGCGGACATCCGACGTTACCCGTTCAGTTTACTGGATAGTCCGTTCACTCAGTTCTTTAATTAGAAAGGGAAGCTAATGCTCTAACAGAACACGCTTTTTTTTTTCATTTTATTCCCTCTCGATCGTTCTGTTTAGTCGTTGCGGACGTCGCATGACATCCGTTAGAGTTCGTTTTGTTGATCGTTTCACTCAGTTTTTTATTACAGAGGCCAACCAGCTCTCTGGCCGAACACGCTGAGCTACCGTGCCGGCTATTTAGTATTGAAACTTCCTGGCAGATTAAATTTCTGTGCCGGACCGAGATTTGAACTCGGGACCTTTGTCTTTCGCGGGCAAGTGCTCTACCAACTGAGCTACCCAAGCACGAGACTGTGTGCCGGACCGAGACTCGAACTCGGGACCTTTGCCTTTCGCGGACAAGTGCTCTACCGACTGAGCTACCCAAGCACGCAAAAATTTTTGCCACAGCTGGGACACGAACCCAGGTCTACTGTTAACAAGGCAAATGTGCTAACCATTACACCACTGTTGCAATATAATGAGCTACCGTGCCGTCACCACTGGGCTGCAGCCGCTTCATGGTTAAAATGGCCACGCATATATATATATATATATATATATATATATATATATATATATATATATATATATATAATTCGACGAGCGAAATTGTCTTGCGATTTTATCATTAACGCTTGAGAAGTACGGGCTACTGATTACACATTTTGTTGTCCTCATGGATTACTACGAGTGTACGAAGTTTACAGTAAATCCGCTTTCCAAACGTCGTGGCCACCCCTTTTGAGTTAAAGACATGGTGCAGATTCATAAGGTTGAAGTCCTTTGTTGATATTGCTTGTTCTTTTCTCATCAGTGGCACTTACAACATGTGCGGCGCCTCCATCATCAGCGTCAACTGGGCTCTCTCTGCAGCTCGCTGTGTCGATGGCGTCTCCACCAGCCAAATGCTGTTGCGTGCTGGCACCTCCACCAGGGGTAGTGGTGGTTCCACGCACAGAGTGGCCGCTGCCTACATTCACGAAGGCTACTTTGGCAACGACTACGACATCTGCGTCCTCCAAGTTTCTAACTCCTTCAGATTCGGCACCAACGTGCAGCCCGTGGATCTCGCCTCGGCGGACGCCACTGTTGGAAGCTTAGCAACAGTCACCGGCTGGGGTGCGACCTGGTACAACGGCAGCCCCTCCGACACGCTGCTGGCGGCCACCGTCAAGATCATAGACCGCAACACGTGCAACCACTCGTACGGCGGCATCACTGACCGCATGATCTGTGCAGGAGTGACCGGAGGTGGCTACGGCGCCTGCCAGGGAGACACCGGTGGTCCTCTGGTGTCCGGCTCCACCTATCAGGTGGGCATCGTCTCCTGGGGCAATGGATGCGGCTTGGCCGACTATCCGGGAGTATACACCAACGTCGGCAACCTTTGGCCCTGGATCCAGCAAGCTACTGGCATCTAAGCAGTGGAACAGCTATACTGCACAAATAATAGTCCTTTTCTTGAACTTGGCGTTATTTTTTGTGCACATTTACTGTTGTCAACATAAATAATGTCTGCATTTAATACATTCGACATTAAGTATGCTTTTACTCTGTTTTCATTTTATAATAGTACTCCACTGGCTACTAGAACGTTTAACAGTCTAATGATGAGACAAATTCGTGAACTCTGTCACATTCTGTGCGAGGTATACAGGGTGAGTCACCTAACGTTACCGCTGGATATATTTCGTAAACCACATTAAATACTGACGAACCGATTCCACAGACCGAACGTGAGGAGAGGGGCTAGTGTAATTGTTTAATACAAACCATACAAAAATGCACGGAAGTATGTTTTTTAACACAAACCTACGTTTTTTAAAATGGAACTACGTTAGTTATGTTAGCACATCTGAACATATAAACAAATACGTAATCAGTGCCGTTTGTTGTATTGTAAAATGTTAATTACATCCGGAGATATTGTAACCTAAAGTTGACGCTTGAAACCTCCGACGTTCAGTTGCGTGTTGTAACAAACACGGGCCACGGTCGGCGAGCAGCATCTGCAGGGACATGTTTACGATGACGACCGTGTTTACGAGTGTGGCTGTAGTGCACTGTTGTGGTTTGGCCTAGCTGTCGCAGTGTCCGCATGTAGCGCTTGCTGCTATTGTTATTCTGCATTCGCCTCTGCACGCAGACCAACTGTAGTACACCGTGTTACCAGACGTCTGTGATAGTGTAGTGTTGTAGGAACTGTGACCATGGTGTATACGAACTCTGAAAAGGCGGAGATGATACTCATCTATGGCGAGTGTCCACGAAATGCAGCTGAAGCCTGCAGGGTGTATGCAGAACATTACCCGGACAGAGAGCATCCAACGTGCCGCACATTGCAAACCATCTACCGCCAACTGTATGCAACAGGTATGGTCGTAGCACACAAACGTGTCCGTAACAGGCCCGTCACAGGAGAAGCGGGTGCAGTTGGTGTGTTAGCTGCTGTTGCCATGAACCTACACATGAGTACACGGGACATTGCGAGAGCCGGTGGACTGAGTCAAAGTAATCATGCGCATACTGCATGGTCACCGCTTTCACCCGTTTCATGTGTCGCTACATCAGCAATTACATGGAGATGACTTTAATCATCGAGTGCAATTCTGTCAATGGGCATTAACAGAGAATGCGTTGCAGTTCTACCTGTTTACCGATGAAGCGGGTTTCACAAACCACGGGGCAGTGAATCTACGGAACATGCATTACTGGTCCGTGGACAATCCTCGCTGGATCAGACAGGTAGAGCGACAGCGACCGTAGACTGTAAATGTATGGTGCGGAATCATTGGCGACCACCTCATTGGTCCTCACTCATTGCAGGGGCCCAAACAGCTGCAACATACATCGCGTTTCTACAGAATGATCTGCCATCGTTGCTCGAAAATGTCCCACTGGAAACGCGTCGACGTATGTGGTATCAACATGATGGTGCACCTGCACATTCCGCAATTAACACTAGGCTGACCCTTGACAGGATGTTCGACGGGCGTTTCATAGGACGTGGAGGACGCATAAATTGGCCAGCCCGTTCTCCTGATCTTACTCCTCTGGACTTCTTTCTGTGGGGTACGTTAAAGGAGAATGTGTACCGTGATGTGCCTACAACCCCAGAGGATATGAAACAACGTATTGTGGCAGCCTGCGGCGACATTACACCAGATGTACTGCAGCGTGTACGACATTCATTACGCCAGAGATTGCAATTGTGTGCAGCAAATGATGGCCACCACATTGAACATCTATTGGCCTGACATGTCGGGACACACTCCATTCCACTCCGTAATTGAAAACGGAAACCACGTGTGTACGTGTACCTCACCCCTCATGGTAATGTACATGTGCGTCAGTGAAAAAGACCAATAAAAAGGTGTTAGTATGTGGACGTAATGTGCTGTTCCAGTCTCTTCTGTACCTAAGGTCCATCACCGTTCCCTTTGGATCCCTACGTAATTCGATGCTCTCCGATAAACACGATCGAACAGCGGAGGAGTGGTACTCAAGCGTCAACTTTAGGTTACGATATCTCCGGATGTAATTAACATTTTATAATGCAACAAACGGCACTGATTACGTATTTGCTTATATGTTCAGATGTGCTGACAAAACTAACGTAGTTCCATTTAAAAAAAACGTAGGTTTGTACTAAAAAACATAATTCCGTGCATTTTTGTATGGTTTGTATTAACCAATTACACTAGCCCCTCTCCTCACGTTCGGTCTGTGGAATCGATTCGTCAGTATTTGATGTGGTTTACGAAATATATCCAGCGGTAATGTTAAGTGACTCACCCTGTATATTGGTTTAAGCATCGATGCATATGGAGGCACAATGACGTATTACAACATTACAGCAAGTAAGTTACAGAATTTTCGTTAGCAAATACTTGATGAAATAGTAGGTTGAAGATTTATAGATTCTGATGTAAGCAATCAAACCTGAGAAATTAATGCAAGCTTGTGTATCCCGCTCTAACCCCAACGGCGTCCACTTTAACCGTTAAATACGGCGAAACCGAACATAAGTTGATAGCAATGTAAGCAAGCTAGTAAAAACACAGTGACGATATTAAATGTCGCAGTGAAATTTGCAGTTAATTAAGTCAAAATAAAAGAGTATGTGTGTCGTTAACAACACCAGATTTTTAAAAAAAGTGTAAGATGTCAGAATAGAATTTGAGAACCCCCACAGCAAGTATGTGCGAGTTTTCTAGATGATGATTTTCTATGAAATCGACGTTCTGTTGTTGAGTGGTATCTTGCCCATTGAACCCATCCTTACAGACAGACCTTCACATTACTTGCACACTGGTCTCATAAATTACAGGATCAGTCAAGAGATAGTTAGACTTCCAGGAAAAACTTTTGTAGAACAGCTCGAAGAACAGATTGTCAGTATCATGTCATGTGGTGAAAAAGACGTAGGGGAGAGTGAGTAGATAATATCTTGAAGTAAAACCCATTTCCGAAAACGTACCGTTTCCGTGCTACAACTATTTGAAAACATGTTTGTAAGTGGGTCACTTTCATAAGTTATTGATTAGGCGTGACCCAGTATATATCACTTGCTTCACATTTCCACTCATTAACAGCTAAAAAAATTACTGGTATACTCGTTGACGGATTCCCTTCAACGTGAGGCAATACGGCCTCTTCCAATTCGGGTGTGCGGAGTTTCCTTGGAGCACCACAGTCACGCCTGATGAACGTCAAGGCACTCTTCTCGAAGCCGCTGTGTAACTGGGACGGAAAGCATATGCGACGTATTAGGACTTCGTGGAGAACTATCTTGACAAAGGTGACAACTAGCTCTTTTATTACCGTGAGCTTCACCATTCAGAAGCATCGTGTCGCTGTATATTCTGCAAAGGTGTACTCAACCACGTTGCTCTAACACTCACAAAAATGTAAAGGAGACTCGAACCGTGTCAGAGACGTACCACAGACATCAAATGGCGTCAGCCAATCCGACATAGCCAACCTCCATCGTGACTACCGCGTTGCATACCTACATAGCAAACAATTTTTGATATGGCTGTAGCACGAAAACATTATGTTTTCGGAAATGAGAGTTCTTATTCAAAATATTATATACTCGCTCCTCTCTACAATTCCTAGAAGCTTATGACGGGAATTTCCTAACACCCTGTGTTTAACAATGTTTCTTAAGGGGCTCCGGAACGCCCTATACTTGCAATGTTAAAATAACGCTTATAAATTACATCTTTCCTCACAAAGTATTTGAGGTAGGAAGTTGAACTTTTTACAGATTATTTATTGGAATATGGGCTACAACTTAACACAGGGATTTTACAAAATTTTAGTTGTTATTAAAGATGATTTTTTTTAATTGTAATGAAAATTCACAACATTTTTGCAATTTTTTATTTATATATTAAAAAATATACAGTTTTTTGGAAAAAGGCTGTGTTAAATTATGCAGAAGGTACTGTGTAACATTTACTGAAAGTTTGAAACAAATATGTTTGGAAGATCCTTAGAAAACATGTAATTAGTATGAGAAAATAAAAGTTTTGGGAATCGAGCGACAAAGATTGGATTAACTTTTTAGTGCATTCCAGGTCCATAGGATGGATTATCTTCGTCCTCTGCAAACTCCTCCTCCAGCTTCCTCTTGTTCCTCCTCCTGTTTACTCTTGCTTGTATTTCTAGACTCTTTACAGACCTGTCTGCAGCCGAAGGCGTTCCTTGTCTAAAGCAAGCATCGCTCGTTGTTGTGTTCGTAGATTTTGCTACCATTTCCTTCAGTTGCAGTTACTGCAACACTGTTCCAAAAGGTGGTCATGTATGAACACTTATCACATTTCAGTTGTATTTCACTAGCAAGTCCTACGTGCTTTATTATGGAGAGTTCCAGACCAACTTCACTACAATGAATACATCTTACACAGTTTGAAAAAATTCCTTTGAGAACCGACATATCAAATATTTCATTCACATCCGATTCGCCCATAAAACATTCATAGTTTACACTCATTGAACCAAGCTTCTTCTGTGAAGTATTTTCTTTCCCACTTTGACTGCTATGGGCAGGTGTACTTGAGAGGTTAGGTTCACTCACTTGGTTATCGTCTTTATTGTTTACAGTAATAACACATACCTTTGGCTTTCCAACATTTCTCCTTTTCTTAAAAGCCTTCAGAGGATTTCTAATAACTTTACTTTTACTCATTACTATACTTCAACAAAACAGAGACTCAAGAAACAGAATTAATTACGAATATTTTCGAGATAACGACAGAGTAAATAAACATGAAACAATCGACAATCACACCAGCGATATATATTGAACCATCACAGGTTAGCCACAACACATACTTTATCTCACATCACTAAAATGTACCTGATGAACACGGACGTTAATAATAACACCATTTGACAGCAGTTTAACAGCGCCACATTGGGTCACGCCCATGTAGAACACATTTCAAAAAAAATTTAAAAATAGTTGTAGTCTTCGGAATTGAATAAATTATATATCTATTAAAAGGTAATAGTCTGCAGATTCAGAAAACGCAAAAAAGTAAAAATTGAACTTTTCATGATTTTGAGCCTTTCCGGAGCCCCTTAAATGATAAAAAGTCACTTGATAGAACACAGACAAGAGACAAGTAAATAGTCCCCGTCTGTCTCACAGTCTGAAAACACTAATTTGGTCTGCGCTACAACGAAAATAATAGCTTGAGAATTGGTTCAGAAGGATTAAACTGACTCATTACCTCAAAAGAGAACTTTTTCCACTATCCGATAATACTGACTGTCACTTTAATAATTTTCTGACTTCCATGTGGAATTAATGGTGGACACACTGGTAACATTCCCCGATCTCCCTTCCACTTGTAACTTCCGGTACTTGACAGCCACGCGGAGTGGCCGCGTGGTTTGAGGCCCCATGTCACGGATTGCGCAGCCCCTCCCGCCGGAGGTTCGAGTCCTCCCTCGGTCCTGGGTATGTGTGTTGTTCTTAGCATAAGATAGTTTAATTTAGTTTAAGTAGTGTGTAAATCTAGGGACTGATGACCTCAGCAGTTCGGTCCCTTAGGAATTCACACACATTTGAACATTTGGTACTTTACAAATGTGTTTAATAAACTTCTTCCACATTTATAGAAACAATTCGTCCATTTAGTGTATTTCTCAAAATATCAATAAAGCAAATAATTCTTCGGCATGTTAAACTTTCTCCAACACTGGGGCCACAGACTGTCCGTCATCACAGGCCATCCTTCTAACTGAGAACTGCTTCTGCCGCTCGCGCACGCGATTTAATAGGAGAATTCTCACCTGTTGGCCCGATCTGCTCCTCCTGGAACCTTCTAGAATATCACCGATATGTTATTCACCTGAATTTGGTGGTTGTGCTCGATTATTTTAATAATCGTTTCGACAACGGTCTCCTTACACCGCCATTATTCCTTTTTCTGAAAAAGCGTAAAGTTTTCGAAAAAAACAAAACTCATACCTCCAAAACTCAGTGCCCTCGACTGTTAATGTGTCGTCAGACTCTCAATTGTGGCTTTGCACTTCTATAATCCTTCGAGCAACAGAATCACACTACCTCCTTTACACTCCAGAGTTTACACACAACTGAATTATTAGCACAGAATCTACCTCAATTCACTGAAATCATTGAAATGTAAGGAACGTTAAGCTAAATACTTATATGAGTATTCTATTATGATAGTCAAGCAAAGCAAAGTTCATGTGAAAATAATGAATATTACAAATATTCGAAATATCTGTACTAAATACGACAATAATTGCAGAAGTTAAACTAGGTCTCGCCTAAGTGAAATCCTTTCATAGAAACTCTTACGTGACATTTAAAAGTCATGTAATGTATTCCTTTAAAAAGCCCCTGGTAGTGGGGTTTGGCGGTTTCTGGGACAGTTTGTATTGTTACCAAATTTTTCCAAGATGACAGATCCAAGATGGCTCTCATAGATGTGGCAATGTCGCACTGACATTAAGGTGGAAATTCTAATTTTCATTGGAAACAGGGCAATTCTAGTGCCTCCAGTAATTTAGGTCTTCAACCTATCCTCCATTCCTTTGATTTTATCCATTCCCCAGCACCACCCCACCCCAGGAAAAGGCAGTAAACAGTTTTAGTCCACCTGCCGCACGAGAAGGTAACGTTAGTGTACTTATTTCGGCGAGAAATACGTTTGTGCTGGTGTTATCCTGTTTCGAGTGTGTTGCGAGGGTATTTTGTTTGGTGTATAAGCATGTATGTGATTCATTATGTCTACCTGTTTTGCTGTAAAGTGTCGAGTAGCCTTCAACTTCGAGGTAGAAGGAGAATTCCAACTATCGAAGACTTTCAGGTGTGTGTAGTGGTTTTAGCAGCTATATTCATGGTAAATTCCTCAAGTTTATCTCTACCAGGGCAGAGAAGCCATGTCTTTTACATAGGGGTGACAATGTGATTCCAGTAGGAATACTAGATAACAAAAGACCTATGATCAAACAAGTTGGAAATAGCTGATGTTTTTAAAACTGCTATTCTGATGGAACAGCTGTCTGGAATATCTTAGTAGGTGCAAGTTCGTACAGTAATTTTTCCAATATTATTCTCATTCTCTTAGAATTTCAAATCTATTCATCACCTCGTCGGAAATCCACCGTCCTGGCAGCGACTTTGTCACAGACTCTTCCCACTTCTCCTCTCCAACTGTTGGACAGAGACTGTTTCCCACCATTTCGGTGGGCGAGGTGGTGGTGGAAGTAGGTGGATGACGTCATAGGAGTGGGGGGAGGGTGGGATGAGTTACGTTACGATTGTGGACGGGGCCTTTTACAGTTACACATATTTATTTTTTAAAACAGTAATTCCAGACTCAACAAAAAATAAAAAAAGCCATACGTTATTAAAACAACTGTATAAGTATGAGTATTTTCAGTGTGTTACAATTTAGCGAATCATCATAAAATAAAGATATAGATAATGTTTTAAAAAAACAAGCCACTGTGATCACGGCTGAAGGCCCTTCACGCCAGGAATGGCAATAATATAAAAAAATTTAAAAACCTGCTGTAAAACAGCCAACAATAGCAAAGGTTAATTTAAAAAGATAAGCAACTGATCACCAAACGAGTGAGATGAAATGATGGTAAACTTGGTAACACAACCATTTAAAAACCTACTATAACGCCAAGAATGGCAATTATACAAAAAATTTAAAACCCTGCTGTAAAACAGCAAATACTATAGCAAAGGTTAATTTAGAAAGACAAGCAACTGATCACCACACGCCAGGGACAGCAATAATATTTTAAAAAAAATTTGAAATCTGCTGTAAAACAGGAAATACAATAGGAAGGGTTAATTAAAAAACAAGGAACTGATCATCACGAGGGATTAAGATATTGAGATAATAAAACACAAGAACAAAGTGGCCACAGACGGTGCTCCAGGAATCGACCTCTGAGATAATCCGGCAACAAAGTTTATCGTGAGCGATGAGACAGGCAGCCAAGAGTTGCATTCATTTCACAAGATTGTAATTCAGACTAGTGGCAGTCTAGGAATGACTAATGATAATCTTACTGAGGTTACCTGACGTCTGATAAACCAAATGCAACGATGGAACAATACGCCAAAAGCACTCCACTCTCTGCTCGTCGCCTCGGCGACACTACGAGCAGCAACACGAACCCAGAGATCTGGAGAATCGTGAGATATCACAATGGTGGGGTTTCTGTACTTGAATTGAAATGCTCTCATCTTAAAGCTTGCTTTATCTGGTTTACCACGAGGTCGTGTACCCTCGTGACCACAACCCTTCCATGTAGCAGCCCATGTGCGCCACCAGTGGTCCCGGCGTGTTCCCGCACTGCGCGGACATGGCTCCTCCTGAGTCCCCAGCCGAACTGCGACACTCACACGACACGGACAAACAACCACGTCGCCCCAAATATAGGGCAACAGTTACTACATATCGATAACCGCCGCTGCCGCCACTAGTGGACAGGCAACGCTTGCAAAACGAATGGCGCCAGTCAACATGAAGACAAACAACCACAACCATCTCAACTAAACATTACGGTCTGGCCTCCAACCAAGGGGGGAACCTACCAACAGCGCCAACGCGAGCGGCAGCACTGCTCAAAGTAACTGCTTACAATGATAGTTTTGCAATCGTGTAAGCATACATTAACG